>NC_143579.1:165634777-166271138 GCF_048544385.1 Mastigoproctus giganteus
AGCGCTAAAACACCGTAGCTTTCAGAGGCATCCGCCTCCTTTTTCAACAGTGAGGTTTATTGTATGGCACATCCCTAAATACCAGCAGGCGCACGGTTCTCAGCACGTGTTTCTACAGGAGCATGGGCAGTATTCTCCTCATGTGCACTGGAACCAGAAATGGCTCGGGAGCGTGCCAGGCGGAACCAATCATCCCGTCCAAGAACCACCACCACCTTGAAGAGGGGATGAATGTGGATTCCCCTGTCTCTATTAATGGTATTGCTCTCAGAGGAACAAATCCACAAGCTCTCGAGCCATTTGCGGTCCCAAAATGTATGTGCCGGTCGATGATAACAGCTATTTTTGACATTTCTGAAACTATACATTTTTAAAAATACATTTCGATATTTTTAATTACTATTTTCATTGCAAAAATGCAAGGTAAAAGGATTCCACTCTTGATACATAATAGAAACTCCCAAGATAGTAGGGGTGAACATGCAAAAGTAAAAAATATCCATTCAGATTAGTCAGAATTCTCAATACGTTACCTTTACATTAAGTGTTGAAAATACAGCTAATAAGTTAAGGGGAACAGATATTCTAATGATAAAAATGAATACACAGCCAGGTCTTGCATAACGCGAGTTCAATTAACACATTTTTCAGTTACTGCTACTTGAAAAAATTATACCACTTTTTACTTTACAAGATGCAAATTTATAGTTAACATGATATTTTTTATGTGATTATTGAAAGGGCAATAAACAAGCATTTGCATGCTGCATGCCTCAGGGTGTTCCATCAACCATCGGAAGCAGGTGTGTTACTTGTTTGTCTCCTGTTAATGAAGTCACGTGCAAACTTGCATTTAAAAATTCCAAATTTCTACCCCTGTTAATTATGGATAAAATAAAGAGTGAAAAACAAAGTGACTGCAATAAAAAAAACCGAAAAGTTTTACTTTAGCTGAAAAACTCGAAGTTATTTAAATCGAGCGGGACTGCATAATGTTAAAGTAACAGGGGAAGCTGCTATTGCTGATGAAGATGCTGTAGCCAAATTTCCTGCAGAATTGCAAAAATTATTCAGGATAGTCAATAAAATGATTGGCAAATATTTAGCATAGACGAAACAGGCCTATTTTGGAAATGGATGCCAACTAAAATTTATTTGACTGCAAATGAAGCATCACAACCTGGGTATAAAGTCTCAAAAGATCAAGTAACACTTTTATTAGGAGGTAATGCTAAATGTGATTTTAAATTTAGGCCTATGCTTGTGTACCACGAACAAAATCCTAGGGCTTTAAAAGGATACAGTCATCGAACTCTTGCAGTCATTTTGCATTCAAATAAAAAAAAGAATGGGTGACCAAAGCCCAATTTGAAGACTGGTTTAAGTCTTATTTCTGTCCAACAGTTGAAGCTTATTGCAAGAAAAATAATCTTACTTTTAAAGCTCTGTTGCTTTTGGATAATGCACATGGAAATCCTTCTGCATTTGGCAACTTAAATGAAAATGGGGAAGTTGTTTTTTTTACCTGCAAATACAACATTATTGCAACCCAATGGACCAAGGGATGATTGCAACTTTCAATGCTTACTACCACCGCAGAACATTTGCACAGGCACTTTGAAGCTACAACAGGAGACAATGCAATTTGTGTACCAAAATTTGGGAAAAAATATAACATATGAGTCGCTATTGAAAATATGCATGCAGCACAGAAAGAAGTGACAGCCAGCAATATGAGAGCAGTTTGGAAGCATCTTTTACCCCTTTGTGCAAACAATTTTACTGGCTTCACGGATAAATATAAAAAAATATATAGAAGACATTATATTTCTTTGATTCTCAGAACGCACTTTTTTCCCACAATAAACATCTCTAAAAACGGGGTGCGTCTTAGAATCGATGGCATCTTACAATCGCAGTTTTTTTTTTTTGAATTTTCCCGCGCTTTGCACAGCACCACACGTTTTATTTTTATGTGGAAACACTGTCTCCAAGTTTGACCGTTATTGCATTCTCCAATTCCAATGGAGAATAAAGTGGCGTGGGTGATTTCATGTGCTTTCGAAATGTGAAGCCACCGTTATTTCATTATAGTGGAGCTCACTCAGTGAAAACTAGGAAGTTTTGTTTGTATCTTCGAAAGTACATAAGTGGAGTTACTGCATTTCGTTAATTTTGATCCCTTATTGCACATTACAATGTCAAAAAGATTGCAGTACGAAGCCGCATTGAAACGAAAAGTTATTGTGTATGCAAAAGAACATGGAAATAGAGCTGCGAGTCGACATTTTGATTCAAGAAAGCAAGCTTATCCATCAGCCAAAAAAAAAAAAAAAAAAAAAAAAAAAGCATCAGCCAAAAAAAAAAAAAAAAAAAAAAAACCACTTCCACTTCATCCCTCTGTTCGTTTGAAATAACTGTCCAGCTGAGCCTTAAACTTATTTAGGCCATCAACTTCCACGACAAGTGATGGAAGTCTGTTCCACCAACCAACCACCTGCTGGCTAAAGGCAAATTTCCGCACGTCTATCCTACATCAGTCTTTCCTCAATTTGAATTTATGCCCTCTCAGGTGATTATTCTGAGCAAGAGGAAGAATCCCATCAGCATTGAGCATGCTCAAACCATTCAAGGCTTTATACACCTCTATCAGATCACCTTGCCGGTGCCTAGTCACCAGACACTGTAATTTGCAAACCTTAAGCCTTTCTTCGTAAGAGCACCCCTTTGTTCCATTCACTAATCTTGTTGCCCTTCTCTGTACTCGCTCCAGCAGCTCTACATCCTTCTTGAAATGAGGCCTCCAGACCTGTATACAGTACTCTAGGTGTGGCCTGACCACTGCCTTATACAAGGGAATAATCACCTCCTTATCCCTGGTAGAAAAATTCCTAAATATCATTGACAATACACCATGAGCTACTCTTGCAGCCCATCTGCACTGCTCAGAGAACTTCATATCTGCCTGCACAACCACCCCCAAGTCTCTTTCATTCTCTAACACTGTCAGTGTAGTACCACAGAGTTGATACGTTGCTCTGGAGTTGCTGTTTCCCATATGTAATACTTTACATTTGTCAATGTTAAACTTCATTTGCCACCTCTCATCCCATCTGCTCAACTTTCCAGATCCTGTTGCAGCATAGTGTCAGTAGTGTCCTTGACAACCCTGCCAACCTTCGTATTGTCTGCAAACTTGGACATTAAGCTTGATATACCTTCATCAATATCATTTATACATACAGAAAACAATAATGGAAAAGCCTTTCTAAGATCCAAGTATATAATATCAAAGTCATTCCCTGCATCCAATTCTTTTGTGACTGCATCATAGTATCCAATCAAATTGGTCAGGCAAGACTTCCCCTTAACAAAACCATGCTGTGTCCGAGCTATAACTGAAGTCTTGTCTAGATGATCCTGCAGTGCTTCTTTAACCAGTGCCTTCATTAATTTTCCTGGAACAGAAGTTAAACTCACAGGTCTATAATTACTTGTGTCAGCCTCTGATCCTCCTTTGTGAATTGGGATCACATTTGCACATCTCCAGTCTGTGGGTACCTCCCCTGAGTCCAAGAAAGCTCTCATAATTATGGCTAAGGGTTTGCTTACTTCCTTTGCTACCTCCTTTAATATAACTGGATAGATCCCATCCACCCCAGATGCCTTTCTTGTGTTTATCTTCAACAATTTCTCCTCCACTTTACTCTCAGTTATTACAAGATTCTTTAGCTTACTGCCAGAGTTGAATACACCTCTGGCATTCCCCTTGCTGAATAACTCCTCATGTGTGAATGTTGATGCAAAATATTCATTTACTTTGTTTGCTACATGAGCAGGATTATCAAAAGTTGACCCATCAATATCAAGTGGACCAATCTGATTCATCCCCTTCCTTCTAGAGTTTACATAAGTAAAGAACACTTTGCTGTTTTTCTTTGCATCCCTTGCCAAAGATTTCTTGTAATCTGCCTTCGCCTGCCTAACCTCCTTTGTAACTTGGTTATAGATCAACTTGTATTTATCACAGGCTTCTGTGTCATGTATTAATTTGTATGTACAATCCTAATCATACAGCCAATACGCTTGATCTTTTTCTCACAAACAACCCTTCTAAGTACACGGTCGAAGTGAGAGGTCCTTTAGGCACTTCAGATCACAACTTGGTTATTGTCTCTTCTCCAATGGAACCTTTATCTCATGGCTATTCCCAACCTCATGTTGTTTGACATACAAGAATGCAAAATGGGATGACCTGCGACACTTCTTTTCTTCTTTTCCTTGGTCGGATTACTGTTTCAAAACTTCTGATGTCAACGTTTGCTCAGATCGTGTCAGTGAAATTATTCTTGCAGGAATGGAATTCTTTATCCCACACTCCACTTTAAAATCTCGTCCTTTATCTAAACCTTGGTTTTCCAATAAATGTATTAAGGCTGTTCAAGAGAAGAATGTTGCATATCGTAATTGGCTTGTTTCTAATTCTTCAGTTTCATTTTCTGCCTACACCAAAGCTCGCAACAATTGTAGAGCAGTTATTAATCAGTCCAAAATAGAGTTTGAACAGGATAAGAGTAGAAAACTTGCTTCTTGCCCCAATGGTAGCCAAGTATTCTGGTGTCTTGCCAAAGCTATTGCCCGCAACTTTTGCCCATCTCTGCTCCCACCTCTGTCCAAACCAGATGGTTCTGTTGTCACTTCAGCCAAGGATAAAGCTGACCTGCTAGCATCCCATATTTCTTCCAACTCATGTATTAATAATCTTGGTAAAACAGCTCCCACCATTCCCAACACGCTCCATTCAATGCTTCCTGTCGTCTTCCGTCAAAGGGATATCAGAAGGATTTTGATGAATCTTGATGCTAAGAAAGCTCCGGGGCCTGATGGTATTTCTCCACTTGTTCTCAAAACCTGTGCTCCTGAACTTACTCCTATTCTTTGCAGCCTTTTTTCACTTTCTTATTTCAAAGGTCTTTTTCCTTCTGCTTGGAAATTTGCTCATATCCAGCCAGTTCCTAAAAAGGGTGACAAATCCCTCCCATCCAATTATCGTCCCATTGCAATTACTTCTACTCTTTCTAAAGTAAAGGAGAAATCAATTAACCGCCAACTCTTAAACTACCTAGAAACCTTCCATCTGATCAACGATCGCCAGTATGGATTCCATCAGTGTCGATCCACTGGTGATATTCCGGCTTATGTTACCCATTTATGGACTAATTCAATGGAAAGGTTCGGTGAAACACAAGTAGTTGCCCTTCACATCTCAAAGGCTTTTGATCGTGTTTGGCATAAAGGTCTTCTAAACAAGCTTCCATCTTATGGTTTGCCAACTGTTTTTAGTTATTGGTTATCCAGGTTTCTCTCTGATCGCTCACTGAGGGTGATCGTAGATGGCTCTCTGTCTTCTTACTTCTCCACTAATGCTGGTGTCCCCCAAGGTTCAGTTCTTTCCCCCACTCTTTTCCTCTTGTATATCAACGACCTTCTTCCATTGACTGGAAATCCTATCCATAGTTTTGCCGATGATAGCACATTGCATTCCATTTTCCATTTTGAGAAACCTTGTCCTGCTCAATCAGCTTCAACTTCTCGAAAAATCTGCTACCAATTCCTTAAATGCCGATCTACAGGTAATTCTCCAGTGGGGCAAAGACAACTTAGTTGATTTCAACCCTTCTAAAACTCAGTCTTGTCTTATATCTCGCAAAAAGGATTGTTCTGGTCCTATGCTTATCTTTAGTGACACTCCGATTTCTAGGCAAAATGATATATCTCTTTTGGGGATTACCTTGACTTCTAATCTCTCTTGGCACAAGCACATTACAAATATTGCTTCCTCTGCATCAAAAAAACTTGGTTTTCTCTTTCGTTCTCAGCCTTACTTTTCTTCCAAACAGCTGTTCACTCTGTATAAATCGCAAATCCGCCCTGCCATGGGATATTGTTCCCACATCTGGGGTGGTGCCCCCAAAACCTCTCTCAGGCTTCTTGATTCCATTCAGAAGAGGGCAGTTAGGTTAATTAATGATTCATCTCGAACAGAGTCTCTCCACTCGCTTTTTCATAGACGTACTGTTTCTCCCGCATGCCTCTTCTACAGATACTTCCATGGGCACTGTTCTTCTGAATTGGCTTCTCTAATTCCCGCTCTCTCTTTCAAAACAATCCAAACACATGCCGCCACCAGCCTACATCCGTTTACTGTCCAACTTCAAACCCACAGAACCAACTTTTCATCTTCCTCATTTATTCATTCAACTGCCGTTTTCTGGAACATCCTTCCTTCATACGTATTTCCTGAAAATTACAATCTACAAAAGTTCAAGTCCAATGTCAACAAATATCTTCTTTCATCTTCTCAACCTCCAACCCAAGCACGGTACTAAGTACTATAGGTTCTAATACCTCTCGTGTTTTGGGTTCATATAAAAAAAAAATTTTAAAAAAATGTATCCCATGCATTTTTCTTCTCTGCCATATGTCTCATTCGTTCACCTGACATCCATTTAGGCCTAAACCTTGAACAAAATTTCCTAGTAGCTTCCAAGATAAGTTCTTTGAATGCTTCCCATTTTGAATTTGCTGTTGGTAACATCATCAGTTGGTCCCACTGTATAGAATTTAAATACTGTCTCGGTCCATCGTAGTCGCCTTTACGAAAGCAATAACCCTTCCCTTTACCCCTAATGGTAGTTACTTCTTTGAGTAAATCCCACTTTGATATTGATTGCATCTGAATCAATATCAGACTCTGATATTGATTCAGATATCGACGGCTCAGAAGGTTCAGAAGGAAGTGATGAATAACATACCTACTGATAAATACCGGTATTATTGTTGTTAGTAAATTGAATTAAATTATAATAAAAATATTTGTTAGATTTATTTTAGTGTTTTATTTTATTTATTTATTTTTCTTAGAATCAAAGCTTTTTTTCTGAAATTAAGGTGCATCTTACAATCGATGGCGTCTTAGAATCGAAGAAATACGGTAACTAATACTGGTAATGACCCTGGTTTTAAAGATGTGGGAATTTAAAGGTGTCTGAATGTGAATTTAGTAATTTGAGAATTACTAAATTCACATTCAGAACAGCTAAGTGACAGTGATCACCTTCAAATAGAGGAGCAGCATGTATTCGAAGAAGCTGAAGAAAAAGAATGTGAGCCAGATCAAAATGTTACCGCAAAGGAGATAATGGTAAAAGAACTAGGTGAAATCTTTCATATCACAGATATGAAATAATGGATGTTGATTCTAACATCAAAAGAAGCATGTTATTTCATTAAGGACTAGAGAAGCTTGTTGTTGGCTATCGGAAATTGTACGATGAAAAAAGAAAGCCAACACTGTTCAAATTACTCTGTTCACATATTTCCTAACAAATAGTTTCTTCATTGTGTATTTTATGCAATAAACATTTAATTCTATAATAATTTTTATTATATTTTACATGGTATACAGTTAAAAAAAAATATTTAAAAGGTATTTTTAAAATTCTCTATGGACATTCCTGAAGGTCACGGACCAATTATAATTTTTTCTATTGATTATTATATTCGATTAACGTGTTTCTGTTTTGCATGATGCGCTCGCAGGACGAATTAATCGCGGCCAGCCTGTAATATTCATGGAATGAATCTTTTCATGCTGTTTTAACTACATGCTAATTTAATTAATTACATGCTAATTTAACTCACCAAATGGGTTAAATTAGCATGTAAATCTGCAGTACAACAGACTATCTGGCAGTCTAAGCTTCTGTGCTGTCAGAGTAAATTTTTACGAATCATCATTCAACATAAGAATCATGGTCCAGCATTTAGTGCAGCCATAATTAAAGAGGTTGTAGGTTTAAGCAAGTATGCTACCATGAAAAATGCATGGGCCGCTGAGAAAACCAAGGCACCGATAATCCCTGGCTGTCCTCTATAGTTATTCATTGTGACTGTATTCATAGCATGTATTCAGTCACAATGAATATATAAATGCTTCTGGTCTCAGCCATAATGAAAATAAACAGAAATTTATATATTTCATTTTACTATTCTAATGTCATATCTGAAATTTTTATATGGGGAACTCAGATCTGACAACAGTTCACACAACAAATGGCAGTATACAATGGAAGCTTGGAAATCCTCATCTGAACTAAAAATTTTAATTTGTCTTTGTGACAGGACTTTTTTTTTTTTTTCTATCTCTAGACCTCTATCTGAGAAAATTTCTTGAATTTTATCAGAGAAAGGCTATAAAACAAAATTCAGTAATAAATGTCACTGAGCCACAAATATATTGTTCTATAATGCACATGTTCTACTTTTTGTTTAACCTCAAACCACAACGACAAACTGAGAACATGAACACACACTAAGAAACCAATTGTCTGTTATTCAGATTCTTGAATTAACAAGACAGACACTTTCGAGAGACCATTCAAAAAGACAAACAATTTATTATATCTAAAGACATTTTTACAGTTTATATAACTGCTGTTTTTTTACTCAATTCATTTTAATTTTTTATGTTACGATAAACACAGCAACCAGAAAAATTAACATGCATCTCAAATTCAAAAATGAACGAGGCTCTCAAACTGCATCAATTCTTATAACAAGAAATGAAGGCTCCTCCATAAGAGAATGACTTCAATCAAATGTTTAGTGTTGCTTTGCTTAACTACTTCTCAGCAAATTCTTCTGTAAATCAACAAGACATACATAATAAAAATGTTAGTACCTTTTTCATTCTTTGTTTGTTTAATTAGGAAGCTATATTTGCATGTGAGAACTTTATTCAATTATCTGTAATTTATCTCACTTTGCACTGCTGTATGGATCACTTGAACGATCAACATCACTTCAAAATAACTGCATTCTTTAGCAATAAAACAGTTTCATATTTTTCAAGATTTGAGAGCCCTAGAAGGGTAATTTGCAAATAAAACTTGACAATAAACATCAGCAAAAAAAAAAATAACAATAAAAATAAAATTAAAAAATAAATAAAAAAATACTTCAACGAACAATTCACCACAACTACCACTGTTTTCCACAACTTTTTTTTCCCTTTTTTTTTTACACTCCATCATAAACCCAAAGTTCAAGTTTTTCCTTAATCTTACTGTATTCTTTTTTCATGGCATACAAACAACATTTTATTACACTAGAAACAATCTCTGTCCTTAATCAGAGCTTGGCACCAGAATATGTTAGTTTCACAGGAAACTTTTGTTGTGGTGAGAGTGTATTTCCTTTTTATAATATGTGTACATTTTTTGGAGCAAAAATCATTATTATTATTATACATTATTAAAAATTATTATTATCCATTATTATTATCCTGGTGACATTCGGCAGTTATCATACAAATAAAGAAAATGGGATCAATAATTTTCCATCAAGAGAAAGCACACCATACACCAACTTTCAAGGAGTGCAATTGTCTTTTGTGAAAGCCCTATGGATTTTCTCCACTGCATATTCTACTGTTTTGAGTATTAAAGTATCCAATTGGATGAAACCACAGTTCATCAGAATAGAAATTTTTAATAGAAATCCGTAGCCAGGTGGGCAGGAGCAGCAGTGCATAGCACACGCTTCTTGATTAGACCAGGGTTCGAGCCTGTGACCACCAAATACAGAGGATGCGGAAAGGTCAGGGAATGACCACCGCATATCCCCGGAGCAATATGGCCTTAGTTGCTAGTGTGCTCCTAAAACCCAAATAACAACAACCTATAGCATTGAATTCGTTTTTCCCTATCAGATTCCTTGAGTTCCTGCTTGATGCATACACAATCTGGATGGACTCTTAAAATCTTTGTAGCCCTTCTGCATACTTCCATAAGATAATCTTTTCTCAAGGATTTTTGTGGAGAGCATAACAAAGTCTGAGAAATATTGCTAACACTATCATCAGCTAACACTGATGGCTGACCAGAACGCTTTCTATCCTGCAAACTTCCTGTGTAATGGAAACATTTCTCCAGATGAGATATTGTCAATTTATTTGGACCATTACCAGAAAATGTATTACAAACTCATTCTGGTAAGTTAAATAAGAATAAGCAGGAAGTGCTCAATAATGGATATTTGTCGCAAAGTATGCATATTTGCACTTCGTCTGTTGAAAGATGACTGTCTCAAGTCTGTTACAAAATCATGTGACCGGTATAGTTTTTGTGCTGGTTTAGACACAGCTGTGTTTTTGTTTATAATACTAGTCAAACTGCCTGCCTTCGATTACAACAGTATCAATTTCACATTAATAAATATTCACTAAAGGTTGCATGATTTTTTGCTCGCCCTGTATTTCAAATGCTCTTAAAATCCAGGAAGAAATAAGTAAATGCATTACAGATATTCCCAGATATTCCCAGATATTGACTGGAATTTGTGGGTTGGTCACTCGCACACTAGCAAGGCTTTTGTGGATTTATTGGATGATTGTTTTCTACATCAGCATGTTCGTGAGGCAACAAGAGGGAGCAATACTCTTGATCTGATTATCAGTAGTGATTCTTCATGCATTAAGAACCTGCAGATAAATGAACCACTAAGTGGCAGTGATCACAGTGTGTTGAAGTGGGATTTACTCAAGGAGGTAACTACCATCAGAGGTAAAGGGAAGGGTTTTTGTTTTCGTAAAGGCGACTATGATGGTCTGAGACAGTATTTAAATTCTATACAGTGGGACCAACTGATGATGTTACCAACAGCAAACTCAAAATGGGAAGCATTCAAGGAACTAATCTTGGTGGCTACCAGGCTTTACATACCAACTAAGAAATATTGTTCAAGGTTTAGGCCTAAATGGTTGTCAGATGGACTAATGAGACATGTGGCAGAGAAGAAAAATGCATGGGATACATAGAAATTAATGGGTGACATGGAAGCCTATGATAGATATAAGTTGGTCTGTAACCAAGTCACAAAGGAGATTAGGCAGGCAAAGGCAGACTACGAAAAATCCTTGGCAAAGGATGCAAAGAAAAACAGAAAGGAGTTCTTTACATACTTGAACTCGAGAAGAAAAGGGATGAATCAGATTGGTCCACTGGATATTGATGGTTCAACAGTTGAGGATCCTGCTCAGGTGGCTAACAATCTAAACGAGTATTTTGCATCTACATTCACGCATGAGGAGTTATTCAGGAAGGAGAATGATGTAGGTAAAGTAAACATTGGCAGTGAGCTGGATGATTTTGTAATAACTGAGAGGAAAGTGGAGGAGAGATTGTTGAGGATAAACATAAAAAAGGCACCTGGGGTGGATGGGATCTATCCAGTTATATTAAAGGAGGCAGCAAAGGAAGTATGCAAACCCCTAGCCATAATTATGAGAGCTTCTTTGGACTCAAGGGAGGTACCCATAGACTGGAGATGTGCAAATGTAACCCCAATTCACAAAGGAGGATCAAAGGCTGACACAAGTAATTATAGACCTGTTAGTTTAACTTCTGTTCCAGGTAAATTAATGGAGGCACTGGTTAAAGAAGCACTGCAGGATCATCTAGACAAGAATTCAGTTATAGCTCAGACGCAGCATGGTTTTGTTAAGGGCAGGTCTTGCCTGACCAATTTGATTGGATACTATGATGTAGTCACAAAAGAACTGGATGCAGGGAATAACTTTGATATTATATATTTGGATCTTAGAAAGGCTTTTGATACTGTTGCACATGGAAGACTGCTGCACAAATTGGAGCAGTGTGGCATTGGAGGCAAATTGCTGCTATGGATAAGGGGATGGTTGAGTGGCAGAAGACAGAGAGTGGTAATCAATGGACACTGCTCAACGTGGACTAATGTTATTAGTGGAGTTCCTCAAGGTTCAGTGTTGGGTCCATTGTTGTTTTCGGTGTTTATGAATGATATTGATGATGGGATATCAAGTTTAATGTCTAAGTTGCAGATGATACAAAGGTTGGCAGGGTCGTTAAGGACACTACTGACGCTATGCTGCTGCAACAGGATCTGGAAAGGTTGAACAGATGGGCTGAGAGGTGGCAAATGAAGTTTAACATTGACAAATGTAAAGTACTACATATGGGTAACAGTAACCCTAGAGCAATGTATCAACTCTGCGGTACTACACTGACAGTGGTGGAGAATGAAAAGGACCTGGGGGTAATTGTGCAGGCAGATATGAAGTTCTCTGAGCAGTGCAGACGAGCTGCAAGAGTAGCTCATGGTGTCTTGTCAATGATACAGGAATTTTTCTAGCAGGGATAAGGAGGTGATTATTCCCTTGTATAAGGCAATGGTTAGGCCACATCTTGAGTACTGTATACAGGTCTGGAGGCCTCATTTCAAGAAGGATGTAGAGCTGCTGGAACGGGTACAGAGAAGGGCAACAAGATTAGTAAATGGAACAAAGGGTTGCTCTTACGAAGAAAGGCTTAAGTTTTGCAAATTACAGAGTCTGGAGACTAGGCACCGGCGAGGTGATCTGATAGAGGTGTATAAGGCTTTGAATGGTTTGAGCATGCTCAATGCCAATGGGATTCTTCATCTTTCTCAGAATAATCACCTCAGAGGGCATAAATTCAAATTGAGGAAGGACGGATGTCGGATAGATGTGCGGAAATTTGCCTTTGGCCAGCGGGTGGTTGGTTGGTTGGTGGAACCGACTTCCATCACTTGTTGTTGAAGTTGATAGCCTAAACAAATTTAAAGCTCAACTGGACAGGTATTTCGAACGAACGGAGGGGTGAAATGGGAGAGGGTTTTTTTTTTTTTTTTTTTTGGCTGATGCTGAATAAGCTTGCTTTCTTGCATCATATGCCTCTACTAATGCTAATGCTAAAAGTATTGATAGTATGAATGTTGTATATAGATGAATGCTGAATTTCTTACACAATAGAGCCTGAAATGTATCACATTTCATAATCTACTGATTAAAAAGTATAACAAAACAGAGTGAATATTACATTGGGAGGGTATGTGAAGTGAAGCATAAAAACAAACTTTTATATATTATTATATAATCAATTATTAATTAAATGGTAACAAGGTAGGTAATTATTTACTTTTCACTTCTATTAATCAAAGAAAAAGTGAATTAATTTATGAAATAAAAATCTAATGCACTGCATACATTAACTTGTTGATTATAAAAGTGGCCATATTGCTGGTATATCTTTTGATACTGAAAAACCTTCTTTAAGTGCTTATTTTTTTAAAGTGTTATTTTCATCAAGTAGATGTGTACACTTCTACCTGAGATAGCAGGATATGTGAGGGGATAGGCACATTAGACAAGTATTTCAGAGGATAAGAGATATTTTACATACTGGTGATAACATTTAGTAATGACAATGATTGCAGTACTATTGAAGGTATGATCACTAACTGAACAGCATGAAAAAAAATGAGGTTATAAAAAAATATATGTATATGTCTACATCAGCAATGCAATACATGGCAGGATCTTAAGATGCACAGTTGCACACCATTTCTAATATACATAGTCTTTGATCCAAGATGAGTGACTGAATTCAAATCACACTGGGTGAACATGTATGAGGTGGGCTTGATGGAGAGTTGTTCAATAGGCTTTCTCCACATATATTCATTTGCATCAACCAAGGAAGAAGTTGGGTAGGCACACTGTGTGAGAACAGCTTCTTGAGGGACTTCAACTGGGGTTCCATCTAGGAAGGATGGCAAATTGCTGTTCAGTAGGAATCTGCATGGAATAAATCTGAATGGTGTACCCTCACTTATGGGAAAGTGAGGATGTCCACCATGGAGGATGTCTCCATCCTATGCATGATAAGCTTTGTCAGAATGAGGATATTGGTTTTTATAAGTAGAATCTCCTGAGGTGTCCATTGTATAGAAGTGTAGAGAATGCTTTTTGAAATGGTGAATGGAATTTCTAGAGAGTGGCTTAGCCAATTTGACCCCTAAGAGGCATTTATGCTGAATTTTGGGGGCTGTTGCTTAGGGGCTTTACGGCACAAGAATAGCAAAGGCCATAATGCGCCTAACTATGGTGATGTTAAATACATAGCTCTATCTGTATAGATGTTATTCAAGTTTATATCGTGTTGTATAGTTTTATCTGTTTGAGGAAATCAAAAATTTTGGTCACATGTGGTGTGTCTACTAGTAGGTCAGAAATGCTGAGAGAGGAGTTTGTCGTGGGAAATGAGATAAACATAGCTTGTCATTCAGTACCGTACTTAGGACAATCAATAAGTGAATGAACAGTGAGCTGGGTGTTACAGTTTATAGACAGTGGTGGGTCAGTGGCTGAAAGCAAATAAAGATGTGTCAGGTGCGTGTGGCCTATCCTTAATCGGGCTAATGACTTCTTCATGTCGGTTCTCATGTATACTAGATCTCCATGGTTTTAGATCTTTTCTTATGCCAAGTAGCTTATTGTTGACTTGATTCTGCCGGCTATGCTGCCATTGTTCAAGGCATCATTTATTTATAATGTACTTATAGTCAGATGCAGGTGTAGTGAAGGATTGATCTATAGGATCGGCAGCAGTTTTGGCAGCTAGGTCGGCCTGTTCGTTTCCAGAAATTCCAGCGTGACCAGGGATCCAACATAACAGAACTTGTTGTTTCTTCTGGTTTAATTTAGTCCAAGTATTCCAGATCTGTCTGAGTAAGGGGTAATTTTTTGTATCGTGTTGTATAGCTTGGATAGCACTAATGGAGTCGGTATAAATAATGCTGTGCAGTGTAGTCCTTAAGAGTGTGTAGTTTAAGGCTATGTGGATAGCACAGAGTTCTGCAGTATAGCTGCTAGATTCAGTGGGGAGTTTTTTGGACATAGTGATGTTAGGAAATACTGCTGCACCAACATGATTGTCAGTTTCAGACCCATCTTTGTAAATTGGCGTGTACTGGCCGTGCTGGGTTCTCAGTGTGGCGTACATTTGCAGTATGTTCTGTTGAGATAAGATGTGTTTTCCCCAGGCTGTCAATGAAAAGTCACATAGTGGTATATAATATGTCCAAGGTGGGACTGTATGAGAGACAGTGGGCTGTATCTTACTAAAGTCAATTTGCCAATCAGCCTGCAATGAGCAAAGACGTATGCTGGTTGCCGGATTTATTGATGGATAGGTTCAGTATAGGTTTACCGAACCTATCCGAAAATTTTCGGATAGGTATAGGTTTATAGAAAAGTCCGTTCCAAGTGGGATGGTTTGGATGCCCTTTGAGTTTTGCTGCATAGTGTAATAAAAGCATTTGTCTGCATAGCTGCAGGGAGGTTTCATGTGCTTCAGCATATAGGCTGTGGACAGGGGACAGGGAACAAAGTTTGCAGGGTACTTCAGCAGTCTCTGAAGTACCCAGCATCTTGTTCTCCAGGCTGCTGCTCATTCCAATAGAAGCAGTGCAAGAATCACTTTCACCTCTGCCAGTGGCTACTGTTAATCTATTAGTCCATGTATCCCCCCCCCATCTAGCAGTTTTCTGACCCATCTAACACTGCCTTGATAGCAACAGCAAATATTCTTGCACCCTTTCTATTTAAGTGTATCGCATCCCTGTAGAAGCACCTGGTCTGTTAACAAGTACAGACCAGGATGAAAAAAATTCTATCCCTTGAGCCTTGCACAATCTTTCCAGGGCCGAATTGATCGACAAGGCTCTCATCATATACTCCCTCTTATCGTGTCTGGGCAGTATTGCAGACAATTTCAAATTCAACCTTAATTCAGGACTTTTTTTCAACGTGACCTGTACTTATTAATTCCGCCAGTCTCCTACTCTTAATTCTCACCGGGTTTGTACACAACCTACCTACTTACTGGCCATGAATCCATTAAAGCCAACCTAACATCAATGGGCATCACTGAAGATCCCTCTTGTGATTGTTGGGATGGGGGGGGGCTGAAAAGATAGGACCATCTTATGCATGATTGTGCCCTCAATGAGGACCTTTGTTCTATAAAAGTAAAGTTTGTTCTATATTAATGACCAAAATCATGTACTTACCCAGAAATCAGGAATTCCACCTACTGGATAATATACAGCAGCATATGGCATTTGCAAATTTTGCTCAGGAGCTCTTTGAAAGACAAAGAAACCATCCTAATATCCATCCTAGGAAAATACATGCTGAAGAACAATCACTGAATAGTAAATAATATACACCCAACTGCTGATATCGAGACCTACCAATAGTGACAAACACCTGAAAGCGATTAAATACTGTGATGCGACTAAAATCACTAAACAAGACACACAATGAAAACCCTCCAATTGTGACAAATACCCGGACATGACTGAGCCACTGAGGGAACTTGTTCCCCCAACCATAACCTGCATATCCTGAATTGTAAAAGTTACTTGGACATGACTAAACCACAGAAAAGGACCATGCCTTTCGACCATTCAGACGCGATTAAACCACAGAAAAGTACCTTGCCTCTCGACCACGAATTAGCATTAGTAGAGGTACACAATACAAGAAAGGAAGCTTATGAAGTATCAGCCAAAAAAAAAAAAAAAAGGTGCCGATTTCACCCCTCTGTTCGTTCCAAATACTTGTCCAGCTCAGACTTGATTTATTTAGGCTATCAACTTCCAAAACAAAAGATGGAGGTCTGTTCCACCAATCAACTACCCGCTGGCTAAAGGCAAACTTTTGCACATCTATCCTACAATTTCAATTTATGCCCTCTCAGGTGATTATTCTGAGCAACAGGAAGAATCCCATCAGCACTGAGCATGCTCAAACAATTCAAGACTTTATACACCTCAATCAGATCACCTCGCAGGTGCCTAGTCTCCAAAAACTGTAATCTGCAAAACTTAAGGTTTCTTCGTAAGAGCAACCCTTTGTTCCATTCAATAATCTTGTTGCCCTTCTCTGTACTCGTTCCAACAGCTCTATATCCTTCTTAAAATGAGGCCTCCAGACCTGTATACAGTACTCAAGGTGTGGCCTGACCACTGCCTTATAGAAGGGGATAATCACCTCCTTATCCCTGCTAGAAAAATTCCTGTATATCATTGACAAGACACCATGAGCTACACTTGCAGACCGTCTGCACTGCTCAGAAAACTTCATATCTGCCTGCACAGTTACCCCCCCGCCCCAGGTACTTTTCATTCTCAACCACTATCAGTGTAGTACCACAGAGTTGATATGTTACTCTGGAGTTACTGTTTCCCATAGGTAATACTTTACATTTTGAAGTTTATCCTGTTGCAGCAGCGTACTATCATTAGTGTCCTTAACAACCCTGCCAACCTTTGTATCACCTGCAAACTTGGACATTAAGCTTGATATACCATCATCAATATCATTTATAAATACAGAAAACAATGGACCAAACATTGAACCCTGAAGGACTCCACTAATAACATTAGTTTACGAACAGTAGTGTCCACTGATTACCACTCTGTCTTCTCCCATTCAACCATCCCCTTATCCATAGCAGCAATTTACCTCCAATGCCACACTGCTCCAATTTGTGCAGTAGTCTTCCTTGTGCAACAGTATCAAAAGCCTTTCTAAGATCCAAATATATGATACGAACGTTATTCCCTGCATCCAGTTCTTTTCTGACCATATCATAGTACCAATCAAATTGGTCCGATAAGACTTCTCCTTAAAAAAACCATACTGTGTCCGAGCTATAACTGAAGTCTTGCCTAGATGATCCTGCAGTGCTTCCATTAATTTCCCTGGAACAGAAGTTAAACTAACAGATCTATAATTGCTTGTGTCGCCCTTTGATCCTCCTTTGTGAATTGGGGTAACATAAGCTTCTGGCTTCCTTGCACCATATGGCTAATAATAATAATAAGTTGCACATCTCCAGTCAATGGGTTTACGAACAGCAGGGACTGGAGATGTGCTTATAATTATGGCTAAGGGTTTGCTTACTTCCTTTGCTGCCTCGTTTAATATAACTGGATAGATCCTATCCATCCCAGGTGCCTTTCTTATGTTTATCTTCAACAATTTCTCCTCCAGTTTGCTCTCAGTTATTACAAAATCAACTAGCTCACTGCCAGAGTTTAGTTCACCTCTGGCATTCCCCTCCCTCAATATCTTCTCATGTGTAAATGTAGATGCAAAATACTCATTTAGTTTGTTAGCCACCTGAGCAGGATCATCAACAGTTGAACTATCGATATCCAGTGGACCAATCTGATTAATCCCCTTCCTTCTACAATTTACATACATAAAGAACTCTTTGCATCCTTTGCCAAAGATTTCTCGCAATCTGCCTTTGCCTGGCTAACCTCCTTTGTGACAGACCAGCTTATATATATCATAGGCTTCCATGTCACCCATTAATGTATATGTATCCCCTGCATTTTTCTTCTCTGCCACATGTCTCATTAGTTCATCTTACATCCATTTAGGCCTAAACCTTGAACAATATTTCTTAGTTGGTATATAAAGCCTAGTAGCTTCAAAGATTAATTCTTTGAATGCTTCCCATTTTGAATTTGCTGTTCAAAAATCTTCAAAAATGTAGTAGCTTCTATGTCTACTCCATGAATCGTTGGTAACATCATCAGTTGGTTCCACCCTACAGAATTTAAATACTGTCTCAGACCACCGTAGTCCCCTTTACGAAAGCAAAAACCCTTCCCTTTACCCCTGATGGTAGTCACCTCTTTCAGTAAATCCCACTTCAGCACACTGTGATCACTGCCACCTAGTGGTTCCTTTATCTGCAGATTTTTAATGCCTGAAGAATCACTACTGATAATCAGATCAAGAGTATTACACCCTCTAGTTGCCTCCCAAACATGCTGATGTAGAAAACAATCATCCAATAAATCCACAAAAACCTTGCTAATGTGTGAGTGACCAACCCACAAATTCCAATCAATATCCGGGAAAATTAAAATCCCCCATTATAAGACTCTCTGATTAGAAAGGAATAGCGAAAGCTTAAAAAGCGGTACTCACCTTGAAATTAATCTGCGATGGTTTACTTAGGAAGCGTGGTTAATGTTTAAGTTGAATTGTTGAATTGAAAATTAAAAGGGAGGGAAGTAGATAAAAGTTGACTGAGTTAAATAGGCGCAAGGAAATAGAAGTGTACACATCCAATCCTTGGTTGTCATCGAAATAAAGAGAAGAAGGAATGATTAAAAACTATGTAAGTGAATCCGATGAAGCCAATAGTCTTTACGAGGACTTTCGTTAGTTAGAGAACGTCTTCAGTTGGCAATGTGTGGGGAGAGAACGCGCGTGATATTTTAAGAATAAAAAATTATACTCTCGTGATGCCTTTTTTGACATGTGGGAACTTTAATCTCGAGAGGTTCCAAATTGGGGAAAGATTGAAGGGGAGTTTAGAATTTAGAATTTTGAGGTTAGAGTGGTGCTTGTACCATTCAATAACTAGGGCTTCATATTGGAGTATTCTGTAACTGGATTTTAGTTTAATGATTGAAATGGCAGAGTCGATGAGCGGGTTGTGGTTGTGAGTCTGGGCATGAGTTGTAAGTTCTGTGACAGATTGGTTGGACATGAGACTATGAAAATGGTAGTATGCACGGGTATTGGATGTTTTTGATGAGCCAAATTTAGTAGTGGTACTTCCGATATAACATGTGTTGCAGTTTGGTTGACAATTGATGAGGTATATAATATTATTAAGGTCGTTTGTAGGATATTTGTATGAGTCTTTATAGGTGCTGAAGAAGGATCCTAATTTGTTGTAGGTGGAAAAAACAAGGGAGATATCAGTGTTGTTAAATAGGCGTCGGAACTGTCCTGCTAGTTCATTGTGGTAAGGGAGGACTATGCGGATGTTTGTTTTATTTTTGTCTTTGGTTGGGGTGTTAGATTTAATTTTATTTTTAGCGTTAAGGATTGTATTTAAAATAAGTTGGTGGGGGTAACCTCTGGATATAAATTTGTCGGTGATATACTGTATTTCATTGTGAAGGTCAGTGGGTAAGGAACTGTACTTTAGTGCATTGTGAATTTGGTTATATAAAACTGCCTTTTTAGTGTTTAGAGGGTGATGAGAAGCAAAATGTAAGTATTTACCGGTGTTTGTATTTTTCCTGAAAATTTTCGTATTTAATTTTGTGCCTGTTATATAGATAGTAAGATTAAGGAAATTAATCTGATTATTTTGTCCAATTTCAAGGGTGAATTTAAGTCTATCGTGTACAGAGTTAAGTTTTATGAAGAGGTTATCAATAATGGATCTGTTGCCTATTACAAGAATGTCGTCGGCATAGCGCATGTATAGTTTTAGTTCAGGGGGAAAGGGGTGTAGAATTTGGCTTTCAATGGCGGCTAGGTAGATTTCAGATAATGGGGCTGAAATCCCTAGTCCCATTGGTAAGCCAAATATTTGTTGAAAGATTTTTTTGTTGAATCTAAAAAATCTTGCTTCTAATAGAAGGGTGGTGAGTTCAAGGATATGGTCTATAGAAAGGGAGGTACGTTTTGTTAAGGTATCGTCTGTTTCTAAGAATTTGCGTAGGGCTTGTAAAGTAAATGGGATATGGACATTCGTGTAAAGAGAAGTAACGTCATAGGAAGCTAGGATGTCTGTATCGGATATTGTGATATTATTAATTTTTTGAAAAGCTTGATTGGTGTTATTGATCTTGAATGTGGAAAATTTAGTAAGGGGGGTTATGATTTTAACCAGGAAGGAGGATAAATTAGCGAAAGCTGAATTGCTGTATGATACAATTGGTCTTAAAGGGTGGTCAGCTTTGTGTAACTTGATAATCCCAAACATGTGGGGGAGGATGTTATTGCGAATTCCAATTTGCTGTAGTGTGGAAAGGTTGATTTCCTTATTTTGCCTGAGTTTCCTGAGAATTATATCGAGTTTATTTTTGAGTCTTGTGATGTTATGGTTATTAACATTTATGTATGTGTTTGGGTCTGCTAAGATGGATTCTAATTTTTCGGTGTAGATGTCTTTATCTATTATAACGATCGTATCACCTTTATTAGCTTTTTGAATAATAACGTTAGAATTTTTACTGAGTTTGTGTAAATCCATAAGCTGTTGTTTTTTTATATTAGAGCAGGAAGAAAGTTTGGTATTAATAATACTATTTGTTTGGTGCATTAGGCGCCATTTATCGGGATGATGTTCGAGTTTGGACTGGAGTTCAACGATGCAGTCTTTTATAGGGTAATGTTGATTTTTGATGGCAAAATTAAAGCCATATTCCAGGCCAGAAAGTTCAGCGGGTGTAAAGGATTTGGAAGAGAGGTTAACAGTGGTGATTTTTGTGGGGGAACGAGTCGTAAGGGAATTCCATTTTTTATTATGTCTTTGTGTTATTTCTTGGTTGGTAGCATTAATACGTATATTGTTTTTGTTGGTGAACTCGATCCAGGCATGAGGGGTCATTTCTTTTTTAAGGTAAAATCTGAGTTGGTGTATACTATTTAAAAGGCTATATTTTTTGTTATATCTCTTCCTGATTTCTTCACGGATGATCATAATAGATGTGCGGTGTATGATATGGGGATATTTTTTGCAATTATTTTTAGGAAAAATGCGGGCAAATTTAGGGATGATATTGTGGTGGAGGCATTTTTGTAAAAAGGCAATGTGTAACTTATTGGAAAAATATTTGATGAGTATACTGGTTAGTTGAGTTTTTTTATGATTATTAGACATGTCTAAAGGCATCAGAGAGAATAAAGAATGTGAAAAAATTAAAATTGGAGGGGCGGTGCAGATAAGGTGTCGGTTATTACCGTTAAAAATATCTTATTAAATTTGACAATACGAAATTTTTAGAAATCTTCAAGTACCGTGTTAATGGACTAGAAAGGAATAGCGAAAGCTTAAAAAGCGGTACTCACCTTGAAATTAATCTGCGATGGTTTACTTAGGAAGCGTGGTTAATGTTTAAGTTGAATTGTTGAATTGAAAATTAAAAGGGAGGGAAGTAGATAAAAGTTGACTGAGTTAAATAGGCGCAAGGAAATAGAAGTGTACACATCCAATCCTTGGTTGTCATCGAAATAAAGAGAAGAAGGAATGATTAAAAACTATGTAAGTGAATCCGATGAAGCCAATAGTCTTTACGAGGACTTTCGTTAGTTAGAGAACGTCTTCAGTTGGCAATGTGTGGGGAGAGAACGCGCGTGATATTTTAAGAATAAAAAATTATACTCTCGTGATGCCTTTTTTGACATGTGGGAACTTTAATCTCGAGAGGTTCCAAATTGGGGAAAGATTGAAGGGGAGTTTAGAATTTAGAATTTTGAGGTTAGAGTGGTGCTTGTACCATTCAATAACTAGGGCTTCATATTGGAGTATTCTGTAACTGGATTTTAGTTTAATGATTGAAATGGCAGAGTCGATGAGCGGGTTGTGGTTGTGAGTCTGGGCATGAGTTGTAAGTTCTGTGACAGATTGGTTGGACATGAGACTATGAAAATGGTAGTATGCACGGGTATTGGATGTTTTTGATGAGCCAAATTTAGTAGTGGTACTTCCGATATAACATGTGTTGCAGTTTGGTTGACAATTGATGAGGTATATAATATTATTAAGGTCGTTTTTCACCTATAAAGACTCATACAAATATCCTACAAACGACCTTAATAATATTATATACCTCATCAATTGTCAACCAAACTGCAACACATGTTATATCGGAAGTACCACTACTAAATTTGGCTCATCAAAAACATCCAATACCCGTGCATACTACCATTTTCATAGTCTCATGTCCAACCAATCTGTCACAGAACTTACAACTCATGCCCAGACTCACAACCACAACCCGCTCATCGACTCTGCCATTTCAATCATTAAACTAAAATCCAGTTACAGAATACTCCAATATGAAGCCCTAGTTATTGAATGGTACAAGCACCACTCTAACCTCAAAATTCTAAATTCTAAACTCCCCTTCAATCTTTCCCCAATTTGGAACCTCTCGAGATTAGATTTCTAAAAATTTCATATTGTCAAGACTCTCTGATTTACTGGCCCACTCTATTTCCCTGTATAGTTTTTTTTTATTATACTTATGAGAGTTATTAGGCCTATAACATGCTCCTACTCTCAATTTCGATTTCACAGTGCTTATATCACACCAAACTGACTCCACACTGCACTGTCCAGCGATGTCCACTAGCTGTACCTCCTTGGACTTTGTGTTTCTTAACTAACAGCTTGGTTTGGTTTTTTTTGGTTTTATTGGCACATCAGCTACTATGGCTATAATGCGCCAAGACCATCTTAACTAATAGCATAACCCCTTCTCCTTTCCTATCTTGTCTATCCTTCTTGTACACATTGTACTCCCCAAATTCCAGTTCTGCATTCCTTATATCTGTGTGACACCATGTCTCTGATATCCCAACAATATATCTGCCTTTGATGTTTAGACCAACACCTCAAATTCATCAAATTTATTTACCAAACTCATAGCATTGGTGTACATGCAGGTTATACATGCACCTGTTCCTATTCTTAGCTACCCTAACACAACCCATGTGTTTACTTCTACTGCAATGACTCCCAGCAGTTTCTGAAATCCCCTGCATCTTGTTTTCCCAGGCTGCTGTTCATTCCAATAGAAGCAGTGCAAGAATCACTTTCACCTCTGCCAGTGGCTACTGTTAATCTATTAGTCCATGTATCCCCCTCCCCCATCTAGCAGTTTTCTGACCCATCTAACACTGCCTTGATAGCAACAGCAAATATTCTTGCACCCTTTCTATTTAAGTGTATCCCATCCCTGCAGAAGTAGTGTCTCCTGTTAACAAGCACAAACCAGGTTGAGAAAAATTTTCCCTTTGAGCCTTGCACAATCTCTCCAGAGCTGAATTGGTTCTTGTGTGCCAAGTGGTGATCAATACCAGACCCTCTTGTCTGCTATCTTTTGACTAGTGTTCCCTTGCCCAACTCGCCTAGTGGAATTTACTCCACCTAATACTTTTGAGGACGCCTTTCTCTATGCCTCAATATATTTCTTGTCCTCTTGACTTTCATATTCCCCAATATCTATCGGGGTGTGTGTTTTTTTTTTTTTAATATAGGTTCTGTCACTGAAAGCTCAGGCAATTAGGTGACAGGACCTGTCAGAGAATAATGGGTACCCTCGCTTACCTCCTAGCAGTGTGTACAGGCAACATGGGATACCATTAGGAGTCCTGTGGTCAAAAGCTAGACCACAACAACAGAACCCAACATAATACTTCTCACATATCTTACACAATAGTTTTGTTTGGCTACCGAGATGTATACTTCAGAAGAGTACTTATGGTGCAGTTGTGGGAACCACTGGTGGCACCTTCTCCCCAAACACTATGTACCCTATGGTATCGAGCTTATTCAAGCCATCAAAGCCTTAAAAATCCGTTAGATCTCATTGAAGGTGTTCAAGCCTCTAGGTGCTGCACTTTTCAGAACTGAAACTTTTCTTGGTAAGAGCATCACTTTGTACCCCTCACTAATCTTGTGGTTCTCTGCATTTGTTCCAATGGATAAACATCCATTCATAAATGAAACTTCCAGTCCTGCATGCAGTACTCAAGATACAAGGTGTGGCTATTAAATAATAAGGTTGTTGCAATAAAATAAATATAAGGAAAAATTTTGTACCTTACAAGTTATCACCTTCAAAATAATTTCCTCAAGGTTGCATTTCTTCCAAGCACAGAAACATTTCTGGAACTCATCTTCTGTAAGCCCTTTTAACACTTCGGTCTGCCATATGCTCTAATGCTGAACTAGGCAGCTGAGTGCTTGGTGGGTTCCCAATTTCAATCGCTTCAAAGCCCTGTCCTTAAAGCTGTCATATAAGCTCACTTATCAGAACACTGAATTTGTGCTTAATCTCCTTACTCATGATGAACATTCATTAAAGGCTTATTTAATATAATCTTGATTTATAGGAGAATTGTTCTTGGCAGTTCTCCAGCAAAAGCACTCCCACTACCTTGAGCTATTTGCTTTGCTTTGCTTCTCTAGTCTAAGGTAATTTTAGTCTAAATTTAATTTAAAAATACCACATGAAACTAAGAGATAAAAGTATAATAATGTTACATTAATCCCGGCTTATGCAATAGCAGTACTATACAATTTTAAGTTATGTTTTTTTTTTTTTTTTTTTTATGAAAACCCCAAGCACATAGATATTAGAACCTACAGTACTTAGTACCATGCATGGGTTGAAAGTCAAGAAGAGCTTTTGCTTTTAACGCCCACTTTATCAGATAAACAGAAGAGAGAGATGTGCACTAATTTTACACAAAAATCAATTTTTAAGTAATATAAAAAAGCCCACTTAGCAGCCTCAAAAAGCAATCTGTTTATTCTTTATGTAGTGCATTCTTATGAATACAAACACAATTTTCTTGCCTAAAAATTGTGAATTTTGGTTACCATTTTGGTCATATAGAAAGCTTCATAGGATTACAGCATCAACAGTTGGTAGGTATTTTGTTGGGTCCACTTGTAGGTGTTGATTATATCTATTGTGTAAGCTGGAAAATATCTGGTCAGCCCACTGGACTTGAGAGATATGACTGGAGTTCAGATATATTCCTACTGAGAATAACATGAGTTTAGTGTCAAATACTAGGCTGAAGAAGTTTGGGTATAAATGAAAAAGGTTTTAGGTTACACTTCTCAGATTCTTCTCTTCATTCCTATTTACTTATTGCAATGATGAAGGGAAAGGGACCAACGAAAAGTGCAAATGCCAGTAGTGCTAGGAAACGAAACAAAATTGATTTAGAAATGAAGAAGATTAATTAAGAAGTACGAAGCAGGACAAAGTTTGTCATCTATTGCATGGAATTAAGTCTTGCTGCTTCAACAGTGAATACTATTTTAAGGGACAGTGTACATATAAAATTTTAAAGAATCAATGCATTTAAGATCAACAGTGATCACAAAACAGCATTCAGGTGCTATATCGAAGATGGAAAAGCTATTAATAATATGGATGAAAAATCAGATTCGGAAGCAAGTGCCCGAGTCCAATGGCCATTCAAGCAAAGGCAAGAAGTATGCATCGCGCTGGTTTCCAAAACATTAAAGTATGCGGAGAAGTTGCCAGTGCTGATTCTGCAGCTAGAGAGAAATTTTGTGACGTGTTTGAAAAAACCTTCTAAATCTACACAGCCCTCAACTTCTGCAGCAGCAGTGTGCTTAACAGCTAGAGTTAATTCTGGTAATGATGCTCGAAGGTAAAACTTGATGTTATGCCTGTCTCCTCTCTCTTTTTGTAATTTTATAATTTAGAAATTTTTGTAAACTTTTGTAATTTTTCCTGCGTATGAGATAAAAAAAACTGATTGAATAAATAATTCTATTTACATATTCAATGAACATTTCTTTTTTCGCTTCAATCAAATTTGCAATTGCTGCATAAGCATTAAGATAAATTTGACTTACGTAAAATTACGACTTACACAGAATTCTGTGGAACGTAACCCTTATGTAAGTGGTTGTATATTCTTTGAATGGCAAGATATCAAAAGGCAAGATATCAAATTATTAGCATTGAGCTAATAATTTGTCTAATTCTTCCTTAAATTTATTTAAACTACACACTTCCCAACGATAGATGGAAATTTGTTCCAGGATAAAGTACTTCTGACTGAAAGCAATCTACACATCCATCGTGCAACCACCCTTCCTCAACTGATATTTATGCCACTTTGTGCGAGTTTTCTGAGAAAAAATAAGGATGGCATCAGCATTCAGCTTAAACCATTCAAAGCCTCAAACATCTCAATCAGATCTCCTCATTTTCAAACATTGCAATTTGCAGAGAAAAAAAATCTTTCATGACAAGGGCTTTCTTTTATTTTCCTCACTGACCTCATTGCGACACAACCTTCCTAAATTGCAGCTTCCAGACCTGTATACCTTACTCAAGCTGTGGCCTAAAATTGCCTTACACA
Organism: Mastigoproctus giganteus; assembly: GCF_048544385.1. Taxonomy (NCBI): domain Eukaryota; kingdom Metazoa; phylum Arthropoda; class Arachnida; order Uropygi; family Thelyphonidae; genus Mastigoproctus; species Mastigoproctus giganteus. Next base: position 165,661,650 of record NC_143579.1, read on the forward strand.
ATGGGACAATCAGATGTTTATTCCTGATAACAAAATTCCCGTATATCATTGATGAGACCCCATGAGCTGTCTTACCAGCATTCTGCACTGCTCAGAGAATTTCATGCATAAAGTATATGTGAGAACTTCATGCATATTGCTTATTCTAGCCACAAAGAGCATAGCATTGAACACTGATCTAGTGGATCACCTTGTGGCCAAGAGATCACAAAAAAGCACTTCTGTAGTATACAGGGTGATCCAAAAGTCAGTAAACAATTAAAGAATCAGTATTTAAGTGAATTTTTGACGTATGGTAATGAGATTAGCGCAGAAATGCATAGAATTATGTGGGTTTTTTCCCCAAAGTATGTCCAAATTATTTCCAAGCATGCCCAACAGGTGGCACTTGATCTCAAACACTACAAAGCACCTCATTATAGTAAATGTTCAATGTGGTGGCCTTCGTTGTCGAGCACTGCCTGAAGATGAGGAACGACGTTATGGACAGCATGAAACAGCATTTTTGGAGGTATCAATGCCATCGTATAGTCTTTTAGCACTGCTAATGATGTTAGGTGATCTCTGTAAACCCATGGCTTCAGGTAGCTCCATAACCAAAAATCACAGGGCGTCGGGTCTGGAGACTTTGGTGGCCATTCATGCTGAAAGTGACAGCTTATCACTCAATTCTATCCAAACGCTGAGAGTAACAGTTGTTTCAGAGGAGAAGCAATATGGGGTGGTGCTCCATCCTGCATGAATGTCACAACATCCAAAGCTTGCCTTCCCCCCAGGTTAGGGATAACGCAGTTTCGTAACACGTCAGCATAACGCTGACCTGTGACAGTGACAGTTTCAAAACCAGAGCCACTGATTTCCTGAAAGAAAAATGGCCCTATAACAAAAGAAGAGGTGAATCCACACCGTTACTTCTGATTGATGCAATGGAGTTTCTGTGTAAGCTTGAGGGTTTTCCGTCACCTAAATTCTGCAATTGTGTGTTTACAGTGCCATTGAGAGTGCAATGGGCTTCATCCGCCCACAAAACATTTGACAGCCAGTTGTCACGTTCTTCAATTCACTGAAAGAACCATAACGCAAATGCTTCCTGCTTTGAAAAATCGGGACGTGTAAGTTCTTGAAGGTGTTGAATTTTATACGGATATCTATGGAGGACTACTCTTAGTGCGCTCCACACACTCCCATATGGAACTCCAGTTCAATGTGGAACTTCACGAGAGCTTGCTTCTCCATGTGATGAAGATGCCATTAGAGTAACCATGTCTTCCACAACTGCAGCCACAGTTGTAGCAAATGTTGATGGTCTTCCACTTCGTGTACGATTTTGTAACGAACCAGTTGTCTCAAATTTCTTAATCATCATCTTTAGTCCTGCACCAGTCATTGGTCCTTTATCACGTTGCATACCCTTCAGCTAACAGAAAGATTGCAAAGCTGCAGCATTAAGGTAATAACATTTGATCAACAGTGCTTATCCGGTAATGATAACATGACCCCTTAGCTTCTTTTCTTTTTCTTTCCCAAATGTTCACTAAACTGCTTAGCTGTTGTTCTTGCAGTACCTTTATAGCAAACATTCATTTGCGATACAGCACCACATAGTGGACATATCTGGAACTAATTTCGACGTTCTTTCAGAAAAAACCCCACGTAATTCTATGTATTTCTGTGCTAATCTCATTACCGTACGTCAAAAATTCACTGAAAATACTGATTCTCTAATTGTTTATTGACTTTTGGATCACCCTGTATATCTGAAAGGGTATATTTTGAAGAAAAATTATGAGCAATGATAGTCGACCTTAAAGTCCTATGAAATACAGTCCATTTCTCTACAGATTTCAGACATAAAAAAAAAAAAAAAAAACCCCTTATAATAGTGTCAGCATCAAGAGCTTTTTCAATAAACAGGCATTGTAAGAAAAGATGCTCATTTTGGATAAAAGCATTCCATATGTTAGAATATGCTTTTACCATAAAATCTGAGGAGGTCCAATTTTTCTGAAAGCCGTAACAGTCAACTGTGTTTCACCTAATCAAGCATCTTGCCTAATCAATTGAATATTGGTTATAGTTTTATTGATTAGTTTGATCTTTTCCAGGTTTAGAAAAGGTTAGGAATGCTGAATGATGCCAAGATTTGGAGTAGATACATTCAGGGAATGTTTTGGTTAAGGAACAGTAATAAAGAGTTCATGGCATTGTTGTCAATAAAAGAAATATACATTTTCTCTTGAACTTTAAAAGGAACTGAAAGTGTTAATCATCCATCAATATTTTAGATAACGATAATATTAAATAATGATAATTTTCATGATAAATTTTGCTAATATTAGCAAAATTTATCATGAAAATTGATATCATGAAATATCAAAATATCATGAAAGGTGTGGTGCTGGGGATTGATGGCAGTGATAATGAAACAAATAAATACATGGGCTGTGATAGGTTAACTAAGAATAAGTGCATGTATACTTGCACATAAACCAATGCTAGAAGTACAGTAAATAAGTTTGATGAATTTGAAGTGCTGGGCAAGACATCGAAGGCAGATATTTTGGGGTTTCAGAGATATGGTGTCACACAGATATTAGGAATGCAGAATTGGAATTTGGAGAGTACAATGTACAGAAAGGATAGGAAGGGAGGAAAAGTTATGCTGTTTACATTTTTGGTGTGACAAAAATACTGGAAAAGCAAAAATGAGAGTGTGTGTGTTACAGACCTAACGACTCTAATGAGTACAACAAACAATTGTACAGAAAAAGAGTGGGCCAATAAATCAGAATGTCTTATAATGGCGGATTTCAATTTCCTAGATATTGACTGAAACTTGTGGGTTGATCATTCACACACTAGCAAGACTTTTGTGTATTTATTGGATGACTGTTTTCTGCAGCAGCATGTTCAAGAGGCAACCAGAGAGGGTAATACTCTTGATCTGGTTATCAGCAATGATTATTCGTGTATTAAGACTTTTGCAGATAAAGGAACCACTATGTGGCAGTGAGCACAGTGTACTGATGTGGCATTTACTTAAATATATAATTACCAACAGGGGTAAAGGAAAAGATTTTTGCTTCCATAAAGTGGTCTCAGACAGTTTTTAAATTCTGTACAGTGGGACCAACTGATGACTGATGATGTTACCAACAGCAAATTCTAAGTGGGAAGCATTCAAGGAATTAATTATGGAAGCTACTAGGATTTTCATACTAACTAAGAAATATTGTTCAAACTTGAGGCGTAAATGGATGTCAGATGAACTAATGAGACTCATGGCAGAAAACAAAAATGCATGAGATGCATATAAATTATCAGGCGACACAGAAGCTATGGCAGATATAAGCCAGTCTGTAATCAAATAACAAAGGATGCTAAGAAAAACAGCAAGGACTTCTTTACTTATATAAACTCTGAAAGCAACAGGATGAATCAGATTTGTCCACTTGATATCGATGGTTTGACTGTTGATGATCCTGCTCAGATAGCTGATAAACTGAATGAGCATTTTGCATTTACATTCACACATGAGGCAGATTAAGGGAGGAAAACACCACAAGTTTATCAAACTGTAACAGGGTGCTTAATGATTTTGTAATAACTGAGAGCAACTTGGAGGTGAATCTCTTGAAGTTAAACATAAGAAAGGCACCTGGGGTTGATGGGATCGATCCAGTTATATTAAAGAAGGTGGCAAAAGAACCAAGCAAACCCTTAGCCATAATAATGAGAGCATCCTTGGATTAGGATATACAAATGAATTTGGGATAAATTGTACAAATTTATCCCAAATTCACAAAGAGAAATCTAAGGGTGACAAGAGTAATTACAAACTAGATAGTTTAACTTCTGTTATGGGTAAAATAATGGAGTCACTGGTTAAAGATGCATTGCAGGATCATCTAGACAAGACTGCAGCAATAATTCAGATAGAGCCAAGTCTTGTCTAACAAATTTGATTGGATACTATGATGTGGTTACACAGGAACTAGATGCAAAAAATAATTTTGATATCATATACTTGGATTTGAGGAAAGCTTTTGACACCGTTATGCATGGAAGATTACTGTACAAATTGGAGCAGTATGGTATTAATGGTAAATTGCTACAATAGATAAAAGGGTGGCTGAGTGGGAGAAGACAGAGTGGTAATCAATGGACACTGCTCTTTGTGGACTAATGTTATTAATGGAGTCCCACAGTGTTCGGCGTTGGGCCCACCATTGTTTTGTATATTTATCAATGATATTGAGACAGTATATCAGGCTTAATGTCAAAGTTTGCAGATGATACAAAGATTGGCAGGGTTGTTAATGACGGTAATGGAAGTGAGCTACTGCAACAGGTTCTAGAAAATTTTGGCAGATGGGCTGAGAAGTGGCAACTGAAGTTTAACACTGACGAATGCAAAATACTGCATATGGGTTGGTACTTTCCTCTGGGGTAGAAGTAACCCCCAGAGGAAAGTACCAACAGGGTGGTAGAAAATGAAAAAACCTGGAAGTCAATGATTTACAGGAATTTTGCTAGCAGAGAAAAGGAGGTGATTATCCCTTTGTATAAAGGAGTGGTCAGTTGCATCGGCTGGATACTAGGCACCTGTGAAGTGATCTGATTGAAGTGTTATAAGGCCTTGAATAGGTTGAGAATGCTGAATTCTAATGGGATTCTTCTGTTTGCTCAGATTACAAACCTGAGGGGGTATAAGTTCAAACTGAGGAAAGAGTTGTAGAATAGATATGCTGAAATTTGCTCTTAGCCAGCAGGTGGTTAATTGCTGGAACAAACTTCCATCTGTTGTTCTGGAAGTTGTAGCTTAAATAAATTGAAGGAGGAACTGGACAAACTTTTAGAGGGAATGGTTGTGTAAAATTGGGTTTTGTTTTTTTTTTTTTTTGGCTGATGCTACATAAGCTCATATGCTTGCTTTCTTGCCTCACATGCATTTATTACTATTATTACTAATGGCAGTAATATTAACAGATTTTTAATGGAGTTTTTTAATAGATTTTTATGATTTTTTTTTTTTTTTTTTTAGGACTAATGTGAATCACCAGTGATATTAATATTACTCTAGTACTGGTGATCATTAATAATCAGCAGCAATAATATAACCACTACTACTGCTAATTTATACTATCTTGTCTATGAAATGGCGGTGGCTGATCATTTTATGCCTCTTCACTCTATGAAGGAACTCTGGAAGAAAGACTGAATTAGCAAGTCAATCCAATCTGACATTGTGCTCTTAAACACAATATATATATATATATAAGCTAAATTAAAATAGGATACTGCCAATAGCATGGCAAACCAGTAGAGTGAAAATGAACTGAACCAAATAAAATAACAATAACAGAAAAATATAGGGGGGGGGGTAAAGAAGAAAAGGGTAGTGTTGAAGCAATTTCCTAATATAATTTAGAAATTAAGCCAATTAAAAGAAATTTAGCAGCACCCCCTCGATGGCACCCGTTTCCGAATTATGTGAAATCTCACTAAGGTGGAAACGTAAACTAACATTACATGATCAAATAAACCTTTACCCCCCCCCCTATATTTTTCTGTTATTGTTATTTTATTTGGTTCAGTTCATTTTCACTGGTTTGCCATGCTACTGGCAATAACGTATTTTAATTTAGCTTTTTATACGCAACGTGTAATGGATTGTGCTTTTCTGCGGCCACTGATGTTAGTTTTTTTGTTATTATTTTTTTTAATATATATTTCAGTAAATTTTATTTCTCTATTTAATTTTTGATTAATTTGATCACACACACACACACACACACACACACACACACACACACACACACACACACACACACACACACACACACACACACACACACACACACACACGATCTGTCTGGAAAATATCCAGCCATTTTGAATATCTTGAGAGAACTGGTCGCGAGGCCTTGATTTAACTTGCCAGCTCGTTAGAGGAGACCTTACTGCGCATGCATGAACAGACTCTCTCCCATGGGGCTAGTTAGTCGGCAGTAAGACGTTGTTGAGTGAGCTTGTGTAATGTGTGACTGTCGCATTCACAATGACCGAGCGAGTATATCAGCGAATCATGGATTCAGTTTTGTTTCAACTCGGACATTCATCCGCGGAAACTATTCGAATGATTAAGAAGGCTTTCGGGGATGATTCAATGAGTGAAATGAGTGAAAGCCCAGAAAAAAAATGTGGTACCGTCGCTTCAAAGATGGGTGTGAATCTGCTGAAAGTGATCCAGGATCTGAACGGCCTTCAACAACCAGAACACCCGAAAATGTTGACTGCTTGCGGGCTGCAATCAATGGAAATTAGCAATTGACATTGAGAGAATTAGAAGATGTGGGGGATTCCATGGACTATTGTTTCAGAGATTTTGACCGAGGATCTTGGCAAGAAATGTGTGTACGCAAAATTTGTTCTGCAGCTCCTGTCACAAGGTTAGAAAGGATTTTGTGTTGAAGCTGCACAGGACTTGCTTGAAACCGTTAACAATGACCGAAATTTCCTCAAAAATGCCATAATCAGAGATGAGCCATGGGTCTATGACTTCTGGCTTTTCCGAAAGCTAAAATTGCCGTTGAAAGGGAGATTTCAGACCATGGACAAGATTAAGGAGAACACAATGAGGCAGCTGATGGCGATCTTCGACATGATTTTATGGTTTTCACTGCTTGCTCATTATTCTCATGCATGTGTATGTGTGAGAGAGAGAGAGAGAAAGAGAGAGAGAGAGAGAGAGTGCAAAGGTTTTTTATGAAAGACAATACTGCTGGTCTGCACTGAACTCTTCTTGTGTGTTCACAGAAAATTTCAGGTTTGTAACTACAGTTCATCCTTGAACAACACGGGTTTGAACTGCGTGGGTCCACATATATGCAGATTTTTTTCGATAAATATTTTGGAAAATTTTGGAAAATATAATATATATATACAAAGATATATATCTTTGTACATAATAGCTTAATTTTTGATGTTTGCACATGAGGCAATGTATGCATAAACTCAAGAGAAGAAAAAAGCAAAAAGTATAAAAAATCGTATTAAGTAAATATTATGAGATGAATTAACAATCTAATAATTGTATCGGGTTTTAAAAACAGGTAGCCTCCGGTTAGTCTATTATAAAAAAAGTTAAAATTTATCAAAACATATGCACACAACCACTTACAGACTGCACATGGCGCCATTCGGAGTCGAGAGAAATGTAAACAAAAGTAAAGATGCAGTATTAAATTATAACTGCATAAAATTAACTATAGTACATACTGTACTACTGTAATGTCTGCGCGGATAGCACAGTGGTATCGTCACTGTCCTCCCTGCACCGGGTAGAAAAGGCCCAGGTTCGAATCCTGTTGATGACGTGAAGAACTTTAGTGGGTTTTTTCACTTCGTGGCTGAGTTAGTCGGTCTCAGGCGTAGATAGCAAGGTTTCCACACAGAAACTGGGGTTTTTTTCATCCAGCAAACAGGCAAATCGACCATAGAACACACACAATTTACGGACAAATAAATATATGTATTTTATGGGGGAGCGTAATATCATAATTTTTTGTACTACTGTAATAATTTCATAGCCACCTCCTGTTGCCATTGCGGTGAGCTCAAGTTCCTCTTGTATATTAATGACCATCTTCCATTGACTGGAAATCCTATCCATAGTTTTGCCAATGATAGCACATTGCATCCCACTTTCCATTTTGAGAAACCTTGCCCTGCTCAATCAGCTTCAACTTCTCAAATATCTGCTACCAATTCCTTAAATGCTGATCTCCAAGTAATTCTCCAGTGGTGCAAAGACAACTTAGTTGATTTCAATCCTTCTAAAACTCAGTCTTGTCTTATATCTCGCAAAAAGGATTCTTCTGCTTCTATGCTTATCTTTGGTGACACTCCGATTTCTAGGCAAAATGATATATCTCTTTTGGGGATTACCCTGACTTCTAATCTCTCTTGGGACAAGCACATTACAAATATTGCTTCCTCTGCATCTGAAAAACTTGGTTTTCTCTTTTGCTCTCGGCGTTACTTTTCTTCCAAACAGCTGTTCACTCTGTACAAATTGCAAATCCACACTACCATGGAATATTGTTCCCACATCTGGGACGGTGCCCCCAAAACCTCTCTCAGACTTCTAGATTCCATTCAGAAGAGGGCAGTTAGGTTAATTAATGACTCCTCTCTAATACATTCTCTGCACTCACTGTCTCAGAGACGTACTGTTTCTGCTGCATGCCTTTTTTACAGATACTTCCATGGGCACTGTTCTGAATTGGCTTCTATAATTCCCGCTCTCTCTCTCTCTTTCTCTTTCAAAACAGTCCGAACACGTGCCGCCACCAGCCAACATCCATTTACTGTCCAACTTCAAACTAACAGAACCAACTTTTCATCTTCCTTGTTTATTCTTTCAACTGCCATTTTCTGGAACAACCTTCCTTCATACATATTTCCTGAAAATTACAGTCTACAGAAGTTCAAGTCTAATGTAAATAAATATCTTTCGTCTTCTCAACCTCCAACCGAAACACGGTACTAAGTACTATCGGTTCTAATACCGCTCGTCTTTGGGGGTTTCATAAAAAAAAACACTACAGAATAACATTAAAGCACAATGAGACAACATTCAACATTTACCATGAGCGATCTCACAATGGTGAACGTTTTAGGAACAAAGCAGATTCCTAAATCAATGAATGTAGATCAGAAGTGGGAAAGAGTGAGGTGTTGTCATGGGATTGCACAATATTTTGAAGCTAGTGAAGCTCAGTTTTTAGGGCAGTATGTCACTATGGACAAAACATGGGTGCCCCACTTCAACCTAGAAACAAAAGAACAATTGAAACACTGAAAGCATCCCACTTCTATCCCCCCCCCTCCTAAAATATTTAGAGTGCAGAATTCAGCTAGGAAAGTCATGGCACGAATCTTCTGGATTGCAGATTGAATGATCATGGTTGATTTTCTGGAACGAGATTCCACTATTAATACTGAGAATTATTCTAACCTACTGTGACATTTCCATAAGGAACTGAAGTTCAAGGGGCACAGGCAATTAGCCAAAGGATTCATCTTGTCAAAATTTGCATGGGCAGCCATGGTCATGCAGTATTTGTTAATCAAGCAACACTGTGTGATTCTGGGTTCAAACTATTACAACAACCATCCTACTCACTGATTTTGGCTCCATTGGATTATTTTCTATTTCCAAATCTCAAAAAGGACTTGAAAGGATGGAAATTCAATAAGTGAAAATGCTGCTATGGATGCATTCAATAACTCTGAATTTTATTTGAGCGGGTTATGAAAGCTTGTTGTTGTTGGAAGTTTTACAGTGCAATGGCAGCCAAAGGCCATTATGCGCCAAATAATGGTAGGAATGAAAGCTAGTGGTTCACGTCTGAAAGTACTGACTTAATGGGAGGGGGGGGGGGCAAACTGCATTGAAAAAATAAATGGATTGTTATAACTTTCCAGCATTTCTTCTACAAGACACTAGAAACTTTAACTTCCCCTTGTATTTCAGTATTTATAGTGATAATCTGCATCAAATATTTACTCATTTCTTATTAATTCTGTGTTTTAAAACTTATTTAAATCAGCAATAATATAAGCTTTCTGCGATAACAAATGTCCAACAGCTAACTAAAATGTCATGATTATACTGAGAAAACAGAAATCTAACCTTTAGTTTTACTGAAGTTCTTTTCTTTATCCACTTTTCTCTAGGTTGAGTTGGAATGAAAACAGCAGAATCTTTGTCGATCTCGCCTACAACACCCAAGTTTTCTGATCTGATTAGCTGCATAGCAGAATACAGCAGTTATACATATATGCCAATGTCACAAAATATAATGAACATATTCTAGCAATACATAACACCTATGTGAAATTAAAGTATGTTTAACAGTGATTTTTAATACTTTACTAATAATATTATGCAGTTCTTAACAAGTAAATCAATTCTGAATCTGAAATTTAAGATATTAGCATATTATAAAATTAGTGTAAAACACTCATATTTATAATATGCTAATCTATACCACATACAGATAAATAAGAGTATATCTGAATTATTATGATTCTTCTAATGATAAACGTTTCTCACAAAACACTGGAAGTGCCTACTATTTAAGTCAGACCATACCTGATAACAAATCTGTATCTTTATTCATACCATTAACTAAGTGTTATGCAGAGTGTGTACCAATTACATGGCATACTCTTACTTAGGTTTATTCTCCCAAAATCTGCGTACATTAATCATATCTACTCTCACATTATCTTAATTTACCTATGCCATCCACTGAGATCACAAGTAGTAAATGACCAACAAGTGGAAACAAGAAGGCAGAAAAATGGGAAAAAAGAGGAAATAGTCTTGTGCAGTCAAAAGAGCAAATGTTTAACCTATGCAGAGCATGGACATTAAAGTGAAGGGGAAAAAATGCATAATAAGAAATAAATAATTGCGAAATTGATAAAATAATTATAAAATTGACAAAAGAAAAAAAAAAGGATGTTGCCACACAATCTACAAAACTAGCCAATTAGAACCAAAACAGTAATGTGTCTTCATTTCTGGTGTAAACCACCAGCCAAAGGGCAAAAAGCATAAACTTAAATTTGTTACCAAAATAAATATATTTTTTTAAGGATTAAAATGTGAACTTTAGAGTTGATACTATGAAGACGAGAAATTAAAAACTGTAATCGACAACAGAAATTTCTAGAAACATACACCATCCAGGCGCCATCACTTCTCCAGATAAACGACACACACACGTACCCGGCTGTCGACATGGTGTAACAGGAAACGTGATTCATCAGACCAGATGACCTTCTTCCAATCACTCAATGTCCAGGTTCGATGCTTGCATGCCCATTGTATGTGCTGTTGGTCCATGGTTAGTGGCGAACTGTGGTTAGCATGGGCACTTGGAGCAGCCTGCGGCTAAGCAGCTCCATTTTCAGTAGGGTTGGATGTACTGTGTGTTGTGACACATTACTCCCGTCACCAGCATTTCCATTACCAGTAAAGTTGCACCACAGTCGCCCTTCTGTTGCCACGTGCCATCCGGGTAAGCCTTCGTTCACCTCGAACATCGATGAGCCGTGGTCGTTCAACACACCTTGCAGCCAGTTCGTGGGTTTCCCCTCCTCGGCCCACTTTTGGTAGGTACTAACCACAGCTGACCGTGAGCACCCCACCAGCTGTGCCGTTTTGGATATGCTCTGATCCAGTCGTCTGGCCTTTGTCAAAACTCGCTTAAGTCCGCTGCCTTGCCCATGAAGAACAAGAGTGACACTGATTAATGGCTCAGTATCAGGTGTTTTTAATACTGTGTCCCGACCCGCACTGTAGTTCACCTGCAGTTCCTTCGATTTGCATAACAACTCTCTGGTCATAATGTTTTGGCTCATCGGTGTATATAAATAATATAATTGCGTATGTGAAGGGAGATTAAATAACGTGCTGAAAAAGTTATCATAATGTACTAAAGGAGGTAAAGTATCAAAATGAATATAATCAAATGTTGTAGACCACTTTCTAAAATGTGCATGGCTTTAGACCAGTGGTGTCCAACCTTTTCCTGTTCAGGCACCGTATTCAAAGTTAGATTTGTTTTGCAGGCCGCACTGAGTGATTCAAGAAATATTAGTGTGTTACATTTTCCATGTCTTGCTACATGTAAAAGAAAGTTTCTCTTTTCATGTTACCGTTTTTTAATTTCTGGCTGTATATAAAAAATGCAAATTCCCAACACTTTTATCTGCAGCAAATCTATGTCAGTGAATTATTTTTAGATTTTATTTAAATAAAAATATGATACTTTTGTTTTTTTAACAAATACTTTAGTTTTGTTTTTTTTAAAAACACATTACTAAGTACAATACCCAATAACATATACTGAACGGAACTTAACATTTAATGAGATGATTGAGGCTGGATGTTTTTAGATAATTGTTCAAAATTTGTGACGCAAATTCTCAATACAGAATGAAGATGCTCATCTGTTATTCTGTTTCTTTTTAAATATTAATTTGATTTCGTGCGTGAAAAAATTCTTACAAACATATGTTGATCAGAACAAAGTAGACATTTTCATGGCATTTTCCTTTATTAGCAGAAAATCTTCAAATGGGAGGAGAGCCTTGTAGAGAATTCAAGTAGTTTATTTTGGCAGTTCATATATTTATTTTTGAACCATGTTTTGGCTTGAAGATCAATAATTTAAAGTTGCAAGCTGGGATTGTAGTTTTCAGCCAAAGAAGTAAACGGATTCTCAAACAAGCTTACGTATTTTTTGTGGGATCTTATATCAGCAAATCGACTTTCAAACTCATCAAAAAGTAATTGTAATAATGAGAGGCAATGACTTATGTGAAATATGCGTTTCTCTTTTAGCTCGGTACAACATTCAAAGTGAACTAAATTGCCTTGCTCAATTTGGCATTTAAATGATAAAAACTAATTCTAAAATGATTTGACAACTATTTCTGAAATGAAGGAAAACTGGTCTCTGATTTTACAAATCAGAGACCAGTTTTCCTTCCCCTTGTAGTTTTAAATTAAGAGCATTTAAATGACTAGAAATGTCTGTAAAAATTGCAAGATCAAACAGCCACTGCATATTTGATAGTTATTTTATAGTTTAAACGATATAACACTTTGCCACAACTAAGCCATCTCACTGCACTATATAAAATTGGATCTTCGTATTCAGCTTCAATTTCTGAAAGAAACTGCTGAAACATAAGGCGATTATGACATTAAAAAATTTACCGTTGAAATAACCACATTCACATAATGTGCTGAAGATCCAATACTTTCACGCAGTATCCAGCATCTTGATGCACAATACAGTGAATGAATTCCAGTTGAAGGTTCAACTGCGATATCATTTATTTTCTTGGTTATTCCATCCATAAGTCCAATGTTTTTACCAATAATATTTTTTGCATGGTCAGCTGACTCCTATCAGGGCAAAAATTTTCAAAAAGATTGGCAAAAATTTTCAAAAAGATTTTCACATGTAGCTGTTCTGTGCATACTCTGTAGATCAGCTAAATCTTCAACTGGTACAAAATTATCATTAATTCCACATATGAATATAAGGAGTTGGGCTGTGTCATTTATATCAGTACTGTCATCCAGTGCCACACTAAAATATTTCATTTGTTTTATGTTTTCCAAAAGTTGTTTGAACAAATTCTTTTCAATATTTTCTATTCTTTGCATAATTGTTTGCCAAGACAAACTAATGTCGTGTATCATTGTTCGTTTCTATAGACAAATTTCTTTCACAACTTTTAACAAACAACATTTAAACAAATTCACCATCCCTCAACAGTTTACTTTCAAAAGCAATTAAATGTGCAACTTGATAACTGGCAATTACAGCAGATAAATTTCTTGACTGATAGGTTTTCAATGTGTTTTGCTAATTTTTAATTCATTTTGTAACATTGAACTCCTTTCTTTTCAAAACATTCTTTTATATTGACATAAGATTTTATGATGTTTGGAATCATAGTGTCGTTTTAAATAATATTCTTTAAAAACTGACAGTTTTCAAAGAATATAATTTAAAAATTATATTCTTTAAAACACTCCTAACACACCCCCAATACACTGCTTTTACGTCATACTCAACGAAGAAATTGTCTTCAGTTCACCTCTGATTTAAATTACAACACTCCAAATTGACTCTCCTCCTTAGGAACATTTTTAAGGATGATTTTTTAATTCCCTACAAATTAATAATAATCCAATACAAGTTATATCAAAATAGCAGAATTTCACAATATGAAAAGATTGATATGTATATAACTGTATTTAGCGTACATATGACTGCACTGGACTATATGTACATGCAGTGGCGTGACTCTCTAAAATGCTGTTTTAGTTCACTTTCCGTATAAAAATTATTTGTGGGCCGTAGGGTGGACACCACTGCTTTAGACAATAATATTTAGTTATATAATAGTACATACAAAATCTTCCATCTATATATAACATATTAATAAAATTTATCCTGCATCAGTATGTAAAAATATATCATTATGAAATTCCAGCTTAGGAATGGCTCATCCTTCATTTTTACGCATTATTTCTTATGGAGGAATTATACTTGGTCATGAAGAAAGGCAAATATCATTTAGTTCCAAGTAAATTTGTAAATATATATAATTATAACTTTGAACTTTTAAACAAATAAATACCTATTTTATCACCAGAAATACAGGCAAGCACATCACAGCCTAATGGTTAAGAACAGAATGAAAAACAACTGATATACACCAGGCACTGGTAATCCACATGTGCATATGCAGGATTGACAGAATGGGCAAAAAGAATCAAACTGAGTTAGCATTAGTATTAGTAGAGGCATATTATGCGAGAAAGCAAGCTTCTACAGAATCAGCCAAAAAAAAAAAAAATCTTCCCACTTCACCCATCCATTAATTCCAAAAGATTGTCCGACTCTTCCTTGATTTTATTTAAGCTACAGGTTCCAAAATGATTGATGGAAGTTTGTTCCATCTATCGATGTGGAATTTGCCACCTCAGCTGTGTAATCTGAACGAGCAAGAGATCTTAAGAAACCAATGCACAGTTGCCAAAATATACAAATTCATCATATAATGTATTAGTAAATACAAACAAATTGATGCAAAAAGCGAGGCTTATTTAGCATCATGTCTTACAAGGTAAAACACATGGCCAAGTGAGTAAGAGTAGCAGTAAAAAGCAATCAATGTTTAGTATTAGCATAAGTAGTGGTAGTATTAGTATTAGCATATGATACATGAAAGTAAGCTTATACAGAATCAGCAAAAAAAACAAAAAAAAACCACTTCCCATTCACCGCTCCAAAAGTTTGCGTAGTTCTTCCTTGAATTTATTTAAGCTACCAAGTTGCACAATGACACATGACAGATGGAAGTTTGTTCCATCAATCAACCACTCGCTGGCTAAAGACAAATTTCCGCACATCTATTCTGCAACTGTCTTATCTCAATTTGAATTTACCTCACCTCAGGTGCATAATCTGAGCAAGAGGAAGAATCCCATCAGCATTGATGTGTGTTCAAACCATTTAAAGCCTTAAACACCTTAATCAGATCATCTTGCAGGTGCTTAGTCTCCAGATGCTGCAATTTCCAGGAATTAAGCCTTTCTTGTAAAAGCACCCCTTTGTTCCCCCTCACCAATCTCATTACCTGTTCCAGCAGCTACACATCCTTCCTAAAATGAGGCCTCAGACCTGTATGCAATACTCAAGGTGTGGCCTGACGTTTGCCTTATACAGCTCCTTATTGCTCCTTGCAAAATTCCTGTATATCACTGACATAACCTAATGAGCTGCTTTGTCAGCCTGTTTGCACTGCTCAGTAAACTTCATATCTGACTGAACAATCCTGAGTGTAATGTAGTACTGAACAGTTGGTATGTTATTCTGGGGTAACTGCTAGCCATATGCAGTACTCTGCATTTATCAGTTTTAAACTTCAGTTGCCCCTTCTCAGCCCATCAGCCCAACTTTTCTCGATCCTGTTGCATTAGCATACTGTCATTAACAACCCTGCCAACCTTTGTATCATCTGGAAACCTGGACATTAAGCCTAATATACCTTCATCAATATCATTGATAAATATAGAAAACAATGGGCCTAACACTGAACCCTGGGAATTCCACTAATAACATTAGTCCACAAAGACCAATGTCCATTGATTACCAATCTCTGTCTTCTGCTCAACCAGCCATTTATCCATAGCAGCAACTTGCCCTTTATACCATACTGCTCCAGTTTGTACAGCAGTCTTTCATGTACAACAGTATCAAAAGCTTTCCTGAAATCTAAGTGTATGATATCAAAATTATTTTTTGCATCCAGGTCCTTTGTGACCACATCGTAGTATCCAATGAAATTGGTCTGGCAAGATTTCCCCTTAACAAAACCAAGCTGTGTCTAAATTATAGCTGCAGTCTTGTCTAGATGATACTGCATTGCTTCTTTAACCAGTGACCCCATTATTTTCCCTGGAACAAAAGTTAAACTAACAGATCTATAATTACTTGTGTTGCCCTTTGATTCCCCTTTGTGAATTGGGGATACATTAGCACATCTCCAGTCCATGGGGACCTCTCCCGAATCCAAGGATGTTCTCATAATTATGGCTAACAGTTTGCTTACTTCCTTTGCTGCCTCCCTTAATATAACTGGATAGATCCCATCCACCCCAGGTACCTTTCTTATGTTTACCTTCAACAATTTCTCCTTCACTTTCCTCTCAGTTATTACAAAGTCATTTAGCTCTCTATTAGAGTTTGATAAACTTGGTCCTCACTTCCCAACAGAATTCCTCATGTGTGAATGTAGGTGCAAAATAGTCATTCAGTTTGTCAGCTTCGTGAGCAGGATCACCAACAGTTGACCCATAGATATCAAGTGGACCAATCTGATTCATCCACTTTCTTCTAGAATTAACATAAGTAAAGAAGTTCTTGTTGTTTTTCTTGGAATTCTTTGTCAAAGATTTCTCGTAATCTTGCCTAATCTCCTTTGTGACTTGATTAAAGATGCAGAAGCTTATCTACTATAAGCTTCGGCATCTGATAATTTATATGCATCTCATGCATTTTTCTTCTCTGCCACAAGTCTCATTATTTCATCTGACACCCATTTAGGCCTAAATTTGAACAGTATTTCTTAGTTGGTATGAAAGGCCTAGTTGGTTCTAAGATTAATTTCTTGAATGCTTCGCATTTAGAATTTGATGTTGGTAACATCATCAATTGGTCCCACTCTGTTGCTTATTGTTAGTTTGGTACCACCACCCAGATGGCACCATTTCAAAGCTACTTGGCTACTCCTTAGAGAATAAGTAACAGCAGGTAGTTTTTAGGAACTGGCAGGATAGAAGAAAATTTCTAAGCAAAAGCAAAAATAAAGACACAGGGAAACACAGAGAGTAGTTATCAATTGGCACCGTTCTTCATGGCCTTATGCTACTGATGGTGTTCTACAAGTTTCAGTGATGGGCCCATTGTTGCTTTCCTAAGTTTAATAATGATATTGACGAAGGCATGATCAGGCTTGTATCCTACAAGATGATATGTGGTTTGTAGGGTGCTAAATGACAATAATCAGGATATGCTACTGAATTAAGATCTATAAAAATTAGGCAAATAGGCTGAAGTGGGAACTGAAGTTTAACACTAACAAATGCAATGTACTGCATATGGAAGGCAGTAATCTCATTTTAACATACCAACTGTGTGGCACCACAGTCAAGGTAGTGGGAGAATGTTGTTGGAGGTTTTACGGCACAACATGACGAACGTTGGTGGATGAATTACCTGCAGACGGATGTTAGCCGGTCGATCCATTTGTGGATGGGCTTGGCATATGCTTTC
This sequence comes from Mastigoproctus giganteus, assembly GCF_048544385.1. Lineage (NCBI taxonomy): Eukaryota > Metazoa > Arthropoda > Arachnida > Uropygi > Thelyphonidae > Mastigoproctus > Mastigoproctus giganteus. The sequence goes on from NC_143579.1 coordinate 165,679,091, forward strand.
CCAGTTAGATAAAAACAGAAAGTCTCTATTTGGATGATCAATGATAGATTTTATCTTGATGGTGTAGTGTAATAAGTTATGTTGTTTAAGCTGTAGTGAAGGTTCATGGGCTTCTGCATAAAGGCTTTGTACAGGTGAAGTGCAGAATGCTCCAAGTGCTATATGGAGTGCACTGTGGTGTATAGGGTCTAACCATCTCAGTGCACTTAGTTTCGCTGAGTCGTAAACAGCTGCTCCATAATCTAGTTTGGAATGAATTATTGCTCGATAAAATTTGAGAACTGCATATCAATCTGCTCCCCGAGTTTTTGCGGAAAGAACTCTGAGTATGTTTAATTTCTTTATGCATGAAAGTCTGAGTTCTTTAATGTGCTCAAGGAATGTTAGTTTCTTGTCCAAGAGAAGTCTTAGAACCTTATGCTTGGTACTACTGGGATCATATGTCCGTCAAGTTTCAGTTCAGGATCTGGATGTAGGTTTCGTTTTCTACAGATGTGTATATATGCAGTTTTTTGTGTGGAAATCCGGAAGCCATTTGTTTGAGCCTATTTGCTTATTTTGTTTATTGTTCCTCAGAGCTGCCGTTCTATATTTTGCATATTCTGAGAGTGATAGGAAATGCTGAAATCGTCAACATATAAAACCACATCAACTGTTTTTAGAATGTCCTCAGTTATGGTATTTATTTTAATAGCAAAATGGGTAGTGCTAAGCACAGACCCTTGAGGTATGCCTTCTTCTGGGGTGAAAGGGTTGTCTGCAGTCTAACTTGAAATGTCCTGTGTTGCAAAAAATTTTTAGGATGTATTTAGAAAGATTTCCACGTAATCCAAAAAGGTATAGATTTTGGAGAATTCCATAATGCTATGCTGTATCATAAGCTTTGTCTATATCAAAACAGATCATGATGTGTGCTCCTTCTGAATAAAGGCATTCCATTCACTGTTTTCTAATTTTATAAGTAAATCTAGTGCTGAGCAATTTTTCTGAAACCATGCTGTGCTGGATCGAGAAGCTTATTCCTGTTTAAAAACCATGTTAAAGCAATTTGAGGGTAATTGCATGGGTTAGAGAGATCCTGCCCTTGTTTTGGGAAAGCTAGAATTATTGCTAGTTGTAGTTCCAGAATTAGTTCTAGAATCCAGAACTATCTGGAAACTGGTTTCCTTAGAAGATTTTATTGTACAATTCAAGTAATGCCATTTGGGATTGGTCGTCAAGTTCCACTAGCAACATGTAGTGAATTTGGTTTGCTCCTACAGTGCTTTGCTTTGTCTGTGATAGAGCGGTTTTCAATTCATCGAAAGTTAATGGAAGGTTCCACTGTTTATCATTTCTTGTGGAAAAATTCACTTTGTGTCTTTCTATTCTTGTATATTTTAAAACTGGGAGCATATGATGGGAGCATAATTGCTGATGTTTTGGCAAAGGATTTTCCCAGTGAATTGGCTATTTCTGAAGGCTATGCAGTGATTTATCCATTACAGTTTAGGATTGGAGATGGATTAATCTGGTATCTGCCATTCATTTCGCTGATTTTATTCCAGCCAGTTTAAGATGGCGTGGAACTTGTTAATGTGGATGCAAATTTTATCCAGGATGCTTTCCTACTGGCTATTCTAACATAACTGGCGCTTGTTCATGCCTTTTTGAATTATATGAGGTTCTCTGTAGTGGGAAGGGGACATCTTCGAAAATTATTGGTTTTATTTGTCTCTCTCTCTTTTAGCTTGTAAACATTCTTCATTTCACCATGATTTTGGATGTGTTGGGAAGTGTGACGATGTTTTTGGAATAGCCTGCTCAGCAGCTTGGATTAGTTTATTCGTTACATATTGTACTGCTGCATCTAACAGTTTTTGCTTGATAATATCTGCATCCAGTTGTGCAATAAATTTATACATTTTCCAATCTATTTCATTTATTTTCCATTTACAAGTAAGTAGTTGTGATGTTTCCTTGGCTGTTGTAAAGTTAGAAGGGCACTGAGGTAGTCCGTAAAAATAACACTATGGGTAAACTGATGCAATTTTATAGTTTCCAAGGCTATTTGTATGGCATGTAGTTCACCAGTAAAGATGCTGCATTCTAAAGGTAACTGAGTGGTGAGTTCTGATGATGGAAGAACAATAGTAGCACTGATGTGATGGTCAGTTTCTGAGCCTCTGTGTAAATCCGGGTATAAGATTCATATTTTTCAATTAGAGATTTATTAAGCTGTTTTATACTGTGAAAAAACAGTACTCTTTCTCAAATCCTTACATGGACAGATCACATTCTGCAGGAAAGAGAGCACATGGAGCAGTGGAACTAGCAGTGGCTATTTTAGAAAAGTCTAGCTGCCAATTATGAACCATGAGTGAAGACATATGCCAGCAGACTGATTCATTGATAGATAAATGGCATACAAGTTCTCACAATCTGGAATAAATAGATGTTTCCATACCGGATGCAGGGGTTGACTTTTGCTTTTGACACCATAATTTATCACTAAAATTTGTCTTCAGAGAGATTTTATTTTTTTTTGGTAGTTGTTGGCGCATCGGCTTCTGTGGCCATAGTGCACCTCCCAAGGTTTTTGCAGTACTTTGATCCAAGCCCGAGGCGGGAATCGAACCCGCAACCTTTGGTTTGCTAGGCAGGCACTTTACCCACCTGGCTAGCCCAGTCGGCTCTTCAGAGAGAGAGAGAGAGAGAGAGAGAAAGAAAGAAAGAGAGAGAGAGTGTGTGTGTGTGTGTGTGTAGGATCATGAACTTCAGCATAAAGGCTCTGGACTGGAGATGTGCGGTAGGCTCCAAGAGCAATGTGTAGGCCACTGTGGTGAATAGGGTCCAAAAAACCTCAAGATGTTGGGTCTAGCAGGGCTGTAAACTGGAGAACAGTCAAATCCTGATCTTATGATAGCATGATATAAATGAAGAAGTGTATGACGGTCAGCACACCATGATGTAGCTGATAATGCTCTCAATATGTTTAATTTCTTGAAACAGGTGGTTCTAATTTGTTTGATATGGGCAATGAAGGTCAATGTTTTTTATCTAAGGTTAAGCCAAGAAATCGGATAGTAGGCACAACAGGTATGTTGCAGTTGCCCAGCTTTAGAATTGGATCAGGATGGAGATTATGTCTTCTACAGAAATGAACTGCGGCAGTTTTTTTTCAGGTGATATGCAAAAACTATTATCTGCAGCATACATGGTAATACTGTTGAGCACCTTGAAGTTGTCTCTCAATCATTCTCATGTTTTGGAAGAGACAAGATATACTAAAAAGAAACACATATAAAGTAGTAAAAACAGTGGGTGGAATGATTTTAGTTACTGAGTTGATTTGTATAATGAATAGAGTGGCACTTAAAACTGACACCTGTGGAACACCTTCTTGGATGAAGTAATGAGAGAGAGAGAGAGAGAGAGAGAGAGAGAGAGAGAGAGGACTGAATGCAGACCTGGAAAGACCGCAGCTTCAGAAAGTAGTAATAGAGACATTTGATGGAAGAAAGCAATTTATGTAGCATCAGTCAAAAAAAAACAAGCATCACACATCCATTCTCTCTAAAAGTTTGTCCAGTTCCTCCTTGAATTTATTTAAGCTATCAACTTCCACAACGACAGATGGAAGTTTGTTCCAGCAATTAAACACCAACTGGCTAAAGGCAAATTTCCCCACATCTATTCTACAATACTCTACATAAATTTACATTTATGCCCCCACAGGTTTGTAATCTGAGTAAGTGGAAGAATCCCATCAGAATTCAGGTGTTCAACCCATTCAAGGCCTTATACATCTCAATCAGATCACCTCGCAGGTACCTAGTCTCCAGCCGCTGCAATTTGCAGAACTTAAGCCTTTCTTGGTAAGAGAATCCATTTGTTCTCCTCACCAATCTTGTTGCCCTTCTCTTTACATGTTCATGCAACCTCAACATCCTTCCTAAAATGAGGTTTTCAGAGCTGTACGCAGTACTCAAGCCATGGCCTGCCCATTGCCTTATACAAAGGGATAATCACCTCCTTTTTCCTACTAACAAGATTCCTGTATATCGTTAAAAATATCCCATGACCTGCTCTAGCAGCCAGTCCTCACTGCACAAAAAACTTCATATTTGACTGCACAATTCTTTTTTATTCTCCACTTCCCTGAGTGTAGTACATTTATTACCACACAGTTAGTACATTTCTCTTGGGTTACAGCTACCCATATGCAGTACTTTGCATTTGTCAATGTTAAACCTTAGTTGCAGTTCCTAGATCCTGTTGCAGTAGCATACTGTTTTTTCTGTTATTAACAGCTCTGCTGACCTTTGTATCATCCACAAAATTGGACAGTACGCCTGATATACCTTCATCATTATCATTGATAAAAGCACAAAACAAGAATCGGCCCAACGCCAAACACTGGGGAACTCCACTAATAACATTAGTCCACGAAGAGCAATGTCCATTTATTTCTCTGCAGCTGCAGAATCGGCACTGGCGACTTCACCACATACTTTAACGTTGTGGAAACCGGCACAATGCTTGAACCTATTAAATCACCAGTTGCTTGCCATGAACTTGGGTTGGGATTCACTCTACTTATCCTTAATATCTTTATAAATACTTGTTGCTTTTGCTTGAATGGTCATTAGACTCAGGGGCACTCATTTCTGAATCTGATTTTCCATCCATATCATTAACAGCTGTTACATCTTCGATATAGCACCTCAATGCTCTTTTGTGATCACTGTTGATCTTAAGTGTGTTAATCCTTTGACACATTCTTTTATACATGCACTGGCCTTTAAAATGGTATAATTCCCTTGCACTAGATGACAAACTTTGTCCTGTTTTGTACTTATTAATTTATTTCCATTTCTAAATCAATTTTGTTTCATTTTCTGGCACTACCACCACTTTCACTTTTCGTTGGTTGCTTTCCCTTTGTCATTGTAATACGTAAATATGAATGAAGAGAAGTTTCTGAAAATTTGTTTTTTATATGATTGAAGATTTCAGTGAAGGGGAACACATTTCACCATAATAGCGTAAAAACCCACACAATTGCACTTATCGGTATTATTGCAAATCACCCCAGGGGCTCACATCTGGTGAGTATGGGCTTGGCACACCAGGGTCCTGAGCTGGGTATCATTGTTCTTCTCTTTCTTGGTGATTTCCTTCTGCTTCTGACTCACTCACTCACTCACTCTCTCACTCTCTCTCTCTCTCAGGGTAACTCAGAAATTTTTTTTGTTTGTTTGTTTTTTTTTGAGTGGTGCAGCAAAAGCCTCAAGCTTTCTTGCACCATATGGCTAATGATAATAACAATAATAAAAAAAAATGTAATAAAATAGAGTTTAATACCCATTTACAATAAGATGCACTAACAGAAAAGCCGAATCAACCGGAAAGTGTTGTTTGTTTTTATGATCGTGACTTCCAGAAACGTGCTTTAGAAAAATATCACAAAGTCATTCAAAACTGATTCTTATAACGGAAACATATGATATCGATAAAAGGGCAGTGCAATTTCCATTATAAATATGACCTTTTAGAGAGATAAATAGCTTAGTAACATAGCAAAATTTTCAACTTCCCAGGACTTGGTACGAATTATAAAAAAAAATTTAAAAAAAAAAATTTTAAAAAAATAATAAAAATAAATAATAATAATGTGTTATTGGGTTCACATTACGATATTTTCACAATACCTCCATTTATTCCTGTGGGATGCAAAATAAGTTTCCATGATTTTTTTAAGTTTGCACCGGACAACAAAAACTTACATAAAGTCGAATTTCTGTAAGTCAAGTATTACGTAAGTTGGGGAGTTCCTGTAAATCATAAAGGTTTTCGAATTGTATATTGCAGAATCTTACTTTTGTGGAAATATTTGTGAGAGATTCAACAGAGATAATTATTGTACATTCCAGCATATAAGGCAACTTTAAAATGTCCAAAAAGTTTTTAAAATCATCAATTAACTTATACACAGATCTATTTATACATATAATGCATAAATATAGAGAATATTGTTATATCAAAAACTAAAAGATTTTATTTACAAATTTTTTTTGCAATTTTTTATGATTATTTTAAAATTATGATTTGATATTTTACAACATACTAATATTTTAAAGCACTTAGGTAGAAAGTTTTCACTTTTATAAAATTTCACGAACAAACCAACTCATACAAGCCCACATGCAGCAAACTCATTGCTGAAAATGTCAACCTTGTACATACCCAATAAGAAATTATACACCACATGTCCTGCCCTTGCACCCTATGGCTAATAATATAAGTTGACTTTTTTTAAGCACTAAAAATTCATCTAAAATATTAAGATCAGCTTTTTGATCCATCCAACCTTGCTTGTAAAAGTGAACAGAAACCTCTCCTGGAAATTTTATTTTGGCATCCTTTTTCTTCTGAAAATAACATCAAGTTAAACAATACTGTTTACTAAAAATAAACTTTCAAGATATCAGTTTTTTTTAAAACAAATGTGTTTCAATACTGAGGCACTGTTTTTACAGAGAAACAGTACCAATTTGTAGACAACAAGGGATGGCTCAATTTAAACTTACTATTTAGCAACACATAGCATCAATAAGAGCAAGTCACATTGTCACCCATGCCTGTAGGTTTTGGTTTTGTGATACATGAAGGAGTACTGTATATGTATACTGCTTTCCCTACTGGGCAGTGTAATAAATTTCCATAATGGAAACTTTTAAAGGGCAAAAATAATTGAATTAAAAAGCAGATAGTGGTTATTAATACAGATTTTTTACTATAATACATCAGTATGAAAGATGACTGTAAAAAAAGGGTTTAGCTTATACAGTGCATAAATAAGTAAGAATTTTGAAGGCAAAAAACAATTGACAATTTGGGGGAAATGGCAAATCCAAAATAGCATTCCAGTGTAGGGACATATGAAACTTAAAAGATACACCAGTAGAGTGGAAGTCCTCTATAAATGATGCAATTAGAAACAGTGGTTTGTTCATAAGTTAACCAAAAGATTTGAGCAGATAATCCTAATAAAGATATATATATATATATACATACACACCTTAAGAATTTCATTTTCATTTAAAATATATACATGTATATTTATTTATATAACATCAATAATTTTCATCTGTTTGGATGATGAAATGTGCAGCATAGTCCCTTCTCATTTTTATAAACATCATGAGCATCATATCGAGTATATCACACGATATCTAGGGCATTTCTGTTTGCTGAATGTAAATGTTTTCACCCTAGATTTGATTCAATCTCTTCTTCATATTTAGATCTATCTTTTTCCATTACAGGATAAGTGATTTCTGTATCTTCCATAATTTTATTTTCCCACATATTAGTGAAAATTTGTTGAAAAATATTACTGAATTTACTGCTGTATATCTTCTTGCTGTAAATCTTTGAAAACTTCAATCTACCTGAAATAAGCTTATAAACTGTGTCCTTTGTTATCTTCTTGCAGTTTAGAATTTTTATTACAGATATCGAACTTTGGGCCAAAGTTATTTTTCCAAGATTCAGTAAATGTTGAACTGGAAATTTCAATCCATGCCATGCCAAATGATTTGTAAGACCTATATTCGTGTCTTCTATTTTTTTCCATAACTGAACTCAAAAACTTTTACTTATGTCATCTTTTTAGACATTCTAGACCCCCTGATCCACAGGCTGGATCAAGGGTATTACATTTGGTGGTAAAGACATGATCTTTTTATCCCCTTCTGTCCCATTTTTTAAGTTCCTCACAAATGAGATCTGAAAAGTGTCATCCAAAAAGTGAAGTGTGTTTTCAGGTAAGTGTTTTTCAAAAAATACAAATTCATGAAAAAAAAAAAAAAAAAAAATCTTTGACAAATACAGACCCCCATCCACGCAGATTCTCGTGAGGGGTAATAAACTGGTAAAGGTGAAAAATTACTGCTTTTAAAAGCTCTAGGATTAAGTGATTTATCAAGAGAGAGAGGGAAAAAAAAAAAAAAAAAAAACAGCAATCTGCGAGTGGCTGAGAAGATCCAATCTGTGGATTTTTTTTTCTATCCTGGTGCAGAAAGCTCCTCTACCCCTCCCCCCCATCATTTTTCTAAGTAACATCTCATAATTTAAACCTATTTTGTCTATACTGTAGAAATGTTCAACAAATCTTTCTCCAAACCATCAATCTTTTGATGTTAGCCTCAGTTTTTATGAGTCTGCTGATTACAGTTCCACGTTGCCCTTTTTTGCATAAACCGTAGACAATGCATTGTGTACTATCTCTAATTTTGGTTTCATTATGTAGAATGAGAACTTAAAATGATCGTTGCGCAACAAACTGAGAGAAAATTCCTTCTAGATTCTTTGTTTTTCTTTCATTATGTAATATTAATTAGATTATGCATTGTAATTACAATAATAAATAATTTGATTGGTACAAATACAGTTTGGTACCAAACAACTCAAGAGGCAGTAGTTGTGTACTACACTAGCCTGCTAGCTATAAGCATACTGGAACAGTGCCTGTGATACATATGTGCCATGGACATCACACAGTATGTTTGAAAGAGGAAAGGGAGAGCACTAGTTAATATGGCAAGCTGGATACGTGGAAGTTAATTAAGAGGGCCTCTGGTGTACTATCAAATGACCAATACTATAAAACAATATAAGAACATTCAAAGAGCCATTCTTCATCAGTTTTTGGTGGACATCAACAGAAAATAAGGAATGAGCTCTAACAATGTTTCAACATATTCAAGAAAAGAACAGATGATACCATCATTCATCAGAACAAAATACCATTATTTAGGATACAACTTCTCAATTTCAGATTTATTTACTAGAAGCTTATGTACAGCCAGATACAAACTGCATGATGACAAGTGAACACACCAACAAGAATGGAAGACTTTTAACCTCTTATCTTATTGTTTTCATTTAACTCGCAAAAACAGAAGTTTGTTGGCCAAAATGGGGGAAAAGACAGGTTTTTTTTTTTTTTTGCAAAAAAGTAGGTGTTTCCCAAAAATCTCCTGTTTCCCACATGAGGGAAACAGGAGATTTTTTACAGTCCACCTTGTACTAGAAATAAAATTTTGCTGGCAAAATGCACATTTTACATTAAAATACAGCCCGAATTCTTTACAAGTACTGTATGCTTTTAAACATTCGCTTATGTAACATTTTTCTGTCTGGGGATTTTTTTTGTTTTTGGATATTCTATTAGACATCTGATTTTGGCTGCTTTAAGAAAGATACTATTGCAGACTGCCCTCTTCAGAAATGTTGAGTCAAAGTTTTGATTATAATAATGACCCTGCTGTTCAGACTTGGGTATCAGGAGCATTTACAAAGTTTCACCAGGAAGAACTGAATTCAGTTTTTTTTTTTTTTTTTCTCATTGGGTTAAAATATCCTCTCACATTCAGCACTCCTATGAGGAAATATTATTCTAAGTCATACTTAGCATTTTAATGTTATATTTCAAGCTTCCTTCTGCATTTGTCAGTTCCCCAAACAAGAACCACTGTACAAAAATTCTTTCATCTTTAATAATAGCACCTGGCAGGTTCTCATACAAAGTGACAGAACTGAAGCCAGAAATCATGTACCCCTTGTATTTCTTTATTTTAATGACATGAAGTATTATAAGCTTATCCACAAAAAATTTGGAATCTGAAAATGATTCACTACCAACTGTTGCAATTTGTGCTCCCTCAGCATTTATAAGCACATCATTTTTTAATGGAAACTTGAGCACTTCATAGTCACATGAAGATACTTTCTCAGCCACAAAATACTTTCTCACAGAACAAAAGAACAGGATCTTCTCCTTCTTTTTCAGACTCGCTCCACAACGTTGGCAGCAGAAATGCCTATGGCTAAGTCGGAATCAATAATCTGGTTTAGTCTGCTATGGTAATCAATTTCCAAAATAGAAATTGATTACCATAGCAGTTAATGACAGTAAGAACCAATGATTACCATAGGTTGGTAGAGTAAGGACAGTATGCTACTGAAACAGGATTTCGAAAAGTTGAGCAGATGGGTTGAGAGGTGGCAACTGAAGTTTAACATTGACAAATGCATATGGGTAGCAGTAATCCACGAGTAACATACCAACTGTGCAGTACTACACTCAGGGAAGTGGAAAATAAAAAGACCTGGGAGTAATTGTGCAGTCAGATATGAAGTTTTCTGAGCAGTGCAGAGAGGATACAAAAGTAGCTTAGCGGCTCTTGTCAATAATATACAGGAATTTTGCTAGCAGGGATAAGGAGGCAATTATCCCCTTGTATAAGGCAATGGTCAGGCCACACTTTGAGTACAGCATACAGGTCTGGAGGCCTCAATTTAGGAAGCACATAGAGCTGCTGGAATGAATACAGAGGAGGGCAACTAGATTGGTGAGTGGAAGGGTTTCCTCTTATCAAGAAAGGCTTAAGTTCTGCAAATTGCAGTGTCTGAAGACTAGGCACCTGTGAGGTGATCTGACTGAGGTGTATAAAGCCCCCAAATGGTATGATCAAGCTTAATGCTGATGGGATTCTTCCTGTTGCTCAGATTACACCCCAGAGGGGAGCATAAATTCAAATTGAGGAAAGACAGTTGCATAATAGATGTATGGTAATTTGCCTTTAGCCAGCGAGTTGTTGACTGCTGGAACAAACTTCCATTTGTTGTTGTGGAAGTTGATAGCTTAAATAAATTCAAGGAGAAACTGGACAAACTTTTAGAAGGAATGGGGTGGTGAAATGGGAAGGGTGTATTTTTTTGGCTAATGCTGTTTAAGCTTGCATTCTTGCATCATATGCCTCTACTAGTGCTAATGCTAACAAGCAAGGATTGCTTGTTAGCATTAGCATAGATATGTGCTTAGAATTATCAGCTTGCTCAGCATGCAGTGGCATATATCAATTGGTTTGTTTAGAATTGCTTTTCCCCGAGGCGTGCAATTCAAAAGTTCTTTTTCTTGAGTTCATGAATGTCTTCTTTCAAAACTTTTGGATCATGGACTCAATTTGAACATGAGCCAGTGGCACTTACTAGTGATCGCTTGTCATGTTTTTCCATTTGGTAACTGTGAAAAGTGACCATATTGCTTTTCTTGCCACTTCTAATCTCTTCTTTAAACAGACTTGTCAAAGACTGCCACTGTTCTAGAATCTAGTTACACATTTAACAAAAGACAACCAATTGTACATTCTTCTTCAGTGTATCAGTCTATCAACTGGTTTGTCCCTTTGATGAGCTGTCTCCATTTCTCCGAGTCTTATGATAGGTGTTTCACTTCTGCATAGCTTCGAAGTTCAGTTTTCTTCAGAAGTGTTCATGATGGTGTTTCTTGGTCTTCCTTGTTTTCTTTTTCCCAGTATTTTGCCTTCCAGCACATCCCTCAATGCCTCATGGTGTGTCTGATCCATTGTAGCCGTTGTCTTCTGATTCTTCTTAGCAATTCTCTTTCTTCTCCTACACATTGTAAAACCATGTTATTACTAATTTTTTCTGTCCAGCTAACTTTTTCCATTGTTTGCCAGCACCACATCTCAAAAACCTCTAGTTTTTTCAAGTTGGTTCAAGTTTTTTCAATTGCACATATAATTAAAAATCATTTTTTACCTCAGTGGCATGTATCAGTTGAAATTGTTTAAATTAACCTTTCCTTCTAATACATGTCTAGATAGAAGTAAGTATTTACCAAGTATTCATCATTTTCCATAGGGAGGCATACAGCACCCTTTTCAGGACAGAAATTTATAAGATGACAATGATGGCCTATTACCAGAGCTCGATCTCCTGTTTTAATACCTTTTCTTTTCCACTTTTTACGTCTACCATAATAAACACATTATCAGCAATAAGTGTCAGACAGTTTCTAAAGGAATCTAACATGTTTTCAGATGTGGTTAGAAAAAGAGTTGTCCACTGTTGTATCCTGTAGCATCATCTACCAGCACTGGCAGAGGTAGAAATGATCCGATTTTTTAAAAATTTATTATTATATTTTTATTACAATAGTTCACTACAATGGGAAATAGCTCGGAATCACTTTGATTACTGCAATATGTAGCAATCGAAAATTTTTTCAGAACAATCACCCCTTCTTTTTCTATGAGTATAATTTTAATAACAAAGCCTGTTTTACATTCTTCCATAATATTGCATTTTTATTCTATGAGACTGCTGTTAAGCATCATTGTTTTGCAAATATCTGATTACATCATTTCTCATCTTTAAGATTGAAATATCACATCTATGTATGCAGTACACAAGGCAAACAATTTTTCTCAGATTTTATAATACATGGAAAATCCTGTATATTCTTCTGAAATTTTACATAATTTTTCTTTGGCAACTTATTGAAAAACTTTGTTAATTAGCTTTGTACCACAGAGTCTGATAAAATATTGCACATTATTAAAATCAAATTGTCTACTGGAGAATTACCTCTAAAACCACTGATCAACTTATATGCTGAGAACAAAATTCAGATCTCTAATTAATATACAGGAGAACCTCAAAAATCCATAAGTTTTTGAACATCCTATAGAGTAGGAGGTCATAATTCCACTGTATAAGGCAACTGAAAGGCCACATTTGGAATACCATGTTATAGTATGGAGACCTCATCTGAAAAAAGACATTGTGCTTCTGCTTTTGAAAGTGTCCAAATGCTTGCAACATGCATGGTGAGATCATCAAAAGGACAGCTGTACGAGGAAAGAATCCGATTACATGGGCTACAGAACTTGGCGACCAGGCACCTCAGAGACGGGTTAGTAAAATGAATGAAGGTGAATTTTCATTATTATAAAGAATTCCAGAACTAGGGGGCATAAATTCAAATTACAGGGGAAGGGGTTTAGATTAGATTGTAGGAAGTTTCTGGATGGTCACTTATGTGAGGAGGGACATATATAATTTGTATTTTCTTATCTAGTTGTTTTTTTTTTTTGTGCCAGTGTAGCAAACGGCTGTGGTTCCTTGCACTATAAGGCAAATACTATTACTATCTGGTTTAATGCCGGCAACCACAATTCTGCAAAGAGATTACGGAGGTCAGAGCTACTGTATTATCTAATAAAAATAAAAAAATTACCCCAATATTTAAGCTATATGCGTAACCTTCAGATAACTGAAATTTTTAAAAATCCAGAACATACTATATCCCCGAGGATGCTGGATTTAAAATGTTCTACTGCATAATTAGATATTATACAGGGTTTTGTAATATGTGGACTATAACTTCAGGATTGATTCAGAATGTGAAAACAATGAAAAAAGAAAGAAGTAGGCATAAAAGTTAATTACTCTTTCAGTATGCATAGTCTGAATTTATTTTGAAATGGTATTTTATTGTTCTTAAATGCTCTTACTGTAATGTTCTTACTGTAAAATCATTTCTAAGTGTAGTGCAGTGAGGGGGAAAAAAAAACCTCCTTAGGTTTGTGCTATTAGGCAATACTATGCAACTGAAGTGAGAATGGATGTATGGACTTGCTGAGTGCTACATGGGTACAGCAAAATATTCAAATCATCTGCCAGATAAAAAGAGCTTTCAGAGAATGGCACTATCTGTCTCACATCCAAAGATGACAAAGAAGTAAGAAGTAACAAACCATAAGAAGCTTTTTGTCTTGGTTCCTGCATGTATGTTTACAATCCTCTTTTTCTACCCACCAATTTGTTTTCTGATGAAGCTGTTAGAGCTGTCAACTTTTGCAACACATTCATGAATGGACAAAAGAGAATGCATATGACATCCAGCCAAGGCAAGAGCAACAATTTAATATTAATGGACAAGGGATTATTGCTGACTGCTTAAATGCAATTTTGTTTTGCCCAGAACATTAATCACAGAATTCTATTCTGACTTTTCAAGGATGATTTGCACAAATTACTAGATAAAGTTCCTCTAGCTCTCCATCATCATAAGTGACTTGATGATAATTTATATGCATCCCATGCATTTTTCTTCTCTATTACGAGTCTCATTAGTTCATTAGATAATCATTTAGGCCTAAACCTTGAACAATATTTCTTAATAGGTATGAAATTTTTAGTAGCTTCCACGATTAATTCCTTGAATGCTTCCCACTTAGAATTTACTGTTGGTAACATCGTCAGTTGATCCCACTGTACAGAATTTAAAAACTGTCGGAGACCACTGTACTCACCTTTACGGAAGCAAAAACCCTTTCTTTTACCCCTGGATGGTAATTAAATCTTTAAGTAAATCCCACATCAGTATACTGTGATCACTGCCACCTAGTGGTTCCTTTATCTGCAAATTCTTAATACACGAACGATCACTGCTGATAACCAGATCAAGAGTATTACTTTCTCTGGTTGCCTCTCGAACATGCTGCTGCAGAAAACAATCACCCAATAAATCCACAAAAGTCTGACTAGTGTGTGAGTGACCAACCCACAAGTTCCAGTCAATATCTGGGAAGTTAAAATCCCCCATTATAAGACATTCCGATTTACTAGCCCACTCTCTTTCTTTGTATAATTGTTCATTGTACTAATTCGAGTCATTAGGCCTATAACACACTCCTACTCTTATTTTTACTTATGTCACACCAAACTGACTCAACAGTGCACTGTTCATCTATATCAACTGGATGCACTTCTTTTGATTTTATGTTTTTCTTAATTAACAGCATAACACCTCCTCCCTTTCTATCCTGTCTATCCTTTCTGTACATATTGTACTCCCCAAATTCCAGTTCAGCATTCCTTATATCTGTGTGACACCACGTCTCTGCTATCCCAACAATATTCTGATGGAATCCTTCCACTTGTTCAGATTACGAACCTAAGGGGACATAAATTCAAATTAAGAAAAGACAGATGTAGATTAGATGTGCGGAAATTTGCTTTTAGTCAGCGGGTGGTTAATTGCTGGAACAAACTTCCATCTGTCGTTGTGGAAGTTGATAGGTTGAATAAATTTAAGGAGGAACTGGACAGGCATTTGGAGGGAATGGTGTGATATATATATATTTTTTTTGGCTGATGCTGCATAAGCTCATACACTTGCTTTCTTGCATCAAATGCCACTGCTACTACTACTACTTATGCATCACAGCACTATGCCTTGTTTTAGTTGAGTGGACAGAGACTATCTATATGAGAATTTTTCCACGGAAGTTCACTTCCCAGATCTGAATCCATTCAATTTTTATCTGTGGAATAGTCTAAAATTCATCATTTACATGATAAACCATTGAAAACATTGAAATGTTTTGCCAACAGGTAGAACGACGTGTTTTGCCAACACGCAGAACGCTGGCAAATTCAAACAATATCTGGAATTCTTTCAGGCATGTATTCAAGAGCAAGAAAGTCATTTTGAGCATTGCCATTAAAGGCAAGGTGAGTGAACAATTGTTGAAACACAATATGTACTGTAACTCAAAAACAAAGTGATTTGATGCATGTGTTTATATAAACTTTTTTCACTGTTTGCAGACCCTAAACTGATCTTGAAAGTACTGCCCATACGTAATTAAACACCTTGTATGTTGTATATTCTATAAATCTTCAAAAATTTTAAAGTAAAGTAGATTCATTCATCTAATCTTTATCATTCACAAGAAAGAAACCTCTACTACAAACTATTTTTGGCATGCTTTTACTTCTGAAAATTATCAGTTCTAAACAATATTGTTTACTAAAATAAAATTTTTGAGTTCTTCAAATTTCTTACAGCAAATGTGCGGCATACTGAGACACCATTTTGTGGTGCAATACAAAACAAGCAAGGAGGAATGGCTTGGTGACATAAGTAAAGCCTCCCCCCATGTTCAGATACGGCATTAATAAGAACAAGGTCACAGTGTCATTTATGCCTGTCTATATGTTTTCATTATGCGAATACTTTATACAATTGTTGCTTCCTTTGTGGTCTACTGTGCAATGTAATAAAATGTGACAACTTTTATAATAAAACTGAGTTAAAAAAACCAGAAAGGGTTGAAATAACTGAATTAAAAAAGTAGACAGTGGTTCTTAATGCAGGCTAAATGTAATATTTCACTAAATGAGATGTGAAAGATAACTGTAAAAAGGGAATTGACTTAAATGGTGGCAAATGGATTAAACATGAAGTTTTAAGTAAATAAATAGAAGCAGACATATGCTGTATGCTGCGTTAACTTTGATGCCGGAATATATGGTAATGTCATTCAGCATCACATTACAAATGTGAAACTGAATGACATTTTAAATCTTCACAAATGTTAATGAC
Source organism: Mastigoproctus giganteus (assembly GCF_048544385.1). NCBI lineage: Eukaryota > Metazoa > Arthropoda > Arachnida > Uropygi > Thelyphonidae > Mastigoproctus > Mastigoproctus giganteus. The sequence goes on from NC_143579.1 coordinate 165,695,340, forward strand.
ACATTAACTATGTGAAGATTAAAGGCTATTACTACTACTACCACCAATAAAATAACATATGAGAAAGACAGTTATACCGAGTAACTCAGTTTGCACTTTCCTAAGTGCAAACTGAAACAAAACATAGAATAACATATATTGACATTGCTTATAATTTTTAAAGTCAATACTTCCAAATTTGATATAAGCAAGGTCCAAAAACAACACATAGCAAATTCAGTACAAATCTACATGCTTCACCTCCATGTCTTTTAGTAAGAGACGCTGCCAATGCATATCCCAAGGTACTGTGTCAAATGGCAATAAATCTTGTTTGGGCTGTAGCCAAGTTGCAGCAAATAATAAAATGAAAGGAAATAATTCCAGGAAATAGTCAAGTTTGTTATTAAGGTTCCTAACATTTTGGTAAAAACAATTTACCTTGGTAATATGCACGTACACTCTCTTCAATTTTTTGATTCAGCTATCTTCTCTGAAACTTGATTTTGTTTCCCTCGGTTTTTGTTCTCCTTGCTGCCTCATTTCCTTGTTGATGCTAGGAACATGGTCAAGGCAAAGGACAAAAAAATTTGATATTGGTAAAAGGTTACTTACAGTGAGATATGGCAGCAGAGATGACATTGAGGAATTGATAAACATTAAAGTAAGAAAATGTAAAAATAAACCATATATAAAGACTTGCTCATGTTTGATAATCACAGAATGCACAATCAACGAATACTGACTTAGAACTTGCAAATATAACAATAAAATGAACACAGGTTCTTTAATTCATACCTGTCTTAAAATAAATGCAACAACATCACTAGATTCCCAATAACTGGCATGAAAGAGATGTGGCAGTGCATTTGCAGGAAAGCTAGCTAGGCCTTCTGGGCAGTAAAGGGCATAATCTAACCTTTTTGTGCCCCACCACTTTTGTGTCACTAAAAAAAAAAAATAAATAAATAAATAAATAAAAAATAAAATATTCAGATAAAAAGTAAACTATTAAAAAATATATATATATACACATACTATTTTTATACCTTATCCCCATTACCTCAGACATGCCCTTTTGTTATAAAAATGTGTATCAAGTTTTTTAAATTTTAATATTAATTAATAAACACTGCCTTACATTTAAAGGGAGGGAGAGATGTAAACTGAACAAGATGTTACAGTGATTGGAAGGAATGTAGTGTGAACTGTATGAATTCACAATGCATACTTACCAAAATATACAAATTCATCATTTTAATCTATTAGTAAAGACAAACAAACTGATGCAAAAAGTGAGGCTTATTAGCAGCATCTTATGAGATACAACCGATGGCCAAGTGAGTGAGAGTAGTGGTAAAAAGCAATCAATATGATGCAAGAAAGCAAGCTTATAGAGCATCAGCCAAAAGGGAAAAAATGGGGGGGGGGGAGATCCCACTTTCCATTTCATTTGCTTCAAAAGTTTGTCCACTTCATTCTTGAATTTATTAACTTCCACACATTTGGCAACTGTCTTTCCTCAATTTCAATTTATGCCACCTCAAGTGAATGATCAGAGCAAGAGGAAGAATCCCATTAGCAATGATGCTTGCTCAATAATTTAAAGGCTTAAAAACCTCAATCAGATCACCTCGCAGGTGCCTAGTCACCAGAAGCTGCAATTTGCCGAACTTAAGCCTTTCTTGGTAAGAGCACCTCTTTGTGCCCCTCACCAATCTCATTACCCTTCTCTGTACTTGTTCCAGCAGCTCCACATCCTTCCTAAAATGAGGCCTCCAGACTTGTATGCAGAATTCAAAGTGTGGCCTGACCATTGCCTTATACAAAGGGATAATCACCTCCTTATACCTGGTAGCAAAGTTTGTGTATAACACTGACAAGGGCCCCATGAGATGTTCTGGCAGCCTATCTACACTGCACTGAAAACTTCATATCCGAAGGCACAATTACCTTCAAATATTTTTCATTCTCCACTACCTTGAGTCTAGTACCATACAGTTAGCACGTTACTCTGAGGTTACTGCAACCCATATGCAGTACTTTGCATATTAGCATTATGCATTAGTTGAGGCATATGATGCAAGAAATCAAGCTTATACAGCATCAGCCAAAAAAAAAAAAAAACCACCCTTTCCATTTCACCCATCCAGTCACTCCAAATGTTTGTCTAGTTCAGCCTTAAATTTATTTAAGCTATCAACTTCCACAACAACAGATGGAAGTTTGTTTCAGCAATCAACTACCAGCTGGCTAAAAGCAAACTTGTGCACATCTATTCTACAACTGTCTTTCCTCAATTTGAATCTATGCCCCCGCAGGTTCTTAATCTGAGCAAGCGGAAGTATCCCATCAACACTGAGCCTGCTCAAACCATTCAAGGCCTTATACACCTCGAACAGATCACTTCACAGGTGTCTAGTCTCCAGATGCTACAACTTGCAGAACTTAAGACTTCTTTCTAATCGCACCAATCTTGTTAGCCTTCTCCGTACTCATACTAGCAACTCTACATCCTTCCTAAAATAAAGCCTCCAGACCTGTATACAGACCTGCATATCTGTATACAGTATACAGTACTCAAGTTGTGGCCTGACCATTGCCTTATACAAAGGGATAACCACCTCCTTGTCTCTGCTAGCAAAATTTCTATATATCATTGACAAAATTCTCATGACCTGCTCTGGCAGCCTGCTTGCATTGCTCAGAGAACTTAATATATGACTGCACAATTGCCCCCAAGTCTTTTTCATTCTCCACCTCCCTGAGTGTAGTACCACACAGTTGGTATGTTTCTTTTGGGTTACTGCTACCCACATGGAGTACTTTGCATGCTGATGCAAACTGACTGTCAATATTAAACTTCAGTTGCCACTTCTCAGCCCATCTGCCTAACTTTTCTAGATCCTGTTGCAGTAGCCTACTGCCTTTACTGTCATTGACAACTCTGCCAACCTTTGTATTATCTGCAAACTCGGACATTCAGCCTGATATACCTTCATCGATATCATTGATAAATACACAAAAAACAACGGGCCCAGCACTGAACCCTGGGGGACTCCATTAATAACATTAGTCCATGTAGAGCAGTGTCCATTTATTATCACTCTCTGCTGTCTCCCACTGAACCATCCCTTTATCGATTGCAGTAACTTGTCCTTAATGCCATACCGCTCCAATATATATAGCAGTCTTCCATGTGCAACAGTATCAAAAGCTTTCCGGAAATCCAAGTATATGATATAAAAATTATTTTTTGCATCCAGTTCCTTTGTGACTACATCACATAATATCCAATCAAATTGGTCAGACAAGACTTCCCCAAAACAAACCCATGCTGTGTCTTAACTATTACTGCAGCCTTGTCTAGATGATCCTGCAATGCTTCTTTAACCAGTGACTCCATTATTTTCCTTGGAATAGAAGTTAAACTAACAGGTCTATAATTATTTGTGTCACCCTTTGCACCCTCTTTGTGAATTGAGGATACATTTGCATATCTCCAGTCCATGAGGACCTCCCCTGACTCTAAGGATGCTCTCATATATCCATGTTAAACTTCAGTTGCCATTTATCAACTCATCTGTCCAACATTTCTAAATCCTGTTGCTGCCACATACCACTGTTACTGTCATTAACAACCCTGCCAACCTTTGTCATCTGCAAACCTGGACATTATGCCTGTTATAGCTTCATCAACATCATTGATAAATAAAGAAAACAACAATGGTCTGAACCCTGGGGACTCCACTAATAACATTGGTCAATGACAAGCAATGCCCATTAAATACCACTCTCCGTCTTCTCCTCCTCAACTATCCTTTTTATCAACAGCAGCAAATTTCCCTTAATGCCATACTTCTCCAATTTGTACAGCAGTCTTCCATGTGCATCAAAAACTTTTCCAAAATCCAAGTATATGATATCAAAATTATTTTTTAAGTGAAAACATCTTTGATGGCACCTACTACATTTTTGGAATGAAGCAAAACCAATAACGAAGTTTTCAGATGGAAATGATGCAAATGACATCACTTCCTAAATGGCACTAACGATGCTAACTCAGTAGAGTAAGTAGTGGGCATTAGAATAAAAAATTACTTTGTTCATACTAAAAGATGGAATTATATCACTTCTTAAATTATATCAAATCAGTCACTAACGTTGATTCGGTAGAGCAAGTAGTGGGTAGTAATATTTGCAACAATAAACACTTCAAAGCCATAGAAGAAGCCTATCACGTTGACAAAAGAATGAGTTCAAAAAACATAGAGAATGAAAAAAATGCCGAGTTTAATAAAATCTGGTTCTCAAGATTTTGATCAACATCAGCCTTCTACCTCGACTTCTCATCAAGAAGCTGGACCATCAACATCACAAAATTACATTCAAGAACTTCCTGAAGATTTTGATCCAGAAAATTTGAGTTTAAATGAATGAATGACCTGAGGATTTTCAATTGATTTCTGAGCCAGCTACACAGAGTATACTGCAACAACCAGCTTTGGATGATTGTATCATCCAAAAAGAAACAAAATCATATTTCAGCTGAATTTGGTATTTGGTAGTTGTTGGCGCATCGGCTTCTGTGGCCATATTGCACCTCCCAAGGTTTTTGCAGTACTTGGATCCAAGCCCGAGGCGGGAATCGAACCCGCGACCTTTGGGTTGCCGGGCAGGTACTTTACCCACTCGGCTAGCCCGGTCGGCCTTTCAGCTGAACCACATGTTGTAGACCCTCCAAAAGTTTCAACAGTAGTCAAGCATGAAATCATTTACAAGAATATTGAACATGATTGTAACTCCGATAAAGAATTTAAACGACAATTTCTGAAAAATACATTTGGAGCCGTTTGTGATATCTGTGGTCGATTATGGTATGAAAATGATGTAAAATTGTGCACTCCAGAAAGTTATCCGTTACTTCTCTTAGAATTTCCAACCGCAGATGTAACGACTACGAATGCCCAACCTTTACCCTCATCACCAAGGATGTTTTACATATAAAACATCTTTCATGTGTACAGAGTACACATGCTGTATGCACGAAGGTCATTTCCACATCGAGTGGAAATGACCTTAGTTTGCATCCAGTTACTTTGTGACAATATCATAGTATCCAATCAAACTGGTCAGGCAAGATTTCCCCTCAAGAAACCCATGCTGTATCTGAACTACAGCTGGAGTCTTGTCTAGATGCTGTATTGCTTCTTTAACCAGTGACTCCATTATTTTCCCCAGAACAGAAGTTAAACTAACAGGTCTGTAATTACTTGCGTCACCCTTTGATCCATGTTTGTGAATTTGAGACACATTTGCACTTCTCCAGTCTGTGAGGACCTTCCCTGAATCCAAGGATGTTCTCAGAGTTATGGCTAAGGGTTTGCTTACTTCCTTTGCTGCCTCCCTTAATATACCTGGATAGATCCCATCTGCCCCAGGTGCCTTTCTTATGTTTAACTTCAATTTCTCCTCCACTTTCCTCTCAGTTATTACAAAGTCTTCCGGCCTTCACTTATCTACAGAATTCCTCATGTGTGAATGTAGATGACAAATACTAATTCAGTTTATCAGCTACCTGAGCAGGATCACCAACAGTCGAACCATCGATATAAAATGGACCAAGCTGATTCATCCCTCTAGAGTTTACATAAGCAAAGAAGTCTTTGCTGTTTTTCTTTGCATCCTTCGTCAAAGATATCTCATAATCTGCCTTCGCCTGCCTAATCTCCTTTGTGACTTGATTACAAACTAGTTTATGTCTACCATAGGCTTCTGTGTCACCTGATAATTTATATGCATCCCATGCAGATAATGTTGCAAGCAGAGTTTGCTGGGGGGAGGGGGGAGCGTGTACGCTTGGCAATCAGGGCTTCCCATAATGAAAACATACGTCTTTAGTAAGTTGCATTTTCGGTAACACTGTGAATTTTGATAACCCTGTAAATAATTTTTTTTAACCAGGAAAGGTCTCTTTTACTAAGGGGTCTATTTCTATAGATATTTTCATATATTGGGGAGAGAAGTATTTCAAGTAAGATAATCTGACACAAATCTTATCTTGCAGGTGTTTCAGTGCAAGTTTTGTTACTCCTCTAGCTTCCATATAAAGGCCTGATGTAAGGGGGTTATTCAAAAGACTTTGGCTACTATATGGCATTATGACAGACTGGGTTTAGTCACTCTAGGGCAATTTTGCATGCAGAATCATAAACTTGGGCTGCACTACCTATTTTAAGTCTTGCTATTGCTCCAAATATATAATGTAAAGTATACCAGTTCACTCTCCATTCTGTTATTAAAGCATTAAGTATATTGAGGAACTGGCTGCATTTTTTTCATAAGACTCTTATCTGATTTTATAAAGCTCACTTTATTTAGCAAACAGAAGTTCTAGGAATACATAATAAACAACGTACATAAAACTCTGTTGGATTCCTTTGCAAGTTGAATCCAACAGAGTTTTATGTACGTTGTTTATTATGTATATTTAAATGTACTGTTGGAGACCAACTGCTTATGTTGTTGATAATATGATGAAGTTGTCTTTTGACTGTCCTTATGTTCTGTGAGTAGCTAAGATGCTAAAATCTACATATAGATCAAGTGATATCACGAGTTGATTTTGTTTTTTAATATTTATTTTCATAGTAAATGGCGTGGTGCTCTGGACAGCATGTCGTAGAACTTCCCGGGGAAAGACTAGATGAAAGGTTCATATTCTGACCTGAAAAATTCGACTGTTTAAAAATTTTTGTATGCATACAAGGTGGCCTTGAAAAATCTCATGTTTTGAATGTTCTTTATAATATTATATCACCATGTTGTGTAATCAACTTTCTCATTATTGAAAAATACTACTACTAAATGTTGACTGGATAAGTGTATCATGAATACTTGTTTTTTCAGACAAGATGGTCTAGCATTAATCTATTGTTCTTAAAGTTGCACTGGGTGCTAGTGAGGATGTTTTCTGCTATTATCTAAAGTAATTTGCCAAATCAACTATTAGCTATGTAGGTTTGTTTAATCTTTTCCTGGTTTTGAAAAAGCCAATATCAGTATATTGCCATATATTTTGAAAGTAATGTTCTGAGAAAATCCATTTGTACATTATAAGGGGCGGGGGGCTGAGACTTTTTCACTGAGGCCTACTATTTTGTAATGGATCTTTTGCTTCCACTATTCTAGGCCTTGTATTACACAGTACTATATGTAGCTCATTTATTGTAAAAGGATGATTCTTTAGAGGCAAAATTTAGTGTAGGAATCTTTAGACAACACTTAGACAATGGTTTCCGCTAAGGTATCTGTTATTTTGTTAATATCAATAATTTTTTTTTTTTTACTGGAATATCAAAGATGGGAAATTTTGATATTTATCTATCACTTTCCAGATTCCCCCCCCCATACTTCTCGAGTTTTTGTGTACAAATTTATCATGGAGGCAAACTGAATCAATGTTTCCTAGCCTGTCCATATTTTCCTGACCTTGGCATACAGATGCTTATACAGAATAAGATTATTGGCTGTTGGGTATTTTTGAAAAACACTTCCAAGACCTCTGATGTTTCTGGTTACAGTATATTCTGCAGTTCACCAATATAAAGGATGTGAAGGAAATGGTGCTGAGGTTTCAGGGTGGTTTGTACAATAGTTTTTATTGATGTTTTTGCAACATATATTAATCCTGTATTGAGTAGTTCATTTCTGATGATTTGTGAATCTAGTATTGCTTTTTTTAATGCATCTGGAAGCAATTTGGAGACTAATGTTGAATGGTATTCTTCGCAATCTGGTCTTTTAATTTTCCAATTTAGAATTCATTTGGGCCAACACTGCAATTCTGATGACGGCTGACTTGGGGGGGGGGAATGGATTAACTGCCTCAGAGGTCAAATGGGAATAGGGGAGGAGGATAAAATTGAAATATCTATTGCTGAAATGCATCTTGTTGGGAAATGATAAAATATACATGTTCTACTACTAAAGAGCAAAAATGTTATGCAGTTCTAAGAATTTATGATATTACTACAATAATTGGTATTTTTGTTTCCCCATACAGGCTGTCATTCAAACCCCATCAGGCAAGATGGAGACAATTGGGTGATCAGCTTGTTCAGATGTTTCCTTACCTTTGTAAGAAGCACAGAATAGTTGTGGAAGTTGAGAGCTTAAATAAATTCAAGGCAGAACTAGACAAACATTTGGAATGAATGGATGGGTGAAATGGGAAAGGTTTTTTTTTGGCTGATGCTGTATGAGCTTGCTTTCTTGCATCGTATGCCTCTACTAATGCTAATATGGGGGACTGGTATATGGTGACCATACTTCTCATTGCTAACCAACTATAACTGCTTCTAGTGGGGGGTAGTTTATGGTTAAGGGCTGGATGGAGATTTTATTAAATGCCATGAGTTATTCCTTTATTTATTCCATCTTTCTTATATAATAACATATTGATATAAAAAATGCCAGAGTACACGAACATTCAGTATAATGAATTCATTGTATTTAGTTTTATGCATACCTCATACTTATGCATGATCTTCCAACTGTACAAGTTGGAGCAGAATGGTATTAAGGATAAGTTGCTACAATGGATAAAAGGATGGTTAAGTGGGAGAAGACAGACGGTGGTAATCAAGGTGCTGCTCTTTGTGGACTAATGTTATTAGTGGAGTCCCACAGGGTTCGGTGTTGGGTCCACTGTTGTTTTGTATATTTATCAATGATATTGATGAAGGTATATCAGGCTTAATGTAGAAGTTTGCAGATGATACAAAGGTTGGCAGGGCTGTTAATGACAGTAATGGCAGTGTACTACTGCAATAGGATCTAGATAATTTGGGCAGATGGGCTAAGAAGTGGCAACTGAAGTTTAACTTTGACAAATGCAAAGTACTGCATATGGGTAGAAGTAACCCTAGAGAAACGTACCAACTGTGTGGTACTACTACACTTAAGGTGGTAGAAAATGAAAAGAAACCTGGGAGTAATTGCAGTCAGATATGAAGTTTTCTGATCAATGCAGACGGCTGCCCGGGCAGGTCGTGGGGTTTTGTCAATGATATATAGGGATTTTGCTAGCAGGGAAAAGGAGGTGATTGTCCCTCTGTATAAGGCAATGGTCAGGCCACGCCTTGAGTACTGCGTACAGGTCTGGAGGCCTCATTTTAGGAAGGATGTAGATTTGCTTGAGCATGTACAGAGAAGGGCAACAAGATTGGTGAGGGAAATGAAGGGATCCTCTTACCAAGAGAGGCTTAAGTTCTGCAAATTGCAGTGGCTGGAGACTAGGCACCTGCGCGGTGATCTGATTGAGGTGTATAAGGGTTGAGCACGCTGAATTCTGATGGGATCCTTCCACTTGTTCAGATTACGAACCTAAGGAGGCATAAATTCAAATTAAGAAAGGACAGATGTAGAATAGATATGCAGAAATTTGCCTTTAGCCAGCGGGTGGTTAATTGCTGGAACAAATTTCCATCTGTCGTTGTGGAAGTTGATAGGTTGAATAAATTTAAGGAGGGACTGGACAGGCATTTGGAGGAAATGGTGTGATTTTTTTTTTTTTTTTTTTGGCTGATGCTGCATAAGCTCATACACTTGCTTTCTTGCATCACATGCCACTACTACTACTACTACTCTCAGGCATTTCCCGAGGTATTATGTTTGTCATATTTACATGTTTTTAATTCTTAAGGAAGCAAGTGTGTCCATCTCTTCCTTTACAAAAATTTCCAATACTGAAATTTTCCCATTTTGCTTTCCTTTCCATTTCCATTTTTTGGGATGGTGGATGTGGGAAAATCATCCAGTCACACAGAAGAATTAGATATTCTTCTGTGTGACTGGATTAAGTTAATTTATGATATTTGACATAATTTGGAGCAAGCATAGGATAATTTTTATGGAATGACTGGATGCTTTTTTAGCTTCATGGTAGGATGTGTTGTTCTTTTTTTATTTCTATACTTTCCACTTTTGGCATGTTCAGAAATATGAGAAACATTTTTTAAAATGTTTAAAATTTTTGCATAGAGACCTGTATTAAATAATTTTGTGATCTTCAGAGCCATATCAAATAGGAGTACTTCTGTAGGATGTATGTGAGCAAATCGTTCATACACATATCAAGAATAACATAGCATATTTGGAATATATTTTCTAACCTGGCAGTTCAGATACAATTGGTAGTTGTCACATATTAAATGTAAGTTATGAGATTTTTAGTGGGTATTATAATTTCCATATATTTTAATGGTGATCCTTTTGACTTTTATTTTACCTTAGCACTGAAGTTGACCATTAATCTTTCTTTCTTTCTTATACAAAAAAATTTCCAAGAAATGTTCTTGTTGAGCACATGAGCAGAAATATTTGAAGAGAGGAATTGCAAGGTCATTTTTTTTTTTTTTTTTTAGTTTTTTTTTGTTGAATTGCGATGGCAATAAAGGCGATGACAAGCAGTTAATTTCTCACAATTCCAATAAATAAAATAAAAAAAAATAAAAAATAAAAATATATATATATCTTAATTTAGAGAAACCTGTGAGGAAAAGGTAATGGGGGAGGGATATGCTTTTATCACAAAAGTTTTAAAAATAACAGAAAATTCTTTACATGTGGCATCTGTCAGACACCAAGCAACCAATGAAGGGCTAAATAAATTTCTGTTTTCTATAGCATTAGTGTAGTTCTGCAAAAGTTGTGAACAATGTTAGTGTTTTCTCATTCAATACAAAAAAAAAAAAAGGTGAGATGATAGCAACTTATTTCTAAAGTTGTATGGCTTTAGAAATAACTGGTAAATTGTGGATTTAGTTTGTTGGATGACAGACTTTCTATCACAAGTTTGTAATTCATATAAGGAAGCTACTGAGCTTTTAGAACCACTGTCTTTGGACAAAAAATTTTCCATCCAAAAGCACCACTTTAAGAACAAGTTTTGTACTAAACTGAATGCATCAGTTTCATAAATAAATATATAAATAAATAAAAAATTAAACATACAGTAAATCCAAATATTAAAAAATGTCTTATTTTGGACAACTGGATTTTTCGCATTGTACTGTACTAGTTATCCTTGAATGCATATATTACTTTTAATAACTTCTGAGAGTTTTTGAAATTGCTGCTTCAACTAATACATTGCCAGACATGAAATGCTATGTGATTTTAGTGGAGGTGGGGACCTTGCTTCTGCTTTTATGCTCTTTTATACTAATAAATGGGAACAATTTTCCCCCCTGTCAGTTGGTTAATCAGAAAAGGTAGGACAACTAAGAAACACATTTTTTCTGCCTTCTGACACTTCTCATTACTTCTGGTTTGACAGCATGTCTTTAGTAATTGTAAAGGAAATTAAAACCCAAACTGAAAACTCATGCTATGTGTTTCTGCCTTCATAACTTTATTCTCCTGAGGTTCCAGTCTTACGATGTGGAGTTAAAGATAGTGCCAAAGATTAAAGATAGAGATAAGTAAAACCTAAAGTATTCACTGTTTGCATTCGGAAGTTACTAAAGAACTCAGTGTGATCATGGTTCTGGCACTCAGGATCAGAATTAGGGAAAATACAGAGAATAGTAAGAATGAGTTTGTTTGCTTTGTAATGATGAGAAGATCAATGATATGCAATTAAGTAATACTTATTCCGCACAACTGATACGGAGAATTTTAATTCAGCTCAAAGTTGGAAATATTACATTCTATATATGTGCCAGGTTAACTATGGAAGATCCCTTACAGAAAGAAAACTGTTAGCAAAAGTTTTATTACTCCTGTATAAACAGGAGAATTTAACTACTGAGGGCAGAAACTATAATTCTGCTGAAAGGACTTCAAACTTTTTAAGGCTAGAGTAACACCATAAGGAATTGGGCTAGTGAATCAAGTACTGTAACTGGAACATCAGCAGGAATGTTTGAAAACAGACAATGATGTGTATATTTTCACAAGCAATGAAGGACTGCAGTGGAAGTAATTACACAATAATTACACACAGAAAAATAAACCCAAAGCAGAAGTAATTCCAGGTAGATAGGATTTCTGTTAATTTCTTTTAAAATTTATGGAGACTGTAATACCTTTACAATCTACTGGTTTAGTGATGCTGAATTGAGTGATTTAAAAAAAAAAAAAAAAAAAAAAAAAACTTACATGCACTGAGTGACTTAGAGAGAGAGAGAGAGAGAGAGAGAGAGAGAGAGAGAGAGAGAGAGAGAGAGAGAGAGAGAGAGAGAGAGAGAAGGGTAAAGGAGTCACCAAGAAAGAGAAGAATGATGATATCCAGCTGGGTGTTCAAGCCCATACACACCAGATGTGAGCCTCTGGGGTTCAAGCTGCAGAAAAGTCAGTGCAGTAATGTCTTAAGGAAAAGACAAAATTTGCACAGAAATTGTTATTTTTATTTGAATTTAGAAAGAATTTCTTTAGGTGGCCACTCTTTACCAAATAGAATAGAATTAGAACTGATATATAAATAGTTTTAAAGCACTAATATACCATTACATATGTCTGCTTAAGTGTGACATACAACTGAAAGGTCAAAGGGAACTTTACTGGTTAGTTAAATCATCGGTAATATCAATTGTCATTTTATGATTTAGTTAATCCTATATTATGATTTAGAAAGGATTAAACAATTAATAGTTGGTTGTTCACCCACCAGAAAATGTTTTAGTTTTACGTTTTTATTTATAGTACAATTTAAATTAAATTTATCATATAAAACTCCCAACCAGCAGGCAACTCAAGTATCCTGATTAGAGGAAGAAGTTTAATTTTATCTACCATTCTGAAATAAGATGGCTGCTATTTGATTTAAGTATCAAATGTTTCTAATTCGTTTGTTTACAAATTAAAATTATTATTTTTTGCTAATATCCGCTAGAGCAGATATTAGCAAAGATATTATGCAGCTATTAGCTCTTTGTTAATATTTGCATAATGTATTTTGTTTAAGCATGCATTTACAGGTCAATTTGTAAGTTATGCAGACTGAAAGACTTGGGATAACAGGAATCCTACTCCCTCCAAGTAGGATCCTCGGCAATTCCTGTGGTCATCTAAGGGAATTGAGCCCAGATCTCTCCAAACAAGAATGGCAGAATGCAAAGTATTGTGCCAACTACGCTATCATGGAGGACAACTAGAGTTTGCAAGTTCAGCTTATACAAATTATAATTTAACGACACCAGAACTTCTCTCATATCAGTACATAAATTTATCTATAGAAACATGTGTTCACCAGCTGACCTGCATGTTAAATGAGCTGAATAACTGGAATAATTCATGGTGTGGTGAATACTCTCTCTGCCAGAGATTGGCTAACTGTAGCATGCAGCATTATCTCCGGGTAACATGGAGTCCCACCAGGGGCCCTGCGACCAAATGCCAGGACACACAACAGAACCTAACACAAAATGTCATATACAACACACAACACTTTTCTGGCATTTACAGTAGTACTGTATTTCTTCACAGCGAACATATGGCACAGATGTGGGAAACACAGGTGGTGCCTGACCCTAATACTATGCACACTACGTAGCATGCGGCAGTTTGAAGAGGACTTTAAAAATTACTCCAGCCATTGAGCCCAGACCTCTCTGAATGACTGACAGATTACACGGTATCAACTGACAATGCTGCCACAGTAGACTATAGAGTTTACAAAATAATCAAATTTAATTTAATAGTACCGTACCACGTGTGCATTATGTATGTGTAAGTATTTATTCACTAGCAGATTTTCATGTTGTATGGGCCGAAAAATCTGAATAACTCATGGGGGGGGGACCCTCTCCCTCCACCTGAGACTACTTAACTATAACTAGTTCACACATACAGTTCCTTGTAAGGTTAGAACACTAATTGAGGAGGGAATGCATCTCTTCTATATATTTCTTTATTTTTCTCTCTTTCTCTTTTATGTAGTCAGTCTTTCAAGGTTTGGGATGGCATTAAGACAGTAATGAATTCAGTAGTAGTTAGTGGGAGAGGTTAGTTTTGCTACTGATATGCAAAGAGTAAAAGTCATTCTTTCACTCTTTGCATAACCTAGAAAAGAGTGTCAGCTGAGTATGTCAGCTGTTAGTTTCTGAGCTGCAGGGAAGACAGTCATGGTTAGTGGATGTGCTACTCCTACTAATCTGAGGTGTCATCTCCAGAAGTTCCTTGGGGAAAACAAGTTAGCTTGCCAAAGCAGCTGAGTTATAGTTTTCTGAGCAAGTGCTGGGGTGAAAGTCATGCAATGATCTTCACTGCAAGCATAACCTAGAGATGGTAAAAGGAAGGCTAGCAAGCAGTGCATGGGGGAGGAGCTGAGAATTGGTGACTCTTAGTTTAAAACCTAATTGGGAAAAGAGTTGCTCAATTTTTTGAGATGCAAAAGAATTGTTGTGAATTGATCACCTTGTCTAACAATAACAAAGGAATGTTATACCAGACAATAAAGTGGCTAGCTAGGAAGGAATCAGAATATCTTGAAACAAGTTGGCCACCACTCAATATACAGGTCCAACCTATTTGAAATTAAGGTTAAGGGAGAAAACTATGGTTCGTACTAAGCTGGAAGGGGACAAACTAACATAATTCGGTAATACAAACAATTAGAAGTTACTACAAAAGTTATAAATTTAAACAAAATCACCTAAACATAAATTTTTAAATAGAGAGTACTGAAGATTATATGAGAGGTGGCCAAAAAGTTCTAAGAACAGGTTATACAAATAAAATATATTAATAAATTACAGAATAGGTTATATTGATAGATTTAATGTCTTATAAAATAATGGAAAGAAAAAAAAAAAAAAAAAAAAACTGTACATCAATGTCATATGCAGTTTCTAAAATTTAATTATATTGGTAGGTGGTATAAGAATAATGAACATCTAGCAAATCGTGCATTGCTCAATAATCAAATTTTTTACTAAAGAGGGCAGAAATGGTAAAGAAATCCCTTAAAAAATGACTAGTTGTTTTGAGAACTACCATTCAATTATGTTGCTGTTGTCAGATGGCTGGCAGAGTTCAAAAGATAATGAAAATCAGTTGAGAATGGTCTGGTCAGCCATCTGAAACAATCAATTCCAAAAAAGTTGCCATCAGTGAAGAATAATTTTAGCAAAGAGAAGAATTAAAATGTTCTGAACTTAAAGAAGGATTAAAATTTCCTACGGAAGCATTTGGGAATATTCAAAAGTTTGTGCAAAGTTTGGCTCACAGAAACCTTTCCATTCATGACAAACAGCAGAGAGTGTAGTCATCAAAAGAGAATTTAAAGTTTATTCTTATAAACTTTGCTCCTGGCAAACCAGGAGCAAAGTTTATAAGAATGTAATGTAATCCAGATAGACTTGTGATGACAGATGATAAAATCTGGCTGCATTTTTATGATCTTCAATCCAAAGAGAGCATACATTGAAAGTACAAGGGATCTCCAATTGCAAAATAAGTTTAAAACCTAATTGGGAAAAGATTTGAGACGCAAAAGAATTGTTGTAAATTGATCACCTTGTCTAACAATAACAAGGGAATGTTATACCAGCCTCACACCAAAGTAAAAATCAGCAATTCAAGAAAAAAACAGACGAGGAAAGTTGGATTATCAGGTTTTTATTCTCCATGACAATGCGATCATGCAGAAACTCCACGTTGCACAGGCTAAAATTGATGAATCTGGATTTGAGCAATTAACAACTAACCACAGTACAGCCTTAGATCTGGTCCCAAGTGACTATTATTTGTTCAGAAACCTCAACTGTGATCTTCATGGAACTCATAGTAAAGATGGTTTGATGCCCAATTTGAAGATTTCTTTTTTTAAGGTTTAAACCCATTGCAGTGGCTATCCTTGGTGGTTTCTTATGAAATGCTGATAATTAGAAGTTTTCAAGGCTCTGAACTGATGTTATATACAGTTGTGCCCCCGTAGCTGCTGATTAAGTCACCCACAGTTAACCACAGAAAAACATTAACACGTACCACTCACGTGTCCAACGATGCTTCCCTTTATTTTTTACAATGTCGCATATGGTTTGGTCACCAACATTATAATGGTTCTTTAGAGATTTAATGGATGAACGTTTTCAAACTTTTGAATAATTTCAAGTTTTTGTTTAATTTGAAAGCACAACTCTTGCGTTTGCCCATCATTTTTGCGATTTCTAAACAAAAAAAAATAAATAAATAATAAAAAATTCCGACATGGCTGACATAAATAACGAAACAACATTTGTCCTTTTGCGGTGCGACAGAACACAACAATCGACGCGACACACTAAATCAAACTAAACATTTGGTTTCTTTTTTATGTTTTGAGCAGTAGGGTGTGAAGACAGCGGGGGTTGCAAGATAATAGGTACACTAATCTCCCAATGACGATGCCGGTTCTTGTCACTTATTTACGACTTGCAAAATATCTGCTTATACCTATTCTGGTTATTACTTGAATTTTATGATTTCTGTTTTTTTTTTTTTTTTTTAATTTGGTGTCTTGAAGCGTCCCGGTTAATCGAGAGTCTGCTGTACTTTATTATTACCATTTTTAATGTTGGAAATGTCTTACTGTGTGTTTAATTTATCAATTAAACTTTATTATATGTATGTATGTACAAGAAAATCACGTTATATATCATGTCAGCAGGTGTGCGCTTATATCTGTGGTTTCAGCCATCCACGGTAGGTCTTGGAACATATCCCCCGTGGATACAGGGTTCTTACCGTATATGCAGACTGTAGTCCTGGTAATTGCATACTTATATGGTTCCATAAAAACTGTATTAAACGAATGATGTTTTAGTTGCTGAAATAATAAAGTTGTCAAACCTTCTTTGTTAGCAGCTCTCCCAGAGAATTAAAACTCTATTTTCTTTTTTGATTAATTGGCAAAATAAATACCATGAACACAGTTTCCAATTTGTCCCTTAAAATAGTATTCATTGTTTTAAAATTACTATAAAATAAACTTGTAGATTAATTAAAAATATACATACAAGAAGAGACTGTAGAAAGTGGAATAGTCTCTATCATCCCAGACATGGTGCTTGTAATACTTGCTTCACTATTTCTCCTACCAGTGGTAGAAAATGCCGATGATGTACTTCCTGATGTTCCTTCAACAAACAGGTGGGCATAGGTCTGAATATACTCCACTGTAGAAATTTATAAAGCATTATTAGTGTTGGAAATTAAAATTATTTTATATCTATTGAGTGGTATAACTAGAAAAAGTGGGCCCCAATGCAAAGTTTAGTGTGGCACCCCTGAAAATATTTGTTTTCTTTAAAGTGACCAGATCCTTATTATTCCAATGCGGCACATTGATTTTACCATCCCCACTCTTCAAAAACAATACACAGCCACTCCCTGACTTATGTAAGGGTTGCGTTCTGCGGAACTCTACGAAAGTCGGAATTTCTCTAAATGCTTATGCAGCACTTGTAAATTTGATTGAAGCAAAAAACAAATGTTTGACGAACATGTAAATAGAATTATTTATTAAATTTTTTTATCTCGTGCTGGAAAAATTACAAAAGTGTAAAAAACTACAAAAATTCAAAATTCGAAATTGATTCTTATAACAGAACATATGATAATGATGAAAACGTAGTGCAATTTCCATTATAAAAATGACCTTTCAGAGATAAATAGCTTACTTATATAGCGAAAATTTCAACTTCCAAGATCTTGGAACGAACTACCAAAAAAAAAAAAAAAAAAAAAAAAACTGTGTTATATTGGGTCCATATTACAATATTTTCACGATACCTCCATTCATTCCTACGGATGCAAAATACATTTTCACGATTTTTTTAAGTTTGCACCAGCTGGCAAAAACTTATGTAAAGTCAAATTTCCATAAGTTGAGTATTACGTAAGCAGGTGAGTGGCTGTACACATTTTTGAAATGTTTTTATATGTAAAAAAAATATTCACATACAAAATATAAATTAAATACATACTTTCTTTAAACTACACAATATAAAATAAAATATCTCACTCCTTAAAGAAAACAAAAAACAAATATAGTCTATGTTTGTTTTATTTCACAGAAATACCTATATTATATAGGTATTTCTGCAAAATAATAATAACAATAATAATAATAATAATATTAAAAATACATACTTCTTTTAACAATGTAAAAACAATAGAAATTAAATCATATCATTTTTCTTAATAATTCTTCATTATTTGCTATTTCTTTGTGAAATTCTTCACAAGAATTAACAAAATTGCACTTAACTTGTAATATTGCTTTCAGTGTTTCTATGGTCAGTTGTGTTTTTTCTGATATCCACTAACTTTACTACCGAAAAAAACTCTTTCCGTTGCACCACTGGCTCCTGGCAAACATAATGCAAATGATTTGCATTATGTTTGCCATTAAGTATGGAGGCTACATGTCCAATAAGGAACATTTTGTAGGAGTTTGCAATGCAGGGCAAATGGCTCAAATCTGGGATTATGTCTTGCATAATCCTGGATGTCTGGATTTATTTTTTGGTAAAAATAAAAAATTAACTACAATGGTAAACGTGCATTTAAAATCTTTTTCAATACAATATAAAAACAAAATAATATTAAATTCTATAAATATAAATATGAAAAATAAATTCTGAAAATTAAATGAAGTAATATGTTGACTTACGTGATTTAGAATAGTTTTTGTCTAGATTTGGCATTGGCAAAGTCATTAATTAATTTCGAAATGTCCATTCTTTCAGCTTCTTACGCTTCTATGCTAAGCAGTGCTAACACTGATAGATGTTGCTGTCACATGGTGTTTCTCAAATAATTCTTAGACTTAATTTCGAGAAAGAGCATTTTTCAGATGACGCAGTAACTGGAATTGTCAAAAATAATATCAATAAGGAGCACACTTCCGAAAAACTCATATCGACTAGTTCTGCAAATTCACAAATATTTTTAATTTTTGCAATTTCACTTTTAGTGACTTTATGCAAAGTACTAATTGCATTAAAAATGATTCTGAAAAATCACTTGAAAATTTCTTTTGCACCTCTGCATTTTTTTATAATGGAATTGTCATCCATTTGAATTAATTGAGTTGGAGTAAGAAATGCAAACAAGTCAGAAAATGTATTTAGTCCTTGAAACTTTTGCACAGTTCCGTTGTCACAAAGACAATTACACAATAAAAAAATTAACTTTAAGAAGAGTTCTGCATTTTCAAATTGATACTCCTCTGCCAGTTCATCAAAATGTTTCTTAACAAATCAGCTCAGAATTAATTGCAAATTGACAAGGTATACCCTATTTCTGTGCAATTCAGTGTTTTTTAGATGATGCTCCCTTGATGATACGATGTTTCTATGCCCAACTTCTATGCAGTTTGACCAATATCCATATTCGTTCTTTGCCAAATTGTTGATGTTGAATCAAAACTCAACAAGATTCTTTCTGCCAGTGCAGTGGTTAACACAAAATCAAAATTATCAATATTATTTTTAATCTGGATGGCTTCTGACTTTTCATTGCTTTTTGATGATTGTATGATAATTTTATTTAATGTCATTAACAAATCAGGAAATCTCAATTTTATAGCAATTATAGATGCAAGTCAACTAGACCAACAAGTTGGATTTAATTTTTTAAATACAATATCACATTCACTTGTAATTTTAGATAAGTCCCAATGGTTGATATTGTAGCCAAAAAAATACATATATACTTTGAACAATGTTGAAACAGTTGGATATTTCCAGTACTCCATTTACTACATCATTAATAACTAGATTGAGATTGTGCAACACACAATGTATGTACAATGTATTCAGTTGTAATTCTTTTAGATGGGATTATACTCCTGAACATGCACCACTTGTTGTGTTTGCTCTATTGAACCCTTGCCCACTTCATTTTGAAAGATCCAGATCATTTGAATTTATGGAGTCGCAAATTATTGAGGTTATTCCAGCAGCTGCTCCATCAGTAATGGTGAGAAAACCAAGGAACATTTCTTTGATATCTACATGTGTAGGTCTATTGTCATACGGATCTTTTACAATGTGATCCATTTTTGGTCCAGTTTTGAGATATCTTGCATTGTATCAGCAATGATGGAAAAATGTGGGGCTTCTTTAATATCCTTAGTTAATTGTTTTCTTAAATGTTGGCACAAGCATTCAATAGCTTCATTCTGGATTTTGGGACTTAAATAAGTAATGCTTCCAGTCAGTAAATCCACATTCTGTCATATTCTGGTTGGGTCATATTCTGCAAACAACTTTACATCCAACAAAAAAAATTCCAACGTAGGTATCACTTAAATTTTCTTGTGACCCCTTAAAGCTAATGATTTCTTGACAATTTTAGGATTATTTTAATCACCCGTTCTAATACTTTTCTCCAAAAATTACATGGTTCATGCAAATTTTATTCCATAATTCTATCAAGAATTATATCAAGTATTGCTTTCCCATGTTTCTACGTGCTTATAGCTATTTTCATGTTACTTAATTTGAGTAGACAAATTTTTCCAATCATTGATGCCTTTCGTCCAGTTACATCTAGTTCCAGAAAACATCCATCATGGCTCGTAATATATGGAATCCAGTTTTTTGGAGTAGCACAACCATTGCCTGATCATTATTAATCCAGATTTATTAGTGGCTGAGTATTATTTTACCGAAAATGATCTATTTTCATTATTTTTTGGAAATGGTCCTTTTGACTTGCAAGCACCGTATTTTATAATAAATGCCTTCATATCTGCTTTTAATTCTCTGAATAGTTTGCAATGTCAGTAGGGTAATCTATTTTTTAAGATTTTCGATATTGATATTTTCAATTTCTTTCAAAGTTGAAAAAACTTGATTTTCTTGCATGGAGGGAGATGGTCTACTTGAGGATTCTTCTTCTTAAGATGTTTTTTGAATGTCATTCCCTTGCATAACCTCAATTGATGGCTCTTTTCCCATTTCATCAATGTCAAAAGTTGTAGATTGACTTGTTGATGTTAATTCTGTTTCTGGATGAGCAAAATAAGAAGTCAATTTTGGATTTTTTTAAAACTCCTTTTGTTAGAGCTTCGTCAGCTGTGAGTTTTATTTTGCGTTAAAAAGCACTGTTTTTATGTTTTTTCTCCATGGTTAATTCGAAAAATAATTATAAAAGTTTTAAACTGAACTAACAATGGCATATGGCATATGCATTTCGTTACTTAAAAAGATTAAAAAATTACAAATATTGATAAGGACTAAAGTTCTCACAATATAGTTGTAAAATACTGCACCAGGATATTAGTACAAACTAAAATTACACTTACAGACTTTCAGTACGGCTTACTTCAGTTATGTCATCACCTGTTATGCAGCAGGATACTTCACTCCTAATCTCAATAACTCAATACACTTTACCACCATTAATGCTGATCCGTTACTGTGTTTAACAGGTTCAAACATTGCGCTGGTTTCGAAAACATTGAAGTATGCTGTGAAGTCACCAGTGCCGATTCTGCAGCTGCAGAGAAATTTTGTGATGTGTTGGAAAAAATTACTGATGAAGGCTGCTATTCAAATGCAGCAAATTTTCAACGTTGACGAGACTGCTCTGTATTGGAAAAAAAAATGCCGGATCAAAAATACATTGCCAAAGAGGAAAATACAATGCCAGGTTTCAAGGATTTAAAAGATAGGGCCATGCTCTTGCTTGGAACTAATGCAGCAGGAGATTACAGATTAATACCACTGCTTGTTTACCATTCTAGAAATCTTCATGCATTTAAGGGCATCAATAAACGTCACCCTACCCATGCATTTCTGATCAAAACCAGAAAGTATGGATAACAATATCTCTTTTTGAGCATTGGTTTAAATGCTGCTTCATTCCCAAGGTTGAAAAATATTGTAAAGACAATGGCATTCCTTTTAAGATTTTGCTTCTATTAGATAATGCTCCTGGACATTCTACGCATCTAGACTATTTCAATTCAAATGTGAGAGTCACATTTCTACTGCCAAACACGACTTCACTCATCCAACCTATGGATCAGGGTGTTATTTTGAATTTAAAAGCATACTATTTACGCCCAAAATTTGCTCAGGCATTGTCTGCAGTAGATGGTGAGAAAAATTTTATGTTGAGACTTTTGGAAATTTTAAAATATTTACCACGCCATCTTAAACATTAATAAGGCCTGGGCAGAAATTATTAAAAGTTGTTTAAATGGGGCATGGAAGAAAATATGCTCACGGCATGTAAAAGGCTTTGAAGGGTTTGAAAAAGACAAATTATATGAAGAGGTTACAGATAAGATTGTAAAGGTTGCAGAACTACTTCAGTTGGAGGTTGTTGCCAAATACATGAAGGAGTTAATAGAGGAAGAAGAGAAGGAATTATCTAACGAAGAACTTAGACTTGAAGGCAGCAACAGTGAAAGAAGAAAATGCTGATGAAGTTCGAGATGAACCAAATGAGGAGCTGAGACGCTTCATCACCAGAGAGATGGCAGTGGCATTTTGTGAAATTGCATCAGCAGTGGCGAGGTCTGAAAAGATGGATCCTGACAGTGAACAATTCGTAAAAGTTACCAGAGGCGTGAATTATATATGCTTGCTTGCTACAAAGAAATGTACGGTGAAAAGAAAAAAGCCATCGTCCAGTCATCCATTAATATGTTCTTTTGTAAAGCTGAGCAGCCGACCCCTTCTAAATCTCCACAACGGCATACTTATCAGCTGAAGACGTTGATTCTGACAATGATGCTTGAGAGGTAAAACTTACTGATGTTATGCCTGCCTGTCTCTTTTTTTTTTGTAATTTTATAATTTTTAAATTGCACATTTTGTATTTTTTCCTGCACATGAGATAAAAATTGAAAAAATACAATAAATAATTCTATCCACATGTTTGTCGAACATTTCTTTTTTAATTCAATCAATTCAATGAGCACAGTTGCGAGTGCTGCACAAGCATGGGGGAATCCGGACTTATGTAGAGTTCCGCGGAACGCACCCTTACGTTAATCGGGGAGTGGCTGTATTAAGCCAAAAAACTATGCATACCTTCAGTGTAATACTTGTGTCTACTTTGCTGAACACAGATGTCTGATGCGTGGCAGAATTGTTGATAATGCAAGCCTCATTTCTTCATCAATGGATCTGTCTCTTCCTCTTTGATGTTTTAATTTCAGTCAAAGTTGAAAAGCCCAGTTCACACAAATATGGAGTTTAAAATGGTAATTACATATTAACTGCCATCTCGGAGCTTACCAGGCATTCATTCTTTTCTTATTGACAACCATTCTTTTCTTATTGACAACCAAAATGTGTCCAATTGCACTTCACAATATTTAAATAGCAATATTCTGTCCATCTTAAGATTTGTTAGTTCCTCTTGTACAATCATCGGGAGAGATTTTGAATCTGCAACAAATGGATCATGAGTCCATTTGAAATCTTCAACGCTCTCTCTCCAAAATAAACCTTGAACTTCTGCTGCAAGTTATTTAAATGTTCTTTAATGAAGTCTATCACCACTTTATTACCAGCAGCAAGTGGCCATACAGTTGGGAACATCTCGTACAACCCATTTGCAATATGTTGTGTCCGCAACTCCAGCTTATTATGAAAGCCTTGAATCTTATCCATACTTATAAAAAGATTTTCGTTCTTGCCTTGCATTTTTTTGGTTCAGCTCATTCAAGTGAACGAAAATATCGGAAAGATATGCCAACTTTGTCACCAATTCATCATCTACAAATAACTGCATACCCATGTCCCCCAACTGTTAAAAATGTCTGTAGCTCCTTCTTAAGATCAAAAAGGCATGGTAACACTTTACCACGTGACAATCACCATACAGCAGGAGTGTGGTGTATTCAGATCCCATTTCCTGACACAAAATGGAAAAAAAGCCACGAATTGAGGGGCCGTGATTTGATGAAGCTAACGACTTTTACT
This sequence comes from Mastigoproctus giganteus, assembly GCF_048544385.1. Classification (NCBI taxonomy): domain Eukaryota; kingdom Metazoa; phylum Arthropoda; class Arachnida; order Uropygi; family Thelyphonidae; genus Mastigoproctus; species Mastigoproctus giganteus. The sequence continues at coordinate 165,719,255 of NC_143579.1, forward strand.
ACTTTGTCCAGCACAACTTTCAGAGCAGATAGCAAAGACTTAGCAACAATGGCTTCACAGTGAATAAGACAATGGTCACATCGTCTGTCAGGATTCACTTCACACACTTTAGTTACAAAGCCTTTAACTCAACCTGTCATGGAAGTGGCTCCATCTGTGCAAACACTAACACAATCTTTCCAATTTAATTCATTTTGGAGAACATATTCATTAGTAACCGAAATATTTCTTCACCAGTGGATCACTTGAGTAGTACTTTGCAAAAAAAGAAATTTGTTGCAATTACATCATTGATGAACCGAATGTTGGCAACAAGTTGAGCATCACCACTAACATCTGTGGACTCGTCAATCTGAAGTGAGAACTTCTGACTGCTGTTGATTTTCTCCTTCATAATGTCTTCAATGTGACTGGACATGTCACTGACTCGGCGACTGATTATGTCAGCTAAGAGTGGAATTTTTGAAATTTCATTAGCAGCTTCTGTGCCCAGAACTATATTCACCATCTCTTTACAAAACTGGCATTAACAAAATTTCAGCTATTGTGTGTGGCTTCTTGGCCTTTATGATAATTTCGGCTATTTTATAGCTAGCTTCCTGTACTTTTTCTGAAGTATGTAATGACAAAGCAAAGTCATGAACGTTGCCTGTTTTTTGTTTTGTTGCAACAACCGTTGAAAATAATTGATATCTTTCTATGCCAGAGGAGAATGTTTTGTTGAGAAATGCCGTTTCAGTTTACTATTTTTTTTTTTTTTTTTTTTTTATGTAAACCCCAAACACGAGAGGTGTTAGAAACTACAGTAATACCCCGACTTACGCTACCCCGACTTACGCGAACTCGGAGTTACGCGGTTCTTGATTTTTTCGTTTGGCAACGCTGCCGCCCACTATCTTCAAGGTCGTTTTTCATATGTTATCGATATACGGTGCGACGGCGGAGAATGAGAGCGAAAGATGAACAAAATTCAACTTTGCTGCTTTTATGTTTTTTATATCAGTGAAGGGGAAACACATTTCACCATAATAACGTAAAAACCAACACAATTCCAGCTATCGGTATAATCGCAAATGCAATTAGATCGAGTTTACTACCAGTTTATAACAGATTTCACTAGCAGAAACGCAACTGGATTTTTATTGTTTTATGGTAGTAACTCCTAGAAATGTGAGGTGTTAATAGTGTATCTCTGCCTTTATGGTGTTGTTTATTCAGTTGCTACATGCACGCAGCTTTGTTTATGCGTATCAAGCGTGCCTCCTCGTTTTGTAATTGTGCTTTATTCCCTAAAAATGAGTAAAATACTTAATCAAAAGTGTGAAAAGGAAGCGTCCTGGTGAAGACACTGCAGATTCAGAGAGAAAAAGAAAAGCAATTATCGATAAACAGAGGCGGACTGGATCAAAAATTCTTATCTGCTGCATAACGCAATCGGACTCTTAGTGGCCTCATGCTATGGTTTATGGCCAGAATCACACTGGCTCACCGGGGTTTCCCCGGTAAGGCTTATGGCCAGTCCGCCTCTGTCGATAGAGAAAAAATATGAAATTGTGAAACGCTTTGAGCGAAATGAAAGACCATGTGATATTGCATGTGCTACAGGCCTAAACGAAGCAACGGCGAAAAGCACATGACAATTGCAAACTTGACAGGTTGAAAATTGAAAAGGGCTCAATTGTAAAGGGCTTAAAATTTTTAGAAAACATAGACTCCAACGAAGAACGCGTTATAGCTACAAAGCAAGGAATAAAAAAATTATTAGCTTGCTACGAAGAAATTCTGCGTGAAAAAAAGAACGCGCTGTGTCGTCAGACGAATTTGTTAGATTTTATGAAGCCATCGACATCGAAATAACTTTTTAACGTAAGTCATTTGTTTTTTAATACATATTTTGTATTAATATGTATAAAGAACTGCAATTTTATTAATATTTTTCTTCTAAACTAGTGTTTTTGTTAGTCCTTGGTCCCAATTAAGCAAAATTTATATGTATTTATATGCAAAGTTGTACCCCGACTTACGCTGTTGTTGTTGTTGTTTTTGGTTTTTAGGAGCATTAGCAACTAAGGCCATATTGCTCCATGATATGCGGTGGTCATTCCCTGACCTTTCCGCATCCTCTGTGTTTGGTGGTGACGGGCTCGAACCCCGGTCTAATCAAGAAGCGTGTGCTATGCACTGCTGCTCCTTCCCACCTGGCTACGGAGGCGCCTCCGACTTACGCGAATTCGACTTACGCGATTTTCGTCGGACCCACCTATCGCGTAACTTCGGGGTATTACTGTATAGTACTTAGTACTCTGCTTGGGTTGAAGGTTGAGAAGACGAAAGAAGATATTTGTTGACATTGGACTTGAACTTCTGTAGATTGTAATTTTCAGGAAATACGTAAAGGAAGGTTGTTCCAGAAAACGGCAGTTGAATGAATAAATGAGGAAGATGAAAAGTTGGTTCTGTGAGTTTGAAGTTGGACAGTAAATGGATGTTGGCGGCAAGTGTTCGGACCGTTTTGAAAGAGAGAGCGAGAATTATAGAAGCCAATTCAGAAGAACAGTGCTCATGGAAGTATCTGTAGAAGAGGCATGCAGCAGAAACAGTACGTCTATACAGTACAAGGAATCATAGCAGCATTGCTCAGTTTTTCTCCGCACACGAGACATCACGACACCAGAAAAATCCAATAGGCAAATAATTATAACTATACTGTCTGCACACTAATTTTTGTTTCTTTTTTTTTTCGGGTTTGGCACTTTCATACTCAGACAGCATAGTCCTTACCAGGAACTTGTCCATTGTTAAAAAAAGAAAATCAACAATGTTATGGCTCGCGATCACAGTTTTCTGACTATTTCAGAGTGCAGCTGTGAGGAAACTGGAAGTAATAGATGTGAGAACACAGAGGGAGAGGTACATCTATCACTTTAAAATATAGTCTTATAACAAAAGGTGGGTGCATCGGCACAGGAACAAAGAAATAAAGTTGAAATAGCATGGACAAACAGAGACAAATATCAAAACAAGCCAATAAAATAATAAAAGACAGGGGATGTTTTGCTAATCCTTACACTTTTAAGGAACAGCAACTAAGTATCTAACTTTAACAAGCGGCATCTTATTTCAGTCAGTGACAAAAAGAGAAATATTGGAAGGGCAAACACAGAAATAACTCTAGAAAGCCAGCGTTGGATACCCCACGCAAAAAATAATTTACTGTCCCGCACATACAATATTGTGTTTCAGTAAAAATGGTGTACTTACATTACAAACATATATAAAATTACAAATCATAGCATTACAAACATATATAAAAATGTAATTATTGATGTTGAAATTTCACGTTTAATTAATGAAAATAACTTTCGAACCTACAGGCAAGTAAGGCTCCTAGGGTTGATGGCATTTATCCTATAATCTTTACGAAGGCGTCAAGTGAATGCATTTAGCCATTGAGGCATCACTGGACTCAGGAGTGATTCCATTGGATTGGAAAAGTGCTATCTCCAATACATAAGGGCGGTTCTAAGAGTGAAGTGGGAAATTACCGGCTGGTTAGTCTAACTTCAGTAGTAGGGAAAATCATGGCGACTATGATCAAGGGCGGAATTCAAGATCACTTAGATAGAAATGGAATTCTGAAGGATACTCAGCATGGTTTTGTAAAGGGAAAATCATGTTTAACTAATCTGGTTAGCTATTTTGACAGGATCACTCAAGATCTGGACTTAGGAATAATTTCGACTTTGTTTATTTGGATTTCAGCAAAGAATTTGACTCAGTCCCACATGAGCAGTTACTTTATAAGATGGAACAGTTGAAATCACTGGGAAAATGCTTAGTGGATAGCTGGATGGCTTCAGGGCAGGAGGCAGAGGGTTGTGATAAATGGCTATTCCTTAGATTGGGTTGATATAAGAAGTGGGGTTCCCTAAGGTTCAGTATTAGGATCGCTGTTGTTTTTGATTTTCACAAATGACACCGATGAAGGATAGAGGGCGTTATGTCTAAATTTGCAGATGATGTAAAGATTGGTAGAATAGTTAATGATTACCGCCGAGCAGAGCTTCTTCAGAATGACCTAGATAGAATTCAGGGATGGTCAGGAAAATGGCAGCTATGCTTTAATCCAGCAAAGTGTAAGGTATTGCACCTGGTGAACAGTAACCCCAAAATAACTTATACACTTTGCTGAGTTGAACTAAGGCCAGTAGTGGAGGAAAGAGACTTGTGTATTACGATACGGTCAGATACAAAGTTCTCCATTCTCCGTTGTCTTAAAGGATAACTAGACCGATTGCAAGGAGGGCTCATGGTGTCCTATCGCTGATTTATCGAATAATTGCTAGTAGAGAAAAGGACATTATAATCCCATTACATAAGGCTATTGTTAGACCACACTTTTGGAATACTGTGTTCAAGTATGGAGACTGCACCTGAAGAAAGTAACTGTGATTCTTTAAAGGGTCCAAAAGATGGGTAACTTGCCTGGTGAGATTGGCAAAAGGGCATCCATATGAGGAAAGACTGAATATGTGGGTTGCAGAGTTTGGAAACTAGGCACCTTAGAGGAGACTTCATTGATGTGTTTATGGCTCTGAGAGGTATAAGCTAAATGAATAAGGACAAAATTTTCACGGTTATAAATGATTCTAGAACAAGGGGCCATAATTTCAAGTTGTGGGGGGGGGATTGTTTAGACTGGATGCAGGAAATTTTATTTTAGCCAGTGAGTTTAAATTACTGGAATAAGTTACCTACATGGGTGGTAGAGGCTGACAGTTTGGGGAAATTCAAAGGTCAGCGGGATAATTACCTAAGGGAGGAGGGAAATGCATAGGTTGCCATTTCCTTTTCTCTTATTTATTATTATTGTTATTATTTTTTTTTAATTTTATTATTATTATTTTATTATTTTTTATTTTGCTGGTGCAGCATAAGCCACAGGCTTCCTTGCACCATGTGACTAATACTAATAAAAACTATAATTGAGAGTAAATAATGTACAGTTAATTTCTTACAATAGGTAAAATTCTCAGTTGTCAATTTCTAATCATAATACATATAGTATTATTTTTAGGTATCAGCAAAGTTAATATAGCTTCAGCAAAGTTTGCAGCATACTTGTCATCATGTGGCGGCACACTGGTTGCGAAATCCTGTCTTAAAGGATAACTCACCTTGACTGAGTACTTGATTGTTTGTGAAAAATAGATCGAGACTTGGCTGTAGGATGTTCAGGTACTCTGGTAGGTAAATGAACAACCCAAGCAAGGTTGTTCAAGGTTGTTCAAGGTTGTTAGCTGGAAATGAAAACATTAAAATCACCAAGCAAATCACCTCACTGTTACAAAAGCTGGAATGGAGAAAGCCAAGTTTCAAAGGAAGAAAAAGTCCAAATTAGCAGAATTTGGAAAACATTAAAGGCAACAGATAAATTTGACAGAATAGGATGGAGATATTTTAAGCCAGAGAAGATGGATAAAGGGAAATTACAAATTATTTACTCGCATACATGCTACTCAAACTCCCCCAGTCACTATCTGGCACAGGCAGCGAAGGTTATTGCTTTAGGTCAACCTAATCACAACCAAGATGCAAAAAGTATTTGGAAGAAGGGGAATATAGTAGTGCTTGGGCAGTCCGTGGTTGCATAACCTGTACTTATAGTAGGCCCCTGGACACATGCGTCAAGTGTTTAAGCCAGTAATGGTATTGTTTAAATAAATATGAGACTAAACAATGTCAGAAATGAAAATAAAGATGAAAAAAGAAATAAATAAATAAATAATAATAATAAATAAATAAATAAATAAAATAATAAAAAAATAATAAGATATAACAAGGAAAATATAATAACTCCATAGTTAGCCAATCGGTGGGCACAACATGGAGACTAAACAATGTTTCTGACATTGTTTAGTCTCATATTTATTTAAATATACCATTACTGACTTAAACATGAGGCATATGTCCAGTCCTATTGTCCAGGGATATACTATAGGTATGGGTTATGCAACCCTGGACCGCCCGAGCACAACCATATTCTCCTTCTTCCTAATACTTTTTGCTGTTCTTACACACTACATCTTATATCTTGTGCACGATTAGGTTGACTGAAAGCAATAATCAAGATACTATTTTTCTGTTGTCATTCACTTTTTTCTTTTCCAACAAAGTTGAGTCTTTTCACCTTCAGGGTTACTTTAACAGTTATAAATCTGCTGGGAACTATCAGCTAACTTCTTTGGTCTCCGATACAGCCTTTATGCGTTAGCTTCCCTCAGCCCATTTCACCATCTCCTGTCAGGCTCGACAGTAAGTTGTCATATTCTGACTAATCCTTTCATCTGCACATTACAATTTCGTTGTCAAAATTCAAGTAAGGCTGTTTACTATTAATTTAATTTTCTTTTCTTCATTACAATTTCGTTGTAAAAATTCAAGTAAGGCTGTTTACTATTAATTTAATTTTTCTTTAATTGGAATTATTTGGTATTAATTTTGCATTTATTTTTATTTATTTTTATTCCTGTTCTTTTTGGTCTCTGTTGGGTTGGCTATGATAAATAAGTCAACACATTTTCTGTCTGATAAGTATATGTCATAACAGAAACAGAGGCCTTACTTTTTGCTGTATTTCCTTTGGTTTTGGCTGGCGGCCCTTCATGACGTAGTTAAAATCTTAGAATCTTTAGCATTAAGTACCATTTGTATATTTTTATTTATTTTTTTTATATTATATGTAATCTGCTTTTATTTTTCAGACACATTTTTTAATTTTTTCCATGGTAACTACACCTGATTGGTCAGCACCCTTTCTCATGCACTTATCAAATCTATTTATCTATATTTCTTTATGGTTGCTGGGTATTTCTGCTATTACTAGCAGTCCTGAATCCATAAACCAGCACAATATATTATTTTTTCATTCTGCTTTAGCTGGTTTGATTTATTAATACAACTTATTATTATTAATTATATAACACACACACACACACACACACACACACATATGCACACACACACACAGTAGAGAGTCTTAATATCATTCTTAATGTCACTGTAACCATTTTCTATAACCTCTTATTTTATACATTATATATACACATATATATATGGATCATCATTATTTGTACAGACGAATGCAATGTCTTAGTTATATGTCTTTCCATGGTTATAGTGACAGCCCCTGAAATCTATTGAAAAGAAACATCAGGACAATATATTTGTGACAATCATATTGCATTGTACCATAATCTTATATTTACTTCAATGTAGGTATATCTATCTTTAGTTTTTATTTCATACAATGATAATCATATATTTTAAATTCATGAAAAACAACACTCACATATATGAATAGGCTGTCCATCTCCTAAGGGGTATTTCTGATATCTTGGAATATTGACAGGAGACAGTTGAGAAAAGCGAGCACTAAGTAGTGGCTCTATACGAGAAGCACATGGGTTAGTCGGGTGAAAAAGATTGTATACCTGTGTACAGGACGGTCTCAAAGGTGGAGCTGTTAAAAAGAATTTATAAACATTTGTATGCTTCTTGTAATTCAAAGGACAAAAAAAAAATTATAAATAAAACAAATTCCTTAAATAAAAACGGTTAAATAAATTAAAATTAGTGAAATACTAATATAAAAATGGTATTAATGATATGGTAATGGTATATCATATCATTTTTACCAAATTTTTACCATTTTACTTTCATATGGTATTAAAAAAAAGTAAATTGCAGCCATTATCAACCCACTAAGGATGGAAGCCTCCTCAACAATTCATGCTGAGGGAAATGGACCATAATCTGCCACGCTGGTCCAGTGCGGGTTTGTAGATCGACATATTTAGCAGTCAGGGGCTTGAACCCCGGTCTACTCAAAGAGCGTGTGCCACTGCACTCCCGCTCCTGACCACTCGGCTACGGAAAATGGTATTAATGAATACTAATATAAGAATGGTATTAATTCATTTAGTATTGGCCATACAGTGCAAGGCAGCCATAGGCATTTACAGCAAGCAAAAAATAAATATAATAAAAAAATAATAAAAAAAACCCTCCATGTTTTCCTCCTCATGTAGGTACCTAGTAACACATCATCCAGCCGATCTTTGAATTTCCCCTCAGCCACAATTATGTAGATGTACAAGATTATAAGTGACAGGATGCTGATATTTGAGCTCGTGGGAATGAAAAGTTATTTGGAAATTTTTACTGTCTTTTTGATTAATAAATATTGTTTTACAAATAGTTTAAGTAGTCTTAGTCACATTTGTTAGCTTACTTTCAAATGTAGCCATTGATTTTGTAAGTTACGATTTACTATTCGTTATCAATGTTTTGGCACAAATATTGTAGCACATAACAAGTAGTGCAGTGAAATAGTAGGGTTTTAATTGCGATAAATAAGTAGCTCTAAGGTTCTAATCACTTGTTGGGAATATATCTTTTTGCGTTTAGCTAAGAAATTTTACTTTTTAGTAAGGATATAACAAATTGAAATTGCGATCGTAACGATATGGCTTAATGTATATCTTGAACTTGACAGCATAGGTATAATGTAAAACTTAATGGTGTTATACGTATCACTGCATTTAGGAATCTATTAGCTTAGTGCATTATTCTCATTTTACCAATTAACCTGCATTTAAAGGGAAATCAAGCCCCAGAGTAGAGCAGTAAAGTAAGGGGCATGAAATAGCAGGAGTCTTGTGGTTTGGGGGAAATGGAAGGGGCGATTCTCTTACAAAATGTGCAGCTTGTGAAATGTTTGTAGGTGTTTCTGGAACAGGACATGATCCAGTCAAGGGGTATATCTTTGTGTGTACTAGGTGCAAGGAGTGTGAAGAAATTAGTTGTTTGTTTGTTATTTTGGTTTTTAGGAGCATTAGCAACTAAGGCCATATTGCTCCGGGAATATGCGGTGGTCATTCCCTTGACCTTTCCGCATCCTCCGTATTTGGTGGTGACGGGCTCGAACCCCGGTCTAATCAAGAAGCGTGTGCTACGCACTGCTGCTCCTTCCCACCTGGCTACGGAGGCGCCATGAAGAAATTAGGTGCAACTCAGTGTTCTGATGGGTGTTTATGTGAGTCTGAAGAATAGGAACTGGATGCAAAGAATATCAAAATTATTCTTTGCATCCAGTTCCTTTGTGACCACATCATAGTATCCAATCAAATTGGTCAGACAAGACTTACCCTTAACAAACCCATGCTGTGTCCTAACTACAATTGGTCTTGTCTAGATGATCTTGCAGTGCTTCTTTAACCAGTGCCTCCATTAATTTCCTCAGAACAAAAGTTAAACTAAGAGGTCTGGAATTATCACCCTTTGATCCCTTTTGTGAATTGTGGACACATACGAACATCTCCAGTCCATGGGGACCTCCCTTGAGTTGAAGGAAGCTCTCATAATTATGAATAAGGTTTTACTTACTTCCTTTGCTACCTCCTTTAAAACAACTGGATAGATCCCATCACCTCAGGTGCCTTTCTTATGTTTAAATTCAATAATTCCTCCTTCACATTGCTCTCAGTTATTAAATCATTTAGCTCGCTGCAAGAGTTTGATAAACTTTTGGCATTCCCCTGAATAACTACTCATGTGTGAATGTAGATGGAAAATACTTATTCAGTTTGTCAGCTACTTGAGCAAGATCATCAACCGTTGAATCATCGATATCAAGGGGAGCAATCTGATTCTTCCACTTCCTTCTAGACTTTACATCAGTAAACAACTCTTTGCTGTTTTTCTTTGTATCTTTTGCCAACAATTTCTCGAAATCTGCCTTTGGCTGCCTAACCTCCTTTGTGACTTGATTACAGAGCAGCTCACATCTATCACAGCCTTCTGTGTCACCAGTTAATTTATACATATTCCATGCATTTTTCTTCTCCGCCACGTCTCATTAGTTCATCTGACATCCTTTTAGGCCTAAACCTTGAACAATATTTCATAGTTGGTATGAAAAGCTTAGTAGCTTCCATGATTAATTCTTTGAATGCTTCCCATTTTGAATTTGCTGTTGGTAACATCATCAGTTGGTCCCACCATACAAAATTTAAATACTGTCTCAGAACACTGTAGTTGCCTTTACAAAAGCAAAAATCATTCCCTTTACCCATAATGGTAGTTCCCTCTTTGAGTAAATCCCACTTCACACACTGTGATCACTGCCACCTAGTGGTTCCTTTATCTGCAGATTCTTAATGCATAAAGAATCACTACTGATAATCAGATCAAGAGTATTACTCCCTCTAATTGCCTTCCGAACATGCTGCTGAAGAAAACAATCATCTAATAAATCCACAAAAGCCTTGCTAGTATGTGAGTGACCAAGCCACAAATTCCAGTCAATATCTGGGAAATTAAAATCCCCCATTATAAGATACTGATTTACTGGCCCACTCTATTTCTATGTAAAATACAGTTGTTTATTTTACCCATCAGAGTCATTAGGCCTAAAACACACTCCTACTCTCAATTTTGCTTTCCCAGTGCTTACTCGACTAACTAACACCAAACTAACTCGACACTGTCCAGCCATGTCGACTGGCAATACTTCCTTGGATTTTATGTTTCTGAATTAATAGCATAATACCTCCTCCTTTCCTATCCCATCTATGTTTCTGATATCTAAACAATATCTGCCTTTGATGTTTTGACCAACACATCAAATTCATTAAATTTATTTACCAAACTCCTAGCACTGGTGTACATGCAAGTATACATGCACCTGTTCCTATTCTTAGCTACCCTAACACACAGCCCATGTATTTACTTGTTCAGCAATAATTCCCAGAAGTCTCTAGAATCCCCTGTACTTTGTTTTCCAAGCTGCTGCTCATTTCAATAGAAGCAGTGCAAGAATCACTTTCACCTCTGCCAGCAGCTACTGTTAAACTATTAATCCGTGTATCTCCCCCAAGCTAGCAGTTTTCCAACCCACCTAACGTTGCCTCGATAGCATCAGCAAATATTTCTTCACCCTTTTTATTTAAGTGTATCCCATGCCTGTAGAAGCAGTCTCTCCTGTTAATGAGCACAGACCAGGCTGAGAAAAATTCCACCCCTTGAGCCTGGCACAAAATCTCGAGGGCTGAATTGATTGACAACTGAATTGATTGACATCACATACTCCCACCTATCATGTCTGGGCAGAATTGCAGACACTTTCAAATTCAATCCTAACTCATGGTTTTTTTTTTTCCAACATTGACCTGTTCTTGTTAAGTAATTCCAGTGGTCTCTTACTCTTAATATCATTAGTGCCAGCATGTACAACAATATCTAATCTACAATGTCATCAACCTTTGCCCCTGGCAGACACACCCTGGTCCTGTTCCACTTATCCTTTTTGTACAATATGTTCCCTGTTTCCCTGACAATAGAGTCACTGACAACGACTAGTTCCTTTGGGACTAGCGCATTATGCCTTGGGGGGTGTCGCTGTGTTGCGTGATGTTTAAGTGCAAGCTTTAGCGTTGATGTGAGCAGCTGAGAGCTTGTTGGTCACCTCAAATTTAAATCCTTCAAGGGCATCCACTTTGTCCTTCAAGCTCTCATATAGGCCCATAACGCTGAGTTTGCGCCAGATTTCCTCACACTCCTTACATCATGCACAAACAAAGACATTCCCCTGGCAATATCTTGTCCATTTCTGATTGCTCCACAAACACACAAGCAGATTTCAAAAGGCTGTGATTCAGAGGACAATGCCCCCCCCCCCCCCCCCTCAGTTCTCCCCTGAGCCACAGAGCTCCCATTAGCTTGAGCCTTTTGCTTTGCTGCTCTGGTCTGAGTCATGATTTCCATTCAATTTCTAATAAAATTTCAATTTCAATATAAAACATGTTACACTGGTTGAACCAAAAAAAAAAAAGGTTCTTCTTCCACACTTGCATATAGCGCTTGAATTAATGAAGAATTTTGTTAAGACTCTGGATAAGGAAGGAAGTAGATTATGCTACCTAAAGGAACTGTTTAACGATTTAACATATTAAACTGAAAGAAGGAATTTTCTCACATAAACTACTCAAAGATTATTCATTTGAAAGGAATCTATAGAATACTGAACTAGCAGCTCACTCAGTTGTTCATTTAGATGCAATACAATTTAAAGCAGTTGTGCATGAATCTCTTGAAGGAAGATAATTATGAATCTCTGGTGTCAAGTTTACTGCAGTGTTATAAGATACAGACTGCCAAATACCTTTGAATTAATTATTATTATTATTATTATTATTATTATTTTATTTTTTTTTTTTTTTGTCATTCCCATCATAGAATCTCAACTTTATTTCCTCAGAATTTGGGAGATGTAAGAGATGAGTAAGTGAACGCTTTCATCAGGACAAATTCACAAGGGAAAAGGGGCCACCAAGGTCACCAGACACTGCATTGATATAAAATTGGCAATGGATTCTTAAGAGAAAAAGCAGCATGTTCTATAAGAAAACTCTCTGGGTGGCATTTCTAGGTACACAAAATGTATGTATTATATGTTTGATTAGAGTGTTTAAATAAAATTTTAGTTAAGTCAATAAAATTTTGATACTGTCAATGGGCATGTGATAGAGACAATTCTGGTCATTTTAGAATCAGGAGATTAATTTCCTTTTGAATCTACAACTTTTGTTCAAGATGTACAATTTTTTTTTTTGTTGGTTGGTGTAATTAGTTACTCTCCCAATCGTTACAACATTTGCAAGTTTTTATATACAGCAGGCCCCCGTTATAACGCGGTTCGCTTTACGCTGATTCGCTATAACGCTGTTCTTATATTATAACCCGTATCTGACTATAACGCTGTCACAGATCACTATAACGCTCTTTTACAGATTACATTTTTGACATATTTAACGAAATCGTTTCATTTGATGGAGTCGATAGCTTGAAAATGGATAGCAAAACAGCATTAAAACGTTTCCCACGCCGACTTGAGCAATTTTCCCACGCTCAGTGAAATTTTCTCGCACGCTAATTTAAGTACACTCACTTGTTACGTAGTTCCGAGATCAACATTTTAAAAAATGATCAAATATATTGCTTGTAATATTTGCGTTATATGCATTTATCCGAAGTCTAGTTAGTCATCACTCAGTACAGTATTAGACATCGTGCGTAACGGACAGTTTACTTGAACATTGTATCATAATTAATTCAACCAACGCAGTTATATTTTCGAAAGAGCTAATAATGACCGACAGGAATGAAAATGCAACAACGTCTGGGCGCAGTACGAAGCCTATAAATGTAAGAAAAAGACTGAATTTGAAAATTAAATTAGACGTTTTGAAGCGAATCGATTCCAGTCAACGACAAGCGGATGTGTGCCATAATTTAGGACTCGCAAATTTAAATGTAAGAACAATTATGAAAAAATAAAGAATTAATTTTAGCAGCGGGAAAGATAGCTGTTCCACTGCAAGCAACTAGGACTAGACCGGCTATTAGGATTGAAATGGAAAGACTTTAATTTTATTGAAGATAATATTCCAATGCAGAATTCAGTATGCAGAATTCAATGCAGAATTAAATATTAAAAAAAAAGAGAGAGAGAGAAAGAGATTAGCCAATACGATGATCTGAAGAAAACTCGCCTAAAAAAAAAAAAAAAATGTGGAACCATTTAAAACTGGTAGAATAGATTTAAAATCCCGGGAGAAGCCGCTAGTGCAGATTAAGGAGCCGAAACTTTCAAAAAAGAATTTGTTAAAATTATTGAAGAGGGGTATTATGTGTTATACTTCTCAACAAGTTTTTAACATAGATGAAGCAGGACTTTTGTGGAAACGAATGCCTAAAAGAAGTTTCATATTGAAAGAACAAAAAACATGCCAAGTTTCAAAGCGGCGAAGGATCGGTTGACTTTATTGTTGGGTGGTAACGCTGCGGGCCATTTAAAATTAATATTCCTTTTAGTTTATTTGGAAGAGGGCCAAAGTTCAACTCAAAATCCACACATTTTTCATGATTAAATTCATCCATTAAATTAAATCAATTAAATTCATTATTTTAATTGGAATTTTGTTTACTTTTGATACGCAAGTAGTTACCGCATAATTATACGTATGTAATGCAGAATATTTTATATGTGCAAATATTTGAATATTAAATATTTTGACCGACATTTGTGCATCTTTTCATTACCGTTTATTATTGATTAGGAAATATCCTATGGCACCGACCGCAGCTCACAAATACATATGTTACCTTATGGGAAAGCGGCGCTCGCTTAGCGCGGATTCACTTAGCGCTCTGTTTTTCCGGAACGAATGATCAGCGTTAAGCGGGGGTCACCTGTAATACCATTATCCCTTTTAAATAAATAAAGTCAGAAACAACTGTAGTGCCAAAATATATTCTCAGGTAAATGCACTTTTAATGTCAACCCAATCTGAATCAAAACCCTCTGCTTCCTATTCATGCATATGGGATTCTTCCTCTTGCTCAGAATAATCACCTGAGAGGGCATAAATTCAAATTGAGAAAAGACAGATGTAGGATAGACGTGAGGAAATTTGCCTTTAGCCAGCGGGTGGTTGGTTGGTGGAATAGACTTCCATCCCTTGTCGTGGAAGTTGATAGCCTAAATAAGTTTAAGGCTCAGCTGGACAGGTATTTTGAACGAACAAAGGGGTGAAATGGAAGTGGTTATTTTTTATTTATTTATTTATTTTTTTTTTTTTTTTTTTTGGCTGATGCTGCATAAGCTTGCTTTCTTGCATCAAATGCCTCTACTAATGCTAATCTCAGAATCTTATTCACAATTCTGAGATTGACCATACAGCCTCTCATGCAATATTGAGTCAAATTACACACAAATTACACTGGTCAACATGTAAAATGTTACAAAAATAAAAATACCCAATCTTGACTAATTTCATACTGCTGAACACGAAATTCACATTAAAATTTGTCGATTGGCTCTTTTTTTTGAATTACAGTTGAGGTCTCATATTGCAAGTCACTCTACATTATCAACTATGGCCCTTGGCAAAATCATAGTTTCAGTACCACAATGCTCTTATCATGTGATCAGCAACAGTCGCCTTGCTCTGCATCACGTGATAAGCTGCTGTTGCCTGAAATACATCTTGAACTCCATTGCAGTAATCCTCAAATACAGATGATTTGCTCTCAGTTAATGGTTGTTCTATGTGAGATTCCTACTTTTTATGCAGTATTTGTGTCGTGTAAGATTAACATGCCCCATAATTGTGTGATTAGTCCGGATGAGTTCTGTTAATTTTGTGGAGAAGTCAACATTAGCTTCAAGAAAGTGTCCTTGACTCGAGCCATAAAAAAGCCTACTTCTTGTACTCTGAGTGTAAAGTGGGCGACCAGGACAAGAACCGGGCTGCACAACCTGTTCATCAAAACTCAACACGTGGGTGAATCTAAAGGCAAGTTTTATGCCTTTCACAGTGCCCATGATATGAAGGGAGCCAACGAATCACGTCACAGACTGTTACTTCTGTACGGTGCCTCCTATTAGAAAAGAATGATAATGAAGAAAAAGTGGACAGTGACATACCCAAACATACCATCTGCAACACGTCCAGTGCCTCACGGCAAGTACTACCTATTCCTGAACCACTGAATCATTTTTCTGTACACTCTGATGAACACCAATTTGATATACACAAAGAAGTATAGTAGCCATCTACATAAAAGGATACACCATTTTGTCCAAACTTTTATCCTTGTAAACCACATAAAATCACACAAAGTCAGCATAATGACCTCATCACTTATCTCGAACTGCTGAAGAATAAGGCAGAGCTTCTGGCCTCGAGAGTACAACTGTGGAATCTTTTAGACCATTCGGTGAAAGTGACAAAATATCATAGTCTTTATTTTGTACTTGAAATAAAGCCTATGATAAATTCTATCAAACAGAAGGTAAACTTTTTAAGGATGTTGATGGTCTAATGGCAGCAACGAACATGAGGCACCTTCCTGAGGAATGGCAACTATTTATAAATGCTTCTGTAATCTCCCACTGCATTAGCCCCAAGCAAGAGCGTGGCCCTATCTTTTGAGGCCGTGAAACCTAGCACTGTGCAATAACACAATGTTATTACACAATGGAAATATGCTGCCTTCAATACATCTTGCATATGCCGTCCACACAAAAGAAACACATGAAAACATGGAGAACATCCTTTTGGTCTACACTATCAGAAGTAAGAGTGGCAGATATGTAGTGCTTTAAAGGTAATCGGCATTTTATTAGGAATACAAAAGGGTTAAGGTAAGTACAGCCACTCCCCGATTAACGTAAGAGTTGCTTTCCGCAGAACCCTACGTGCCGGAATTTCCCCCATACTTGTGTAGCACTCACAACTGTGCTCACTCAATTGATTGAATCAAAAAAGAAAAGTTCATCGAACATGTGAATAGAATTATTTATTGTATTTATTCAATTATTTATCTCACACGCAGGAAAAATTACAAAAGCATGCAATTGAAAAAAATTTCAAAATTATAAAAAAAAGAGAGGAGACAGGCATGAAGTCAGTAAGTTTTACCTCTCGAGCATTGTTGCCAGAATCAACGTCTTCAGCTGATAAGTATGCTTGATGTTTGCGGAGCAGTCGGGTACGGGACATGATACTGCCAAGGAGGATGTCTTTGTGTGTGCATGATGTAAGGAGTGCAAGGAAATCAGGCGACAACTCAACGTTGTTATGGGCCTTTATGAGAGCTTGAAGGACAGGGTGGATGCCCTTAAAGGAAATAAATTGAAGGGCCCATCAAGCTCTCAGCCGCCCATATCAACGCCAGAGCTTGCACTTGGTCATCAGGCAACACAGAGGCAGCCCCCTAGGCAGAATGCTCTGGTCCCACAGGAACTAGTAGTAGTTGGTGACTATTGTCAGGGAAGCGGGGAACATGCTTTGCAAAAGGATAGGTGGAATAGGACCAGGGTATGTCTGCCAGGGGCAAAGGTTGATGACGTTGTAGAGCGGATATCATCTTTTAAGGGCACAAAAGGTGATATAGTTGTACACGTTGGCACTAATGATATTAAGAGTAGGAGACCGGCGGAATTACTTAGCAAGTACAGGTCACTGTTGAAAAAAAGCCGTGAATTAGGGTTGAATTTGAAAGTGTCTGCAATTCTGCCCAGACACGATAGGAGGGAGTATATGATGAGAGCCTTGGCGATCAATTCGGCCCTGGAGGGATTGTGCAAGGCTCAAGGGGTAGAATTTTTTTCAGCCTGGACTGTACTTGTTAACAGGAGAGATTGCTTCTACAGGGATGGGATACACTTAAATAGAAAGGGTGCAAGAATTTTTGCTGATGCTGTCGAGGCAGAGTTAGGTGGGTCGAAAAACTGGTAGTTGGGGGGGATACAAGGACTAATAGATTAACAGTAGCCACTGGTAGAGGTGGAAGTGATTCTTGCACTGCTTCTATTGAAATGAGCAGAAGCCTGAAAAACAAGATGCAGGATATTTCAGAGACTGCTGGGAGTCATTGCGGTACAAGTAAACACATGGGTTGTGTTAGAGTAGCCAAGAATAGAAACAGGTGCATGTATACCTGCGTGTACACCAATGCTAGGAGTTTGGTAAATAAATTTGATGAATTTGAGGTATTGCTCAAAACATCAAAGGCAGATATTGTTGGGATATCAGAGACGTGGTGTCACACAGATATAAGGAATGCGGAACTGGAATTTGAGGAATACAATGTGTATAGAAAGGATAGACAGGACAGGAGGGGAGGAGGGGTTATGCTATTAGTTAAGAAACACAAAGTCCAAGGAAGTGAAGCCAGTCGACATCGATGGACAGGGCAGTGTCGAGTCAGTTTGGTGTGACATAAGCATAGGGAAATCAAAATTGAGAGTAGGAGTGTGCTATAGGCCTAATGACTCTGATGAGTATAATAAGCTATTGTACAGGGAAATAGAGTGGGCCAGTAAATCAGAGAGTCTTATAATGGGAGATTTTAATTTCCCAGATATTGACTGGAATTTGTGGGTTGGTCACTCGCACACTAGCAAGGCTTTTGTGGATTTATTGGATGATTGTTTTCTACATCAGCATGTTCGTGAGGCAACAAGAGGGAGCAATACTCTTGATCTGATTATCAGTAGTGATTCTTCATGCATTAAGAATCTGCAGATAAATGAACCACTAGGTGGCAGTGATCACAGTGTGTTGAAGTGGGATTTACTCAAGGAGGTAACTACCATCAGAGGTAAAGGGAAGGGTTTTTGTTTTCATCAAGGCAACTATGATGGTCTGAGACAGTATTTAAATTCTATACAGTGGGACCAACTGATGATGTTACCAACAGCAAACTCAAAATGGGAAGCATTCGAGGAACTAATCTTGGAGGCTACCAGGCTTTACATACCAACTAAGAAATATTGTTCAAGGTTTAGGCCTAAATGGTTGTCAGATGAACAAATGAGACATGTGGTAGAGAAGAAAAATGCATGGGATACATACAAATTAATGGGTGACATGGAAGCCTATGATAGATATAAGTTGGTCTGTAACCAAGTCACAAAGGAGATTAGGCAGGCAAAGGCAGACTATGAAAAATCCTTGGCAAAGGATGCAAAGAAAAACAGAAAAGAGTTCTTTACCTATTTAAACTCAGGAAGGAAAGGGATGAATCAGATTGGTCCACTGAATATTGATGGTTCAACAGTTGAGGATCCTGCTCAGGTGGCTAACAATCTAAACGAGTATTTTGCATGTACATTCACGCATGAGGAGTTATTCAGGAAGGAGAATGATGTAGGTAAAGTAAACATTGGCAGTGAGCTGGATGATTTTGTAATAACTGAGAGGAAAGTGGAGGAGAGATTGATGAGGATAAACATAAAAAAGGCACCCCTGGGGTGGATGGGATCTATCCAGTTATATTAAAGGAGGCAGCAAAGGAAGTAAGCAAACCCCTAGCCATAATTATGAGAGCTTCTTTGGACTCAGAGGAGGTACCCATAGACTGGAGATGTGCAAATGTAACCCCAATTCACAAAGGAGGATAAAAGGCTGACACAAGTAATTATAGACCTGTTAGTTTAACTTCTGTTCCAGGTAAATTAATGGAGGCGCTGGTTAAACAGGCACTGCAGGATTATCTAGACAAAAATTCAGTTATAGCTCAGACGCAGCATGGTTTTGTTAAGGGCAGGTCTTGCCTGACCAATTTGATTGGATACTATGATGTAGTCACAAAAGAACTGGATGCAGGGAATAACTTTGATATTATATATTTGGATCTTAGAAAGGCTTTTGATACTGTTGCACATGGAAGACTGCTGCACAAATTGGAGCAGTGTGGCATTGGAGGCAAATTGCTGCTATGGATAAGGGGATGGTTGAGTGGCAGAAGACAGAGTGGTAATCAATGGACACTGCTCAACGTGGACTAATGTTATTAGTGGAGTTCCTCAGGGTTCAGTGTTGGGTCCGTTGTTGTTTTCGGTGTTTATGAATGATATTGATGATGGGATATCAAGTTTAATGTCCAAGTTTGCAGATGATACAAAGGTTGGCAGGGTTGTTAAGGACACCACTGACGCTATGCTGCTGCTGCAACAGGATCTGGAAAGGTTGAACAGATGGGCTGAGAGGTGGCAAATGAAGTTTAACATTGACAAATGTAAAGTACTACATATGGGAAACAGTATCCCCAGAGCAACGTATTAACTCTGCGGTACTACACTGACAGTGGTGGAGAATGAAAAGGTAATTGTGCAGGCAGATATGAAGTTCTCTGAGCAGTGCAGACGAGCTGCAAGAGTAGCTCATGGTGTCTTGTCAATGATATACAGGAATTTTTCTAGCAGTTATAAGGAGGTGATTATTCCCTTTTATAAAGCAATGGTTAGGCCACATCTTGAGTACTGTATACAGGTCTGGAGGCCTCATTTCAAGAAGGATGTAGAGCTGCTGGAACGGGTACAGAGAGGGCAACAAGATTAGTGAATGGAACAAAGGGTTGCTCTTACGAAGAAAGGCTTAAGTTTTGCAAATTACAGAGTCTGGAGACTAGGCACCGGCGAGGTGATCTGATAGAGGTGTATAAGGCTTTGAATGGTTTGAGCATGCTCAATGCCAATGGGATTCTTCATCTTGCTCAGAATAATCAGCTCAGAGGGCATAAATTCAAACTGAGTAAGGACGGATGTCGGATAGATGTGTGGAAATTTGCCTTTGGCCAGCGTGTGGTTGGTTGGTGGAACCGACTTCCATCACTTGTTGTTGAAGTTGATAGCCTAAACAAATTTAAGTCAACTGGACAGGTATTTCGAGCGAACGGAGGGGGTGAAATGGGAGTGGTGTGTTTTTTTTTTTTTGGCTGATGCTGAATAAGCTTGCTTTCTTGCATCATATGCCTCTACTAATGCTAATGCCGTTGCGGAGGTTGAGGAAATTTAGAAGGAGTCGGCCACTCAAACTTATGAAAGAACGTATTAATGGATGACTGGATGGTGGCATTTTTTTCGCTTTTCATCTTAGATTTCTTTGTAGCAAGCATATCATTCATGCCTCTGGTAACTTTTAAGAATTGTTCACTGTCAGGATCCATCTTTTCAAACCTCACCATTGCCGTTGCAATTTCACAAAATGCCACTGCTATTCTCTCTCTCTCTCTGGTTATGAAGCATCTTGGCTCCTCATTTGGTACATCTTGAGCTTTGTCAGCATTTTCTTCTTTCACTATTGCTGCCTGCAAGTCAATAAGTTCTTCGTTAAATAATTCCTTCTCTTTTTCCTCTATTAACTCCTCCATTTGGCAACAACCTCCAACTGAAGTAGCTCTGCAACCATTACAATATTATCTGTAACCTCTTCATATGATTCGTCTTTTTTAAACCCTTCAAAGCAATTTACGTGCCGTGAGCATATTTTCTTCCATGCGCCATTTAAACAACTGAGTAATTTCTGCCCAGGCCTTATTAATGTTTAAGATGGCGTGGTAAATATTTTAAAAATTCCAAAAGTCTCTTAACATAAAATTTTTCTCACCATCTACTGTGGACAATGCCTGAGCAAATTTTGGCCGTAAATAGTATGCTTTTAAATTCAAAATAACACCATGATCCATAGTTTGGATGAGTGAAGTCGTGTTTGGCTGTAGAAATGTGACTCTCACGTTTGAATTGAAATAGTCTAGATGCGTAGAATGTCCAGGAGCATTATCTAATAGAAGCAAAATCTTGAAAGGAATGTCATTGTCTTTACAATATTTTTCAACCTCGGTAATGAAGCAGCATTTAAACCAATCCTCAAAGAGAGATATTGTTATCCATGCTCTCTGGTTTGATCGGAAATGCATGGGTAGAGTGGCTTTACTGATGCCCTTAAATGCATGAAGATTTCTAGAATGGTAAACAAGCAGTGGTATTAATCTGTAATCTCCTGCTGCATTAGTTCCAAGCAAGAGCATTGCCCTATCTTTTAAATCCTTGAAACCTGGCATTGTATTTTCCTCTTTGGCAATGTATGTTCGATCCGGCATTTTTTTCCAATACAGAGCAATCTTGTCAAAATTAAAACTTTGCTGCGTTGAATAGCCACCTTCATCAATAATTTTTTCCAACACATCACAAAATTTCTCTGCAGCTGCAGAATCGGCACCGGCAACTTCACGTTAATATTTTGGAAACCAGTGCGATGTTTGAACCTATTAAACTACAAGTTGGTTGCCATGAACTTGGCTTGGGGTTTGCCGTACTTATCCTTAATGTCTTCATAAATACTTGTTGCTTTTGCTTGAATGGCCATTGGACTTAGAGTACTTGCTTCTGAATCTGATTTTCTATCCATATTATTAATAGCTTTTCCATCTTCAATATAGCACCTGAACGCTGTTTTGTGATCACTGTTGATCTTAAGTGCCTTGATCCTTTGATATGTTCTTTTATATGCACACTGTCCTTTAAAATAGTATTCACTGTTGAAGCAGTTAAAACTAATTCCCTTGCAATAGATGACAAATTTTGTCCTGCTTCGTACTTCTTAATTAATCATCTTCATTTCTAAATCAATTTTTTTTCGTTTCCAAGCACCAACACTTGCACTTTTTGTTAGTCGCTTTCCCTTCATCATTGTAATACATAAATAAGAATTAAAAGAAGTTTCTGAAAATTTGTTTTTGTATATGACTGAATATTTCAATGAAGGGGAACACATTTCACCGTAATACCATAATGTAAAAACCCACAGAATTACAGTGAATTATGAAACTTCTTTTAGGAATTCGTTTCCAAAAAAAAGTTCTGTTTCGTCTATGTTAAAAACTTGTTGAGCAGTACAACACCATTCTTCAATAATTTTAACAAGTTCTTTTTTGAAAGTTTTGGCTCCATCTACACAAGCGGCTTCTCCCTGGATGTTGTGTAGGTTATGGTGCTTTTTAAATCTATCGAACCACCCCTTTACTAGCATTAAATGGTTCCATATTTTTTTCCAGGTTAGCTTTCTTCAGATCTTCATATAGGCTAATCGCTCTTTAATAATAATAGAACTCAACGGAAATCTACATTGGATATTATCTTCAATAAAATTATTAAGACTAACCATTTCAATCACAATAGCCAGCAGGCCCTAGTCAATTTAGTTGCCTGCAGTGGAACAGCTGTCTTTTCTAATGCTAAAATTAATTATTTATTTTTTGTAATTGTTCTCACAGTTGAACTTGCCAGTCCTAAATCAATGCCCACATCCACTTGTCGTTGGCTGGAATAGAATCACTTCAAAACGTCTAATTTAATTTTCAAACTCAATCTTTTTCTTACCTTTGTAGTCTTCATACTGCGCCTAGATATTGTTGCTTTTTCATTCTTATCCGCCATTATTAACTCTTCGAAAATGTAACTGCATTGCATTAATTATGATACAATGTTTGAGTAAATTCTGTTACGGACGATGTCTAACACTGTACTGAGTGATGACTAGACTTTGGATAAACATAAAAAATACAATGCTTTACAAGCAATATTGCATATTCCTTAACTTGACCATTTTTTCAAATGGTGATCTTGGAAATACATAAGTCACCGGACTGCAGTTAAATTAACGTGGGAGAAAATTTTACCGAGCATGGAAAAATTTCTCAGGTCAGCATGGGAAACGTTTTAATGCTGTTTTGCCATTCATTCTCGTGCTATCGAGTATATCAGATGAAAGGTTTCATTAATCAAGCCAAAAATTTAATCTGTAACAGAATTCAATATGTGTATGCTGGTAAAAGGGCGTTATTGTGATACTGTTATAGCGAGATATTCTTTTAATATAAGAACAGCATAATAACAAATCAGTGTAAAGGGAACTGCATTGTAACGAGGGCCTACTGAACAGCATAAATGCCAAATGATGCTATTCCATACCAAACCATTCCAAGCTGAGGTGTGCAGGGGTCTTTCGTTATTCTGTTGCATATTTTTGTCAGACCAATACTGAAAGTTCAGTTTACTTACAACACGAGAGATGTCGAAGTTTGCTTTACCTGCCATTAAAAGGTTATTAATTAAATTTGGATTCTACTGTAACAATCTTTGAGCATCTAAGCAAAACTGAAGCCATTCTGCTTTATCATGTTCACTCAATTACTGTGTGAGTGAACTTTAATCCCTATCATGTAGGGATGAAAGTTCAGAGTCCAGATATAAAATTCAGCCAAGAGACTGCCTGGAGATTCCTAGTGATTGAGAATGTCTCCATGCCAAGCAAGAAGGACTTTGCTGAAACACGTTTCGCACAGTTGCAATGTTTTCAGATATTCTTATGGTCTTTTTTGTTCCTTTGGACTTTACTTGAACAATAGAACTGGTTTCCTACTATTTTTTTACTGAAGTTATTGGGAGAACTACTGAGTTTGAGTCACTGGTTCAGATTTAATATAGCATTCAGCCACAAAAACAAGTTGTTCCAAATGCCATTTCTACACAACTTAAAACTAAACTAGACTGAATAATACTGAATGCTTGTGAAACAATTAACACATTTATGTTTCTTCCAGCACTGCCAACCACCACAAAAAGCAGTTATTATGAATTAAAAACAACCAAACCACCACTCTCCACCCTGTGTTAGTCAGAACAGTACGTTGTTTGCATTTCATCAAAAACTCCACAGGAAAGAGTGTTCTGCAATAGTTGGATCTTTATATATATATATATATATATATATATATATATATACACACAGAGAGAGAGAATGTCAATTTTTTTTTTTAACCAAATCATGATAATAGATGAATGCTGAGTACATTTCTATGATCCATAAACAAAACAGATGAGCACACAATGGAAACAATCATCTTCACCAACCCCCCCTCAAAAAAAAAGCCAAGATTTAACTGTCTGCCAACAATGTCAAGTTCGTCTTCTGAGACTCTAAAGGTAGCATCCTCAAAACTTCCAAAAAGGCAACAGCATCCTGGGAGGGTACTACAGAAAACTCCTGGGAAAGTTAAGAGAGATACTATCAAGTTGAAGAGAGGCAAAAAGCTATCCAAATGTGTCTGCCTCCTAGCTGACGATGCTCCTGTTTATAAGGCTGCCGTCACAGTGGGCTCTGAAATTCTGCAGCCCCAACTTATTTTCCTGCCCTCATCCCTGAGATGAAAAAACCATTACAGGGTTGCATATTTCAGATTGATGAGGAGGTAAATGAAGTGGCAGAAATGTTTTTCTGCTCATAGTGAGTTCTATTCAAGAGGACACTGAAAGAGTTTAACCACAGAGGGGAAAAATGTGTAGCCCTAGAGAGTAGCTACACAGAGAAGGACAAAATATGAGCCAAGTTTCAAATTTGAATATCTCTAGATGAGGATAAAAATTTACACCTGCCCTTTGTAATTGCAAATTTCAAAATAATTAAAATCTTCAGAACATTCAAATAACTCACTGCCTTTTTCATCAAATGCCAGCATTTTTCTGTAAGCCATTACTGTACCCAGTGGTGACCCAAACATGAAAAAATCACCAACTTCAAATTCAAATTTGGTATGATTATTATGTTCATTAGAGGAGGAGCTATGACGACGAGTTGAAGGTGCTGAAAGAAGGCGTGAATACCTGAAATGAAAGAAACAGTGTTTAAAAAATAAATAAAAAAAGCATATTTTAATGCAAAATACTGTGACTTCTAATTAAAAGAGGGAACATATTTTACATACATCCTGAAAAAATATTCATTAATAAAAATTACTTTTAAGTTATCCTATAGGCTTGTACAAATCTGTACAATTCTATTCACCGCTGAAAATCTAGTTGCCATTGTGTGTGTGTGTGTGTGTGTAGCTAAGAAAATCCCTTCTGAAACAGGCATTGTGTTGTATTTATGTCCAGTCACATGATGGGGCCCTTAATTTCATATTATGTTAATTTCCCAAAGCAGCTGATATCAATCACTGTTGTACTACGATACTGGACAGTGTTTTTAAATTTAACTTTGAAAATTAACAGCTTTTAAATTTCTTTATGCAGTTCACTGTATAAAATAAAATTAATCAGTTAAGAATCAGGGCACAATTTCAGCACAAGTATTGAAATTGTTTGATAAATAATGCAATGCTGCATTATGTTTTTTTCTGTTGGACTGTCCTGGGACTTTTTTTTTTTTTTTAATTTTTTTTTTATGTATCGTGTTAGTATCATGCATGGGTTGAAGGAGAAGTATGGGGGAGGGATGCCAGAAACTTTGCTCTAGAAACTAAACATGGGTTTCACCACTTTAAGCCTCCAATAAGCAAAATGGTGGTATTGCAACGGTTGATGAGAGCCATCTCCCAACAGTGACAGACTAAGCTTAAACTCTTTAGAAATGAGTATATTGATCAACAAGTTGAACAGTATTTATTATGATTTGGATCAAAAAATTAAAACAAAACTTGATTATATAAGAATAATATTACATTTGCAATCAGAATTTTTTCCCCCAAACACTGCTCAGTTGTTCATTTAGATTCAATACATTTATTCACCACTCAACACATATATGCTAATTAAGGTTAACTACTGTCTGATGAGTGATCCAAACATGTCCAAATTGGTCAAAATAGTGCCTTCAAGTTTTTTGAATAAGAGATTTACCTGGTGGAGAGATTTACCTGGTGGAGTTAAGCTCTTTAATAATTTCTGAAGAGCTTAACCCCACACTCTGTCACTGGACACAACAGAAAAACATAACACAGTGGATAATTTTCAAACCAGCTAAATTAATTATAAACAAATGTTTATAATTAATTTAAATTATTAAATAAGTGTGGCTAAGGATGTGGCTGCTGAGCTTCAGCCTCTCTCTCTCTCTCTCTCTCTCTGATTAAAAGCAGTGACTGGTCTTAAGCCTCCTCAAAAGAAAAATGATTCTAGAAAAATTTTACAATAAATTTCAGAGGCTTTTCTTCTACAAGAACAAAATTCCCTCAATGCTTTTAAAAAGATTAATACAGGTAGTTCTCGACTTTACGAGTTAATCTGTTCGCGTTAATTCATTCTTTCGTAGAATGCGCTCGTAAAGCAGGAATTTATTTCCCATATATATAACGTTAATTCTAAGAAATAAAAACGTAGTCTGTAAAATCAAGCAAATTATAATAATAGAAAAATTATTTATAACTTACAAATGTTAAAGAATGTTTATTCTTCATCATCATCGACTAAATGCAGTCATTGATCACTCATTACTGGCTTGGCACTCGTTGGTTTGTTGCACAAGGAGTCGTCGTCTTCAGAAATACTTCAAGAGGCATTTGTTTCCAAGATAATCTTCTCCTTTCTTTATAAATTTCAATAGCATGAATAAGCATTTTTTAACGGAATGTACAAATTGCCACTAACACGATTTGTGCAGAGTAACAAGTTTACGAAGCTTAAAAAAAAAAGGAATGAAGAGAAGATTCTGAAAATTTATTTACGTTTTTTATACGATTGAAGATTTCAGTAAAGGGCAAACACATTACACCATAATAACATAAAAACCCACACAATTCCAGCTATCAGTATTTTCGCAAATGCAATAACATCGAATTTACTACCTGTTTATAATAGCTTGCAGTAACAGAAAAGCCCAATAAACCGAAAAGTGCAAATTGTTTTTATTGTTTTATGGTCTTGACTTCTAGAAATGTGGGTTAGAAAAATTTCACAAAGCCGTTCAAAATTGGTTCTTATAATATATGCTAAAGATGAAAGCGTAGTGCATTGAATGATTTGAATTGGTAACTAACACAATTTACACACAAAAAAAAAAAAAAAACCACCTTTTAGGGTTATATAGTTATATAGCGAAAATTTGAACTTCCGAGGTTGTGGAATGAATTACCAAAAAACAATATGTTATTGGTTTCACATTACGATATTTCATGATACGATGGTAAAAGATTAATATCATAAAGCAGGGTACACTGTATTGTATGGATATGCGTGTGTTATGAAATGCTGTATTTTGAATGTTTAACATTCATTTTTTACAATTAATGTTCATATTTTCGATTTTGTTGATACTTGATACGTGAAAAAAAAAAAAAAAAAAAAACTCGTAAACCCGGGAACACTTAAAGGGAGAACTGCCTGTACTTGATTAACCACTTAACCAGCAAGTTCTCTGAATGTGTCAATAGTGATTTTATGTGTCATCTTTTAAAGAACACAATTCTCTCAATTGTACAGATAGTACTGTTTGATTTGCCAAATATCACCACTCATTACATTATTTTACCATGAATGTGTGTACATAACGTGAATATGCTGTCTATACACATTATAGCATTAGCATTAGTAGAGGCATATGATGAAAGAAAGCAAGCTTATGTAGCATCAGCCAAAAAGAGAGAAAAAAAAAATAAAAAACATACACATATCCATTCCCTTTAAATGTTTATCCAATTCCTCCTTGAATTTATTTAAGCTATTAACTTCCACAACGACAGATGGAAGTTTGTTCCAGTAATCAACAACCCACTGGCTAAAGGAAAATTTCCCCACATCTATTCTATAACTGTCTTTCCTCAATTTGAATTTATGCCCCCTCAGGTTTGTAATGTGAGAAAGAGGAAGAATTCCATCAGAATTGAGCCTGCTCAACCCATTTAAGGCTTTATAAATCTCAATCAGACCATCTTGCATGTGCCTAGTCTCCAGATGCTGCAATTTGCAGAACTTAAGCCTTCCTTGGTAAGACCACCCCTTTGTTCCCCTTCTCTGTACTCACTCAAGCAACTCTACATCTTTTCTAAAATGAGGCCTCCAGGCCAGTATGCAGTACTTGAGGTGGGGCCTGACCATTTCCTTATACAAATGGATAATCACCTCCTTTTCCGTACCAGCAAAATTCCTGTATATCACTGACATTACCCCATTTTTCTGAGTAGTGAAGATAGGCACTGGCAGCCTGTCTGCACTACTCAGAACACTTCATATCTGACTGTACAATTACTCCCTGGTCTTTTTCATTTTCTAGTACTCTTAGTGTGATAACACACAGTTGGTACGTTACTCTGGGGTTACTTCTATGCATATACAGTACTTTGCATTTGTCAATGTTAAACTTCAGCTGCCACTTCTCAGTCCACCGGTCCAACTTTTCTATATCCTGTTGCAGTAGCACTTGCCATTACTGTCATTAACCTTTGTATCATCTACAAACTTCGACATTAAGCTTGATATACTTTCATCAATATCATTGATAAGTATAAAAAACAACAGTGGGCCCAACATGACTTTGTTGATACCACGCATTTGATACCACACAGTTGGTACATTACTCTGGGGTTACTTCTATGCATAGGCAGTACTTTGCATTTGTCAATGTTAAACTTCAGTTGCCACTTCTCAGCACACCGGCACAACTTTTCTATATCCTGTTGCAGTAGAACACTGTCATTAACAACCCTGCCAACCTTTGTATCATCTGCAAACTTCGACATTAAGCTTGATATACTTTCATCAATATCGTTGATAAATATAAAAAACAACAGTGGGCCCAACATGACTCCACATAAAGAACAACAGGGGACGCAACGTGTTATTAGTGGAGTCCCCCAGGATTAGGCCCCGGGGGACTCCACTAATAACATTAGTCCATGAAGAGCAGCATCCACTGGTTACTACTCTCTGTCTTCTTCCACTCAACACCCCTTTTATCCATTGTAGCAACTTGCCCTTAATACCATACTGCTCCAATTTGTACAGTAGTCTTTCATGCGCAACAGTATCAAAAGCTTTCCTGAAATCCAAGCATATGATATCAAAATTATTTTTTGCAGTCAGTTTCTTTCTAACCACATCATAGTATCAAATCAAATTTGTCAGACAAGACTTCCCCTTAACAAACCCACGCTGTTTCTGAATTATCACTGCAGTCTGGTCTAGATGATCCTGCAAAGCATCTTTAACCAGTGACTCCATTGTTTTCCCAGAACAGAAGTTAAACTAACTGATCTCTAATCACTCGTCTCACCCGTAGTTCCCCCTTTGTGAATTGGCGATACATTTGCACATCTCCAGTCCAAGGATGCTCTCATAATTATGGCTAATGGTTTGCTTACTTCCTTTTCTGCCTGCTTTAATGAAACATCATAGCAACAAACAACAAGCAATGAAATTCTTGAAATGGTAGATCATGGCACATTTTGAAGAATAAAAGTAGATCGCATCACAAATTAAGATGGCCACCCCAGATATATAGGAATTTTTCTAGAAGAGACAAGGAGGTGATTATACCTTTGTATAAGGCAATGGTCAGGCCACACCTTGAGTACTCTGTACAGGTCTGGGAGCCTCATTTTAGGAAGGATGTAGAGTTGCTAGAATGAGTACAGAGAACGGCAACAAGATTGGCGAGAGGAATAAAGGAGTTCTCTTACCAGGAGAGACTTAAATTCTGTGTTGCAGCATCTGGAGACTAGGCACCTGCAAGGTGATCTGACTGAGATTTATAAGACCTTGAATGGTTTGAGCAGGCTCAATGCTGATGGGATACTTCCACTTGCTGAGATTTAGAACCTGAGGGGGCATAGATTTAAATTGAGGAAAGACAGCTGTAGAGTAGATGTGCGGAAGTTTGCCTTTAGTGGGCGGGCAGTTGACTGCTGGAACAGACTTCCATCTGTTGTTGTGGAAGTTGATAGCTTAAATAAATTTAAAGCTGAACTGGACAAACATCTGGAGTGACCAGATGGGTGAAATGGGAAGGATTTTTTTTTTTTTTGACTTATGCTCTTTAAACTTGCTTTCTTGCATCCTATGCCTCAACTAATGCTAATATGCCAATGTATGCACAAGGGGAAGACACATATACAGTCAAAATTAATAATAAATTACCTATTTCAAACTGTTTTATTATTATTATTATTATTATTATTATTAGCCATATGGTGCAAGGAAGCCTGAGGCTTATGCCGCACCAGCCAAAAAAAAATTTCTGAGTTATTCTGAGAGAGAGAGAGAGAGAGAGAGAGAGAGCGAGAGAGAGAGAAAGAGAGAGAGAAGTAGAAGGAAATCACCAAGAAAGAGAAGAATGATGATATCCAGCTCAGAACCCTGGGTGTGCCAAACTGATGAGTGAACCCAAGGGGTTCACTCACCAGATATGAACCCCTGGGGTTGTTGTCGACTTCATTGAATATGACTGCAACAGCGCCAGTCCTTGAACTTTATTGCCACACCTTTTACAAATGACAGGAAAACGTCTTATTACATAAGATGTAAGTCTCTGATAGAACCATTTTGGTTTGACTGATGAGTTGCAACAGAAGGCATAAAACTCTTCGTTACAGGTCACTTTGTAGAAGTGCTAATTTATATTAAGTATTCCAACAACTTTGTTTTCCTTTCTCAGACCAAACCATTTTATCAATAGTCATAATCATAAAACTGAAAGGAATTCCTTTCCTATTTTGGTTACACATACTTTTAAAAATAACGTGAAGGCCTAAAAGCATAGTTTATGCAATGCCTGCAATTCAAGAGAAGATTCAAGAGTTTGAAGCAAAGCATGAAAAATGTTTTTTTGAACTGCAATACTTGTAAAATGAAAATAGATGGTTAACAAGCAAGCC
Source organism: Mastigoproctus giganteus (assembly GCF_048544385.1). Lineage (NCBI taxonomy): Eukaryota > Metazoa > Arthropoda > Arachnida > Uropygi > Thelyphonidae > Mastigoproctus > Mastigoproctus giganteus. The sequence goes on from NC_143579.1 coordinate 165,750,314, forward strand.
CTTCTGTACTATACAGCATGAATTATAATAAGAATATAACTACATTGCACAGCAGACGAAGGATTTTATTTTTGAGTCCCTGTTGTTTCCTTGAGACCCTAAAATTCATGGCTTCAAATCTTTTTTTTTTTTTTTTTTTTTTTAAACTTTACGTAGCAGATTCTGAATATGAGGAATAAAAGCCATATGATCATTGAACAAAATACATGACATTTTTCAGTTGACACCAATGGCAAAGATTTCCCTTGATACTTAAGCTTGATACTAAGACTATGCATAAGTACAGCGTGAAAGCATAACACATAGCCAAATCTGAACGAACAGAACATCAGCAAAGCGGCACCGCCCCAAGCCACATCTCACACCGTGAAAACCTCCCACAACGAGCCGCCACAACACTGCACCAACACCACGAACAAGTAATGCCCCCACCCGAGGAGAAGACCAATGTTACCCATTCTCAAATGGATACCCAGATGAATTGGGTGGTGGTATCCATCTGAGAACAAGTAACACCAGTCGCCTCCCCAGGCGAAGCACCAGTCATTCGAAGCAGGCAACATCACGGCAACTCGCTGCGAAGGCACTCACAACATGAGACAACTCAAAACGGTGACGCCCCACCAACACACCGTTCATTCAGACCCAGATATGCACCATTGATGCCCCTGCACTACATCTATACATAGTCTAGACTTTTCCATAGCTTGAGGCTTACGTCCTAAACGCTTTATAGCTCGATACTAAGATAATTGAGCTTCCCACGAAATATCATCATTTTAGCTTTTGACACGGAGGCTGTTAGCTTGTTATCATTTGTCCAAGCAGCAAGTCTTTTTAAGAGTTGATTGGTATGCACCTTGAATTCAGAACAAGAATTTCCAAATGCAAAAATGTAATCAGCATATGCAAGAATTTTTGATGTTAAGGAGGTATCAGTAGTGTACAATAACCAATAATCACAAACTAAATTCCAAGCTAGGGGACTGAGAACCATTTCCTGAGGACAGCAACAGGAAACAGATTTAGTCACAGTTGGTGTTTAGTTTGAACCATGAAAAAAGGAGAAAAGGCTGATGAGCGCAATTACAAATTCTTAGCTGATGGAGATGCTGTCCCACCACAAAGCACCAAATGTTCCTTCTATATGACCAAAACATAATTTGGGTTGATTGCACAATCAATCCAAATCTTATCTCATGCAATGCAAATCTTCTACTTGATCAAATTCCATACGGAAGAGTGAACTTCATATTAGTTTCAGTTATGATCTATATGCTATAAGGTGTTAGCCTTAGCATTAGTAGAGGCATATGATGCAAGAAAGGAAGCTTATGCAGCATCAGCCAAAAAAAAAAACTTCCACTTCACCCCTCCGGTCGTTCGAAATACCTGTCCAGCTGAGCCTTAAATTTATTTAGGCTATCAACTTCCACAACAAGGGATGGAAGTCTGTTCCACCAACCAACTACCTGCTGGCTAAAGGCAAATTTCAGCACATCTATCCTACATCTCTCTTTCCTCAATTTGAATTTATGCCTTCTCAGGTGATCATTCTGAGCAAGAGGCAGAATCCCATCAGCATTGAGCATGCTCAAACCATTCAAGGCTTTATACACATCTATCAGATCATCTCGCCGGTGCCTAGTCTCCAGACACTGTAATTTGCAAAACTTAAGCCTTTCTTCATAAGAGCAACCCTTTGTTCCATTCACTAATCTTGTTGCTCTTCTCTGTACTCGTTCCAGCAGCTCTACATCCTTCTTGAAATGAGGCCTCCAGACCTGTATACAGTACTCAAGATGTGGCCTAACCATTGCCTTTTACAAGGGAATAATCACCTCCTTATCCCTGCTAGAAAAATTCCTGTATATCCTTGATAAGACACCATGAGCTACTCTTGCAGCCCATCTGCACTGCTCAGAGAACTTCATATCTGCCTGCACAATTACCCCTAGATCCTTTTCATTCTCTACCACTGTCAGTGTAGTACCACAGAGTCCATACGTTGCTCTGGGGTTGCTGTTTCCCATATGTAGTACTTTACATTTGTCAATGTTAAACTTCATCTGCCACCTCTCAGCCCATCTGCTCAACCGTTCAAGATCCTGTTGCAGCAGTATAGCATCAGTAGTTTCTTTAACAACCCTGCTAACCTTTGTATCATCTGCAAACTTGGACATTAAGCTTGATATACCATCATCAATATCATTTATAAATACAGAAAACAATAATGGACCCAACACTGAACCCCGAGGGACTCCACTAATAACATTAGTCCACGATGAGCAGTGTCCATTGATTACCACTCTCTGTCTTCTCCCCCTCAACCACACCTTTATCCATAGCAGCAATTTGCCTCCAATGCCACACTGCTCCAATTTGTGCAGCAGTCTTCCATGTACAACAGTATCAAAAGCCTTTCTAAGATCCAAGTATATAATATCAAAGTTATTCCCTGCATCCAGCTCTTTTGTAACTGCATCATAGTATGCAATCAAATTGGTCAGTCAAGACTTCCCCTTAACAAAACAATGTTGTGTCCGAGCTATAACTGAAGTCTTGTCTAGATGATCCTGCAGTGCTTCTTTAACCAGTGCCTCCATTAATTTTCCTGTAACAGAAGTTAAACTCAGAGGTCTATAATTACTTGTGCCAGCCTTAGATCCTCTTTGTGAATTGGGTTCACATTCACACATCTCCAGTCTATGGGTACCTCCCCTGAGTCGAAGGAAGCTTTCATAATTATGGCTAAGGGTTGGCTTACTTCCTTTGCTGCCTCTTTTAATAAAACTGGATAGATCCCATCCACACCAGGTGCCATTCTTGTGTTTATCTTCAACAATTTCTCCTCCACTTTACTCTCACTTATTACAAGATTCTCTAGCTTACTGACAGAGTTGAATACATCTCTGGCATTTCCCTCCCTGAATAACTCCTCATGTGTGAATGCTGATGCAAAATATTCATTTAGTTTGTTAGCTACCTGAGCAAGATCATCAACAGGTGAACCATCGATATCAAGTGGACCAATCTGATTCATCCCCTTCCTTCTAGAGTTTACATAAGTAAAGAACTCTTTGCTGTTTTTTTTGCATCCCTTGCCAAAGATTTCTTGTAATCTGCCTCCGCCTGCCTAACCTCCTTTGTAACTTGGTTATAGATCAACTTATATCTATCATAGGCTTCTGTGTCACGTGTTAATTTATATGTATCCCATGCATTTTTCTTCTCTGCCATATGTCTCATTAGTTCATCTGACATCCATTTAGGCCTAAACTTTGAACAATATTTCTAAGTTGGTATGTAAAGCCTAGTAGCTTCCAAGATAAGTTCTTTGAATGCTTCCCATTTTGAATTTGCTGTTAGTAACATCATCAGTTGTTCCCACTGTATAGAATTTAAATTTTACCTCTTTGAGTAAATCCCACTTCAGCACACTGTGATCACTGCCACCTAGTGGTCCATCTCTCTACAGATTCTTAATGCATGAAGAATCACTACTGATAATCAAATCAAGAGTATTACTCCTTCTAATTGCCTCCCGAATATGCTGATGTAGAAAACAATCATTCAATAAATCCACAAAAGCCTTGCTAGTGTGTGAGTGACCAACCCACAAATTCCAGTCAATATCTGGGGAATTAAAATCCCCCATTATAAGACTCTCTGATTTACTGGCCCACTCTATTTCCCAGTACAGTTTCTTATTATACTCATCAGAGTCATTAGGCCTATAGCACACTCCTACTCTCAATTTTGATCTCCCAATGCTTTTGTCACACCAAACTGACTCGACACTGCACTGTCCAGGATGTCGACTGGCTTCGCTTCCTTGGATTTCATGTGTTTCTTAACTAATAGCATAACCCCTCCTCCCCTTCCTATCCTGTCTAGCCTTTCTGTAAATGTTGTAAACTCCCCAAATTCCAGTTCTGTATTCCTTATATCTGTGTGACACCATATCTCTGATATCCCAACAATATCCGCCTTTATGCTTTGAGCAATACCTCAAATTCATCAAATTTATTTACCAAACTCCTGGCATTGGTTTACACGCAAGTATAGATGCACCTGTTCTTTTCCTTAGCTACCCTAACACAACCCATGTGTTTACTTGTACTGCAATGACTCCCAGCAGTCTCTGAAATATCCTGCATCTCGTTTTCCAGGCTTCTGCTCATTCCAATAGAAGAAGTGCAAGAATCACTTTCAGCTCTGGCAGTGGCTACTGTTAATCTATTAGTCCTTGTATCCCCCCCCCAAGCTAGCAGTTTTCCGACCCACCTAACACCGCCTCGATAGCATCAGCAAATATTCTTGCACCCTTTCTATTTAAGTGTATCTCATCCCTGTAGAAGCAGTCCCTTCTGTTAACAAGTACAGACCAGGATGAAAAAATTCCAACCCCTTGAGCCTTTGCACAATCGTTCCAGGGCCAAATTGATCGACAAGGCTCTCATCATATACCCGTTTTTCACATTTTGGTACTAAAATACATGTTTAAAATTTTCATTTAAGAACAAAAAAACTGGAAAATACTGATTTTGAGTGAAAAAAAAAATAAATAAATATAATAATAAACCAAACAAGTATACTTTTCTGACATAATAATAACACTAATGGCAGTTTTTGAAAAAAAAAAAAAAAAAAAAAATTTCATTGCTCATCTAAAACCATAATTAATATATATGAGGAAAGAATTTGAGCAATGAGAAATATATTATAAATCATTTTTTTCAAAATTATGCGTAAATATTAAATTAAATATTAAATTATGCATAAAAATTTTTTTTCTGTTGCAAAACTAATAAAATACAAGAGAACAAAGAATGAATTACAAAAGAGTAAAACTAATTAAGAACTGATAAAATAAAATTCGATGAAAGCAATGAAATTCACAAGTATCAAAGTGAGGACCTCTTTATCAACTTCAAATGTACAAGAAGAAAACTGCCTTAAATTACAGATGCACTGAAATTTTTATTTTTTTTAAAGAAATAGAACAGGGTAACTTTACTGTCCTTTCTGGACAGTAAAAAGTAGCTAAATTTTCATGTATTTCTTCTCACTCACTGATATCTAAATATATCTGCCACTCTTCAGATGCAGATGCTAATGATGGCAGTAAAGGAACTTGGTGAGGATTAAATATACACACAGTTCTGAAAATTTACATGGCTGGTTGCTTTGTGCCTTCCACATATTCAGCTAATTTGGCAGCTGGTGAGCTAATAGCTCTTTCACAGTTTTCTGTTGCAAAAGGAAAACCTGGAGCTCTGAGTTATGGCAAATATTCTGCAACTTTGCTGTACTTTTTTTTTTTTTTTTTTAATGTAAACCCGAAACACGAGAGGTATGCACCAGATGCTAAGAGGTTGCATGCCTAAAAAGCAGTAATTCATGCTCACAGTCAACATATACATGCCATCAGAATATAACAGCTGAGAGAGAGTTTTCTAAGTTGCATAGTGCTAGATATTGTTTGTTTGTTATTTGGTTTTTAGGAGCATTAGCAACTAAGGCCATATTGCTCCGGGGATATGCGGTGGTCATTCCCCGAACCTTTCCGCATCCTCCGTATTTGGTGGTCATGGGCTCGAACCCCGGTCTAATCAAGAAGCGTGTGCTGTGCACAGCTGTTCCTACCCACCTGGCTACGGAGGCGTCCACTAGATATTGTCTTGTATACCAATGTGTTATTCACTGCATTAGAGGAAGGAATGGCTGATCTATGTTTTGTTGATGCAACTAATTCAAATAATGTGCTTGGTGGCCTGGGCCTTTAGAAAAAATTGCTTTCATGCTGGCAAACATGTCGCGTAACTCAAGGCAACTTCAAAATTCATCACTAATCAACGAAAGTATATGAGCCCAACAGATTGCGTGAACTGTAACAGAAGCATGCCTTTTAAAACCTTACTAAATTCTTTCTTCATACAGGCTGCATTGTCTGAAACCAATGCTACAACATCATCTGAAGCCAATGCTAGTTATTGATTGTCCTTATAACAAGTTGCAATATTGTAGCATTGTTAACTTGTTCAAATATTCAGTGGTAATTTAAAGTGCTCTGGAATCATTTATATCATGCATACTAAGAGGGTGCATAAAGATATCAACTAACCACACCCGATGTTTCATCAACTGTGATAGCAATTTGTTTATTTTGAAGACTAACTATAATATTTGACAACTGGAGCTGCAATACATACCATTCTCATAATGTATTCTTCAAATAGGCCTCTGGGGGTTGGGTATATTCATACTATAATTTTTTAGTGTTTCTCACCAACCATTGAAGTAAAAACGAAAACCAAAATCTTAAAAAGTTTATGTTTAAGTTTACAATAAATTTTACAGTAGATCAAACAAAATACGATTATACAAAATGTTACTGATAATAAAATACTGAATTAGGATAAAATAAAACAAATGTAATTTACAGTGAATATACAAATAAAATGATAATAAAATACTGAATTAAAATGCAATAAAATATACTAGATTAAAAGCGCTAAAATAACTGAAGCTTTCAAAGGCTTCTGCCTTCTTCCTCAACAGTTCCTCATAATGTATTTGCTTTAGGTATGTTTCCACCTCCTTTGACATGTGTTTTTGAAAATTTTTGTAATTTTGGATTATCAGCCTTTTCCAATTAAATATTGGCTGCCATAAATGTCTCAACCAAATGCATAACAAGTTTATTCTTTTCCGAAGCAGCAGCCATTTACTGTTGTTGGTAACTTGCTATTGCAGTCTGGTGCTTCAGATCTTTATCCAGATCCACTGCTTTTTGCTATGCAAAATGTTCTTCCCCCTATTCAAATGGTCTACTACAGGTTGCCTATGAATATAATATAGTGGCACATTGCATATTTTGCACCAGAACATTCCTTCATCAACATAAAACTTATCTGCTTCAAATTCTGACACACATCAAGCTGGATCAATATTTATAGATGTGTTATTGCATTTGTTCATTTTTTCTTTTAATGGTCGACTCAGTTCAATGGATTATTTAATTTGTTTACAGTTTTTTAAACTTAAAGTTTAAAAATTATAGGACCAAATATACCTTGTGCTAGTCTGCAACAAAAATTCAACAAAAAGAACATTTTCTCGTTTGCAGTTAAGGTCATTCAGAATGTATGCATGGCTAGTGACATCGAACACCTTAGTGAGTCATCTCATCAATCGGACATAAAGTGAACTTGATGTTTCACAAGAGCGAAATAAATTCTGACCCAACATCATAAGTTATCTATTTACCATTTTTAATTATTAAAAAAAAAAAAAAAAATAAGAAAAATATTTAAGCATTATTTTGGCCAAAGCTTACTTGTAAAAACTGTGAATTTTCTTCTTCTCAAAGTTATACACTTGGATATTTTCCACAGTGAAATAAAAATTCTGCTGTGCAGCATGAAATTCCACATGCTGTGAAAAATCATGGGCTCTAGTCTTCACCCAACAGATCATAGACTGAAATTTCTTGCCAGGTAGTTGGATATATTCAATGTGACAACTATGAAGGACGCTGGAAAGACATTCGGAAATGCCTGGATAGTGGAGAATATAAAAAATACAAGTAGAAAAACAACTTTTAAAGTTTCTGGAAAGAACTGAACTGGTTACAATTCTAAAGTTATGTCGAAAAGTGTCATAAGACAGACCAAAATTTCTTGTGTTTGCAATACTGCCCAGATATAACAGGAAAGACCTCATTAAGAATTTATTACAGTTATACACAGAGCGTACAAATAAAGAAGAAATATATGAGCTTTCGGCTATATGGTAGCCTTCATCAGAATTAAAAATACATGAATGGCAGTTGGAATGAAGATGTGCACTGCCAGGTGCGTGAGACGCGAGGTTTAATTGTTTGTTGACGTCTGTGGCTGTGACGCATGATGACGTGGCCAGCGCTTGTCCAATGATAGAACTACCGACTCTGTGATCGGGTTGACTTGGCAACCACTGTTCCTGTTCAAGGATTTATCCGAAGATTTTATATTTAACGATTCCAACCAGGTACGTTTTAGGTAATGGTGGGATCTGTCTACCACCACGACATCGCGGTGTGGGTCGATGTCGTGGTGGGTTGTCCAGACATGTTCGGCGATAGCTGAGTGTTCTATATCCGCTAAACGGATCGCTCTTTTGTGCTCCGAGAGACGTTTCTCGAGTCGACGTCCAGTCTCTCCAAAGTAGCAGCTAGTGCAGTCACGGCAAGAGATGCGGTAGACCAAACCGCTCTGCAGAAGGGTGGGGACAGGTGTTTTCACGTTGGAAATGAAAGAACGCAGTTTCTTGCCTGGGAGTTGGATGCACTTTATTCCGTGCGTTCTCAGGATTCTACCGATCTGTTGTGACAGGTTGGGGTAGTATGGGATGAATGCCCTCGTGGATGGCTCGTCACTGTTGGTGTTGTAGCTGGTCGTCACGATGTCACGTGTCTGTAGATCACACCTGTCGAGGACGTCAATGGGGTAGCCACACCTCGTAAGGTCTACTTTGACCCTAGTGACCTCTTTGCGTCTTTCATCAGCGGAGCTGGAGTGTGTCCAGGCGCGAGTAAGCAAGGTTCGAGCAGTGGAGAGGAGGTGGCCTCGCGCGTGTGCTGACCGGAAGTTGGTGAACTGGCCAGCACACATGGGCTTACGATAAACTGTAGTCCTCAGGTATGTGCCTTCACGTCGGACAAGTGTGTCTAAATATGGTAAGGAGTTGTTCGACTCCAGCTCAATCGTGAATTTTATGAAGGGCGATAGCGAGTTGAGGTATGATAGAAGTCGCTGACCTGAGTCTCTAGGGATGACCACGAACACATCGTCAACATAGCGACACCAAAAGGCGATGTGATCTGGTGCGTGTGCAAACGCACGTCCCTCTAACTCCTCCATCACGATGTTTGCTGTGACCGAGCTGACAGGGGAACCCATGGCCGTGCCATGTATCTGCTGGTAGACTGAGTCATTAAATATGATCGCACCCCCTGTTAAGCACAGTCTGAGGGCGGCGGAAATGTCATCGGGTGTGAGACCATTTCTTTCGTTGAGGGTTCTATCATTGTCCAAGAGTTGTTTTGCACAAGAAATGGCAAGTTCCACAGGGATGGAGGTAAAGAGCGATATGACGTCGAACGATGCCATAACTTGATCCTGCGAGATGGATACAGTGCGAATCCTCTTTATGAATTCAACACTGTTGGAGACGGTGTGGGTGGTCTTGCCAACTAGAGGAGAAAGAAGTCTCGAGACAAATTTAGACAGCTCGTAAGTCGGTGATCCACAGCAGGATACAATTGGTCTCAGTGGTGTGTCTTCTTTGTGCACTTTCGGTAGGCCGTAAAACCGTGGGATCTGACATCCGGAGGCACGGAGGTGATTACGGGTTGACTGTGTGATCTTCCCTTGTTTCAGCCAACTGTTGATGAGGATATTCACCTCTGATTCCCATCGTTCTAAAACTCTGTTGGGGTTGATGGTCAGGGGTTTGTATACGGTAGTATCTCGTAAAAGTAGTAGCGCTTTCGCCATGTAATCAGTGTGATCCATTACAACCGTACGGCGGCCTTTGTCTGCCGGTAGAATGACGATGGACGAATCCTGTTTCAATGCCTTGAGGGCAGAAAACTGTGTACGGTTGAGGTTAGAAGAGACGGGGCGAGCACGGTGTAGAACTGCTGCAGTCTTCAAGCGGATTGTGTTGGCTACATCTTCTGGGAGGCGTGATAAGCTGGCTTCCACACCTAAGGCGATGTCGGTGATCGGCGGGTGCTTAGGAAGAACGGCAAATGTCATGCCAAGAGTCAATAAGCTTATTTGGTCCGCAGATAACTGTTTGCTGCTTAGGTTCAATACGAAGTCCGTGGAATTAGTGAGAGGGGTATTACGTTGGCTGCGAAATTGACGGGATTCATTAATCAAATTACAAAACTTACGTTTCTGTCGGGCACAATAAAGATCTGATTCTCTGACGGCCTGGTGACATAAAGTGTTGACCACATCGGTGTAAACGGGATCGGGAATCAGAATCTTAAGGTCGGCTAGTAGGGTTGCCTTGCTCGCTGAAGCACGTTGTATGTCATGATGGAGGCAGCCGATCCATATACGTAGGGTTTTGAGGCCGAAGTTCCGACAGGCACGTCTCATGCGCTCATTAGAAAACGGTTGTTTGTAGCGAAACCCTTTCGGTATAATCTCGTTAGCTTTGCACCTATGCGCAAACCTCAGGTGTTGTCTACTACGGGCTATAAAGATAAAATCTTTCTGTAGTCTCACGACCATGTCGTATGCTGGTTGGCCAAGAATAGTACGAACATAACGAAACAGGCCTACGCGCTCTGGATTCATTAAGAATTTATTACAGTTATACACAGAGCGTACAAATAAAGAAGAAATATATGAGCTTTCGGCTATATGGTAGCCTTCATCAGAATTAAAAATACATGAATGGCAGTTGGAATGAAGATGTGCACTGCCAGGTGCGTGAGACGCGAGGTTTAATTGTTTGTTGACGTCTGTGGCTGTGACGCATGATGACGTGGCCAGCGCTTGTCCAATGATAGAACTACTGACTCTGTGATCGGGTTGACTTGGCAACCACTGTTCCTGTTCAAGGATTTATCCGAAGATTTTATATTTAACGATTCCAACCAGGTACGTTTTAGGTAATGGTGGGATCTGTCTACCACCACGACATCGCGGTGTGGGTCGATGTCGTGGTGGGTTGTCCAGACATGTTCGGCGATAGCTGAGTGTTCTATATCCGCTAAACGGATCGCTCTTTTGTGCTCCGAGAGACGTTTCTCGAGTCGACGTCCAGTCTCTCCAAAGTAGCAGCTAGTGCAGTCACGGCAAGAGATTTTATCTTTATAGCCCGTAGTAGACAACACCTGAGGTTTGCGCATAGGTGCAAAGCTAACGAGATTATACCGAAAGGGTTTCGCTACAAACAACCGTTTTCTAATGAGCGCATGAGACGTGCCTGTCGGAACTTCGGCCTCAAAACCCTACGTATATGGATCGGCTGCCTCCATCATGACATACAACGTGCTTCAGCGAGCAAGGCAACCCTACTAGCCGACCTTAAGACTCTGATTCCCGATCCCGTTTACACCGATGTGGTCAACACTTTATGTCACCAGGCCATCAGAGAATCAGATCTTTATTGTGCCCAACAGAAACGTAAGTTTTGTAATTTGATTAATGAATCCCATCAATTTCGCAGCCAACGTAATACCCCTCTCACTAATTCCACGGACTTCGTATTGAACCTAAGCAGCAAACAGTTATCTGCGGACCAAATAAGCTTATTGACTCTTGGCATGACATTTGCCGTTCTTCCTAAGCACCCGCCGATCACCGACATCGCCTTAGGTGTGGAAGCCAGCTTATCACGCCTCCCAGAAGATGTAGCCAACACAATCCGCTTGAAGACTGCAGCAGTTCTACACCGTGCTCGCCCCGTCTCTTCTAACCTCAACCGTACACAGTTTTCTGCCCTCAAGGCATTGAAACAGGATTCGTCCATCGTCATTCTACCGGCAGACAAAGGCCGCCGTACGGTTGTAATGGATCACACTGATTACATGGCGAAAGCGCTACTACTTTTACGAGATACTACCGTATACAAACCCCTGACCATCAACCCCAACAGAGTTTTAGAACGATGGGAATCAGAGGTGAATATCCTCATCAACAGTTGGCTGAAACAAGGGAAGATCACACAGTCAACCCGTAATCACCTCCGTGCCTCCGGATGTCAGATCCCACGGTTTTACGGCCTACCGAAAGTGCACAAAGAAGACACACCACTGAGACCAATTGTATCCTGCTGTGGATCACCGACTTACGAGCTGTCTAAATTTGTCTCGAGACTTCTTTCTCCTCTAGTTGGCAAGACCACCCACACCGTCTCCAACAGTGTTGAATTCATAAAGAGGATTCGCACTGTATCCATCTCGCAGGATCAAGTTATGGCATCGTTCGACGTCATATCGCTCTTTACCTCCATCCCTGTGGAACTTGCCATTTCTTGTGCAAAACAACTCTTGGACAATGATAGAACCCTCAACGAAAGAACTGGTCTCACACCCGATGACATTTCCGCCGCCCTCAGACTGTGCTTAACAGGGGGTGCGATCATATTTAATGACTCAGTCTACCAGCAGATACATGGCACGGCCATGGGTTCCCCTGTCAGCTCGGTCACAGCAAACATCGTGATGGAGGAGTTAGAGGGACGTGCGTTTGCACACGCACCAGATCACATCGCCTTTTGGTGTCGCTATGTTGACGATGTGTTCGTGGTCATCCCTAGAGACTCAGGTCAGCGACTTCTATCATACCTCAACTCACTATCGCCCTTCATAAAATTCACGATTGAGCTGGAGTCGAACAACTCCTTACCATATTTAGACACACTTGTCCGACGTGAAGGCACATACCTGAGGACTACAGTTTATCGTAAGCCCATGTGTGCTGGCCAGTTCACCAACTTCCGGTCAGCACACGCGCGAGGCCACCTCCTCTCCACTGCTCGAACCTTGCTTACTCGCGCCTGGACACACTCCAGCTCCGCTGATGAAAGACGCAAAGAGGTCACTAGGGTCAAAGTAGACCTTACGAGGTGTGGCTACCCCATTGACGTCCTCGACAGGTGTGATCTACAGACACGTGACATCGTGACGACCAGCTACAACACCAACAGTGACGAGCCATCCACGAGGGCATTCATCCCATACTACCCCAACCTGTCACAACAGATCGGTAGAATCCTGAGAACGCACGGAATAAAGTGCATCCAACTCCCAGGCAAGAAACTGCGTTCTTTCATTTCCAACGTGAAAACACCTGTCCCCACCCTTCTGCAGAGCGGTTTGGTCTACCGCATCTCTTGCCGTGACTGCACTAGCTGCTACTTTGGAGAGACTGGACGTCGACTCGAGAAACGTCTCTCGGAGCACAAAAGAGCGATCCGTTTAGCGGATATAGAACACTCAGCTATTGCCGAACATGTCTGGACAACCCACCACGACATCGACCCACACCGCGATGTCGTGGTGGTAGACAGATCCCACCATTACCTAAAACGTACCTGGTTGGAATCGTTAAATATAAAATCTTCGGATAAATCCTTGAACAGGAACAGTGGTTGCCAAGTCAACCCGATCACAGAGTCGGTAGTTCTATCATTGGACAAGCGCTGGCCACGTCATCATGCGTCACAGCCACAGACGTCAACAAACAATTAAACCTCGCGTCTCACGCACCTGGCAGTGCACATCTTCATTCCAACTGCCATTCATGTATTTTTAATTCTGATGAAGGCTACCATATAGCCGAAAGCTCATATATTTCTTCTTTATTTGTACGCTCTGTGTATAACTGTAATAAATTCTTAATGAATCCAGAGCGCGTAGGCCTGTTTCGTTACGTTAGGAAAGACCTCATGATGAAAGACTTGTGGATTAACTCTAGGCATTTCCCCCCATAAACCTTGCATTGCAAGGCTTTATTGATGAAACATTTTTCTCAAAGCCTTAGTTGACAGGCAATTTCTGTAAAAACGGCATTCACTGAAACAGAGGAGGAGCAAAGGTTTTTACTAATGCCATTGAGGATACATTAAGGGAGAGGGGAAATTGCTAGTTTGAAGGTTTAGGGAAATATGCACATGACCAACTCAGGTTAATGACATGTGGCAAAACTGGTTGCGCAGGAATGTGCAACCAGTTTTGATCAATAACACACTATCATCTTCCCTCTACTGCAAATCAAAAGGCCTACATGCGCTATCGCTCACTCTCTCTCTGAGTGAGTGCACCATTAATTACCTAAACCATTTAAAAGTAAACTGCAATAGAGGTAACATCCATCACTCTACAAAACACCTATATAAGTAACTATAAGGGGTGTATTAGGACTGCCAAAAGCAATAAAGAACAAAAGTGAAGTTGTCTATACAATAGTAATGCCAGTAATATTACAAAAAAATTAATGCCAGTAGTACTGCAAATAAATTAAATTAATTTGAGATTTTGATAAAGTTAACTAATTCTGATGTAGTTCACCTTACAGAGATATGAAATGGAGAATTTCATTTCAGTGAACAGTGTGTGTGTTCAGGCAAAACGTGGAAGAGTGGAGGGATGGGGAAGTGTGCTTCTAATCAAAAAATTCCTGAGGGGAGCAGCAATCTATCCTGCGTAAGTTCAGGGAAACAAAGATATTGGGTCAGTGTAGAGCGAATGATTTGCAGTAGAGGGAAGATGATAGTATGGGTATGTTATTGATCAAATGACTCAGAGTAGTATAACAAAAAAAAAAAAAAAAAAAACAAATTGCTTTAGGCAATTTGAATGGGCTGGGCAATACAACTGTCTCATTATGGGCAACTTCAAGCTATCTCTTACAGACTGGACTACATGGACCAGAAATACCCATTACATGGTAAATTTCAACAAACTGGATGACTGATACTTATCCAAGCATGTCTGAGAGACTGCAAGGGGCTCTAATATTTCATATGTGGATATCACTAGGAACCTAACCGTATAAAAAAACTTGAAAATAAGAGATTCAATAGCAGTGAGTGACCATAACACTATAAAATAGGTTGTATCGACAGAAAGCTAAAGGTGTGCAAAATGTAAAGGTGACAGCTTATTCAAGAGAGGGAATTATAATGGAATCAGTTATTATTTGGGCTCAATTAACTGCAGAGCCTACTGTATAGTGTCATATACAAATATGATATAGGAAATATTCAAAAGATTCATCCAAAGGGCAAAAGTGTATACCAGTTGTCAAGTTCTGTAAACTTAAGATGCCAAAATTAATGACTAGTGAAGTTAACTGTTTAAATGAGCAAAAGCAACAAATGTGGGACAGTTATAGACCACAAGATTCTGAGGTGTATAAGCATTATAAAAGAATATGTAACAAAGCCATTGATATGGTAAGATATGCAAAAGCTGTTATGAGAAAGCACCAGTAAAGAGGTAAGAACATGGATAGGGAGTTCTCATATGTGAATACAAAAAAGAAAAGGGTAAATCAAATAGGTCCCTTAACTAGTCACAGTGGAAGGTTCATACAAATCCAGCAGAAATGACTGAGTTGAACAGATATTTCTTAACAATATTTACGGTCAAACATATGCTGAAATCTCTAGGAAGTGTTAAGGAGTCAGTTGCAGCAAGATAAGTAATAAATGATCTCAGAAAGGTGTCTGTTTAGAAAATGTACTCATGTTAAAGGAGGAAAAGGCTCTCCCCGTTAGCCTCAATAGCCTTTTCACCTTTCCCAGTGAAGGAATGTATATATTCAGTTATAGTTAAAAAGCCTGCATTTGAGTATACCAAACTACTTGGAATGTTAATAAGAGTGTCATAAGACTCCAAAAAATTCCCCTTGGACTGGAGAAGCACCAATGTCTCTCCAATCCACAAAGGCAGTACTAAAGAAGAGGTAGGTAACCCATATAGGCCACAGAGTTTAACTTCTGTAGTAGAGAAGATCACAGAGTCTATGGCTAAGGATGTGATTCAGAACTATCATGACAAGGATGGTATCTTGAAAAGATGCCAGAAAGTGTTTGTTTATGGGAGGTCATGCCTGACTAATTTGATAAATTATTATGATGTAGGAATTAATCAGCTAGATGCAGTTAACAATTTTGACATGGTATATCTAGACTTTAGTAAAGCTTCTGATACTGTCCCTCACAGAAGGCTGTTTTATAAACTGAAAGAAGCTGGAATTACTGATAAGATCCTATGTTGAATTGCAAGTTGGCTAAAAAATAGGAGACAGATGGTCATCATGGTCAATTCAAAGAGGACCAGTGTAATAAATGAGGTCCCTCAGAGCTCAATATTGAGTACCCTCTTAATTTTAATATTTTCATAAATGATAATGACACATGTACTCAGAGAAAGCTGTCCAAATTTGCTGATGATATGAAGGTGGAAACAGTGGGTAACAATTCAAGCCAGACCAACACACTTCACATATGGTCAGAAAATTGGCAACTACAGTTTAATGCTTCTAAATATAAGATTATGCATTTGGAGAAATCCTAGAGGATATATATATATATATATATATATATATATATAGGGGAGCTCAAAATGGTTAGAGGAGAAAAGCTTACTTGTTATGATTCAACATGACACTAAATCTTTGATGCAGTGTAAAAAGGCAGCTAGAAAGGCACATGGTGTCCAGTCCGTGATTCACAGGACCTTTGCTAGGGAGGAGGACCAGGATTTTTTTTTGGCTGGTGCAGCAAAAGCCTCAGGCTTCCTTGCACCTTATAGCTAATGATAATAATAATAATTATTATTATTCCTCTATATAAGACAAGGACAGATGCATTGGGAATTTTGTATTCAGTTCTGGAGACGCCTCATAAAAGCATAAACATTTAGAGAGGGTTCACAGAAGGGAAATCATATTACTGATGTATGTATATTGATGTACATCCACTAGACATCTAAGGGAGATCTGATTGAGGTATACAGGGTGTCTCAAAAATATTGGTACAAACGTTTAGGGGAGATAGATAACATCTAAAGGAATGTGAATCGCATAGGAACCCATAACCAGAAACGTCACCATAAGTCGGTACACGGCGCTGTTCATCAGTTCGCAAGAGGGAAAATTTCTGGTTTACTCATTCAAGCAGTAGTCGCCGCACAAAGAGCATGCATCGATATAAGAACTGTGAGCTGGCAGACACGCACCTAGTGTATGGATTAGCAGAGGGCAATGGAAGAGCCGCTCAATGAATTTATGAAGAACGCTTCCCAGACAGACATGTACCGGACCACCGTTTTTTTGCGCGTGTGCATCAAAATTTGTGCGATTATGGGTCATTTAGAGGAACAGAAGTAGTGCGGGCAGACCATGTTCGACGCAAACTCCCGCCATGGAAGAAAGCGTTGAATGCCATCCAGAATAATCCTACTACCAGCACACGTGCCATTGCCCCTGTCTTAGAAGTGTCTCGTTGCAGTGTACAGCGTGTCTGGCACGACGAATCCTTACCCCTTTCATCTCGAAAGGGTTCAGTTACTGCTCCCCCAAGATCATCCTGCACATGTGGCTTTTGCGCATTGGTTTCTTCAAGAAAGTGTTCAAGACGAATTTTCAAGCCTATGTTTTGTTCACGGATGAGGCTTATTTCACTCGGGAAGGCTTATTCAATCAGCACAACAGTCATGTGTGGGCTCAGGACAACCCACACGGTGTGCGTCCCTATGCAGCACAACATCGCTTCACAATAAAGCGATGTTGTGGGCAGGTATGGTCAGTGATTGCTTAGTCGGCCCATACCTGTTACCATCCCGCATGAACTCCGCTAAATATCGGATCTTTCTTCTTGATGATGTTCCCGCAAATGTGAGGCGCAACATTTGGTTTCAACATGACGGGGTCACCTGCCCATTATGGAAGGTGTGTTCGTGACCATTTGAACAGGCGTTTTGGGCGTCCATGGATTGGCCGTGGTGGACCCATTGCCTGGTCCCCACGCTCACCTGATTTATTGAGCCTTGATTTCTTTTTTGGGGGTCCCTCAAATCTATCGTGTATGAATCGCCTGTGGAGACGGAAATGGATCTCGTGGCGAGACTCGTCTGCGCTGCTGCTACTGTCAAAGAAACTCCAGGTGTGTTTGACCGTGTCCGCCAATCCATGCTGCATAGGTCATGCATTGCGTCTCATGGTGGAACCTTCGAGCATCTGTTGTAACATCATGAAATGCATCCATCTCGTACTCCATTGTTAATATTATGTCAAATAAATGTTTGCCACTAATTACTGTCTTGTGCCATTTCTGCTTCTTGTGCCTCTTCTACTACTTTCCCGTGACGTTTCCGGTTATGGGTTCCTATGTGTTTCACATTCCTTTAGATGTTACCTACCTCCCCTAAACGTTTGTACCAATATTTTTGAGACACCCTGTATAAAGTGCTGAAAGCAGTGAGCAAAATGAACGAGGAAGGTATCTTCTCTCTTGTAGGTGAGAAAAGAACCAGGAGACAGAAATATAAAATCTCATGGAATAACCATGGCCAGGGCGGACAAATACTGGAAAAAGTTGCCTAATGATGTAATAGCATTAGCCATATAAAAAAAAAAAAAAAAAAAAATTTCTTGTTTATACTCTGGCACAACCACCAGGTCAGTGGAGTTTACAATAAATCATTGATACAAATGTTAATCGTATTTAGGAGTCATGGGCTTGAACGCCGGTCCACTCAAAGAGCACGTGCTACTGCACTCAAGCTCCAGACCACTCGGCTACGTCATAGTGCAAAGAAGCCACAGGCTTTTTGCTGCACTGGCCTAAGAAAATAGACTGATTATGCACTTCATTCCTCACATATTAACTATCCAGCAGACCTCTGAATTTACTCAAATTATCAACCTCAATTATCTGCAGAGGCAACTTGTTCCAGTAATCAACAACTCTCTGGCTAAAGAGAAAACTTTGTACAATCCAGCCTAAACCTCTTCTCCTGTAATTTGAAATTATGGCCACTAGTTCTGGAATTCTCCATACCAGTGAAAATTCTGCTTTCATTCACTTTACTAACCCTTCTTGAAACCTTATAAACCTCAATCAGGGGTTTTCAAACTCACGAAGAATTCCAAACGGCATAGTATCTTGAAACTTTACATTTGATCAACGATCACCATTATGGCTTTCACCAAAAGTATGGGTTTTGATCCACTGGTGATATAATAGCTTATGTTACTCATCTTTTGATAAATTCAATGGACACATTTGGCAAACTGAAGTAGTGGCTCTTGAAATTTCAAAGTTTCAAATCATGATTGGCATAAAGGGCTTCTAAGTTCCCATCTTATGCTTTGCCAACCGTTTTTTGCAAACTATCTCTCTTTTTCTGACTGCTCACTATGGGGATAGTAGATGGTGCTATCTCTTCTAACTTCTTTGCTAATTCTAGGGCTTCCTCAAGGTTCAGTTAGCATTAGCATTAGTAGAGGCACTTGATGCAAGAAAGCAAGCTTATGCAGCATCAGCCAAAAAAAATAAATAAATAATAATAAATAAATAAAAAATAACCACTTCCACTTCACCCCTCTGTTCATTCGAAGTACCTGTCCAGCTGAGCCTTAAACTTATTTAGGCTATCAACTTCCACAACAAGGGATGGAAGTCTGTTCCACCAACCAACCACCCGCTGGCTAAAGGCAAATTTCCGCACGTGTATCCTACATCTGTCTTTCCTCAATTTGAATTTATGCCCTCTCAGGTGACTATTCTGAGTGAGAGGAAGAATCCTATCAGCATTGAGCATGCTCAAACCATTCAAGGCTTTATACACCTCTATCAGATCACCTCGCTGGTGCCTAGTCTCCAGACACTGTAATTTGCAAAACTTAAGCCTTTCTTCGTAAGAGCACCCCTTTGTTCCATTCACTAATCTTGTTGCAATTCTCTGTACTCGTTCCAGCAGCTCTACATCCTTCTTGAAATGAGGCCTCCAGGCCTGTATACAGTACTCTAGAGCAGACTGGGCTAGCCAGGTAGGTAAAGTGCCTGCCTGGCAACCCAAAGGTCGCGGGTTCGATTCCCACCTCGGGCTTGGATCACAGTAAAATGCAAAAACTTTGGGAGGTGCAATATGGCCATAGAAGCTGATGCGCCAACAACTAACAAAAAAAAAAAAAAAAAAAAAAAAAAAAAGACAGTACTCTAGATGTGGCCTGACCATTGCCTTATACAAGGGAATAATCACCTCCTTATTCCTGCTAGAAAAATCCCTGTATATCATTGGCAATACACCATGAGCTACTCTTGGCATTAGTTCCTTTTTTCCCCAACTATTGATAACTGCATAGTAAGTGATTTTGTCTATATTTCCTCATTCACACAACTTTGTTGACTTCAGGACCTATAATTAAAAAATTACATGATTGAAACGGCATGAAACTCGTTTACTGTTTGAAGTGTTATATAATAGGCACAGAAATTTTTAACACTGAACCACAACCCTTTCTTACTCAAACCACACCTCATATATTAATCACCATTTATTATATTAAAATATTGATTGGATTTCCAATAATGACTGGAAATCCAATCCAAAATTTTGCTGATTACAGCATACTACATTTCACCTTCCAGTTTGAGAAACCTTGTCCTGCACCTAAAGTCTTTTGATCATCTCCAAGAAATTCTCCAAAGGGCGAAAGAATACAACTTCGATCCTTCTAAAATTCAGACCTGCTTAAATTTCCAACAAAAAAAAAAAAACGATCTACTGTGCTTATGCTCATCTTCAATGACCATTTTCTAGACAAGTTCACATATCTCTATTAGGGCTTATTCTAACTTCTTACATGTTTCTTGGCCTAAACATCAGAAATACTGCTTCTTCTACATCCAAAAAACTAGATTTTCTTTTTAGCTCTTGGCATTTCTTTTCTTCTAGACAACTATGTACAAATCTCAAATTTGTCCTACCATGGAATATTGTTTCCATATCTGGAATGGTGCCCTCCAACCAAAAAGCACTCTCAAGCATCATGACAACTTTCAAAAGATGGCAGTCGGGTTAATTAATGATGAATCTCTTCCGAAGGCCCTGCACTCTCTGTATCATAAACATTCGGTTTCTGCTGCTTCCCTTTTCCATAGCTATTTCCATGGTTGGTCACTATTCTTCTGAAGATATAACAGACAGCACAGAAAATACGACTTCCTTCTGTTTTGTGTGTTTCAGAAGTTTTGTGCAAGATTGCTAGAGTTGAAGGCCAAATCATTAATTAGCCAATTTTTTAATGAATATAAGCTGTTATTCGTAAACTTTTTTTAAAAATTATAAATTTAATGGCAGAATTATAGCTTTTGACAAAACCATTTACTATTTTTTTACAAAAAAAAAAAAAAAAATGTAGAAAAACTGTTACAATGGTGAGATGCAATGGTGGCTTGCTAAAAGGTGCCACTAAGCCACACCATTATCACAGAAACATATTATCACAGATATATACTTTTTTCTATTTATTACTGATTAGGATTTATTATGTATTTATAACCGATGTTACAAATGACAATGTTATATAATTTTCTGTCATTCCTAAGTGAATAGAATGAAATAAAGCAACTTGCCACTCTAAAACTGGCTTTCATACCCTAGATATGTCAATTAACCCCTACACCTATGCATAGCAATGCTTTGGAACTCTCCTCCACCAGCCTGAAGATCGAATGAATATGCTAGAGAGTCTAGCTCCAGTTTCTAGGATCACATGCATTTGTTAGTAGTGTTTATCCACAATGAATAAGAAAGGAGCAGCAGTCCTCCAAACATATGGTTATTTATGTAATTGCAAAATTTTATTAAATAGTTAAATTATATATATAATAATGCAGTATGGCCTTCAGCGTCTATATTTCAGATAATTTATTAAAAAAAAAAAAAAAAAAAAAAGCTTTTAAATACCAAAATAATAGTAAATTCTAAGATCTAGAACTATATTTAACAGTCTGCATCGGTAAAATGAAATATCAAAACTTTGCTTTATTTCCAACTTTCATCATGGTGATAATACAGTAAACCAAAAATTCAAAATAAGTGAAATTGTTTATTTTTTTAAGAAAATTTTCTTCCCAAATCATAGCATGGTAACAGAAACAAGGAATCAAAGGAAAAAACAATAAACAGGCGACTGAATACCTTATTCGCATTATTTGGAATATATTGAATATCTCACCTGGAAACTTTATAAGATGCTGATATATATTCCCACCCTCCCATGCCCTTGTTTAAAAATGAAAAAGTGGTTGAAGAAGTTTTGTTCACATAATGGCCCTGCCGTCTAGACTTGGCTATCAGGAGCAATGCCAAAGCCTCATCAGAAATGGCTTACTATTCTCTCACACTCAGCACTGCTATGAGGAATTGTTAAAGTGCCAAGAATGACCTGGGATGAAATGTTAAATTTCAAGCTTCCTTGTGCACTTATCCATTCCCCAAATAAAGGACCACTACATATCAATTCTTTCATAATTGCATCTGGTATGCTCTTACACTAAAACTGACAGAACTGATGTTGCAGCAAACATCCATTGTTTTATCTATTATTATTGTTATTAGCAGTAGTAGCATATAATGCAAGATAGCAAGCATAAAATGCATCAGCAAAAAAAAAAAAAACTCCAACATCACCTTACCATCCATTTCCATAATTTGTCTCATTCTTCCTTGAAATTATTAATACTACCCACTTTGACAACAACAGATAAGTTTCTTTGAATAATCAACCACCCTGGCTGAAAGCAAGCTTCCACACACCCATCCTGTAACCATCCTTCCTCAATATGAATTTATGCTTCTTCATATATGTGTAGTCTGAGCAAGGGGAAGAATGCCATCAGCACTGAGCTTGCTCAATCCATTCAAAACCTTAAACACTTCATTCGGATCAACTCGCAAGTGCCTGATCTCCAGATGTTGCAATTTGCAGAACTGAAGCCTGTCTTGGTAAGATCACCTTTTTGCTTTATACAATGGGATAATCACTTCCCTATCATTGCTAGCAAAGTTCCTGTATATCATAGACAAAACCCCATGAGCAGTCCTGGAAGCCTGTTTACATTGCTCAGATAAATTTGAATGTCTGATTGCACAATTACTTCCCAGGTCTTTTTCCTTTTTCTACTATCCTGAGTGTAGTCCCACACAGTTAGAGCCTTAATCTGGAATTACTGCTATCCACATGCAGTATCTTGTATTTGTCAATGTCAAATTTCATCTGCCATTTTTCAGCAGAACTGCCAAATTTTTCTAGATCTTGTTGAAATAGCATACTCTGATTATTGTTTTTAATCCTGCCAACCTTTGTATCATCCAAGCAAACTTACACATTAACCTGATATACCTTCATTAATATCATTATATAGAAAACAACAATGAGCTGAGCATTGAACCCAGTTGGACTCCAATAATAACAGTAGTCCTTGAAGAGCACTGTCCATTAATAACCATTCCCTGTCTTCTCGCACTCAACCATCCCTTTATCCAAAGCAGTGTGTCCTAATGCCACACTGCTCCAATTTGTACAGCAGTCTTTTATTTGCAATAGTATCAAAGCTTTCCTGAAATCCAAGCATATGATTTCAAAATTATTATTATTTTTATACAGTCCATTCTGGTTATTTGGGACACATCGGGACTAGTGCATTTTGGCCTGATTAAGCAGCTTCCCCAATTATCTGAAGTTTCACGTAAATAGTTAAAAATACAATGTATCCCCCCCCCCTTAACAATTGGTTCACTGTACAATCAAATCATGTTATGACAGACTCAACATAGTAAAGTACCATTCACTATACGATGTGCAGTAAGCGCCGGTCATTGTGATCACGTTTGTGAATTGAATTTTAATTCTATTAAACAGCAATTCTAATTAGTGAAAATAGGAGGAATATTATCCACATGCTATAAAGATATATTAAGCACAAATTTACTCTTTATTACCTTACCAATTAAAAAAATAAATGATTTGTGAAAATTGGTAGAATATACGTGATAATTGGAATAATTAATATGTACTGTAATATGTACATACGAACTAGTTTACATTTCTGTTCACTGAAATTTGTGGGTGGGGGTTAAAATTTAAAACAGTAAAAAGATAAGCAATCAATAACAAAGAACACGGCACACACAAATTGCAAGTAACACAATACGCGCGAGTGAGAACGGAGTAACGAGTTACAAAGCTTTAAAAATAGGAATGAAAAGATCTGAAAATTAATTTTTTTATATGATTGAAGATTTCATGGAAGTGTAAACACATTTCACCATAACAACCCACAGAATTCCAGCTGTCGGTATTATCGCAAATTCAATAAGATCGAGTTTACTGTCCGTTTATGATAGATTTCACTAATAGAAAAGCCCAATAAACAGGTGACTGCTAATTGTTTTATAGTTGTGACTTCCATAATTTATCCCAGAATTTTGACCGAACCACGTGGTACTGTCTGAGACAATCGTAGAGTAATCTCCAGTGCTGCGGTCTCCCTCCCCGGTTAAATGGCATGCTGTCCCAATTAAGTGAAGTATACCCTGGCTATTTTCTCGATTGGTTTCTGTTTTTTAAGATTTGCCCAAAATAAACGGCTGCTGCCCCGATTAACCGGTGGCCCAAATAACCGGAATCCACTGTATATATTTTTATTTCTTAACCTTTAAGTCTGGAAACTTATGCGCAATAAATATCAAATTTGAAAATGATGCACTGTAAACTGTTATAATTCATGCAGAAGTTACCATTGGAAAAAAAAAATATATATATATATATATAATTTATTTTTTTTATTATTATTATTATTTTTTTCAATGGTAACTTCTGCACCACATAGCCAAATGCATCTATAACATACTTCCTCACTGAGCAAAAGAACAAAATCTTCTGCTTTTGTTTCTTCTGGTAAACCAAGAAAACGTCGAAAGATTTTTTCTTGGTTAATTACAAAAACATTTACTACAAAATGATATTGTAGTTAACATTGTCTGACACTAAGCCCTCATAATCATCCCTCTGATTTAGTCTGCTATAATAGTAATTAATTTAAAAAATGGAAGTGAAAGATTGAAAACTTTTGTTAATATAAATTTTCACAAAACGTTTCTACAACATATCTGATTATCTGAACTGCATTCTAGATAGCAGTAAATATCCACCAATTATCCATCCACTTTCACAGGAAGGCATGCCGATCCCTTTTCACCACACAAATTAATAATACAAGTACGGCCTATTCCCATCAAGTGATCAATCTTCTCTTTCAATAGCCTTGCTACCCTAGTTTTTAGGCCTAACATAACAGGTGCATTATCAAGTGCCAGACAATTTTTGAAGAATCTCACATACTTTCAAGTTGTTCAGAAGTTGTCTGGTGGCACTGAAAGTAAGCTACTTTTGATTCAACAATTTTTATGGGATATAGCTTGAAATCACTTTGATTACTGCCATCTGTAGCAACAGAATATGGCTCATTTTTCAGAGACATCACTATCTCTTCTTTTCCTATCCATGCGGTTTTGCTAATAATGCCTTTTGTTCGTGAAACATCCTCTTTCGCAATCTTATTTATTTTTTTTTGTTTTTGTTATTTCACTATCAAGAAAAGTACTTCTAAAAATGCATCTGCATGATCAAGATAGCTTGGAGGATGATTATGTTCTGTGACAAAAGACGCAAATAAACTTTCGGCACATATGACATCATCATTATGACAATGAAATGCAACACCTATTATGCCTGATTACATAACATTTTCTGCCACTTGAAATTGAAATATCATATCTGCATATAAATAAATAAATTTTTCATTTATTGCAACTACAGCAAGCCCATCACAGCACTAGGCTAGGGGCATAAATTCAGTACAAAGGAGACAAATATATATATACAGTATATAAAAAATACATAGGATATTCTATATATACATTAACAACGAATATGAATTATAATGATCAAAAATATATATTGCAGAACATCACGTTTGGCTCTCGGATGTAGTTAATGGGTTGCAGGCAGGCAGTTGTTTATATTTCTCATGATTTGTTTGGAAATGAGACTCCTGTAGGCTTCAGAGTTGAGCAACCTCTTACAATCAATGTTGTGATAATTTATGAGGTGAAGGGATGCATTGGGGAACATCCTGTCCATTTGTTTTAGTCTGGAGAGTTTGAATTGTTGTTGGTTTCTTGAGTTTTCTCTGTTGGTGGGAGCTATTATGTTGACTAGGTTTGGTGAACTGGATGCAGAAGTAATTAACTTTGCAAGAAGCATGACTCCAGACTCATTGATCATCTGTTGCAGAGGCTTTGTTTTTAAGTTTTTATAAAGCTGTTGCCTGGATATTGTATGGGGAAAACGAATTTTATTGTTCAGCCATCTAAGAACCCAATACTCTAGCGCAAGGAATTTTTAACGGTAACTTGAGGAGCACCAGACCAGATTTCGGAGGCATAGGACAGAATGGGAAAAATGCATCTCTGAACATGGTTAATGACTGTTTTTCTATCTTCAATCGCGCTGTTTCTTGCTTGATCAGCCATCTTGATTTTTGAATTTTTTTAGCAACATATACATAGTGAGAATTAAATGAAAGATTTTTGTCAAAAACAACTCTTAGGTCTTTGTGAGCAAATACGTTGGGAATTGAAACATTTGCGATTTTAATTTCTATGTGGTTTGGTTGTTTCTATAAGGAATAAGTTATTTGAGCAGATTTTTTTATATTTATAGTCAGATTGAGATTCTTCAGATACTTGATGATTCCGCACATCTGTAAATTCGCATCATGGCTAACCTTGGAAACGTCATCACAGGATTTGGAAATAATAAACAACTTTAAATCATCGGCATAAGCCAGCAGATTTGGATTTTCTTGTAGAAGTGGTTGTAGAGATTCTGAAAATATAACACTGGAGAGAACACCTCCTTGAGGAACGCCTGGTGTGGTTGTGACGAGAATATTATCAGTATTAGTGGGGAAGATGAGATTTCTATGATTTAGGCTGTATTGAAGATAGGATATAACCATTGTGTCAATGAGGAAATGATTTTTCAGTATTTCGATGGCTTTCTTGTGATCAATGTTGTCGAAAGCACTTTTGATGTCTAAGTAAATGACATCGCATTGTGCTTTATCCTGAAATGCAGTTTGGATGCACACAATGGTGTCAGCTAGGCTTGTTGTTGTAGAGCGCTCTGTAGGACCAAAATGCATGTTGTCGGGTGCATTAGCGAAGATCACATCCCGAAGATATGGCAGCATGATCTTATCAATAATCTTAGCGATTATTGACGATACAGCAATTGGACGATAGCTTATATGGTTATTATTACTAGCCTGCTTTGGAATCAGGGTAAATCTAAAAGTCTTCCATAATCTTGGAAGGAATGGCTGGAAGATGCAACTGGAAATAATATGAACTAGAGAATCAATGATGAATGCACTGGACAATTTAATAATAAAACTAGGGATGCCGTCAGAGCCTTCACTACTATCAATTCGTAGTTTGTTAATAATTTTCTGAACTGTATTCTTGTTTACAAGTTGGTTGATTGGCAAGGCTTGATTAGGATGCATTTCATGTTGAATGCTATTTGCGTGTTTATAAGAATTGAATTCTTTAAATTTGTTTTGCATATCTTCATTGCAGATATGCAAAACAAAATTGCATATCTACAAAATCAAAACAATATGTCAAAATTGCATGTTTCCATATTTAATTTTATCCATTCCAAAGTCTGGTCATGCTGCAAGGTAGCTCTTGTTTTTGAAGAAAGTGCTCTTTTATTATGCTTGAGCCTGAACGTTAAGTAATTTTTGTACGCCTGAATTTTTTTGAGCTGAAACAGTGCTCTGCTCTTTTTATACTTTGTGTGTGTTGATGAAGTGCCGTACTTCTTCCACTGCCTGTGCCTGTGGCATTTTTGTTTCCTTTTAAAGTATGGTTTTAGATGAGATTTGAACCACGGTTTGGATTAAGAAGAAAGTCTTACAAGTTTGGATGCCGACTCTGTTTTTAATTGATTTAACCATTTTATTAGTAAAAACGTGGCATCCTGAATAGGTATATTTTTAAGAAAATCCCATGGATAGTATTTTAAGAGTTGCAAAAACTTTCTTTCTAAAGGAATTTAACTGATGATATTCTTTTAGTGCTTTCTAGAGGGAGGTGAGGATTCCCACAGCAAATTGTTGCTTGCAATTCTATACTTTTGTGGTCAGATCTAAATGTAATGTTGCTACTATGCTTTTCTTGAAGTTGAAGATTGGAATAAACTAGATCAAGCGCTTGATTACCTCTTGTAGCAGGGACGTTGATACTTTTAGCTCCTAGAACTAATAAGGAATCGGACAGCAATTTCATTTGCGAATTATATTTGGGCAGGGGGGAGATTAAAGTCGCCCATTATAATTATGTTAGATTGAGACTTATGAACAGTGATGATCCAGGTTAATACTTCGTTGATAATATCATCAGTAGGTCCAGGCGGAATATAAATATTATATATTTGAAGTAGTGAATCTTTAAGTTGGATCAGAAGAGAAATTCCCTCAAAGTTGTAGGAACAGGAGTTGTAGGTGTTAATAACTTTAATGTTGGATTTTAAAATAATTGCTGATCCTCCACCTCTTCGATTAATCCTAGATGTCATGTATGGAGTGTAGTTTAGATTTTACGGCAGTAGAAAAACATCATGAAGAGGCTCTTGCATCCATGTTTCAACTAAACATATTATATCATGAGTTTCTTCAACCAAAAGTGCTATAAGCGTAGACAGTTTATTTTTTACGCTTCTTACATTCTGAAGAAAAATGTTGAGATTAACATAGGTGTTAGAAGGATGTTCGCAAGCATTAGGAGGAAGGATAAATGATGGACTATGATGGGAACCCGGACTGGTATTCTCTAGCTATGCAGAGAGCTCAACAGATTGAGAGTTAGACGTTAACTCCTCACTGAAGTTGTTGACAGAACCTAGAACAGTTCCATAAAATGGCATGACTAGTAGACCATTCGGCCAGATATCAGGATTTAGATACTTTTGAAGGTCACAATCCTTTAGTTCAATTCTGAAGGAAGCGTAAGTTGGATGTTTGGTATGGTAGACAAGGCAACCTCATGGTTCAGATTTTACAATTTGTGAAAAATGTTGCATATATATCATCTGAAATTTTATGTATTATTTCTGGTATCTTACTGAGAGGCATTTGTTAATCAGCTATGCAATAATATGCAAATACTATGAAATTATTGTACCAACAAATGCTATTATCACACATTTCTGTTTTACATTGTAGACTACTACAGCACACTTGATGGGCAATTCATCCTGATACCAATGCAAAAATAAGCAGACATTTGCAAATAAAAAAAAAAAAATCTTGAATGTGGTACTCACCCACCCTATTGTTTGAGAGGCACCATGCTTGTGATATCCCTACAATGTTTGAATTTTATGACTTTACCAATACTTCAAATTCATTGAATTTATTTACTATATTCTCACCATTAGTGTGCAAACATATATGTGTGCATCTACTTTTACTTCTAGTCAATTTACACAGCCTTGTCCCATGACGACATCCAAAGCAGTCCCTGTAACTCTCATATCATGTTTTTACAGGCTGCCACATGCACTCATTAGAAGGAGTGCAAGAATCAAGTTTACCTCTGCTTGCAGTAGACATTAAACTATTGGACTTTGTATCCCCCCAAACTAGCAATTTCTTAACCTATCTACCTACCTACCATTGCCTCCATAGCATCAGCAAATATTGTTGCACTGCTTCTATTTAAGTCTCATCCATTTAAAACCAGTCTCTCTTGTTTTATAGGGATGGGACACACTAACCAAGGTGAGAAAAATTTTACCCAATGAAATTTGCACAATCTCTCTCCAGGGTGGAACTGACTGACAAGGCTGTCAGTTCCATGTCCTCCCTCCTATCATATCTGGGCAAAATTCCAGACACATTCAAATTTAATCCTAAGTGTGGCTTTTTCTTAACAATGCCCTATACCTGTTAATTAAATATTCAGATAGCCTATTCTTAATATCATTAGTACCAACTTGTATAACAGTAACCATACTAATGACACTGGTACTAATAACATTATCCTTTTATGCCCTTAAAATATTATAACTGTTCTATAACTTTATTAACTTTTGACCCTGGAAAACAAGTTGGAAGCATTTGATGATGCATGAAAAGATGATCCCTGCCAATTGTCAATCTCAGTGAATAAAGACAGTAATGCCAAACTATTCAATCCTGGCTCACTGAAAATATCTTTTAAAGCTAGATGAGAATAATGTTGTCCTCCATAGCTGGTGGAAAATGTAACACACTTTCATATGTTAGCAGAAGTATCACAGGAATATTTAATGAGTGCATATTTAGGTTTACACAATACACACATACAAAAAAAAAAAAAAAAAACAGACCAAATTAATTTATCAAGATGTGGCAAGCAATATTAATGATACTCACGTGACATTGTCATAAAATGCCGGTTCTGATTCTTGAGGATGAGAATATGATTTTCTATATGGTCTTACTGTTGATCCTGTTGCAGTGGCCCTGAATTTTTTGCTCTCTGAACTTTCTTCAGTTTCCTCATTACCACTACCATCACTAATTGAAATTAAAGGGTTAGGCCGAGGAACAACACTAGGACTAGGAGGATAATGGGCAGGAATTTGTTGCTGCTGCTGTTGTTGTATTGTTGGATCAAGTTCATTTATACTGTTTTCACTGCCATAATGACTACTGTACTGAACATTACGACAAAGAGCATCATATGCCATAAGTGAACCTACACTATCACCTACAATTATTACCTGTAAAGGGAAAATTTTGTATGTTAATAGATGTTATAATACTACTATACTTTTATCTTATACAATATGTGAAGGAAATGTTTTTGCTGCCAAAAAGCTGACCATACAATAGTTATTACGAAGTTCATCTGCCAGGTGATAGTGAAATGACAACTATTGAATCATTTGCTGTTCATTTCAAGACCTTTGGCTCTGTAACTGAGAGTAACATGTTATAAACTAAGGTTGTGCAGAGTGCTCTTTGCAATTTTCATTTTTCAGAAAATTAGTGACTTTAAAGAACAATGCTAGTACATCAAGTTCTTTTTCCATACTAGGCAAAATCGCATTAGAACATAATGATATATTTAATACTTCCTTTGGAAAGGAAGAAATAAGCAAAACTGAAACATTTAACTTGGTTTTTAATTTAAAAATGGAATGGCACATTTATGATGGTGAATTTTCAGCACATCCATCCTTAAAAAAAATGGAGATATATTAATATGGATTAAAAAACTCATTTGTGAAAACAAGCATCTCATTATCTGCAATTTTGCTATTAGGATGGAATGTCATTTGGATGAAGCCAAATGCATTCTAATGAGACAGAAAAAGAATTCCTTTCTTTAGTCATCACAGGTGTAGAACCATGGATTTATGGGTATTACACTCTCTGAGACAAAAACAGTCCAAATTCAACTGTACCCAAAGAAAGTCAGGAAATCCATTCAAATGTGAAGAGCATTCTAAACTGTGTTTCTTGATACTGACAGAATTAGTAGAAAGGGAATTTGATGCACAAAAACAAACTGCAAATCTGTTCTGTGTTCAAACTGCATATGTTCTGTGTTGTTTACAAAAGTGGATAAAAAAATGCCCCTTGAAATAGTTTGTGGATTGGTTTCTCTGCCACAATGATACTTCTGCTTTGATTGTGCAAAAATTTATATTAAATCTGCATGAATATTGTCGTCAGCCTACATATACTTAAACTCTAAAACAGTAACCTTTTTTTTTTTAACCAAAATTGCATTTGAAGTTCACAGTGATCAGAAATATTTCACCTCTTCATTATGATTAAAAAAAAAAAACAAAAGAAAGAAAAAAATGCAGCCTACAAAGAAAAATAGAGCAATCACATTTGGTAATGATTGGATGTTCTTCAATCTTACAATTTAAATTAAATATTTCAATTTTAAGCTCTGAGTTATAACTGATTTTAGTGAAATCAAAGAAATTTTCATTTCTGGCATCATGTGTAAATATCCAAATTTACATATAACAGACTGCAATTTTAACTACAACTGCAAAAATTGACTGTTAATTTTTTGATAGTGAATAATCTCTTAATGTACTCTTCAAATTTAGCACATAGTTGACTTTTTTAAAACCAAAACTGAAATGAAGTTTGCACTGAAGGGAAAAAGTTTGACATTTTCATTATGTTCCAAAATAATAAATAAAATAAATAATTACAGGCTAATGAGAAAAATATAGGGCCCAGAAACTACTTGATTACACTTCATAAATCTGGAAAATAAAGATTGGATGTTCATCAGTCTTGCAATTTAAATTTTAAGTTAGAACTGGGTTTCACTGAAATCAAAGAGATTTCCATTTCTTGTACATGTAAATATCCAAATTTTACATTAAAAAAAAAAAAAAAAAAAAAAAAGACTACAATTTTACACTTCAGGAAATAATCTCTAAGTGGAGAGAAATAATATATATTAACAATTGTGCCAACTTTTTTTAGAAAATCACATTATATATGGTGACCAGTGGCGTAGCTACCATGTAGGCAGGCAAGGCAATTGCCGCCAGGCCCGGGCCCTTTTGGGGCCAGGTGTCTTTGGCCGTCTTCTGTTTTTGCAATTTTCATTAATTAAGTAGGGGCCCAAACATATTCTTTGCCTCTGGGCCCAAAAAAGGGTAGCTACACTACTGATGGTAACAGGTTCTTGCAGGTGTCCCCCCCTTGACTTGGAGGTTATCCGTCGAGGATTGCACTACTGCCTGTCGCGGGGAATCCCAGCTACCATCTTTGGACATACCATCGACACCCGCACTGACTGCAAGCAAGAAAAGAAAAAACTAGCTGCCATGCTACTACAAATCTGGCAGACAAGATGGGAGGAGACGGACAAGGGTAACTAAGAAATTCATCCCGGATGTCAAACTAGTTTATCCAAAGTCGCCACCTTGGTTCTCTCCTGGCCTCTACTGTACATATATTATAACTGGACACGGCTCTATAAATCATAAGTTGACTACCTTGGGAATCATCAATAATCCCTACTATACATGTGGAGAAATTGAAGATTGGGACCATCTTCTTTATAACTGCCCAATTTATAACGATCTTCGAGAAACACTGTACACCAGGCTACAACACATACCTCAAGGACAGGAGCACCTGCTAATTTCTGAAGAACAATATTATAAATCATTAACGGAGTACGCACAGAACCTCTTTTCTAGGTGCAGGACTCTACAACCAACTCAAGCCAGGGATAGAAACCTGTAAAGGACTTACTCAAACTTGAAGTAAAAAATCTGTACTTGACTGTTTTACCAGCATCGACTTGCTAACCCTGGAACATCCAAAGTAGGATTACCTGCTAACTTTCCATATGGTTTGGTAGGCTCCAGTGGTCTTGACCACTCCACCGCAAAATATAAGTCACACTCAGCACTCTCGCTGAGTGGTTTTTCTACCCTTCTGGAGTTATCCGCTCCCCCTTTTCTCCTGGTGGGGCATATGCTCCACTGTCAATTTACGGGATGCCCTTACCTACATCCCCTTACTCTTACTTTCATCCCCCATCTTCTTCCGTACACTCTGTACTGCCGCACTCTACCTTATTTTTTATTTATTTTTATTATTTATTTACTTATTTTTTTTATTTTATTTATTTATTTATTTTTATTTATCTTATTTTTTTATTATTATTATCGGTTTTTTTATTATTATTTTTTAATTTTATTTATTTATTTTTTTTATATTTTTTATTTTTTTATTTATATATTTTTTTATTTTTTATTTTTATTTTTTTTGTTATTATTATTATTTTTTTATTTATATATTTTTTTATTTTTTATTTTTATTTTTTTTGTTATTATTATTATTTTTTTATTTATATATTTTTTTATTTTTTATTTTTATTTTTTTTTTGTTATTATTATTTTTTTATTTTTTATTTATTAATTTTATTTTTATTTTTTTTTTATTTTATTTATTTTTTTATTTTTTTATTATTATTATTATTTTTTTATTATTATTTTTTTTTAATTGGTCTCCGTTCAGGAAGCTCAGGCGACCCTGATGGAGACCTGCCAGAGAATAATGGGCAGCCTGGCTACCTCCTAGTGGTGTGTGCGGGCAACGTGGGGTTCCACCAGGGGCCCTGCGGCCAAATGCCAGGACACACAACAGAACCCAATACAAAACTACACATTCAACACACTACACTTTTTCTGGCATTTAACAGTGTTCTGTATTTCTTCATAGTGTACATATGGCGCAGATGTGGGAAACCACAGGTGGCGCCCGACCCTAACACTATGCACACTATACTGATGGTAACATACCACTCTGGACAGAACACTTGTCTGCATTAACACAACTGCTTTATTTTGAACCTGACCAAGCCTTACAAGAATTTTGAATAATAAAATCATATATTTCATATGACTCTGCATAAAATGAAAATATTGAACTAATTAAGTTGTATACATTGCTGCTACAGTCCTCATAGCGGGACAAGGGAATACAACAAATAAGATTAAAAATTTGAAAAGAACTTATCAGCATCCATCCTGATGGGAATAATAACAATAATGATTGTGGAACAAAAGTCATAGAAAAACTGCATATCAGTGGGTATGCAGTTTTGTGAATGATCTCTAACACCCACCCACATCTGTGGCTGGATTATTTGAACTATCATAGATTATACTGACTGGCTGAGAACGGACTGTCTGGCAACTAGTTGGGATCTTTAGAGACCTGTAATGTCATACATGACCTGGAATGAAGCTTTGCTATTCTGGTCACCTCGGTTGATGGATAGGGAATATCCTGTCATGGCCTGTGTGTGTGTGTGTGTGTGTGTGTGTGTGTGTGTGTGTGTGTGTGTGTGGTCTGCTGTCTGGTTAGATGATGATATATGAAACTGGGAGGGTAAAGCTCAATGATGTGAGGAGGAGAGAGGGAGGTTAATGACTTGCTTCTTGTTATTTGATATTTCTGCCCACCACTTCCTCCTATTTGTTGTGTAATGAAAAATAAAGTTTTTTTTGTAGTCATATTTTGGTTTTCTTCTCTCCTTGAATTACATTCTTGAAAGTTCAAATATCTGCTGATGCAGTGAAAAGCAATGTGGATTCTCCTATCCCCAACATGTTACCCAACCTGTTGTACTCTTTCACTCTTGAGTGAAACTGCTAAACTCTCAAGTTACCTGTCAGTCCTTTGCTCTTGGGTCAATCTGGTGAACGGTATTTTTACTATCAAGGTGTGTGGATACAGGGGGGAGAATTTCTAATGATCTGTTATTTTTGTGAGTTTTCTTGTCCTGCATGGCAGACTGACTCTAAGGGAAAGCCTGTAAAAAGTGAGTACAGGAATCCCTCGATTAGCGCGAGACTCGAATTAGCACAGTTTATATTCAGCCACCAATTTTCAATTAGCACAAATCAAAATTCCGATTAGCACAGTATTTTGGCTTGGTAAAAAGAAACTGAAGATGGTGATGCTACTAAAGTCAGTACTAAGTTACGAATGTAAATACAGTACACTGCTAAAGTATGCATAAAATAATTATAGAAACATTGCTGGTTTTCTTAGTGAGTGCGTGGCTCTGTTCACGAAAGGGAGTTACTATTTATTTCACGTTGCATCATAATTTTTCTCCATTGAGAAGTGTTATCCAGAAATAAACAAAAACAAACGCAAGATACAGTGTGGGAAGCTAGTTTGTTTTTCTACCATAAGAAAATAAAAATAAACGGATTATTTCAAATGTGTATTATTAGAACAATTGAAATATTTTCTAACATTATGCACTCTGAAGGACAACACTGACCGCACTGCATTTATTACATACATGCAGATCAGTTGCTTTCAGTTGTTCTTGTGTTGCGTGTTAACGTGCAGACTCCCGCCATTAATTACTGTGCATACTAATTAATTACATTAATTTCTATTACATTTTTATATATTACGTAATTATTAACTATGAATAAAAGGAAAAGTGTATGTGATAGTGTGCCTCTGGTAATAAGAAAAAAGTGATAATGTTAGATGAAAAAATTGAAGTCATAAAAAGATTTCAAGATGGTGATAGTAAAATACAAATTTGTTGACATCTTGGGATGCCTGAATCAACGATTCGGAAGATTTTAAGTAAAGCCAGTGCATATAAGGAAAAAGGTAAGCTTGCTTCATCGTCAGCATGCACACAAACCACAAGAAACAGAAGTGTTACGATGACTGACATGGAATGTCTTTTGGCCATTTGGATAGAAGACTGCAATCAAAAAAGAATTCCAATCTGCACAATGACCATAAAAATAAAAGCCTTGAGTATTTTTGCAATGTGAAAGGAAAAGTAAACAATAGAAAACTTGGGTAGAGTAGCAACTGAAGAAAATGTTCAAGCAAGTTCTTCAAAAGAAAAAGTGATTGAAGCGGAAACAGAAGAAAATTTCACTGTCAGTAAAGGTTGGTTTGAATGTTTTAAGAAAAGAACAGGACTGCATAACGTTGCATTGACTGAAGAAGTGGCAAGTGCAGATAAAAGCAGCCACGAAATATCCCCAAATTTTAAAGAAAATTGATGACGACGGCGGCTACGCAGATCAACAAATATTTAATGTTGATGAAACAGGCCTTTTTTGGAAACGAATGCCAAAAAAACCTTTATAGCAAAAAAAGAAAAGGCTCAACCAGGATATAAAGTTTCCAAAGATAGAATAACACTTTTATTGGGAGACAATGCAGAAGGCGATTTGAAATTAAAACTTGTGATTATCTATAGAAATGAAACTCCCAGATCTTTCGGTAAAGGTTTTAATAAAGCAAGCCTACCTGTTGTTTGCTGCTCTAATAGAAAAGCTTGGGTCATGAAAGCTTTATTTGAAGAGTGGTTCACTAGCTATTTTTGTCTGATAGTTAAGGCCTACTGTGAAGAAAAAAAATCTTGCATTGAAAATTTTATTAATTTTAGACAATGCCCCGGGCCACCCACCAGCACTTTTGGATTTGTGTGAAAACGTGAAAGTTATTTTTTTACCTTCAAATACAACAAGTCTTTTACAGCCTATGGATCAAGGCATAATCACTACTTTTAAGGCCTATTATTTACACAGAACATTTGTGCAAGCAACTGAAGCAACAACTGAAGATGGTGTAGTTTCTTTAGTTGAATTTTGGAGAAATTAAGACAGCGGGAAAGCAATAGACAATATTCATGAGTCGTGGTCTGAAGTAACATCCAGCAATATGAGAGCAGTTTGGAAGCATATTTTGCCTCATTGCGCAAATGATTTTTGTAGTTTCACTCAACACTGTTACTGATGAAATAGCAAATATTGGAAGAGATCTAGGCTTTGATGAAATTGACAACAGTGATGTTCGAGAATTGCTGGAATCACATTCAGAACAATTAAGTATATTGTGTATTAAGTATAAACCATATTGCGTAAGGAGGCCTAAGGTTTTGCTGCACCAGTCAAAAAAATAAATCAATAAATAATTAAAGAATAAAATGAAGAAACTAGTTGACTCCCTCCTTAAATTAGCATAGGCATATGATGCAAGAAAGCAAGCTTATGCAGCATCATGCAAAAAAACCAAAAAAAAAAAAAAAAAAAAAAAAAAACAACCCCCATTTCACCCCTCCGTTTGTTTAAAATACCTGTCCAGTTGAGCCTAAAATTTATTTAGGATATCAACTTCCATAACAAAGGATGGAAGTCTGTTCCACCAACCAACTACCTGCTGGCTAAAGGCAAATTTCCGCACATCTATCCTACATCTGTCTTTACTCAATTTGAATTTATGCCCTCTTAGGTGATTATTCTGAGCAAGAGGAAGAATCCCATCGGCATTGAGCATGCTCAAACCATTCAAGGCTTTATACACCTCTATCAGATCACCTCACCGGTGCCTAGTCTCCAGACACTGTAATTTGCAAAACTTAAGCCTTTCTTCTATGTAACACTACTGTTACATAGGTAAAGAACTCTTTTCTGTTTTTCTTTGCATCCTTTGCCAAGGATTTCTCATAATCTGCCTTTGCCTGCCTAATCTCCTTTGTGACTTGATTACAGACCAGCTTATATCTATCATAGGCTTCCATGTCACCCATTAATTTTTATGTATCCCATGCATTTTTCTTCTCTTTCATATGTCTCATTAGTTCATCTGACATCCATTTAGGCCTAAACCTTGAACAATATTTCTTAGTTGGTATGTAAAGCCTAGTAGCTTCCAAGATAAGTTCTTTGAATGCTTCCCATTTTGAATTTGCTGTTGGTAACATCATCAGTTGGTCCCACTGTATAGAATTTAAATACTGTCTCAGACCATCCTAGTCACCTTTACAAAAGCAAAACCCTTCCCTTTACCCCTGATGGTAGTTACCTATTTAAGTAAATCCCACTTCAGCACACTGTGATCACTGCCACCTAGTGGTTCCTTTATCTGCAGATTCTTAATGCATGAAGAATCACTACTGATAATCAGATCAAGAGTATTACTCCCTCTAGTTTCCTCCTGAACATGCTGATGTAGAAAACAATCATTCAATAAATCCACAAAAACCTTGCTAGTGCGTGAGGGATCAACCCACAAATTCCAGTCAATATCTGGG
Source organism: Mastigoproctus giganteus (assembly GCF_048544385.1). Classification (NCBI taxonomy): domain Eukaryota; kingdom Metazoa; phylum Arthropoda; class Arachnida; order Uropygi; family Thelyphonidae; genus Mastigoproctus; species Mastigoproctus giganteus. The sequence continues at coordinate 165,788,601 of NC_143579.1, forward strand.
AAATTAAAATCCCCTATAAGACTCTCTGATTTACTGGTCCACTATTTTCTTGTACAGTTTCTTACTATACTCATCAGAGTCATTAGGCCTATAGCACACTCTTACTCTCAATTTTGATCTCCCAATGCTTATGTCACACCAAACTGACTTGACACTGCACTGTCCATCGATGTCGACTGGCTTCACTTCCTTGGATTTTATGTGTTTCTTAACTAATAGCATAACCCCGCTTCCCTTCCTGTCTATCCTTTCTGTACACATTGTACTCCCCAAATTCCAGTTCTGCATTCCTTATATCTGTGTGACACCAAGTCTCTGATATCCCAACAATATCTGCCTTTGATATTTTGAGCAATATCTCAAATTCATCAAATTTATTTACCATTCAATGAGTAATTACTCTATCTAGCTGATCTTTGTTCCTTAAGCTGTCAGCCTCAAACATCCAAACGGAAACAACTTGGGGTCCCTCACTCAAATAATACATATTAAGTGAAAGTAGGCATTTTGCAGAATTCCTGCTGTGGAGGGGAAAGAACCAACATGTCCACTCCTGAAGTTAGAGAAAAATCAGTATTAAGCTATAAGTTTGAACATGTGAAGATTTCCAATTGATGCTTGCCTTCACACCATTAGGAGGGGGCACCTCCGTAGCCAGGAGGGCAGGAGCAGCAGTGTGTAGCACACGCTTCATGATTAGACCGGGGTTCGAGCCCGTGACTACCAAAATATGGAAAGGTTAGGGAATGACCACTGCATATCCCCGGAGCAATATGGCCTTAGTTGCTAATGCTCCTAAATACCAAAATAACAAACATTAGGAGGGTCTGATTTGTAATGGAGCATAATGTGCTCCATTACATGCCAGAATTGCCTGAGTACCGAGTAATGACAACTAGAAACAAGAGAATTTTTGTTGTTCATTTCCAAGGTGAAATAAATGTTGTCATTAAGTAAGAATGAAAATCTTATCTCCTTTACTACAGTTTCCATATTGCTAGTATTCAACATATCCATTTTCAACTTTAGAAGTGATTGCAAATCTTTAACGGACATGCCACAAGGACTACTTTCAGAAGTACTTTTAGACTACTTTTAGAAACTATATTACACACATTCATTGAATGTTTGGAACAGAAAAAACATTTTTATAACTAAAAATTTGGGTAGGATGTAAGTGATAACAGCAATCTTTTATTAATAACAGTTACTACCCAGAACCAAGATAAACCTATCTGGATAGATTAATTCTGGAAGAGGTAGTAACTTTAGCTCTAAAAGTTCTGTATTATACCTTGAAAGTACAACTGAAGTGCAGTGTTTATGAAAGCTACCATAAGGGGATATGAAGTTAAACTGAAAAAGGATGGTTGAGGAATGTGTTTTCCAACTGATCACTGAATTAGGAAGATGTGGGCAAAATGGACTAATCTCATAAGTGGAAGCAAAATTGTTGTTATAGGCCACCTGTTTCTTTAAGCAAAGTGCTTCTGTCACTGCTACACACAAAACTGGGACTAATGAAACTTTAGCAGTGCTAAAGCCATAGATAAAAGAAGGAGGTTGTTTTAAGTACATTATTTCAAAATTTCCTGAGTTTTCAATATAACACAAATCAGACAGCTGCTGCAAAATGATAATTTTGCAACTTCTTAGAAAGAAGTTGAGGTTGTTAGTATTCAAGAGTATTTTGAAAAAGTTCTTTTAAGCATTTAAAAATCAAAGGACCATGAGGAAACTGTCAACTCCTAACTTATTAGTTTCAAAAATCTAGGGGTTACAACATGGTTGTGTTCTGCACAATCATGTTGCAGCCCCTTGAATATTTTCCATAGAACTTTAGTGCAGTGAGTGAGGAGAAAATTAATGAAAATTTTCACCAAAATAAAGACTATCGAAAAAAGATACTAAGTTAAATGGAATGAGACAATGATGGCAGGCCACTAAAAAAGGGATTTGCATGATAAGCGTAAGAGAGTTTCTGAAAAACAGATTCATCCATGTGCAAAAAAAAAAAAAAAACCATACTAAACCACTAAATAAAGTATTGATTTAGTCAGATGACTGAGTACATTACCATTTGTCATTAATACTTTGGACAAAACTGCCTGCTGAATGTTTGACACACAAATACACGGATGTGATAATAAAAAAAAAGAAAAAAAAAAAAAAAAGAAAAAAAAAAAAAGAGAAAATAAAGACAGACTAATTTTACCACATAAAATACAGAATGATTATTAATGAAAACAATATATACAGTGTTTTAATTAAAGAAACCAGGGTAAATGCACTTATTTTATTGATTTAGGGTATTTATCATCTACATTTTTTTTTTTTTTAAAGTGATATTTGAATTGAAATTTTAATCTGATGTTAAAATGGACAAAATACACTATATATTTTATGATTTCTAAAATTAAAATTTTGTCTGTAAACTTCATTTTACTCAATGAGAAAGTTCTCCCACATCCTTGAATTTGTTTGAAAACATCAGTGTTTCCAAACCAATCCTTCAATCTCTCTCTCTCTCTCTCTCTCTCCCTCCCTCCAGTACACTTTTTTAGATGTGTACAGCAGTTAGCTGTATGATGGCAGTTTGTGCCACATCTCCACATGCTACAACCATTGCATTATTACTATTTTTTTATTCAAATAAAATCGGTTAACCTTCATACCAGATATTTTTAAACCAAATAAGAATAAATAACAACTTTCCCACTGAGATAAATGTGGCTGATTAGGCAAAATTTTAATTTAGAAATTGTAAAATCGAAACAGTAATACTAATACATTTTCAACATCAAATTCAAAAATTTAAGCCCAAAATATGACAAAAAAAAAAAAAAAAAATGCTCCATACAACAAATAATTAAAACCTAAAACATTAAAAATAAGCAAGGTAAACCCTGGTGCATTTAAATTGAAATATCCTCTAAATCTGAATCTATAAGATATTCTTCTCACCATTATATATTATTATTTTTTTGTTTGTCTGTACAGGTTTGTAACAATTTCTGAATACCTGTGACAAACCTAAACAAGGATAACTTATCTACAAAATAATAATAATAATCACAACTATTCAATGTGAAATCCTATGTCCAAATGAACAAAACACCAACAACGCAAACATTAGAACTTTTTTAAAAAGCCCATGGGAGATCCATTGTATCTAGATTTAATGTATTTAAATAGCATAATTGGTTTAAAGATGGAAAAACAAAACAGAAAATGTTCCTATCCCAATATGTTGCTCAACATCAACTGATGCGACTCTTAGTAAAGATTCTGTATCTTTTAAGGAAGATAAATTTTATAAGTATGCTGAGACCTCGTGCATTAGTTATGGGAGTATACTAAGGATTTTGAAATAACATTTGGGAACAACACATTTGTTCATGTTGAGTTTGTTGCTTCTTTATTGCTGAACAAAGGAAGGTTAGAACATTTGTGCTTGCCTTGAAAATACCTACAAACATCAGAAAAATGATTTTTTAAGCAGAATAATCAATGGATATGTCTTGGATCCATCACTATGATTCTGAATAAAAACAATGCTTGCATGGAAGCACATCTCTACCTCCAAAGAAAGTTAATGTGGAAAACGTTTGCAGGCAAGCACATGACCATTACTTCTTACGATATGAAAGACATTATTTACATCCACAGGGTGAAAAAACCTATGATGTCTGGATAATTACAGTGGAGATTGAATCAGAAATTGTTTGAATCACACTAACAGAAATGTCACAAAGTGAATCAGAAAAGCATCCCCCCCACCTTTGAAAACATCTGGATGACTATCATATGATGGTAAGGCAGAGTGCATTCATGCTATACTCAGCAAATGCTATGAGCATAGCATTAAAAGCTCTCAACAAACAGGATTTTGCCTCAAGAACTGTCTCTAGAAGGTACCCCCACAGCTAAGTTCTGGGGCTCCTTCTTCCCAACATCACCTATGCTGACGAGTTGGTTCTTCTCTTTCCTGAAGAGTCTCACCTAGAGCTTGAGCAGAAAGGCAATAACATACTTCATAATATGGCAAATTGGGCAAGTCATAACAAACTACACAATCAAAACAAAAATTATGATAATCCGAAGTAAAGTTGACTATAAAAGACCACCAAATATCAAAACTGAAGGTAAACAAATTCCATTAGTTCAGCAGCTAAAATACTGAGGTATCCTCCTGGATGATCAACTAAATTTTACTCTACATAATCTTATTATAAAAATCAAGAAATTTACAGCTGCTATTATGAGAATTACTTGTACTGAGTGGGGCCTAAACAGGAAAACACTGATTTTTATTATAATGTGGTATTCATTCTGATTGATTCCTTTGCATCCACAGCCTAGTTCCATAGGGCTACTCAAATAAAACTACACGCTAAACTCAACTCCCTACAGTGATTCATGTTTCTTGCTATGCATTGGGCCTGTAGAACCATATCCTCTGCTGCTCTGCAGGTTCTAGCCAGAGTTTGACCTTTCAAACTCCATGTGATATGTAAAGGCCTTTCCTACAGAATAAAAGCATGCAATTCTAACTAAAATTTTTTAGGCATTATCTGCAATGTAGCAGTTGATATAAAAAGAGAAAAATTTGCATCTGGAATGAAAACCTGGCAAATCCGTTGGGAAAAGTAGTGCTACAGGTCATGTTACATGTTCATTTACCTTGCAAGTCACATTTTGAAATAAAGAAAAATGCAAACTACTGGTTCTCTCCAAAAAAAGTACGAGTACACTACAACACAAATTCAAATGACTACAAGATTTTCTTCAGGACTTTAAAATCTCAACTACTTCATGTTATTATGATGCTCACATCTACTTACTTACTTGCCATGGTAACTCCTATTTCATACCAGCGTTTACTGAATGTTTCGAGCATAAGCACGACCATTTATTACAATCCATCTACTGATAATCATCTACCGATGACTGTAAATGTTGATTTTTAGATGCTGACCACCTGATTTACCCCATTTGTCTATGGATGACTACCTGTTGATTCCAAAATCCTGGAAGTTTTTATTATTATTATTTTATATATATAATTAAAATAGTATGTAAGATACAGATTTAAGATAAAGGATTTGAACAGAGCTTAAAGTAAAATAATTTACAATAAAAGCTATACAACAGACCCCTAAGGCCAAATTAATAGAATAAGAGTGTATTAAGCATACCGAGTTTGCCTTTAGGTCAATAAGGAAGATAAGATTTCAGAATAAATGTATTCTAAATAAAAGTATCCCAGTGAACTACGAGGCCAAACGACTTAGATAGCGGGAGCTGGCTTAATTTGTTATGCCCTATAAATAAACAAATAATAAAACGATGATGATGAGGCAAATTACTGATATTAGGATATATTGAATGGTACATTAGCCAAACACTATCCACTTGAATTAGAATTGGAATGTACCAATAAAAATAGTACCATAGCAGCTAACTATCTAGATATAGATATTTATAAAATAGATAATAAATTATACATTAAAGTATATGATAAACAAAGAATTTATGTTTTGAATCCACTAGCTTAACACACTGGCATTCGAATATTTCAAAAAGCATTCACAGCAATATAATTATTTCACAGAGCTTTAGATTGATAAACATCAATAATATTACTTAATCGCTTAGCTTGAGATCTAAGCTGTTTAAGATTGATTTTCCATCTAAGTTTATCTATAAACATCTTACTTAACAAAGCTATTAATATTGCAGTTAACAAATGGCATAATAATATAAATCCAAGTTATGTTAAAGCTAATGTATGCTAAATAAAAAATTGCAGTCCTATTGGCTCTCACTATTCACTATATTTCGCTTCTTTTCGTTTGCAAAGTTCTATCTATTACAGTTCTATTGTTCTCTCTAATCTCGCAATAGTCAATCTGTACATATGGATATAGTAGGCACTTTCCTTAGAACATGCTACATATAGCTTACACTGTTTGAAAAAGTTGTACCTATATTTGTTGTAAGGGCAGTAATTAATTTTAGTTTATAGGCATTTCAATTTATGGGCATTTAATTTCCATTTCATTTTTAATTTGGTTTATAGGTATTTTTAATTTGTATATTGATACAAATTAAAATTTTGAGAACAACTATTATTTTTCATAGGGTTTTATCTTAATAAAATTCAGAAATATAGAGGATGCTATTTTCTAATATTTTCAGTTATTTAGATTGTCTTGACGTTACCTGAACTGAGAGGGCACTACTATCTCTCTCTCTCTTTGTTTTAAAATTTTCAGTCATTTAAGTATTTATTTAGTTTGTCTTGCAGTAACCTGAACTGAGGGGGTGCTAATATCTCTGTGTTTTAAAATTTTCAGTCATTTAGGCATTTATTTAGTTTGTCTTGCAGTTACCTGAACTGAAGGGGCACTGCTGTTGTTGTTGTTGTTGTTGTTGTTATTTGGTTTTTTTTAGGAGCATTAGCAACTAAGGCCATATTGCTCTGGGGATATGCAGTGGTCATTCCCTGACCTTTCTGCATCCTCCATATTTGGTGGTCACGGGCTCGAACCCCAGTCTAATCAAGAAGCGTGTGCTACGCACTGCTGCTCCTGCCCACCTGGCTACAGAGGCACCAAGGGGGCTCTGCTATCTTTGTTTTATGATAGGTAACATGGATAAAAAAAAATTTTATTTGGCCATGTTGCTGCTGGGATAAGGTGGTAAGCTTCACATCCTATTTATACCCTTTGTTTTAATTTGTTCCTTTTGATTCACTATTTCAGGCATGTTGATTTACAATTTTATTATTATTTCAGAAAGGTTGAATTATTTTTATTATTCTTTTTATAATATCCTTACAAATGGCAATTCTTTATTTCATTATTTCTTTAATATACTACAACTAGTATTTCATTATTGCTTTAAATTTTTACCCTTAAAATTCTACAACTGGTATTTCATTGTTTTTTTTTTTTTTATTATAATCCAGTTTTGCCCAATACAGTATACTTAAACTTGTTATTCTTACTGTAATACCAGAATCCCTTATTAAAGGGACGGGCAGTTACGCTCCCAGTATATCTGAAGTACCTTTATTAGAAGCTATTTTCTTTGCTTTTGAATTTCTGCTTTCTAACTCTAAATTTTATACCTCAAAATCTATTATAGTAATTCGAGGGAATTGAGGTGCTATTGCTTTCATTACTCTTACTTCTTTTCCCCTTATGTCAGCATAAGCCTTTCTTTTTCACAAGTATATATCAAATGCATCAACTCACAGGAAATGTATTGTTGGCTCTCATTTTCTGTATTATTTGTTTCAAAGCTATCTCTGTCGGGAGAGCTGTTATTTTGCCAGTTTGCTGCTAAATTTTAATATAATTTTTAACAATTTGGATAGCAAAGGCTATTTGTTATTAATTATTTATTATTTGTTTATTTATAGGGTATAACAAATTAAGCCAGCTCAGGCTATCTAAGTCGTTTGGCCTCATGGCTCACTGAGTATACTTTTATTCGGAATATATTTATTCTAAAATCTGATCTTCCTTATTGGCCTAAAGGCGAACTATGTATGCTTAATACATTCTTATTCTATTAATTTGACCATAACACACTCTTATTCTATTAATTTGGCCTTAGAACTGTATTGTATAGCTTTTACTTTACATTATTTTACTTTAAACTCTGTTCAAATCCTTTGTTTTAAATCTACATTTTACATACTATTTTAATTATTTTACAGACTGATGTAATGTTTAATCAATAATTTGATGACATTAATCTGATCTGGGACCTTTTCATACTTTTCCTGCTATTCCATTTTTACCTTTTATTATATATATATATATATATATATATATATATATTTAAATAATGGCTTAAAAGTTTAACATAAAATAAGAAAATAAATAAATAAATATTAAGCTATCATTAGAGGCAGCAAAATGCACCTCCTCCACATGAAGCCCAGATATATCCAATAATTCAAAATAAAACAACATAAAACATAAGCCAGTAGCAAGGCAAAAAATGTAGAGCAAAAAATTAACATAAAATAACGTAAAAATAAACAAACAGGGAGGGGGGAAGTAAAGGTAAGATATAAACAGTAGCCGATAGTCCGCTATATAGTTTAGCACATTAATTCCAATTAATAAAATTGATATAAAATTTAAAATAATGCCAATTATAATATGATTTAGCGGTACTCCTCTAGAAGGTACCAGTTCCGAAAAACGTGAAATATCACCAAAAAGGGTTAAAAGAACTACTGAAAGAAAAACAAAATATCAAAATAGACTGACCATTATACCCCATATCGACAAACGACCACGAGGCCAATAATGGTCATGGAATCGCTGCATTTCAATCGCTATACAAATCATCGCAAATGCGAAAAGATCGAAGAACCAAACCACCCATTCACCAATGCAGAGGATTTGCACAGCGGTGGTCCTTATGCAGTGAGAAATAATTTATAGAACAGACAGCACTCTAGATCAGAGCCACACCCCACTGACATAATGTAAGCTTAGCCAGCTTATATAAAAGAAAAGAAAGGGAATAGATGGCGCACAGGCGCTGCTTATTTATCATATCAACCCACTACTACCACTGATTTATATTTAAATAACGGCTTAAAAGTTTAACATAAAATAAGAAAATAAATAAATAAATATTAAGCTATCATTAGAGACAGCAAAATGCACCTCCTCCACATGAAGCCCAGATATATCTGATAATTGTTCTATAAATTATTTCTCGCTGCATAAGGATCACTGCTGTGCAAATCCTCTGCATTGGTGAATCGATCGAAGGAGGAATGGGTGGTTTGGTTCTTCGATCTTTTCGCCTTTGCGATGATTTGTATAGCGAATGAAATGCAGCGATTCCATGACCATTATTGGCCTCACGGTCCTTTGTTGATATGGGGCATAATGGTCAGTCTATTTTGATATTTTGTTTTTCTTTCAGTAGTTCTTTTAACCCTTTTTGGTGATATTTCACGTTTTTCGGAACTGGTACCTTCTAGGGGAGTACCGCTAAATCATATTATAATTGGCATTACAGTGGTACCTCGACATACGAGTTTAATTCGTTCCGTAACCTTGCTCGTATGTTATTTTTTTTTTTGGTTTTTTTTTTAGGAGCATTAGCAACTAAGGCCATATTGCTCCGGGATATGCGGTGGTCATTCCCTGAATGACCTTTCCGCATCCTCCGTATTTGGTGGTGACGGGCTCGAACCCCGGTCTAATCAAGAAGCGTGTGCTATGCACTGCTGCTTGCTCGTATGTCAAATTGCTCGTATCTCAAAGCAATTTTCCCCATTGAAATTAATTGAAATGCCATTAATCCATTCCAGCTCCCAAAAAACCACCTCAGTTGTTTTTGTTAAGTGTTTTTGAATAAGAAAAATGTACTGTATTTACAAGAAGAAACATTTATTTATAAATAACAAATACATATTCTATAGAAACATAATAAAAGAAAAGGTGAAGTGCTTACGGAAGCGTATAATTTTCGTCATTGGTCTTCGCTTTTTTTGTCACGCTTTGCTCATTTTCACCTGCAGATCGTTTAAAAAAACTGTCCAATGAGGTTCGTTTCTTCCTCCCTTTCAGGATATTGCGGAAATGTGTTGGGCAAGTTTCGTTGAACAACTCCAATGCACGACCAGTTGCAACTTTTTCGGGGTGATTTTTATCCACGAACTCTACAACTTTCTCCCACATTCCCAAGATCTCCTTTATATTTCTGGTAGAGATAACCTTCTCCATCTCTGGCTCCTCTTCAAAACTAATTTTTCGTTGAACCACCATATGCTGCTGCGAATGTAGATCGTGTAACTCCTCGGTTGTCAACTCCTGAGTCTGTTCCTCGACAAGTTCGTTCACATCTCTCTCATCCACCTCCAGACCCATGGATTTTCCCAGAGAAACAATCTCCTCTACCACTGACACTTCGGGTCCCAATCCTTCAAAAGCCCTTTCAGCTACAGCCTCAGGCCACAGCTTCTTCCATGCAGATATTAAGGTCCTCGTTGTAACACCCAGCCAGACCTGTTCAATAATTCTTAGGCATATCACGATGTTAAAGTGGTCCTTCCAGAACTCTCGAAGGGTAAGCATTAGCATTAGTAGAGGCATTTGATGCAAGAAAGCAAGCTTATGCAGCATCAGCCAAAAAAAAAAAAGTAACATAAATAAATAAAAATAACCACTTCCACTTCACCCCTCTGTTCGTTCGAAATACCTGTCCAGCTGAGCCTTAAACTTATTTAGGCTATCAACTTCCACGACAAGGGATGGAAGTCTGTTCCACCAACCAACCACCCGCTGGCTAAAGGCAAATTTCCGCACATCTATCCTACATCTGTCTTTCCTCAATTTGAATTTATGCCCTCTCAGGTGATTTTTCTGAGCTAGAGGAAGAATCCCATCAGCATTGAGCATGCTCAAACCATTCAAGGCTTTGTACACCTCTATCAGATCACCCCGCTGGTGCCTAGTTTCCAGACACTGTAATTTGCAAAACTTAAGCCTTTCTTCGTAAGAGAACCCCTTTGTCCCATTCACCAATCTAGTTGCCCTTCTCTGTACTCGTTCCAGCAGCTCTACATCCTTCCTGAAATGAGGCCTCCAGGCCTGTATACAGTACTCTAGGTGTGGCCTGACCATTGCCTTATACAAGGGAATAATCACCTCCTTATCCCTGCTAGAAAAATTCCTATATATCATTGACAATACACCATGAGCTACTCTTGCAGCTCGTCTGCACTGCTCAGAGAACTTCATATCTGCCTGCACCGCCACCCCCAGGTCCCTTTCATTCTCTACCACTGTCAGTGTAGTACCACAGAGTTGATACGTTGCTCTGGGGTTGCTGTTTCCCATATGTAGTACTTTACATTTGTCAATGTTAAACTTCATTTGCCACCTCGAAGCCCATCTGCTCAACCTTTCCAAATCCTGTTGCAGCAGCATAGTGTCAGTAGTGTCCTTGACAACCCTGCCAACCTTCGTATCGTCTGCAAACTTGGACATTAAGCCTGATATACCATCATCAATATCATTTATAAATACAGAAAACAATAAAGGCCCCAATACTGAACCCTGAGGGACTCCACTAATAACATTAGTCCACGATGAGCAGTGTCCATTGATTACCACTCTCTGTCTTCTCCCCCTCAACCACCCCTTTATCCATAGCAGCAACTTGCCTCCAATGCCACACTGCTCCAATTTGTGCAGCAGTCTTCCATGTGCAACAGTATCAAAAGCCTTTCTAAGATCCAAGTATATAATATCAAAGTTATTCCCTGCATCCAGTTCTTTTGTGACTGCATCATAGTATCCAATCAAATTGGTCAGGCAAGACTTCCCCTTAACAAAACCATGCTGTGTCCTAGCTATAACTGAAGTCTTGTCTAGATGATCCTGCAGTGCTTCTTTCACCAGTGCCTCCATTAATTTTCCGGGAACAGAAGTTAAACTCACAGGTCTATAATTACTTGTGTCAGCCTTTGATCCCCCTTTGTGAATTGGGGTCACATTTGCACATCTCCAGTCAATGGGTACCTCCCCTGAGTCCAAGGAAGCTCTCATAATTATGGCTAAGGGTTTGCTTATCTCCTTTGCTGCCTCCTTTAATATAACTGGATAGATCCCATCCACCCCAGGTGCCTTTCTTGTGTTTATCTTCAACAATTTCTCCTCCACTTTGCTCTCAGTTATTACAAGATTCTCTAGCTTACTGCTAGAGTTGAATACACCTCTGGCATTCCCCTCGCTGAATAACTCCTCATGTGTGAATGTCGATGCAAAATATTCATTTAGTTTGTTAGCTACCCGAGCAGGGTCATCAACAGTTGACCCATCGATCTCAAGTGGACCAATCTGATTCATCCCCTTCTTTCTAGAGTTTACATAAGTAAAGAACTCTTTGCTGTTTTTCTTCGCATCCCTTGCCAAGGATCTCTCGTAATCTGCCTTCGCCTGCCTAACCTCCTTTGTAACTTGGTTACAGATCAACTTGTATCTATCATAGGCGTCCGTGTCACGTGTTAATTTGTATGTATCCCATGCATTTTTCTTCTCTGCCATATGCCTCATTAGTTCATCTGACAACCATTTAGGCCTAAACCTTGAACAATATTTCTTAGTTGGTATGTAAAGCCTAGTAGCTTCCCACGATAAGTTCTTTGAATGCTTCCCATTTTGAATTTGCTGTTGGCAATATCATCAGTTGATCCCACTGTATAGAATTTAAATACTGTCTCAGTCCATTGTAGTCGCCTTTACGAAAGCAATACCCCTTCCCTTTACCCCTAATGGTAGTTACCTCTTTGAGTAAATCCCACTTCAGCACACTGTGATCACTGCCACCAAGTGGTTCATTTATCTGCAGATTCTTAATGCATGAAGAATCACTACTGATAATCAAATCAAGAGTATTACTCCCTCTAGTTGCCTCCCGAACATGCTGATGTAGAAAACAATCATCCAATAAATCCACAAAAGCCTTGCTTCTGTGTGAGTGACCAGCCCCCAAATTCCAGTCAATATCTGGGAAATTAAAATCCCCCATTATAAGACTCTCTGATTTACTGGCCCACTCTATTTCTCCGAACAGTTTCTTATTATACTCATCAGAGTCATTAGGCCTATAGCACACTCCTACTCTCAATTTTGATCTCCCAATGCTTATGTCACACCAAACTGACTCGACACTGCACTGGTCAGCGATGTCGACTGGCTTCACTTCCTTGAATTTTATGTGTTTTTTAACTAATAGCATAACCCCTCCTCCCTTCCTATCCTGTCTATCCTTTCTGTAGACATTGTACTCCCCAAATTCCAGTTCTGCATTTCTTATATCTGTGTGACACCACGTCTCTGAAATCCCCACAATATCTGCCTTTGATGTTTTGAGCAATACCTCAAATTCATCAAATTTATTTACTAAACTCCTAGCATTGGTGTACCCACAAGTATACATGCACCTGTTCTTTTTCTTAGCTACCCTAACACAACCCATGTGTTTACTTGTACCCCAATGATTCCCAGCAGTCTCTGAAATATCCTGCATCTTATTTTCCAGGCTGCGGCTCATTCCAATAGAAGCAGTGCAAGAATCACTTTCACCTCTGCCAGTGGCTACTGTTAATCTATTAGTCCTTGTATCCCCCCAATCTAGCAGTTTTCCGACCCACCTAACATTGCCTCGATAGCATCAGCAAACATTCTTGCACCCTTTCTATTTAAGTGTATCCCATCCCTGTAGAAGCAGTCTCTCCTGTTAACAAGTACAGACCAGGCTGAAAAAAATTCTACCCCTTGAGCCCTGCACAATCTTTCCAGGGCCGAATTGATTGACAGGGCTCTCATCATATACTCCCTCCTATCGTGTCTGGGCAGAATTGCAGACACTTTCAATTTCAACCCTAATTCACGGCTTTTTTTCATCAGTGACCTGTACTTGTCAAGTAATTCCGCCGGTCTCCTACTCTTAATGTCATTAGTCCCAACGTGTACAACTATATCACCTTTTGTGCCCTTAAAAGATGATATCCGCTCTACAACGTCATCAACTTTTGCCCCTGGCAGACATACCCTGGTCCTATTCCACCTATCCTTTTTACAAAGCATGTTTCCCGTTTCCCTGACAATAGAGTCACCAACAACTACTAGTTCCTTTGGGACCAGCGCATTCTGCCTTGGGGGTTGCCGCTGTGTTCCGCGATGACCAAGTGCAAGCTCTGGCATTGGTGTGGGCAGCTGAGAGCTTGATGGGCCCCTCACTTGTAATCCTTCGAGGGCATCCACCCTAAGGTTTGTGTTCTCCGTCACTTCAAAGCAGCGCCGAAAAATGTGCTTGGTGTACAAGTTCTTAAAATTAGAAATCACCTGTTGATCCATGGGCTGCAGGATAGGAGTGGTGTTGGGTGGTAGGTAGAGAACCTTTATAAACTTGAACTCTTCGAGTAAATCATCTTCGAGATTTGTTGGGTGAGCAGGGGCACTGTCGAGGACGAGAAGGACTTGCATGGGTAGGTTGTTTTCCTGTAGATATTTTTTAACAGAAGGGCCAAACACCAGGTTTATCCACTCCACAAAGAATTTCCTGGTGACCCACGCCTTCGGATTTGCCCTCCACATAACTTGTAGTTTTTCTTTTAAAATCTTATGTGACTTAAAGGCTCTGGGATTTTCCGAATGGTATACTAGCAGAGGCTTGATTTTGCAGTCGCCACTCGCATTGGCGCAAAGTGCTAGAGTTAATCTATCCTTCATGGGTTTGTGACCTGGCATCATCTTCTCCTCTGCCATTATGTAAGTCCTATTCGGCATCCTTTTCCAGAAAAGCCCTGTCTCGTCACAGTTGAAGACTTGCTGAGGGATGTATCCTTTGGCTTCTATCAGTTCGGAAAACGTTTTGATGTAAACCTCAGCTGCCTTCACATCCGAACTTGCTGCCTCACCATGCCTGACAACGGAGTGAATGCCGGTCCTTTTCCTAAAGTTGTAAAACCAGCCCCGACTGACTTTAAACGAGTCTTCCGATTCCTCGTTTGTGGAAGTGGGATCTGCTTCAGCAAATCACCATAAATCGCTCGTGCCTTCTCACATATGATACTTTGTGTTAAGAATCCTCCTTGAAGCTGCTTCTCTGTCACCCACACCATCAGTAGTTTCTCCATTTTCTCATGGAGAGAGGTCCGGAGCTTAGAAATTATTGTAACGCCCTTGGCTGGCGTTATACCCTTTATCAACTTCTTCTGTTTAAGCACAGTACATATCATTGATGTGCTACGCCCGTACATCCTCGCCAAGTCAATTACTCGCACACCTTGCTCATGTTTTTCTATGATTTCACGCTTTAATTCAACAGACATCATCTTCTTCTTCTTCGGACCCATGGTTATAAAAATAAATTTGATAATGTTTTGTAAATGTACAAAAAGCAAAAAACGTGAACCCAACTTATCAAAAATGCTACGAAAACGAGGGAAACAAGCACACAGACTGAGGTCTAGTCCGAGGTGGGAGAAACTGTTAGACGCTGCACACGACCCCAACATGCGCCCTGCATGTTGGGGTCGTGTCCAGCGGTGTAGTGTGCGATTCCTCGTATCTCAAATCTTGCTCTCATCTCAAAGCAAAATATCGCTCGCACGGCGGCTCGTATCTCAAAACACTCGTATATTAGGGCACTCGTATATCGAGGTACCACTGTATTTTAAATTTTATATCAATTTTATTAATTGGAATTAATGTGCTAAACTATATAGGGGACTATCGGCTACTGTTTATATCTTACCTTTACTTCCCCCCCTCCCTGTTTGTTTATTTTGACGTTATTTTATGTTGTTTTATTTTGAATTATCAGAGATATATATATATATATATATATACTTAACTTATTACTTTTTAAAATTATGATACTACTCGGGAGCATCAAGTTTGTAGTGACCCCAACCAACCCCCACTAGTTATATATAAATCTAGCCCTGGTATGGATAGCCTTATATATAACACAGATACATAGAAAAAAAACAAAATTAATGTAAATTCAAAGAAGATTAGAGACTTTTAGAGAAAGTTGGAGAATTAGAGAATATTTGAGAAAATTAGTGAAAATTAACATTCTCCCTCATGGCCATACATCTGCTACTTCCTCAGGGGCTTTGAGCAGATATATAGCCATACTAGAGGCAGAGCCACCGCAAGTGGGCAAGGTAAGCATTACTTACGGGCAGCAGTTCATGAGGGTGCCGAAATTATTTTTTATATTGTTTTCTTATTGGTTAATGCTTCATCATCATCATCATCATCAGCCATTTTCAATCCACTGCAGGATGAAGGCCTCTCCAGCAACTTTCCAGTTCCTTCTGTTTTGAGCACTGGCCATCCATTTACTACTCAAAAACTCATGAATTTCATCTATCCATCTCCGCCTTTGTCTTCCAGGTTTTCTTCTAGCTCCTCTTGGGTACCATTCTGTTATTTTCTTAGTCCATCTGTCATCATGTCTTCTAGCTATGTGTCCTGCCCAAGACCATTTTAGTTCTTTAGTTTTGATAAGAATGTCCTTTACTTGAGTTTGCTGCCTAATCCATGTGTTTCTCTTCTTATCTAACAGTCTAATTCCCAATATAATTTGTTCCATTCTTCGCTGTGTAGTTCTTAGCTTCTCTTCCATTCTTTTGGTGAGTGCCCAAGTTTCACTTCCATAAGTCATGGTGGGGAGTATACATTGATTCATTATTTTACGTTTCAGACAAACTGGGATATTGCTCTTCAGTATGTGACTATATTTCCTGAATGCTATCCATCCAAAATTTATTCTTCTCTTGACTTCCAGCCATTTATCATTATTACAGCTAATAACTTGTCCCAGATAAGTATATGACTCCACCTTTTCAATTACTGCTCCTTCAATCATTATTTCCCTTTCCGTGGCATACCTGTTCATCATTACTTTTGTTTTAGCCATATTCATCTTTAGTCCAAAATCCTTACTAACTGTACATAACTGATTAAGATTTTCCTCTAATTCTTTGGGATCGTGGCTTATGACTACAATGTCATCTGCAAATCGTATATGGTTTAGGTACTCTCCGTTCACATTGACTCCTTTCTGCGACCAGTCTAATCTTCTGAAAGCTTCCTCAAGGGCAGCAGTAAACAGCTTCGGAGATAGTGTCTCCTTGTCGAACTCCTTTCTCGATTTTAAATTTCCTACTGTCTTTGTCTAGTCTAATAAAGGATGTAGCACTCTCATATATTTTCTTCAAAATCATAATATATGGAGTATCTATGCCTTGTCTTTCCAGTGCCCAAAACATTGCCTTATGCTGTATGGAGTCAAATGCCTTTTCATAATCCACAAATGCCAGGCATAATGGTGTTTTATATTCATTTGCTTTCTCCATTAGCTGTGATATTACGTGAAGGTGATCCATAGTTGAGAATCCTGTCCTAAAGCCAGCTTGCTCTTTCGGTTGATTCTCATCAAGTATTCTTTCTAATCTGTTAGTAATGACCCTTGTGAACAACTTGTAGATATGGGATAACAAGCTAATTGGTCTATAATTTCCAATTTCTGATTTATCTCCTTTCTTATGCAGCAAAACTATGATTGCATTATTCCACTGCTTAGGCATCACACCTTTTCTAATGCACTTTGTGAAGAGCCTTGCCAGTTTTTGTGTTATGTCTCTTCCTCCCAATTTTAACAACTCTACAGTAACTTCATCTTCCCCCGGGGCTTTCTGATTCTTCATTTTCTTCAATGCATGTTCTACCTCATCAGGAAGAATATCGGGTATGTCGTATGTGTTGCTACTTTGCAATCCATCTTCCCCACTGCTGGTATCATTCCCTCGCTCCTTGTATAATTCTCTATAGTAGTCTTCTGCTATTTGAATTATGCCTTCTCTGCTGTTTATAAGTACACCATCGCTATTCTTCAGTTTCAGTATCATTTGTCTTTCTGTATTACTGCTCATGGCTGCTGATTTCAATCCTTTGTTTTCCCTTAATGCTTGTTCTACTTTTCTTGTGTTAAATCTTCTTATGTCCTCTCTGAGTCTCTTTCTAATGGCTTTGCATAACTCAGTATACTCAATTTTCTCCCTGTCAGTGTTTTTCTTGCTCTTCATTTGTCGTCTTTGGTTCATCATGACAAGTGTTTCTTGACTAATTTTTTCTTCTTTGGATTTCTGTTTCCCTATAGGTTTCTTGGGCTTTATCACTTTCAGAAAGTTGTAATATTCCTCGTCGATATCTTGGTCCTGAGCAGTCTGCAGAAGCTCAAACTTGTTCTTAAGTTCCAGTACATACTGCTTTTTTTCCTCCTCTGTTATCTCAAAGACCTTTGTATTATTTACTCGAGTCAGTTTTTTCCTTTCCTTTCCTACATCTATATCAAGTGTACATCTTACCATTCTATGATCACTTCCAACATTTACCTTATTCAGGACGGTAACATCATTCACAATATATCTTCTGTTAGTGAGGATGAAGTCGATTTCATTAGTTGTTAATCCATTTGGACTCTTCCATGTCCACTTTCTGTTCACCCTTTTCTTGAAAAAAGTGTTCATTACTGACATTCCTTGAGATTCTGCAAATTCCACAAGTCTTTCACCTCTTTTATTTCTTTCACCAATTCCAAAATTTCCTATAGTTCCTCTTTCTGCGCTGTTTTCCCTTTTTCCAACCTTGGCATTGAAATTCCCCATAATAATAGTGTAGTGGGTTTTCTGCTCATCTAGAAGACTCTCAATTTCAGTGTACATTTCTTCAACCTCTTCATCATCATGGCTCGATGTTGGTGCATAAATCATTATAATCTTTAGCTTGTACCTCTTAGAAATCTTGAGTATTAGTCTTGACACCCTTGGTGATGTACTTTTGAATTCCAAAATGTTGTTTTTAAAATCTTTATGGACCAGAAACCCAACTCCACCTTCACTCCTTTCACTGTTTCCATTGGTGTACAGCAGATTTCCACTTGATAAACTGATAAGTGATTCATTTCTTCTTCTTGTTTCAGCCAAACCGATGATATTCCAATTTACATTTTCTAATTCCTTTTCCAGCTCTAATATCCTGTCTTCACCGATGAGTGATCGTACGTTATAACAGGCCAAGTTCAATTTCCGTGCATGGCAGCCTGGTCGTACCCAGAGATTCTTAGCACCCTCTGCTTCCACTCTGATCCTCTCGCTGCCGTAAGAGGGAGAGTGAAAGCTGCTGGGGACTGAGGGCCATTTGTATTGTTGTGCTCTCATTGCTGGAGGGTTTGGTCTTTTCCTCTTCACGCTAACCAGGCGTCTTGAAGAGAACCACTCTACACGTTCGTTGCCACCTAAGTGACGTAACAGGGCTTACCATCGAGAAGGTGTGCATGAGTGGGTTTTAGGGAGGCAGGCCAACCGGACTTCTCCTAAATCTTCTGTAATAGAGAGATATTGGATCCATCAGTGTTTTAGGCTGAGTGTCTGATAACACACAGGATACCTGTTCCCCTCTAAGCCCCTGGTTAATGCTTATCAGTATTCAACATTTAGGGCAGCAAATTTTATTTTGCTTACTGGTGGCACGTAGCAACGCAGCGCTATTGACTAGAGGAATGTATTATACATACCCATTTCTGTAATCTCTATACCACTTTTGCTAGGTTAACTTTAGGTAATTACTTGGTGAATAATTTGGAATAATGAGATTAATTTTTTGAATATATGTACTTAATTTTAAATAAACAGGGTGGTTTACTTATATATGACAGCAAACTGTGATAGGAGATTCAAAGCCCTATGGGTATGGATCAGATTAAATTAAATTTACATTAATTTTGATGTTTTTATACATATCTATGTTACATATAAGGCTATCCATACCAGGGCTAAATTTATATATAACTAGCAGGTTGGTTGGGGTCACTACAAACCTGATGCTCCCAAGTAGTACCATAATTTTAAAAAGTAATAAGGTATAAATAAGTTAAGTACATATATAACCCATGCACGTATAATGTCAAATTGTCACTGTACGTAGGAGCTAATACCCTCATTTACACTATTTAGAAATTTAATATTTAAATCAAATTGCCATTAGACATAATTCCAATATATACAGCAGACTCTCGATTTACCAGTATCGGATTAACTGGGACACTTCAAGACTCCAAAAAAAAAAAAAAAAAAAAACCAAAAATCATAAAATTCAAGTAATAACTAGAAAAGGTATAAACAGATGTTTTGCAAGTTGTAAATAAGTGATGCTATAAGTCGTCATTGGGAGATTAATGTACCTATTATCTTGCAACCCCTGCTGATTTCTCACCCACTAACCACTCAAGAGACCAAATGTTTAGTTTGTTTTAGTGCGTTGCGTCGATTATTGTGTTTCGTTGCACAGCAGAAAGACAAATTTTGTTTCGTTATTTATGTCAGGGATGTATAAATTTTTTTATAGTAAATAATTTTTTTTTCCCTTTTTGTTCATAAATCATGAAAATGATGGGTAAATGCAAAGGAGTTGTGCTTTCATTTAAACAAAAACTTGAAATTATTCAAAAGTTTGAAATCAGTGCATCCGTTAAATTTTTAATGATGAACCATTATAATGTTGGTGACCAAACCATACACGACATCGTAAAAAATAAAGCGATGCTATTAGATTTAATATCGACATCGCAAAAAATAAAGGGAAGCATCGTATTGGACACGCAAGTAGTATGTGGTAAGTTTTTTCGTTTTTTATCTACTGCCATATTTTTTACGTAGGTTGCTGAACATTTTTCGATACAGTTAGTCCCCGACTTACACAACTTCGGACTCACGTAAATTTTTTTTTAATTCAAAAATTTTTTTTTTTTATTTTTAGGATTGTAAAATTTAAAAAAAACCCATAAAATAAGCAATCAATAATGATGATGATCACGTCATGCACAAATTGCACAAGTGAGATACGGAGTAACAAGCAAAAAAAATAGGAAAGAAGAAAGATTCTTACACTTTATTTATGGGTTTTTTTTTTTTTTTTTTCATATGATGGAAGATTTGAGTGAAGGGGCACACATTTCACCATAATAACATAAAAACCACACAATTCCAGCTACTGGTATTTTCAAAAATGCAATAAGATGAGTTTACTACTGTTTATAATTAGATGCACGAACAGAAAAGCCCAATAACACGAAAAGTAATAATAATAAGTGCAAATTGTTTTTATTGTTTTTTGGTAGTGACCTCCAGAAATGTGCTTTAGTAAAATGTGAGTATGTGCGGGGTGATAATAGTGAGTTTTCGCCTTAACCCATGTGAAGTTCTTTACAGAAAATTCATTCTGACCGTTATCATGGTGCCGGCTAAGAGAATAAGTGACAGCAGTACTAGTAAATCTACCAAGAAAAGGAAAGCGATCGATTTGGATCAAAAAATAATAATTATTATTATTATCATTAGCCATAAGGTGCAAGGAAGCCTGAGGCTTTTGCTGCACCAGCCAACAAAAAAAAAAAAAAAAAAAATCCTGAGCTACCCAGAGAGAGAGACTCAGAAGTAGAAGGGAAGAATGATGATATCCAGCTCAGGACCCTTGGTGTGCCAAGCCCATATTCACCAGTGTGAGCCCCTGGGGAAAATTAAACTAATAATCAAGTATCATGCTGAATTCAGATTTGTCAATAATAATATAGTAGCAATATGTTATTAGTCATTCCCGAGTTACGTAAATCTCAACAAAGTAAGAAGTCCTGGAACGTGTCTCTTACGTATGTCGGGGACTTCTGTATTTTTGGATTAATAGGGAAATCGATTATCCGGGATTTGTTTTTTACCATCTATCCCAGAAAATCGAGAGTCTACAGTATTTTGTATGTATATATATATATACACACACACACAGACAGGGAAGGGATGCTGACCTATCAATTGTAATTACCATGGTAAAACTGAGAAGGCCTGCAAGGTGAAGGAGATAACCTAAAATAAATTGATTAAGATAAAAATAATAATGATGTTACCTAAAGTAATGGGTCCTAGGGCTTTAACTACTTCTTCAAAGGATCGGCAGCCAAAACTGTAGGAGCCACCACAATAAGCAGGGTCTCTGTTTCTGTTATGATGTATACGTGCAAAATGTATAAATCATAGCCGACCTGACAGAGACCAAAAAGAAAGGAATAAAATTTAAACTTTCAAAAAAAAAAATAATAATAATAAAATAAAATAAATAATGCCAATAAAACTTTATTAAAGCAAAAAAGAAGAATAAAAATTTTTTGAAAACAAAACGACCAATACATTACAAAAATTAAAAAGAGTAACTGTAGATTACAGGATAAAGCCAACTTATTGTATGTTTGGACCGGAATCGGTGAAATAGATGCATGTGGTGTTTACAGAGAAACATTGGAGACCCAAGGAAGAAAGTGGATAGATTTTGTTTTAATAATTTTTAATAAGATTAATAATTTTGTTTTAATACTTTGCTTGCTTACTTTGTCATTCGGTGCCTCTGTAGCCAGGTGGGCAGGAGCAGCAGTGAGTAGCACACGCTTCTTGATTAGACCGGGGTTCGAACCCATGTCCACCAAATACGGAGGATGTGGAAAGGTCAGGGAATGACCACCACATATCCCCGGAGCAATATGGCCTTAGTTGCTAATGTTCCTAAAATCCAAATAACAAACAACAACAACTTTGTCATTCAGTAACCTGATTATTTTTATCAATATTATATATTTCACAAGCTCTGTTTTGGTGTTGCTTTGGTGTTCCTTGAATAGCTTGATATACATATCTTACTCAGTTTTTCACTGGTCTGACTTTCAATTTTTGGTCACTATGGATCAATTTGACTATTGCCATTTTGTATATTCCATAATCAGTTATTCCTCTTCCTTGGCATTGGTATTTTATTTTTTTTTTAATGACTTTTCATCATTTTTCCTTTTTTGATGCCTTTTATGATGAACCAACTTAGTAGGTGATTTGTGATTATTTGGTTTTTAGGAGCATTAGCAACTAAGGCCATATTGCTCCGGGATATGCGGTGGTCATTCCTTGACCTTTCCGCATCCTCCGTATTTGGTGGTGATGGGCTCGAACTCCGGTCTAATCAAGAAGCGTGTGCTGCGCACTGCTGCTCCTTCCCTACTGGCTACAGAGGCGCCTCCAACTTAGTAGGGACATACTACATTGGCAGAGTAGGTTAAATCTGACCCCGGGGGCTTATGCTCTGTACAGCTCCTCGACACATTCTCCAAACTTTCAACATTCACATTTAATACACACCACACAGAGCAAACCAGCATCTAATGCTTCTAGCCTGAATGGTAATGAGGTCACCTCCTCCAAATATTATCATCCTCACTACGATCTAAAATTTAACAAATGCTCCAACAAACTCTGCCTTACATACCAATACATGCATCCACAACATATTTTGAACAATATTGAAGATTCAATATTCTGCAAAAGCAGCAACGTAGTTTATCTTTTAACGTGCCGAACCTGTAATATAAAATATGTGGGACAAACTGGTAATAAACTCCACCTCAGACTTAACCTGCATAGATCAGATATCAAGAATTACAATAACTGCAACATCCATAACTCGGAGCAAGAAATAGGGTACAATCAATTCCAGACACACTGCTTTACCAACATCTATATTTCCATCCTACCACAAGTAACGGAACCTAATGCCCGAAATCAACAGGAAGAATTATTCATGTTAAAATTAAAAACTTTCTAATCATATGGACTCAATAATAAGTTCAATCATAAGATCATCAGAAATAATATTACAGATATTTGCATATATGACAAATTTCAAGTTACTAAAGGCCTAAATAGATCCAGTCCTTATAGGAAACACAAACCCAATAGTGACAATGTTACTATACATAAATACAAGATAGGTGACTAACAACTATCTCTGACTGAGACAATGGTCAGTTCAGTGTACAGCAGATTCATGATCTACTCTTTTGTACTAAACATAGAATCTTAAAAGCCCTTTACAGATTCATACTCACCTTCAATTTCACATCTAAACATTTACTTGACTTTATTACAGATATCTTTAAATTTAAATTAAAATCTTACAGCAAGGTGACCAGCCAAAATAACAATACTATCATCATTTTTAATTATAATACTTGCCTAGACAATTTAAGCATTAATGATTGCATTAATAAATCTACAGACCTACTTCCAGATGGCTGCCAAAGCTTGAACATTATTTCCAGATTCAGATATGCTAAACCTTTTGGACTCAAAGTTTGTAATTACAAACACCTAGCAACTAACCTAGATAAATTTAACCTTGAACCTACTTCTAATGCATGTATTTGCCATCAGGACAATCTCCAACCGTTTACTGATACACACTTTGGCCATATCTTAACAGGCAACCTAGAGATTATACCTAACAAGGAACTCAGAAGCATCATGTCCTATGACTTCAAATATAGGCCACCCTTTAAAATGAACTTTAATCACTCCAGAAAACAATTATACCAGGATTTACTTAACTTCAGTTTTAAGCAATCTTACCATCATAACGTCCCAATTGAAGCCTTCCAACTATGGATTAATTCAGTACTTGCTATGATGCTACAACATTATAAGCCATCATTACCACAGGTGCAATCACCAGCAGAATTAAAATTTCATTTTTCCACATTAAAACAACAATTGGAGGACCTGCATAAGCATTTTATAATCACCCCTGTTGATAAAGCCTCTTGCAATTATGCCATTATCTATAAAGCCTTTTATTTCCAAACATTAAATACCGAACTAAATTCCAGTGCCGCCTACAAGTCCATCACTAACAACAGTAGTATCATCACAAAGAAGTTAATTGTTTTCAGCAAGAAACTAAAAATCAGCTTTAATAACTAAAATTTTTTCCTTATTTATTTCATACCCAAGTTTTACAAAAACCCTACAGAATTTAGGTTCATTACATCCTGCAAATACAGTTATGCCCATAAACCTGGCAAAACTTAAACCCATAATGATCATCCTTCCTAATAGTAAGATAATTAATAATAAAATTCCAGTTATTAATGCTCTGAATACTGATAACATTTCTCATGTGCAAACTTTTTATTTCAATAGTCTATTCACCAGCATAGACCTAACCAACTTAAAATCGGTCTTGAATGAAATTTATAATAAATGCAAACATATTATTTGTTGTAATTCAGTTTTTTGGAGCAATCTCATTGATCTCTGTGTCTTCAATAACTACATTTTTGACGGCAAATCTGTATACTTACAAACCAAAGGTACCCCCATGGGTAGCCTCGCCAGCTGTATCTTAGCTAACCTATATCTATACTGGTCTGGGACCTCTCTACCCTTAGATATTAAACTTTACAGATATATTGATGACTTATTGGTATTCAACTACCCTACATTTATACAAGACTTTGCTGGTATTTAAGCTTCAGAACTTACTCTGGAGAAAACAAATAATAATGATTTTTCAGCCAATTATTTAGACTTGTATATTAATATTAGCAGCCCTCAAACCACAATCAACATAAAAGAGATGCTTTTAACTTTAATGTAGTCAGTTTTACCCACTGGCACTCTAACATTTCCAAAAAAAAAAAAGTACATGCTAATATAATACTATTCCAATGCATCAGAATTGCTACAATATGCAACAGTGACAGACTCTTTGCTGACAACATTAAACAACTCCATGATAAAATGCTATGCAATAATTTCCCTGCAGCATTCCTCTACCAGCATTTCAAAATAGCAGTAAATATTATAAAATTCAAAAAACTTACCAACTACAACTTAGTATAAACAACATAGTTACTATTTGATTACATATTACTTTAGGCTTGTACATATTATATAGTTATATATACAGTGAAACTTCTCCTAACGGACATCTCTCTACAACGGACATTTTCAAATTCCCCAACTCACCTCCATTGGTTTTAACGTGTTTGCAGCTTCTGTCTAGCGGACATTCTCTGTAACGGACGCGGACAGGCAATCTGCACTGTTTCGTTTAGATTAGCACTTAATTTGATCTCCCCATAACGGACAGCGGGCGAGCTTACGGCCCTTTTCTAGGAGCTTTTCTTCCACGTATTGCCTCAATCGTGTGTTTATTTTCTATTTCCGATTCTCTGAATTTTATCAAGGTTTAGGTTGCGGTTCTAAACCCTTTTTCAAGAATTTTAAGGCATGTCTAAAACTTCTGATGAATTCGGTGTGTGCAGGAGGGGAAGAATGTGGTCGGCCTTTCGTCTTTTCAGTTTTCAATTTTGTTCAGTGTCGTGTGAAGTGCACAATGTCTTCTCGTAAACATTTAACTTTAAAAGATAAAGTCAAACTCATTAATGCATATGATCGGCAAAAATATAGAGTTCGCAATCTCGCAGCAAAATTCAAAATCGGGAAGACCGCAGGTAAGCGACCTCCTAAAGGAAAAAAATGAACTGCTCAAACAATTTTGGAAACACGGAAATGATCAGATTCAAAATCATTCCCGTAAACTGTTGGACCTCAAACTGACAATGTTACGTATGAGTGGTTTTGTCGGCTCACGTGCTAAAAAAATTCCCATTAATGGGCCTATTATTAGGGCTCCAAGGCCTAAAAGGCTTTGGAGGTTGCGAAATCTATGGGAGTAAATGAGTTCAAAGCTTCTGTCAAAGCTTCTAGACAAGTTCAAAACTCGGCATAAAATTTCTTGGAAAACCGTAAGTGGTGAAGGTGGATCTGTTGATACTAGGGTTGTAACAGAGTGGATCCAAATTGGAAGATTTATGTCGTGATTTTGAAGCTAAGGATATTTACAACTGTGACGAAACAGGGTTGTTTTTTAAAGCTCTTCCTGAAAACACAATGGGTCTAAAAAACGAAAAGTGCCAGGGCGGAAAAATTTCTAAGGAACGCTTGACTGTACTACTGTGTACAAATATGCTGGGAGACTTTGAACAACCTCTTGTTATAGGAAACAGACAAAATGCTCGTTGTTTCAAGGGCATAAAGTTGAATCTTTTTGGATGTTGACTGGAAGTCTAATAAAAAAGCGTGGATGACACGAGATATCATGAGCGAATGGATAAGTCACTTTAACCAAAACATGATTCGTCAAAACAGAAAAATTATTCTTTTCATGGATAATGCTGCATCTCACCCGCACATTGAATTGTCCAACATTCAAATCATTTTTCTGCCACCAAACACATCTGCAGAGTGTCAGCCCTTGGATCAAGGGATAATAAAAAATTTTAAACTTCACTACAGAAAACGTGTTTTAAGACATCTCATTGCAAACATGAACGATGTAACATGTGCGAGTGACCTTGCAAAGAAAATCAGCATCCTAGATGCGATTCAATGGATTTCCTCTTCAGTAAACGCAATTAGAAAACAAACTGTCGTGAACTGTTTCGTAAAGTCTGGTTTCTCAAACGCAAAAATTGAAGTTGTGAACAGCAATGTGGAGCACCAAGAAGAACAAGAACTTCAACATCTATTGATAATGTACGATACTTCCACTACAAGTGACCCTGGCTACAAAGATATAGACTCGAACCTCACTACAGAAGATGGTGCTCTAGATATCAATGACACTATCATCAATATTTTTCAAGAAGTTCCTCATGAGGATGAAGAAATGGCAGGAGGTCATTCTGTCGAAGAACATATTAACGACGAACCACCGATGAAAATAGAAGAAGCGCTCATACAAATCAATCGTTTAAAAATGTTTTTCGCCGCTGAAGAAGATACTGAAGGACTTTCGATGGTTTCTTCACTCCAAACAAATGTTGAAAACAAAATTATCAGCCGGAAGAAGGTGGAGAAGAAAATAAGAGATTACTGTATGTATTTTTCTTAAGATAAAGTCATAATATGCATAGCACAATTGTATGTATATTATTTACAAAAATATTGTTCAAAATCTGTATATCTTTTAATTTAATTTTACATTAAACGTTTAACGATTTTTCTTTTTTTCTCTCTCAGACTTCTTGTTAGCGGACACATTTTCGTTCCCCATGGCTGTCCGTTAAAGGGAAGTTTCACTGTATTATGTACAAGTGTTTTTTTTTTTTTTTTTTTTGGCTGATGCTGCATAAGCTTGCTTTCTTCCATCAAATGCCTCTACTAATGCTAATGTTATATACCCCCCCCCCAGTCTCCGTGCAGAAAGCTTGTGCTCATGGACTGATAATGCATGCATGGGGATATTATGTTCTGTTATGTCCCCACGTTTTTATTTTGTTTTAACATTTACTCAATACCAATACTGACTTAAACATATGAGGCATTTGTCTAGACATCTGTCCAAGGACCTGTTATGGTACGGGTTTAGCAACCCCGGACTACTCAAGCACAACTATATTACTCTTCTTCAAACTGCTTTCTACTATCCTTAGTTACTACATTCTATTTCTCATGCGCAATTAGGCTGGCCGAAAGCAATATCGAGATGCTATTCCTCTGCTATTATTTCTTTTTATTTCTGATACAAAGTTTAGTGTCTTTTCTACACTACTTTGTCAGTCATAGTCTCCCTTTGCTGGCACTTTGCTTCATTTGTTTATTTACCTACTTCCCTGTAACACGGGACGGTTCACTTTGACGACTCCACTTCTTCTTCCTCTATTCTGTTACACATGGTTACTTCAACTGATATAAACATTCTGGACAGAGATCTATCGGCTTTCTTCCTTGGGTCTTCAATGTTTCTCTGTAAACACCACACGCAGCTATTTCACCGATTCCGGACAAACACGCAGTAAGTTGGCTTTATCCTGAATTTATCCTGTAATCTACAGTTACTTTTTTTTAATTTTTGTAATATATTGGTCTTTTTGATTTCAAAAATTTTTTATTCTTATTTTTGCTTTAATAAAGTTTTATTGGCATTATTTTTTATTTTATTTTATTTTATTTTTTAAAGTTTAAATTTTATTCCTTTCTTCTTGGTCTCTGTCGGGTCGGCTATGATTTATACATTTCGCACGTATACATCATAACAGAAACAGAAACCCTGCTTATTGTGGTGGCTCCTACAGTTTTGGCTGCTGATCCTTTGAAGAAGTAGTTAAAGCCCTAGGACTCACTACTTTAGGTAACATCATTATCATCGTTATTATTTTTATTTTTATGTTAATCAATTTATTTCACGTTATCTCCTTCACCTTACAGGCCTTCTCAATTTTTCCATGGTAATTACAATTGTTAGGTCAGCATCCCTTCCCTATACACTGAATATAAGCATTTGTCTATATTTCATTATGGTTACAGCCGGGTTTCTCTACTGTAACTAATAGTATCCAGGATCCATGACACAGTTTAATAATTTTGTTTTAATACTTTGCTTGCTTGCTTACTTACTTTGTCATTCAGTAACCAGATAATTTTTTATTTTTATCACACACACACACACACACACACACACACACACACACACACACACACACACACACACACACACACACACACGCACGCACCTACTTACGACCATTCACAGTTACAACAGTTGGATATATTAAATTTAAAAAACAAATTAGAAATTAAAAAATAAATAAATAAAAAATTACAACAAAAATTGAATTTGAGTCCTAACAATAAGTCGCACTTGCTGATGATAATGTACTACAATTACGGCATCTCATGCTTAGTACGGCGTCATTAAGCCTAGCTACTCTCAGTATGACTCAGACTCTCTCTGTTCTTCAAAGCTAGTGAATGCAATATTATCGATGTGTGATTCCCAATCTTTTTGTTATAACCAAACTACCCTTTGATTAATGCTAGCAAACATAAAATTTATTCACTATTTCCTGTCAAGAAGAAGAGAAAGACAAAGCTGGAAGTTATAACACAACATGAAAAAGGTGAATCTGTAACAGAACTGGCTCATGACTTCACCTTATCTCACTCAACTATATCCACCATCACAAAGGATAAAGACAGAATCTGTGAAGCAGTAAAAGTGTAAGCATCTATCAACTCAACAATAATAACAAAAAAAAAAAAAAAAAAAAGAACTGAGCCTATTCATGAGATGGAAAAGTTATTAGTTGCATGGATAGAGGAGCTATCTGAGGTACACTCAGAAGCGTGTACCCATGAGCTTATTAGCTATTCAGGCTAAAGCAAGAAGCCTGTTTGAAACTTTAACGTTAGATGCAGGAGATGACTACAAAGAAACATTTGTCGTGAGTCATGGATGGTTCAATAGGTTTAGAAAACATTACAATCTGCATAATGTGAAAGTACGTGGGGAAGCAGCTAGTGTAGATACAGAAGCTACTGAAGCTTTTAAGGAAGAGTTTAATGATATTCGGGTGAATATCATTTTCATTTAATGATATTCGGGTGAATATTCAGAACTACCACCATTATTAGTGAATGGAATAATAATTTTAACTCTCATGCACCACTGTAGCAAATACCGTATATTCTGAATAATAGATTAACACACATGTCTGGGGGAGATTTTGTTGCAACCTGGACATTCAAGAATGGTAGCAAAGAAAAAATTGCATGCCTGTTTCACAAGCCATTTTCTTGATTAGACCGGAGTTCGAGCCTGTGCCCACCAAATACAGAGGATGCGGAAAAATCAGGGAATGACCACTGTATATCCCCGGAGCAATATGGCCTTAGTTACTAATGCTCCTAAAAACCAAATAACAAACTAACAACGACAAGCCATTTCTCAAAGTCAAAACCAAAGAAAGTCAATTTGTAGTACACAAGGAGGCAAAGGAGGTCAACCATGAGTTTAAATGAACCAAAAAAAAAAAAAACTTACATTAAATGTTATATTTCATGCCTAATGAAAGATGATTTAGATAGAGAGCTCCATTTCTGGAACAATGTTAGACAGACACTAGCATGAATAATAGTCTGTAATAAAGTCACAAAGGAGATTAGGCAAGCGAAGGCAGATTATGAGAAATCTTTGGCAAACGATGCTAAGAAAAACAGTAAGGACTTCTTTACATATATAAACTCTAGTAGGAAGGGCATGAATCAGTTTAGTCCCCTTGATATCGATGGTTCGCTTGTTGACGATCCTGCTCAGATAGCTAACAAACTGAATGAGCATTTTGCATCTACATTCGCACATGAGGAATTATTAAGGGAGGAAAATGCCAGAAATTTATCGAACTGTAACAGAGTGCTTAATGATTTTGTAATAACTCAGAGCAAAGTGGAGGAGAAATTGTTGAAGTTAAACATAAGAAAGGCTCCTGGAGTGGATGGGCTCTATCCAGTTGTATTAAAGGAAGTGGCAAATGAACTAAGAAAACCTTTAGCCAAATTATGAGAGCATCCTTGGACTTAGCGGAAGTCCCACAGGGTGGAGCTGGACAAATGTATCCCCAATTCACAAATGGAGATCGAAGGGTGACACAAGTAATTACAGACCAGTTAGTTTAATTTCTGTTTCGGGTAAAACAATGGAGTCACTGTTTAAAGATGCATTGCAGGATCATCTAGACAAGACTGCAGCAATAATTCAGACACAGCATGGGTTTGTTAAGGGAAAGTCTTGTCTGACAAATCTGATTGGATACTACAGTGCTTCTCAAAGTGGGCGATAGGCATGAAAGGGGGCGACAGGGGGCGGATGGAGCACCACCAATGATTGGCCGTTACAAGGTTTTTATGGCTTATTTAAAAAATGCTGTGCCAAATATTATTACTGTTCATTGTGTCATTCACCGTCGGCATTTAGTTGCGAAAAAACTTGGTGATCAACCACAATTCCTTACAAACTGTTATTACTGCTATAAACAAAATTAAAGCACAATCTTTGAATGATCGTATATTTCGAAAGCTTTGTAATCAAAACAGTGAAGATTTTGAACGATTTCTACTTCACTCCGAGTTTCGGTGGCTGTCAAAAGGCAACTGTCTCAACAGATTTTATGAACTCTTTGATATTGTTGTTGAGTGTTTTGAAGATAGGGACAATGACCTTAGTAATGACCTCAAGAAAATGAAAACTGATATTGCTTACCTTGCACATTTATTTACTAGATTCAACTCAATGAACTTACATTCACAAGGACAAAACATAACTCTTATTAAGGCAAAAACTCAAATTTCGGGATTTATTTCAAAATTAAAGCTTTTTCTGCACAACATAGAACGACATGAATTGCATCAATTTCCAAATCTGTTGGAAATAGAGAAAAAAGAAAAAATAGCTGATGAAACTCTACTAACTTTTTGTAATCATCTAGAAATGTTGCACAGAGATATGCAGGAAAGGTTCGAAGATCTCCTTAATTTGAAAATTCCAGATTGGGTTATAAATCCTTTTTTAAATAATGACGATGGTGAACATTTTGTAGAAGAAGAAGAATTGATTGAGTTACAAAATGAAATTGAACTGAAGCCAAAATTTCAAAATTCATATCAGGAATTTTTGTTACAAAAGAAAATTCCTGACCATTATCCTGCATTATGGCGAATTGTAAAAAAATTACTTATTTCTTTTCCAACATCATATCTAGTCGAAACTGGTTTCAGTGCTGTATCTCAACTGCTGACAAAACAAAGAAATTGCCTGGATGTTGTTAAACGTGAGATTTACGACTTCTACTTACAGATATTAAACCTAATATTGATAAGCTAATAAATCTCATCCATCGCATTAAATATTAAAATATAATTAACTATTTCCATTAATATCATGACTTATTTATGTAATTAACTTTAATTTTTATAACTTAATTTAAGTGACTATAACTGACTATTTATGTAGTTGTAATTTTTTACAAAGAAGGAATAAAGTGCAGTAAATAGTTTTCTTTATAATTCACACACATGCAGGCAGGGCTGCATTTACGTTTTTGGAGGCAAACAGACAAATATTCATTTCAGTTATTTAGCTTCACTTTATATTGGTGGGCTGAAAAAAAAAAAAAACCTGGCGAGGGCTTTTTTTTAGGGGGTGGTGATCCAAAAAAGTTTGAGAAGCACTGGGATACTATTATGTGGTTACAAAGGAACTGGATGCAAAAAATAATTTTGATAGCATATACTTGGATTTCAGGAAAGCTTTTGACACTGTTGCACATGGAAGGCTACTGTACAAATTGGAGCAGAATGGTATTAAGGACAAGCTGCTACAATGGATAAAAGTGGTTGAGTGGGAGAAGACAGAGAATGGTAATCAATGGATGCTCCTCTTTGTGGACTAATATTATTAGTGGAGTTCCCCAGGGTTCGGTGTTGGGCCCATTGTTGTTTTGTATATTTATCAATGATATTGATGAAGGTATATCAGGCTTAGCGTTGAAGTTCGCAGATGATATGAAGGTTGGCAGGGTTGTTAATGACAGTAATGGCAGTATGCTACTGTAACAGGATCTAGAAAATTTGGGCAGATGGGCTGAGAAGTGGCAACTGAAGTTTAACATTGACAAATGCAAAGTACTGCATATGGGTAGAAGTAACCCCAGAGGAACGTACCAACTGGGTGGTACTAAATATAGGGTTGTAGAAAATGAAAAAGACATGGGAGTAATTGTGCAGTCAGATATGAAGTTTTCTGAGTAATGCAGACAGGCTGCCAGAACAGGTCATGGAGGTTTTGTCAATGATATACAGGAATTTTGCTAGCAGGGAAAAGGAGGTGATTATCCCTTTGTATAAGGCAATGGTCAGGCCACGCCTTGAGTACTGCGTACAAGTCTGGAGGCCTCATTTTAGGAAGGATGTAGATTTGCTTGAGCGTGTACCAAGAAGGGCCACAAGATTGGTGAGTGGAACAAAGGGTTCCTCTTACCAAGAGAGGCTTAAGTTCTGCAAATTGCAGCGGCGGGAAACTAGGCACCTGAGAGGTGATCTGATTGATGTGTATAAGGCCTTGAATGAGTTGAGCACGCTGAATTCTGATGGGATTCTTCTGCTTGCTCAGATTACGAACCTAAGGGGACATAAATTTCAAATCGAGGAAAGACAGCTGTAGAATAGATGGGTGAAAATTTGCCTTTAGCCAGCGGGTGGTTAATTAATGGAACAAACTTCCATCTGTTGTTGTGGAAGTTGATAGCTTAAATAAATTTAAGGAGGAACAGGACAAACTTTTAAAGGGAATGGTTGTGTGAATTTTTTTTTTTTTGGCATCAGCCAAAAAAAAAAAAATTTCACATGCCTCAATTACTATTACTATGAGCTCTATTGGCAAAAAATTGTACAGTCAAATGAAGCCAACTTTAAACTGTATAGTTATGTTAACTGACAATTATAGAAAATTGTAAACCTCTATATTATAAGAGACACACAATCAAACCAGGCTTATATGTGCATGGGTTGGTATTTTGAGTTTTGGTGTACTGGAGTCATATTTTGGAGGGAACAGTAACAAGTCAAATTAAGCTCGAAATGGTTTTTCATAATTGTTCTACTTGGTTTAAAAGGTACATCATGAGAACTCTAATGAATTCTAATATCAAGATGTTGGTACTCCACCTCATTTTTTCACCTGCTCGTATCAATTATGTGAATAATGTGCTCAATGGTACAACGATCAGTAGATGCAAGTCTGTCAAAATGCCACTGCAGTAATCTGACCTTACACAAATGGAATTTTTATGGGATATATTAAGGATTCAGTTTACACCAGAAATATCAACATCACTTGAATAATTTGTGCTTTTTATAAAATTATAAAATTGATAATGATAAGCATCTTTGCCAAAGTTTGTGCAAGGATCCACTGAGAGTTCAACAATACACCAGCATTGAAGAAAAATAGTTTGAACAATTGAAATAAGACATTAGGTAAATGAAAGAAAAAATTACTATCAATTAATTAGTGTCAAGCAACCATCGGGCAGTTCTAAACATACAATAACACCAAACATTTCAGTAGGTGTTATAAAATTTATTCTAACATTTCATATGAAATTTTATGGGATATATTAAGGATTCAGTTTACACCAGAAATATCAACATCACTTGAATAATTTGTGCTTTTTATAAAATTATAAAATTGATAATGATAAGCATCTTTGCCAAAGTTTGTGCAAGGATCCACTGAGAGTTCAACAATACACCAGCATTGAAGAAAAATAGTTTGAACAATTGAAATAAGACATTAGGTAAATGAAAGAAAAAATTACTATCAATTAATTAGTGTCAAGCAACCATCGGGCAGTTCTAAACATACAATAACACCAAACATTTCAGTAGGTGTTATAAAATTTATTCTAACATTTCATATGAAATTAACAATGCTGGAATGCTGGAATGATAACAATGCTGGAATGATATATCCTTTAATACTTTGTCATTTGATTTGTATACTTTTATACAACTAAAGAAGTATTTATTTACTTTTATTAAGGTGCATTTATGTTAAAATCTCTAGATTTTAACAAAAAAAAATTTATATATATATTTTTTGGAATGATAAAATATAATTGCATTGTATCAGGATTTAATACAATAGCATAGCCAAGAAAAGAACAGAAACTGCATTCTCATATCATTTTGCACTCTTGTAATGCAAAATGATATGCAATGAATCCCAGCCAAATTAACATGCAGTAGCTTCCAACCAGCTGTCAACAGTCTTAAGTATTTGTCTCTGGGTCAGAGGCTCCACTCCATAACCATGTGCTTTGAAAGGTTGTTGGTGAGGCAAAGAAACAGGGTAATTCCTGTGGTTAGGTATTCATACAAGTAGTATGAATTGTTCAAGTCTTCTATTAAGTAAAAGAATAAGATATACTAGTAATAACAAAAGCCAGCATATCTGTAAGATGGGTCCATATACGCTTGTAATTTTATGACCTTGAAATTTAACATAACACAAGCACATGTCGTGGAAAACACAATAACAATAAAATTATTTATTGGAGAGAAATCCTATCTGTTAACATAAAATGAATAGTTTCAAACATGAACACTGTGTGTTCATGTTTGAAACCCCTCCCTTAAACATGCACTTGCATTTACATTTTTTCCCTCTTTTTCGATATATACAACTTTATACTTGCCTGCCCATTAAATCCATTACCCTCTTCTGAATTTACAAAATCATGGTAAGTTTGATTAGCAGAAGCAATTATTCTAGAGACACTTTCTTGATACTCTGGAGAAGATACTGCAAACAGGGATAGGGCTCCAAGCGGAAGTGAGTCATAATTATGATATCCATCCACTGCTGAAGGCGAAGCTTGAAAACTATAAGGACTCAAGCTAAATAAAATTGAATATATTTATTAGAAAATATATAATGAACAAATTAAATCTACTAGTTAACACTTAGTTATTAGTTAATCTGCTGCTAATCTATATATCTCCCAACAAACTAGCATAGCTGCTGATGCTATCGGCATCAGCAAATATTCTTGCACTCCTATTTAGCTTGGAAAATAGGAGTGCAAGGATGTGGACTCCTAAAATAGAAGGAGTCCACATTCTTGTAAACCCACTCCCATTCCTGCTTGTTAACAGCAGTGACTGTTTTTACAGTCGCTGCTGTTAACAAGCACAGACCATTTTGAGAAAAATTCTACCCCACGAGTCTCTTATAGTCTATCCAGGGCTAAGATGATTAACATAGCTCTCATGTACTCCTTCCTATTACGTCTTAACAGAATTGCAGACACCTTCAAATTTAATCTTAACTCAGCATATTCTCAACATTGTCCTGTACTTCTTAAGTAAATCCTCAGATCTCCTACTCTTAATATCATTAACACCAAAGTACTTTACAAAATTAGTAATGTTTAAGTGAAGTTTTTTGAAATATTTTAATTAAAAACTTGCACCTGGTAGACATAACCTGGTTCTATTCTACCTATCCTTTTTACAATATATATTTCCCATTTCCCTAACAATTCAATCAACAGTTCTCTCCCAATCCAAAGCACTCCCACTACTTTTGGCTTTGCTGCTCTTGTTTGATTTTGGTCGAAATTTAATTTAAAAATACTACAGGAACTGTGAGATAAGAGCATAGTAATGCTACACCATTTCGGTTGTGCATACTATGCTATTACTTTTCTAAATCATGCTACTGACACTTTTTAAATGCTTGGTTAAATACATAAATAATCCAACCTACATAATTAGGACCTTCAAACTGTTTATTTACTACAATTTACTAATTACAAAATACAATGTTTGCACTGAAATTACCAATTAGAACCACTGTTATTGGAAGGTTAAGTTGTTAATTTGTGAAATCCTTCACTAAATTCAAAACTAAATAATGAACATGATTGGAAAAATCTAAACTATTTATTAATCACACAATACACACAATTTAATATGGTAATAAATTAAAAAAAAAACCTGTTTTCAAGAGCATGAACCTGCAGAAATGCTATGTTGCTTCTCAGTCATAAGTAAAACCTAAAGAATATGACTCACAACATGCACCACAAAAGTGGTGCTTTTTGTGTGGTATCTTTTAATGCCACATAAGTAAAGAACAGAAGGAGAGCACACTGACTCATGAGAAAAGAAATGACTGACTGCAATACCAACCATGCAACAACCACAACCCTAAGACTCTCTTGGAAGTAGCATGCTCATAACAAAAATTTAATTAACAGGAATATTTTTAAAAATATTAATTTAGAACTTACATAAAGTCAGGGATTACCTGTGTCACTTAAAAATCTGATAAGTCTTTAAGTCCCTTTATGTTTCTTTCAGCAGTCTATATTTCGTAGCAATTTCCTCACACCCCAGTTGTTTTCAATTTCATAGTTGCATGGACCCAGCTAGAGATACCAAGGATTTTTGACCACTAGTGACCTTATAAAACTTGTTCCTACTGGAATACCAGAAAATCAAACTCTTGATTATATATTCCTCACCAACAAACCTTCAATGTACACAATTAATTAATGTTAGTGGACCTCTATATTCCTCAGATCTCCAAAGGAACCTCTGTTTCCTATGGTTATCCTCAGCCTCATGTACTTCAGCATTATACAAAAGCAAAATGGGAAGGAGAGCTATGTAATTTCTATTCCTCCTTTACTTAGTTAGATTACTATTTCAAATCTTCCAATTCTAATGTTTGTTCATATTTTGTCAAAGTGAAATTATTCTTGTATAACTGAAATCTTTTATTCCCAATTCCACCCTAATATCTCATTCTATCTAAACTTTGGGTTTCTCCAAAAAATGTGGGGTCAAGATAAGAACATAGCATATTACGTTTCACTTGCATCCAAATCTCCAGCTTCATTTTCTACCTGCACTGAAGTGCAATAGTTGTAGAAAAAAAAATAGTGGTCAATCCTAACTGGATTTTCAACAACAGAGCAGGAAACAAATTCAACCATACTTCCACTTCTGTTACAACCTTGTAGTTCTGTTGCACTCTCAGCTATAGATAAAGCTAGCTTATTGGCATCCTACTTTCCCTCCAACTCTTGCATTGATGAACTAGGTAAATTCCTCCTTCCAAATCAAAAACATTTCATCTAATTTTTTCCATAGTCTTAAGACACAAGGACATTAGAATTCTAAGCAATCAAGATGATGCAAATAAGTCTCCTGGTCCTAATGGCACTTCTCCACTTGCTCTCAAAACCTGTGCTTTAGAGCTTGATCCTGTTTTGTGTTGTCATTTTATACTCTTATTTTTTTATTGATGTTTTTCCTCCTTCATGAAAATTTTCTTATACACAGTCAGTTCCTAAAAAAGTGTGAGAAATCTCTGCCTTCTAATTTCGGCCCCACTGTACTTACCTCTACTCTTTATAAAAAAAAAAAAAAAAAAAGGTTAATTCATCAACCACCAACTGCTATGCTATCTCAAAACCTTTCAACTGATCAAAAAAATGATTATTGATGTGGATTATTTCATGGAAAAGCTGGGTGAAACTCAAGCAGTTGCCTTTGCTTTCTGCAACTGGGTAGCCAGTGTTTTCCTTGACTACTTACACAAAAAGGGTAATTGCCGATAGCTTCGTCTTCTAGCCTTTTAAACTCTGGCAGGCCTAAAGGCGTAGTTCTTTTTGTACTCTCTTCCTCTTCTTTTTAATTACCATAGCCCAATGACTATTAGTCCTGTCCATACTTTGCTGATGGATAGGATTAATAGCATTCTACTTTGAGGAATGCCTTGCACTGCACAAACAGCTTCAACCTCTTGAATTGCTACTGCTAATTCCATTAAATGGCACTTCTTCAATAATGTGAACAAAACTGAGTCAACTTCAAAAACTCAAGGGGTATCTGTGTTATTTCTCAGAAAAAAGAATCAATCAATCTCTCTCTCTCTCGCTCTCTCTCTTCTGATCTTTGAAAATGTCCAGATTTCTAGACATGCTCATAAAGGATTCTTCTGCTCCTATTCTTATCTTTGATGACACTTTGATTTCTTGACATTATCACATATTTCTATTAGGGATTACCCTTCCAACTTCAAATTTCTCTTAACATAAGCACATCACAAATACTGCTTCCTCTGTATCTTACTGCACATTAATGACCTTCTTCTATTGACTGGAAACTATTAAAAGTTCTGCCAATGACAGCATGTTTTATTCTACCTTACAATTTGATAAATCTTGCCTGCACAAACATCCTGAATATCTTAAATGTCCACCACCAATTCCTTAAGTGCATCTTCCAGTAACTCTCCAATGTGGTGAAGAAAACTTAATTTCAATACTCCTAAAACTTAGACCAGTCTGATTTCCAGCCAAAAAGTGTTCCCTGCTCTTATGCTCATCTTTAATGACACTCAAGATTTCTAGACAACATTACATATCTCAATTAGGGACTATCCTGATTTTTATCTTTCTTGGCATGAGCTCATCACAAATACTGCTTCCTCTGCATAAAAAAAATAAAGGGGAAGATTTTCTTTTTCTTTGCCCTTGGCATTATTTTTTTTCTGAACTACTCATTCTGTACAAATCTTAAATCCACTCTATGTTGGAATATTGCTCCCACATCTGATCCCTCAAAGCGTACACCTGTATGTGATGAGGGGGACCTCAAAGTTATGCTGCTGGCTCAACAGATTAGCACCACTGGTATCCAATGCCTACACCTGCCCTTCAATGCCTTTAATAACAGCATATGACAAAGCCAAGACCATGTGAAGAAGATGGAGACAAATTAACTGACAGACAAGAGGAAGCAGTCCAACCACATCCCTAGTAGGGAAGCTAGACTGAGGATGCTTCTGCCAAGAACTCTACCTAAGTCTCTCATTTAGGCAATAGGTTCTAGATTGCCATTGCTAGAATTTGGAGTGTTTGCCATGCACTGCAACCCAGGACTTGTCAGATAGGGTCAAATTCTGCCAGTTGGTGTATTAAGGGAGGACCAATTTCAGGCCCAATCAGGTTCAACTGGTTGTAAAGTTTGCTTGGTAAGGTCAACTGTATTCCAATAGGTGTCCTGCCCTTTCCGGGGACAGGATCAAGACCTGTTGGATGTATGGTTATAATAACTAAGTAATTCTGGCATTCCACTTGCATATGCACTACTTGCTGATTCACAAGTGGATGTCCCCTCATAGGGTTCCATGGTGAGTGGAGAGCCTTAAATATACCAAATTTTATTACTCTGCTCTAATGAATAATTTAAATTTGTCCTCTTTCTCTGGGGCATTTATCATATCCTTAATTGACAATGAGTTTAAAGAAAATGTAATAAACAAAAAGTACCAAACAGAAGCTGCACAACTTCCAGTACTACATTTATTTATTATACATTCTACAGGAAAAAAGTAAATTGGTAAAATGTCAACCTTCTTCATTCAGAAGGTCTTGAAAGGATGGTAGGATCCCTGAAGTCAGTAAAATGACTCAGATTGGGTGACCTTCTAGTAGAAACTTCCTTGGCACAACAACTGAAATTGCTCCTCCAAGAAACGTCACTTGGCAGCATGGCAATTAAAGTAATACTCACAGGACTTAATACGTCACATGGTGTAGCAGCTGAATGTCATCTCCTTGAAACATCTGAAGGCAGATATGCACTGAATTAAAAGACCAAGAGTGACAGCTGTTGGGAGGACATCCATGTGCAAGGAGGGAAAATTAGTTCCAACTAGGGTTCTAATCCTTACATTTAACATGCCTAAACTGCCTGCTTATATCAAAGCAGGGTATTTGAACTATCCTATAAAGCTCAAACATCCCTAATCCACTGCTATGTTTTAGATGCCAAAAATACGGTCACTCGCAGATGGCATGTTTTGACTCTCCTGCTTATGCCCACTATGGCAGAAAGGAACGTAACACACTAAGGAATGCTTTGCTCCAAAACTGCATGCTTACTTGTAGCAGTGAACATCCTGCCTACTTGACCATTGGTAAGCCAATGGTGGTAAGACGAGAAACAAATCCAGAAAAATCAAGACAGAGCTGTTGTTGTTGTTGTTATTTGGTTTTTAGGAGCATTAGCAACTAAGGCCATATTGCTCCGGTGCGGTGGTCATTCCCTGATCTTTCTGCATCCTCCGTATTTGGTGGTGATCAAGACAGAGCAAAATATCTCATATGCAGAGGCAAAGAAACCAATAACACTAGTAAATAATAAGAAATTTTACTCTCATGTAGTTTTGCTCAAGTCTTCTATGTTAACACAAACTGATATTTCAGTTCCTTCAGGGATTCCTTCATATGCTGCTACTTGTTGACACAAGCACATGAAGGAAAAACAGTCACAAACCTATCACAATACCAATCAAAGCATCTAAAGACCCCCCCCACCCCATCCCAACTAAGATTCT
This sequence comes from Mastigoproctus giganteus, assembly GCF_048544385.1. NCBI lineage: Eukaryota > Metazoa > Arthropoda > Arachnida > Uropygi > Thelyphonidae > Mastigoproctus > Mastigoproctus giganteus. The sequence goes on from NC_143579.1 coordinate 165,829,853, forward strand.
GCCTTTTATTAGTGGGCCATAGGGTGCAGTTATGGAAAAGGAATAAAAGGAAAGTGCAGATGATTCTATTTTGGACCTGTATCCTGAGGAAGATATAGAAATAAAGTGTCCACCATATCACTTAAAACATCAGAAAGCCACAGTGTCTTGTTGACTATTTCAACAAGATGCAGTGCGGCTTCCAAAGAAACTAGTCTGCTTTGGAAATCACTAAATCCAAGCAGCAATGACTAAATTCTTATAATGGAATTGTTGCCAATTCTAAGAAGTATGAAAGATGTCAAAACACTCCTGCATAAACAATAACCTATCTGTTTCTGCTGCAGGAAAGATATTTAAAGGCAGAGGATGACCCTATCATGTGGCATTTGACTAACATCTGGAAGGATGGCCCAGTCCATCCCACTCTCCACTCCTATTTCTTGCTGACTTCAATGCACATAATACCCTGTGGGGCAGCCCAGAACTTAATGAATGAGGTCATAGTATTAAACATATGTTTGACAATAATAAACTTACCTTATTAAATGCGGGAATCAAGACTTATTTCCACATGCCTACCCGTAGATTCTCTGCCATCCACATCTCCATCTCTACTTTCTATGATTTCCTGGAAGGTGGAATAGTGGTCACTTATCTGTAATATCCCCCATTGTGGATGGACAACACCCTACCATCTATCTAGAATCCCATAGTGGAAGTTTAATCAAGCAGATTGAAGTACATTTTCACAACTTAGTGAATCTGATCCTGCTGAAAGCCTTTTTCACTTCTTAACCTATTCAAAAGAGGAGTCAAGTTAATTAATTGTCCATATCTTAAAAGTTTCTTCACTATCCCTCTCACAGCCCGATAGCAGAGAAACTTTTTCCAGTGGGAGAAAATTCCTCCACTGGAAACTAGTCCATATGTGCTGCAACCAGTCAGCATCCATTCCAACTCCCAAACCCAACTTTTCTTCTTCCTCATTTATCTCTTATACTTGTGTCCCCTGGAAGAACCTTCCTTCTCATATACTTCCTGAAAATTACTGTGTTAAAAATTCAAGTCTAATGTCAATCTTCTGTCTTTTCAACTTTTAATTCATACAGTGTCTGAACAGTGCTTTCTTAGACTGGTATCAGTCAATCCCAGAGAGAGACTTCTAGCTATAGCTAAAAGAGATCATTACCAAAGTAATCAACTACTTTTAGTTATTTTACATCTATACTAGTTCAGATCAATGCAAGCTAAAGTAATCTGAAACAACCATAATAGAGTGGACTAAAAATTCAGCAGATTGATTTCCTCTAGTTTTTCTCCTCCTCATTCCACTAACTTCTTCCCTTCTGTAAGATCTAAAATCCATAACTTGAGCAATAGTGCATGTAACAGTTTTAGCATCCTACAGCAGTAGCAGAGCCATATCATATAGTGCAGTCCAATGTGATCCAAATTCTCTAATCCTTGCAGAAAGACTATCTAAGTAATACTAAGCATAAATATATTTATTTCATATCCATTGAATTACAGAATTATTTTAAATTTTCTAATTTGTGATCAAGAAGTAGTGCTAGAAAATGCAATTAGTGGAAAGATTAATTAGTCTTTACCTTCAATCAAACCAGACAATCACACAGTTATCTTTGTCTTAGCATATTGTATTTCTAATCATACTATTAGCAGCTAATCATGAGACTGAAAACGAAAATGTATGTATTTTATATGATTGTGGTGATTTTGCTTCTTCCCTTCTGTAAGACCTAAAATCCATAACTGGAGCAATAGTGTATGTAACAGTTTTAGCATCCTATAGCAGTAGCAGAGCCATATCATATAGTGCAGCCCAATGTGATCCAAATTCTCTAATCCTTGCAGAAAGACTATCTAAGTAATACTAAGCATAAATATATTTATTTCATATCCATTTAATTACAGAATTATTTAAAATTTTCTAATTTGTGATCAAGAAGTAGTGCTAGAAAATGCAATTAGTTGAAAGATTAATTAGTCTTTACCTTCAATCAAACCAGACAATCACACAGTAATCTTTGTCTTAGCATATTGTATTTCTAATCATAGTATTAGCAGCTAATCATGAGACTGAAAACAAAAATGTATGTATTTTATATGATTGTGGCGATTTTGCATAGGGGACTTTGTGTACAAGCAAGGAATTTGAGTGTAGCAATGTACTTTCGTATACCGTATATTTTCTAGTAACACAGATATAAAAATAATTTGCTTAAAACCATTGATCATATATTCAAAAACGATCCACATTAATTATTCATTCACCTTTTCTGATTATAAAACAAAAAACATTGTTGGGTAACAATTAATGGTTAGTTCACTTCTCTGATTTTTAAAGGACATGGGATGGGGGGTCATATCTGCTATCACAACATGTATAATAATTTCAGCTTTTCTTTATAAAACCATCACTAAACATATATGAAACTATATAATATGTCACTAAATATATATTAAAAATGTATGCAAAGTACCCACTTTAGTGCTTGCTAGCAAAGTTTTTGAATCTAGCCAAATATCTGTTTTGTGAATTTTAGCGTAAATAAGAAATTTGCCAAATTCATTCTCACTGAAATAATTCACTGGCACACTGACAAAATTTACCTATCAATTAATCATTTTGATGTATAATTTCATTGAATTTGATATTGTGTTTAGTGAGCAATGTATAGAAATTATAGACAAGAACAGTCTTCTTGGAATACCTTCCAAACCATCCAAATATTTCTTTAAAAAAAAAAAAAAAGACTGTGATACCAAGGAGTAAAATTTTATTTTTTGGAGACAAAAAAGTCAAGGTGCAGCTTCCTTTAAAAAAATAAAAAATAGCAGCAAGATTTTCTGCTATTTCATACTTAAAGCATTTGAATGAATTAAACAACTCATATTGTGGCTACCTTCACAATGAAATACCAGGTATTGCACTACTTTGAATAAACAATGCTTCTCTAATAGAGAGACTACTATTATTTCTCAGTGGGCACCAACACCACCACCACCCAGACTTGTTTGGGAGCTTGTTGGCTCACACATCGGTGGGTGTCTCCTGTGGGCTGGGAGGCTTTGAATTTTGGCTGTATAGTTGAGGAGAAGCATTTTCCTTCTAAGGTGAAGTGGAGGATCGTGTGCCTCTACATACAGGCGATGTTCTAAACGTGCCCAGAGCAGTATGAAGGGCACTGTGTTGGATGATATTAAGTCTGTTCAGTGCACTTTTCTTGGCTGAGTCATAGACAACAGCACCATAATCAAAATGAGACCTGATAAGAGCCCGATACAACTGTAAAAGGGTATATCTATCAGCATGCCATGTCACTGGAGAAGGGAACTGAGTATATTGAGTTTCTTTAAACAAACAATTCGGAGGTATGTGATATGTGAACAAAAGTTGAGTTTGGTGTCCAACATTAAACCTAGGAAATGAAAGTTACTGGTGAGAGAGATCAGATGGTTTTTTTTAACTGGAGTTCCGGTTCTGGGTGTAGCTTGCGTTTTTTGCAGAAATGGACTGCAATTGTTTTTTGTTCAGATAAACGATAACCATTCTGCTGTGCCCATGTCTCCAACTTATTTATGGAAACTTGCAGCTGTCTTTCAATGGTATGAATATTTTGTGAACAGCAAGATATAGTAAGATTATCGGCATTCATATTTCATGTATAGTTTTATAGTATTGGGAATGTTCTGTGTTATATTGTTCAGTCTAAGTGAGAATAGGGTAGAACTAAGTATTGATCCTTGTGGGACACCTTCTTGAATGTAGGAACGAGAAAGTACAGAATGATAGCAGACCTGAAAGGTCTTCTGCTGAAGAAAATTTCTGATGAATTCTGGTAACTGCGCTCACAATCCTACAGAAAAAAGTCCTCTCAATATGCCATACCTCTAGGTAGGGTCGAAAGCCTTTTCGATATCAAGACTTACCATAACAAGATGTTCATTTTTGACAAGCATTACGGATGTTAGTCTCAGCTTTCACCATTAGATCTAAAGTGAATCTGTTCAGTCGGAATCCAAACTGATTGCTATTCATAAGTTTTTTTAGTTTCCAGAAACCAGGTGTCGTATATGTATCATTCTTTAAAGAGTTTTACTTAGGCAGCTAGTGAGGGAGATAGGTCGGTAATTTTGAGGCAGAGATTGATCTTTTCTTGGTTTAGGAAAGGCTAAAATAATAGAGTGATGCCAGCCAGCAGGATATGTACCTTTAAGTAAAATCTGATTACAGAACATTAATAATAAATTTGAGGCAGTACTGTTCACATGTTTCAGCATTACATAATATATTCCATCACATCCAGCTGCACTATTGGGTGATTTATTTAATGCTGTTCCTGCAGCTCAAATAGGTTCAATGGTTGATTATAGGCATGATTTTGGGTTGTATGGAAGTTGATCTTTTACCTTTCCACTAGAGCTCCCAAACAGCTATGGCAGCTGTTTGGGAGAAAGTCTCTGCAAGGGCATTAGTTATTTATTGAGAAGAAGATATTTCCTGTCCATTCTGGTTTAAGATTGGAGCAGGAGGAGGTAGATATTTACCATTGAGTTGTCGAATCTTTTTTCCAGATAAGTCGACTACTACTTGTATCCTTTGTGATAGTGGAGGCAAACATCCACAAGTCCTTTTTGGCCTTTCTTCTAATTTGTCAAGCTTTTGCCTTTTATATTGAATTCTTTGTATTATATTGAAGTTGTATGTATATATTGGTTTGGTTTTGGTTTTTTTTTTTGAAGGAGCATTAGCAACTAAGGCCATATTGCTCCAGGAATATGTGGTGGTCATTCCCTGACCTTTCCGCATCTTCCATATTTGGTGGTCATGGGCTCGAACCCCGAGTCTAATCAAGAAGTGTGTGCTACACACTGCTGCTCCTGCCCACCTGGCTATGGAGGCGCCCTTTTATACTGAATTAGGTTGTTGGTAATTGGAATATTTCAATAGAGGTGCCAAGCTTTATTTTTTTCCTTTTTCGCATTGTTACAAGCTTTGTTCCACCAGTGTTTAAGATTACTATGTTTACATGCAGAAGACTGAGGTATTGCTTCAGAGGCTGCGGTTAGTATTTCCTCAGTAATACAGTCGATTCCAGTTAATTGGGACACATCGGGACAGATCATTTTGGCCCAATTAAGCGGCTGCCCCAATTATGTGAAATTTTAATGAGCTGAAAAGCACATTCTAACGAAGGCAAAAAAGGTATGAATAAAATAAAGGGAATGTGGTATTTAAAGAAAGCACACTGTATTTAAGTTATATTGGTACAAACATTTATTTAAAAATAACTAAAGTTAAAAGCAAACAAAATGTGCGTATGTACATGTGTAAAATGAAGATACAGTACAGAATAATGTCCGTGTCGAGCAAAGGTTACACATTATTTAAGGGTTCTTACTTTGAAAAAATTATGAAGTGTACCCTGACGTGTTCTCTTTATGGACTGCAATTGAACAAAGTCGGCACAGGTATCTAATGCTGATAAAGGACTGCCTTCATTGCCTTCCTGAATGAAGTAACATCTCAATTCAGCGACACATTTCCTGGCATCCTGGTTAGTCACTCACTTAGGTATATCATCGTTATCATTTTCTTGGTCTTTTGGTGTCTGAGTGTTTTGCCGCAATTTGTTCAATAATCGTTTCCTCATCTTCATCGTGGCATTGAAGGTTATCGTCAATCGTTAAAAATTCTTCACAATTTTGGACCCATTGCAGTTCCAAAGCCATATCATTTTCTGTACAGCTTATCGCGTCTGAATCACAATTAGTCGCGAAACCACATTCAGCAAAACAATTCCGAATTGTTTTGCTGGTTATTACTTGCCAACTATCGGCGATAAATTGTACAGCTTTTAACATTGAAACTTTTGCAATAACTTCTATTGATCTCGAAGATGATGTCAGCAGATTTTCCTCAATTGCTTCAAGGATGTGATTAACCAGCTTTCTGCGATAATAGGTCTTCAAATTTTTTATAATTCCCACGTCCACAGGCTGTATCAGGGATGTGGTGTTAGGGGTCAAAAATTCCAGTTCAATATTTTTTAAACCAGCTACATTAGAGTGTGCGGCACAGTTGTCCAATATCAACAGAATTTTTCTGGACTTCCGCTGCAGTTCCGCATCCCAGTTCATTAGCCACTGCGTAAAAATATATGCGGTCATCCATGCCTTCTTATTGGCATAATACGAAACTTGCAAACTGCCTATTGAAAGCCCTTTGAAACAACGAGGTTTGGCACTTTTACCAATAACCAAAAGTTTGAGTTTATCATTTCCTGACATGTTTGAGCAGCACAACACTGTTACACAATCCATTGCTTTCTTTGAACCAGACAGTGTTATGTGTTGATAGCTGAGGGAACTATCCGGCGTAGCACGATAATATAGACCTGTTTCATCGGCATTGTAACTGTCATCCACACTAAATTTTTTAAGCAACTCTGGCAGTTTTTCACATTTCCATTGCTCAGCACTCGTAGCATCAGCACTGTCCTTCTCGCCATGTGCTTTTTTGTAACTAATGTCATGTCTACACTTCCATCAAGACAACCAACCATCCGTTGCTTTGAAATTTACGTGACCTAGCTTTTTGGCCAACTCTTCTGACTTGTTTTTTAGCATAGGGCCGCTTACACTCACTCCTCGTTTAGTTACAGTGGAAAATAATTGATTCAAAGCATCTTCGACGTCTGGATCTTTGCCTTCCCTCTTTTGCTTATGAGATGTTTTCTTTAAATCCACGCGCAATGTCCACTCCTCTAAGTTTTTCTTGTTGCTGTAGCAGTTGTGAAATTGTAGATTTTGGCACCTTTATTATCTCCGCCAGCTGACGATGACTGATGTTAGGAGGTTGACTTTTTATCTTGTCAAGAATAGTGATTTTTTCTGAAAGTGACAAATCTTTACGTGGCGTCTTGACAGGGGTCTTAAATGTACTGAAAAAAAGGAGAAGGAAACCAAAATCAGTGCACTGTTTGGTACAGTTTTTAATCTATTCTAACCCACAAGATGTATACATATGTACCTAGTGTGATCGTAAACAACTGCAAGCAAAATTTCTTCAGAATCCAATTACCACAACACAGAACAAACGTAAAACAACCACTGTACGGCACGACTTCACAATAACTGATTCCGCTGCTGCCCGCATGATCTCTTTGTTACGAACCATCTAAATTAGTTTATTGTTCAATAAAAAAATTTTCTGTTTATACTCCGGCACGACAACCAAGTCAGTAGGGTTTACAATAAATCGCCAATACAAATATTTATCGTATTTAGTAGCCACAGGCTTGAACACCGGTCCATTCAAAGAATGCGTGCTATGCACTCTCGCTCCTGACCACTGGGCTACGTCAGGCCTAATAAACTGTATTAGATGTTTGTGCACGCCATCTAAATATAGTTTATTGTTCTATATAATCTATATATAAAGTATTATAACATTGTTCTTATAATCTATATAATCTTTATTGTTATATAATCTGAAGTATTGAAAAAGATATCTCCTGATGCAACTGCAACTGGCATCGTTAAGAATATTCTAAAGTAAGTAAGTATTCTTAGCTACAGTAAGGTTTGGCAAAACTGACCATGTCATTTGAAAAAGTGTATTCTAAAATTGCCAATGCATTCATTTTTTAGATTTAATATAAGTTAAAAGAATATCTATTTCATCGCACAATTCCAAAGCATTTATGTCGGATTCCTGTTGTGCACTGTCTGATAATTTAATTTGTAAATCTATGAAATATTTAAATTTCATATCTCTTTCAAGCGATTTTAATGAAAAAATCGTCATCTAAAAATTGAAAACCTTCATTATGCATATGCATCAGTTCGATTCTTTCCTTAATTTTGAAAATTACTGTATCCAAAATAGTAAAATAAAAGTTGACTTTATAAAGCCATTCAGGTGATAAAATACTTTCATCTTCCACATTTTCATACAAAAACAATCTTTTTCTTCATCAATTTTTTTAGCTTCCTCTAAACATGTTTTTGAAGCCATCATCAGTTCTACACTCTTTTAAATAGTCATTTACTTGTTTTAATATTTATATTATTGTTGGTATGACCTGATCAGCCTTTTGCATTAAATTACTAACAATATTAATTTCTGATAAAATGTTGTAACAAACCACAACAGAACATATAAATTTGTACAACCTGATATTTGTTTCGAGCATAACTATCCCAAGATTGATCATTATGCAAAGTAAATGATGCATCATATACTGCATCCAAATTGTACTTGAGTGTTTTCATTGCATCAACCCTGCTTTCCCACCTGGTCTCACAAACTGGTTTAGCAGTTAATGTGGGGCACTCTTCCATTAAAATTTTCCACCGATATATAATGCCAAAAAGAATACGTATATTCCTGAACAATGGCAAAAAAATTTTCAATTTCTAGAGAAGCTTTTGCTGCATCATTTATTACTAAATTTAAACTATGCGCTGCGCATGGCACATAAAATGCTCTTGGGTTGCTATCCAAAATTCGTTTCTGAAGACCACTATTTTTACCCTTTATGTTAGGCCCATTGTCATAGGATTGGCCATACATGTCATTAACATTAATGTTTTCTTTCTTTAAAAAATTAAGTACAAAATTAGTAAGGCCCTCACCTGTTGTATCTAAAATTGAACAAAAGCCTAATGAATATTCTTTTACTTCAAATTTTTTTACTTCATTATTTAAGTTAACAAATCTTACAATTATTGTTATTTGTTCTTTGTGATTAGCATCTGGCATACAATCTAAGAAAATTGAATAATATTTACTTTGTTTTAACATATATAAAATAGTATTTTTCACTTTCTGACCAATGACAGATATTATATAGTTCTGAATCTTCCCTAGATAATGAGGCATTTTTTTACCATCATTTTCAATGAGTGTTAAATGTTCCACCATAATGCTATCAAACTGTGCAAATGTTTCTATTAATTTTAGAAAATTTCCATTTCTTTCCTCAAAATTTATGGCCTCTTAAAGCTAAATTTTGCGCTGACAAAAATTGAATTGTAAAAATAATTCTTTCCATCTCTGTTTTTCCAATTTTATCAAATTCTCACTGAATGCATCAATCATGTTTTCATGTTTAATAGATTTTTTTGAGATCAATCCATGATTTAAAACTGCCATTATGTGCTTTACTTTTTTCGTGTCTATCTAAAGCTCTTGATAAATGTTGCCAATCAAAACAACCAATATTATAGTTAAAACCTGTAGTTTTATTATGAAATAGTTTGCAACAAAGGCAGAATACAGAATTTTGACTTTGAATATAATAACCAGCTTCTAAGAATTTTTCCCCCATTACTTAATTGTTTATAATAATATTCTGCAGTAAATGACCTATTCTTATCATCTAAAGGAAAGTTATAATGTTGAACTTGTTCTAGATAGAGTTCTACTAAAAACATTCTAAACCGTTCGTTAACAATTTTGGCCATAACCCTGGATCGTGCATATTATTTTCGAAACATTTACTGGTCAAATCTGGAGTATCACCGGTAGAAGTTCCTGTTGTACATTCAACTTTTGATGAAATTTCTTCAATATGCGGTTGATTTTCCAAAAAGCAATCTTCTACGGAATTTTTAGTGATGTCTTGTTCCTCGCCGATTTTGTCATCATAGAAAGTATCTAACAGTGATTGCGATGATTCTCCAGTTTTTTGACTTTTTGCAGATGTTGGTTCAAAAAAATTGTGAAATTGAAGTAGTAACTTTTTTATACTCTCCTCTTTTTCTAATTTTCTTTTTCAGTAGGCTGTGCTGGAAAGTTTATTTTTTCTGTCAGCCATCTAAAGAGAATGATTCAACAAATTGTTATTTAAATAAATAATATTTAACAAAAAAAAAAAAAGTAATATATAATTATATATCGTCAAAAATTATTTAATTTCTACCCAAAATTATTAAAAATTTAATATTAATTTTCAGCCCCATTACTTAAGTGACTGAAAATAATAATTAACAATTATTATTTAAAAAAAAAAAAAAACTTTTATAATTTTTTGTTGAGATTTGTAATATAAGAATTATATAATTTAATGGCCTTTAGTGTCACCGCCCCTAAATATTCAGTGCCCTTTGCACCACTGGTCAGCGCGCCCCTGTATGTATATAGGATGAAAACATTTCAAGCAGAACTTCAGCTCTCAGAAGTATAATTAAAAAATAATTTGGTTCATTTTGAAACTTACAAATCAGTAATTTTGCATTGCACCTAGAGTTCAAATAACATCAGACATTTCAGAAATCAGGAAAATTAGGTTTGAAGATTAATAAGCTTTGCAAAATGAAATTTTCTATGTTCAATGCATCGTTTAATTTATGTTAAAAAACACTAGGCAAAGATCTGCAAATGGAACTCAATGCAATTCAGGTCTAAGAGAAAAAAAAAAAAAAGTTGACATTTGAGCAGTTTAATCCAGAGCGTTTGCACCGTGTGGGGGGAGGGGGTTAATTTCAGAGGAAAACGTACACTTCAGGATTACATGCACCGGGGGCAGAATGTAAACTAGGGGAGGTACATATGTTACAAACAAATCTGTATATTTATATTTACGCATAATATGCATAAACATGCACAGTTCCAACTACGGTTAACCTTCGAAGTTGAAAACAATCTCTTGTTTTTATTCGTTTATTATTGAAATTATTATTAGAAATAAAGGATGAGTAAACTATATGCGGGATCTGTTAATAAAAATATTCATATAACTCTGTTGACTGTATACTTAAATTTAAAAGGCTGTGGGTGCTGCAGTTCCCACCAACGACCCACCCCTGATACATATATAATAAAATGTATTGTTTATAGGCTGTGACCAAACAGTCTTGTTTGTAGTATACAAAGGAAGAATTAGCCACAAGTAGATCCTTGCTGTAAAAAAAAACCAAATAAAGGGAATGTGAAAACCAAAAAGCGAAACTGCTGATGATTGAGTTAATGGCTGCAGACTCCCCTGAAAGCGGCGGGACACTTTATAATTACTATAACATCTGTCAGGAATCAATTCAGGCGAATATATTCATGGCCTGCAATCTTGTTTGCAATATACAAACAAAGAACTGGTCACAAGTAGACAGTTTGTGTGAAACACTATCACACATTCTCAGATGGTTTGTGTGAAAATAAAGGGAACCTGAAAAACCATAAAACCATCTAAGTGAAATAATGGCTTTTAGTTAAATTTGTGCAGCTAGAAATATTGCCCATTTAATTATTTTGAAAATTTCGTGTCTTTTGAATTTTGGCGATTTATTTTCACCGTGTACCACCTAACAAGTACCGCATTAGTTGATTTGATTTTTCATATTGTTTTATTTGACATAAATTTATTCAATTCATGTTTTATAAAATAAAAATTACTATTTTTATTCAAAAACACAAACAAGAGCAGTGTCGTAACTAGAAAAAGTGGGGCCCCTGAAAATATATATTTTTTTAAAATAAAAAATTATAAAAATTTCCCCGGAAACAGCAGCAGCTATGCTAATACCATTTCACCTCTGTTCACAGCAGTTTCACTTGTGCTGTGCAGCTAGCTAACAATAATCATGCTCTGTGTGAAAATTAAATTTTTTTATGTTTTGGGCAGGAGGCCCCCTTTTGGTCATAACGATGCAATGCACCACATTCCCATAGTTATGAAAGGAAACTTGACTTGAGTTTTTTAGAATACAGTTGTGCATTAAAATTTTATTTTGATGTATTTTGTACTTTTAAAATTAATACCTCTTAATCTGGAACACTTGATTTAATTTTTTTTTCTCAATGAGTAACCATATAATTTGGACAGGCATGCAATGATACTGCATTGCAGCATAGATCTTTCAAAGGACACTCTTGTCTAACCAATCTGATAGGTTACTATAATGCAGTGACCAAGGAACTGGATGCAAAAAAAATAATTTTGACATCATACTTGGATTTTAGAAAGGTTTTTTTTTTTTTTTATACTGTTGCACATAAAAGACTACTATACAAACTGGAGCAATGTGGCATTAAGGGCAAGTTACTGCTATGGATAAAGGGATGGTTAAGTGGAAGAAAATAAAAAGTGATTATCAACGGACACTGTTCTTTGTGGACTAATGTTATTAGTGTAGTTCCCCAGGGCTGGGTCCATTATTGTTTTCAGTATTTATCAATGACACTGATGAAGGTATATCATGCTTAATGTCTAAGTTTGCAGATGATACAAAGGTTAGCAGGGTGGTTAACAACAATCAATCAGGGTGAGCTAAAGCAACAAGATCTAGGAGTGGTGGGCAGAGAAATGGCGTTTGAAGTTTAACACTGACAAATGCAATGTACTGCATGTAGGTAACAGTAACCCCAGAGTAACTTATCAACTGAGTGGTACTATACTCAGGGTAGTGGATAATGAAAGAGACCTGGGTGTAATTGTGCAGTCAGATATGAAGTTCTCTCAGCAGTGCAGATGTCCTGCCAAGACAGCTCATGGGGTTTTGTAAATATTATACAGAAACTTTGCTAGTAGGGATAAGGAGGTGATAACCCTTTATACAAGACCATGGTTAGGCTGCATTCAGAGCAGTGGTGTCCAACATACAGTCCACAAATAAATTTTATACAGCTCATGTGGAAAGTGAACTAAATCAGCATTTTTGAGAGTAGCACCACTATGTGTACAGGCACGCGTCGAGCTCGAATGCATCAAGCATGTACATGTGGTCCAGTGCAGTCATATGTACGCACATATCAATCTTTTCATATTGTGAAATTCAACTATTCGTTCATTGTATTGAATTATTAATTTGCATTGAATTAAAAAATCATCCTTAAAAATGTTCCAAATGAGGAAAGTCGATTTGGAATGTCATGTTTTTAATCAAAGGTAGACTGAAAACTATTTCTTCATTGAGTATGATGAAAAAAGCAGTGCATTTGGCGTGTAAGGAGACTGTGCCAGTTTTTACAGAATATAATTTAAAACAGCACTATGATCCAAAGCATAAATCTTATGATCAATGTAAATAAATCTTATGATCAATGTAAAAGTGTTCCAAGTTACAAAACAAATTAAAAAAACAACAAAACAACTGAAAACCTATCAGTGAAGAAATTTATCTGCTGTAAGTGCCAGTTATCAAGCTGCACATTTGATCGCTTTTGAAAGTAAACCGTTCAGTGAAGTTGAATTTGTTAAAAGTTGTGGAAGAAAATTGTCTGGAGAAACTAACAATAATACAAGACATTAGTTTGTCTCGACACACAATTATGTGAAGGGCAGAAGACATTGGAAAGAATTTGTTTGAACAACGTTTGGAAAAAAATAAAACAAATGAAATATTTTATTGTGGTACTGGATGACAGTACTGATGGTAAATGACACAGCCCAATGTGGAATTAATGAAATTTTGTACCAGCTGAAGATTTAGCTGATCATAGGAGTATGCACGGAACAACAACAGGTGAAAATCTTTGCCAGCCTATTGAAAAGTTAGTATTAAATATTAAAAACCTGGTAGGAGTTTTTAATATTTAATAATTGTGTCAATGTACTGACAGTGCAAAAAAATATGATTGATAAAAATACTGGGCTTATGGGTAGAAAAACCAAGAAAATGATAGATATTGGAGCTGAACCTCCAACTGGAATTAACTCCATCGCGTATCAAGATGCTTTCTGTGTGAAAGTGTTGGATCTCCAACATGTTATGAATGTGGTTATTTCAACTGTAAATTTTATAAGATCGCATGGGCTTAATCACTATGTTTCAACAGTTTCTTTCAGAAATTAAAGCTGGATATGAAGATGTAATTTTACACAGTGCAGTGAGATGGCTTAGTGGTGGCAAAGTGTATATTTTTTATTTAAACTGTGTCAAGAAATTGATACCTTTATGACAGAAAAAGGGAAACCAATAAAATAATTGATATAAGCAGTGCAGAATTGGAATTTGGGGAGTACAATGTGTGCAGGAATGGAGGAAGGGTTATGCTAGTTAAGAAACACAAAATCTAAGGAAGTGCATCCAATTGATGTTGGTGGACAATGCAGTGTTGGGTCTGTTTGGTGAAATAAGCACTGGAAAAAGAAAAATGAGAGTAGGCATGTGTTATAGGCCTAATGAATCTGATGAGTGTAATGAGCAATTGTGCAGAGAAATAGAGTGGACCAGTAAATCAGAATGTCTTATAAGAGGGGATTTTAAATTTCCAGATATTGACTGGAATTTGTGGGTTGGACACACACACTAGCAAGACTTTTGTTAATGGATGACTGTTTTCTAGTGCAACATGTTCGAGAGGCAACAAGAGGGAGTAATACTCTTGATCTGATTATCAGCAGTGATCATTCATGCATTAAGAATAATTTGCACGACAAAGGACCACTGGGTGACAGTGATCACAATGTACTGATGTGAGAATTACTTAAAGATACTACCATTAAAGGAACTACCATCAAGGCTAAAGGGAAGGGCTTTTGTTTTTTTATGTGAGATCACATGGGCTTAATCACTATGTTTCAACAGGTGTCAGATAGTTTTAAAATTCTGTACAGTGGGAAAAACTGATGATGTTACCAATGTTGAATTCTAAATGGGAAGTGTTCAGGGACTTAATTTTGGAGGCTACTAGGCTTTTCATTCCAACTAAGAAATACTGTTCAAGGTTTAGGCCTAAATGGATGTCAGATGAATTAATGAGGATCGTGGAAGAGAAAAATGTATGGGATGCATATAAAGTATCAGGTGACACAAAAGCCTATGGCAGATATAAACTAGTCTGTAATCAAGTCACAAAGGAGGTTAAGCATGCAAAGGCAGATTACAAGAAATCTTTGGCAAAGGATGCAAAGAAAAACAGCAAAGAGTTCTTCACTTATGTAAACTCTAGAAGGAAAGGGATGAATCAGATTGGACCAATTAACATAGATGAGTTGACTATTCATGATCTTGCTCAGGTAGCTGATAAACTGAATGAGCATTTTGCATCTACATTCACACATGAGGAGTCAGAAGGGAATGTCAAATGTTTATCAAAGGTTAACAGGGAGCTAAGTGATTTTGTAATAACTGAGAGCAAAGTGGAGGAGAAATTGTCGAAGTTAAACATAATGAAGGCATCTGGGGGGGGACAGGATCTACCCAGTTACATTAAAGGAGGCAGCAAAGGAAGTAAGCAAACCCTTAGCCAAAATTATGAGAGCTTCCTTGGACTCAGAGGAGGTCCCCATGGACTGGAGGTGTGCAAATGTATCACCAATTGACAAAAGGTGTTCAAGAGGTGACACAAATAACTACCAACCTGTAACTTGTGTTCTGGCAAAAATTACGGAATCATCGGTTAAAGAAGCATTGCAGGATCATCTAGACAAGACGGCAGTAACAGTTAAAAGACAGCATGGGTTTGTTAAAGAGAGGCTACGTCTGACCAATTTGACTGGATACTACGATCTGGTCACAAAGAAACTGAATGCCAAAAATAATTTTGATATCATATACTTGGATTTCAGGAAAGCTTTTGATACTGTTGTGCATGGAAAACAGCTGTACAAATTAGAGAGGTATGGCATTAAGGGCAAGTTGCTACAATGGATAAAGGGATGGTTGAGTGGGAGACAACAGAGAGTGGTAATCAATGGACACTGCTCTTCATGACAAATGTTGTTAGTGGAGTTCCCCAGGGTTCGGTGTTGGGCCCATTGTTGGTTTGTATATTTATCAATGATATTGATGAAGGTATATCAGGTTTAATGTCCAAGTTTGCAGATGATACAAAGGTTGGCAGGGTTGTTAATGACAATAAAGACAGTATGCTACTCCAACTGGATCTAGATAATTTGGGAAAATGGGCTCAGTGGCAACTGAAGTTTAACATTGACATATGCAAAGTACTGCATCTGGGTAGCGATAACTGAAGAGAAACGTACCAACTCTGTGGTACTACACTCAGGCAAGTGGAAAGTGAAAAAGACCTGGCGGTAATTGTGCAGTCAAATATGAAGTTCGCTGAGCAGTGCAGATGGGCTGCCAGGGTAGGTCATGGAGTCTTGTCGATGATATATAGGAATTTTGCTAGCAGGGACAGGGAGGTGATTATCCTGTTACACAAGGCAATGGTCAGGCCACAACTAAAGTACTGATAGGTCTGGAGGCCTCATTTTTGGAAGGATGTAGAGTTGCTAGAACAAGTACAAAGACGGGCAACAAGATTGGTGAGGGGAACAAAGGGGTGCTCTTACCAAGAAACGCTTAAGTTCTGCAAATTGCAGCACCTGGAGAGTAGGCACCTGCAAGGTGATCTGATTGGGGTGTATAAGGTCTTGAATGGGTTGAGCAAGCTGAATGCTGATGGGATTCTTCCTCTTGCTCAACTAAGAACCTGAGGGGGAATATTTTCAAATTGAGGAAAGATAGTTGTAGAATAGATGTGAGGAAATTTGCCTTTAGCCAGCGGGTAACTGATTGGTGGAACAGGCTTCCATCTTTTGTTGTGGAAGCTAATAGCCTAAATAAATTTAAGGATGGCTAGACATGCATAAGTTTGCTTTTTTGCATCATATGCCTCTACTAATGCTTTAAACTGCATCAGGAAATTGATATTTTTATGACAGAAAAAGCGAAAACAATAAAATAATTATCAAATATGATTGCAATTCTTACAGACATTTCTAGTCATTTAAATACTCTTAATTTAAAACTAGAAGGGAAAGGAAAACTGGTCTCTGATTTGTATGGTGACATCAAATTATTTCATATTAAGTTTTTATTATTCATATCCTAAATTGAGCAAAACAATTTAGTTCACTTTGAATGCTGTAGTGAGCTTGAAGAGAAATATCTCTACCGAATCATTGCCTTTCATTATTACAACTACTTTTTTGGTGGGCTTGAAGGTCGATTTGATGATATAAATAAGACCCATTAAAAAAAGGTATAAGCTTGTTTGACAATCCATATGCTTCTATGGCTGAAAAGCTTGCAACGTGAAATTACTGATCTACAAGCCATAACATGGCACAAAAATAAGTACAGTTGTGCCCCTGTATCCGCTGATTCAGTTAACCACGGAAAAAAAAAAAATTTTTAAAAAACATATCACGTACTACTCGCATGTCCAGCATGATGCTTCCCTTTATTTTTTACCATGTCATGTATGGTTTGGTCACCAACATTATAATGGTTCTTACAAGAGAAGTAATGGATGCACCGGTTTTCAAACTTTTGGATAATTTCAAGTTTTTTTTTAATTTGAAAGCACAATTCTTGGGTTTGCCCATCATTTTCGCGATTTCTAAACAAAAAAAGTTACTAAAAAAAAAAATCCGACACCCCTGACGTAAATAACGAAACAAAATTTGTCCTTTTGTGGTGCGATGGAACACAACAATCAACGCGGCGCACCAAAACAAACTAAACATAGTCTGTTTTATTTATTTATTTTTTTTTTGTTTTGAGCAGTAGGTATGAAGATAGCGCGGGTTGCAGGATAATAGGTACACTAATCTCACAAAGACGACTTGTCGCTTATTTACAACTTGCAAAATATCTGTTCTAGTTATTACTTGAATTTTATGATTTCTGGTTGATTTTTTTTTTTTTTTTTTTAAATTTGGAGTCTTGAAGTGTCCTGGTTAATCCAATCATTGTAAATCGAGTCTGCTGTACTTTATTACCATATTTAACGTTTGTAATGTCTTACTGTGTGTTTAATTTATCAATTAAACTTTATTATATGTATATGTACAAGAAAATCACATTATATATGGGGTCAGCTGGTGTTCGCTTATATCTGTGGTTTCAGCCATCCACAGTGGTCTTGAAATGTATCCCCTGTGGATACATGGGTTATTGTTATTTGGTTTTTAGGAGCATTAGCAACTAAGGCCATATTTCTCCAGGGATATGTGGTGGTCATTCCGACCTTTCCACATCCTCCGTATTTGGTGGTCACAGGCTCGAACCCCAGTCTAATCAAGAAGCGTGTCCTACGCACTGCTGCTCCTGCCAACTGGCTATGGAGGCACCGTGGATACAGGGGTCTTACTGTATATGGACTGCGAAAATAAACTACTTGAATTCTACAAGGCTCTCCCATCTAAATATTTTCCGCTAATACAAGAAAATGCCATGAAAATGGCTACTTTGTTCTTATCAGTGCATGTTTCGAACCAATTTTTTCATGCACGAAATCAAATGAAGAATTAAAAAGAAATAGAATAGCAGATGAGCATCTCCATTCCGTATTGAGAATTAGCAACACAAATTTTGAACTAAATTCTGAACAATTATTTAAAAATATCCAGCCTCAATCATCTCATTAAATGTTAAGTTTTGTTTGGTAAACATTATTGTGTCTTCTACTTAATAAAATTTTTGAATATTTTCAATTTTAGGCAGAAAATAAAAAATGGTATCATGAAAACAAACTTCCTTTTAAAAGGTATGGAAAATGTAACCCACTAATTTTTCTAAAATCACTCAAGTGTGGCCCACGAAATAAATCTAAATTTGAATATGGCCCCTGTAAGGGAAAAGGTAAAACATCACTGATCTAGAGCAGGGGTGGCCAACAAGTCAATCGCAGCTTTAATTTCGGTTGATCACAACGAATTTTAAATACAGTATATAGGAAAAAAAATGGAATAGTCAACAGTCAAAATCTAAATATTATTATTATGCACCCCACTGCACAAGCTTATTACAAATCCATTGAGCCTGACTACTCTTGTCCGTATGCAGCCGTAAAGCGTTTCTAGTGAAAATTCATAGTTACGTTGTGGAGAGCATGGTGTATGTATCGTATTCTTATTTAGCTTACTTAACATTAATAACTGCACAGTTCTTATATGTTAATTTAATACCCTTTGATTTAAAATGAATACTCTGAAAAAGAGCAAAACGTATAATTTTCATCAAGAGTGGGAATTAGAATACTTTTTTGTAATGATAAAAGAAAAATGTTTTTTGATTTGCAATGCTTCCGTGGCTATACCCAAAAGAGGAAATTTAGAAAGGTTTTTCAATGCACTCCAGAGTAAATACCAATCAGATTTTCCGCCGAATAATGACCTTAGAAAAAATAAATTAGAATAACTTAAATCCAGATTATTCGCACAATAAAATTTCTTCATGACACCTAATTTACAATCTAAAGCAGTAACTGTAGCATCATTTAAAGTGAGTCATTTTATTGCAAAAAAATGCAAACCATTTTCTGATGGTCAATTCATCAAAGCTGCATTTTTAGAAATAACAGATTCTCTTTGAAAATTTTAAGAACGAAAATTAAATTAAAAGTGCTCTTCAAGATCTACAATTATCACGAAATACTATGATGCAATGTATCGAAAAAATGAGTAACAATGTGAGTGAACAACTGTGTGCTCATATTGCTAATTGTGTGTCCTTTTGTTTACAACTGGATGAATCTACAGACATCAGTGATACAGCTCAACTGCTTGTTTTTATTCGTATGGTTTTCAATGATTCTGCCACTAGGGAAGAACTGCTGGGTAGTTTCGTTAAAAGAAGGAACTAGAGGTCTTGATATGCACCGGTGTTCAAAGAAAGTGCATCACCTCGGAATTTCACATTTCTAATCCTTTTTCGCGAGGGTATGTTTTATTAATGACTAGCAACACAAAAAGAAATATAAACAAAAGATATTTATTAATAGCTAAGGCAAAGCTAAGTAATATTTAACAGTTGTTCTCAAAATATTCCAAAATGAGTATTTGCAACTTTCATACAACAGTTTTGGTAAACACGACAATTATGGCTGAAATGTTATCAGAAACCCTCAATTTGCTTCAGTTTATCATTTTAAATGGAAATCAAAATAAAAAGTTCCCAAGGTGCAAACTAATATTTAGTTGAACTGCCTCTGGCCCTGATGACAGCAGCAACACACCGCCACGGCATTGAAAAGATCAATTTCTGAAGATAATCAACTTGGTTCCAAACGAGAAATTATGGCTTCCTGAAGTTCATGAAAGGTCTTTGGTTTCTTTCTGGAAACTGCAGATTCCACATGATGCCAACAGGATTCAGGTGTTTCCTGGCCAGCTAAGAGTTGTAATAGACCATTCTTCCAACCATTTTTTCACCTGTAACAAATGTAAACACATTGCTGCCGCACCTCTAATGCAGAAATGAAGCTAAAGTAACTACAGAAGTGCCTACTTACACTTTTTGCCCAATAACAAGGAGCAGAGTCACCCTGAAAGATGCAGTTACTTGGCAGGTTGAAATGGTCTCTAATGAGTGGCAGCAATTTGCTTTCCAATATAGCCAGGTATCCACTGGCATTTATGGAACCTTTTATGAACTGCAGGTAACCTACTCCATGATACAAAATGCACCCCCATATTATTTGGCTAGAAGGGAATTTCACTATAGACACTATATAGTCTGGATAGTATTCTTCACTATGTCTATGGCAAATCGTTTGTCTCACATCAGAGCCATGCAGGTTGAATTTCTTCTCATCCGAGAAAATAACTGACTTCCACTGCTGGGGGGGGGGGTCCATTTGACACGCTCGTTACACCAAATTAATTGGGCCTTTTTAATTTTTTGTGTGAGGAGGGGCTTGTTCTTAGGATGATGGGCTACAAGTCCATTTTTGAAGAGGCATCTTCTGACTGTCACTGCACTTGCTACTACTCCTGTGTGTTCTTCCCATTCTCTTTTCAGCTCAGACAAAAAAGCTTTACAGTTATTAAGGCATAAGCACTTCAAAACATCGTCCTGTTTTGGCGTAGAGACTTGTTTGCATAGAGTTCCTTTTTTCCTATCAGAAGAACCAGTATTCTTGAGTTTGGAAAGAAATCTACTCACTGTTGACTGATTACAAGGCTCTCTGTAAGCAATATGATGGGAAGAACATCCTTCCTCACATAAAGCAACAATAGCACTCTTCCTTCGTGGCGTCAACTGCGTGTAACACTCCATCCTGACACAAGCAAGGAATGACTAACTCTTGCAGAATGTGCTTATATAGCTGAAAGTAGCAGCTGATGCAATATTACATCATCAGCCACACGTGTCAATCTTATCTGATGCAGTCTGTAAGAAATACTACCATATACTTACGTTATTCAGGCAACAATTACAATTTTAAGGGGTGATGCACTTTCTTTGAACACCAGTGTATTTAATGTATTCAAAAATTTTATTGAAAAAATTAAATTACCACTATTTAAGCTCGTATCAGATGGAGCTAAACCATGATGGAGCATCTTACGGATTTATGGCATCGTGCCAAAAAGATAATGAGTTTCTAGATTTGAGTTACCACTGTATCATCCACCAACAAGTGTTAGCCAGCAAAAGATTAAATACTAAAAGTATTATGGACATTACATTCAAACTTGTGAGTTCCATCAGAGGATAATCTCTTTAAAGGAAACTTTTCAAAATGCAACTCGATGAAAATGAACCAGATCTGATATTACACACAGATGTGAGGTGGCTGAGTTGGAATAAAACTTACTCCAACTCAGCCACCATGTTTCTATGGAGATTTCGAAATTTGCTGAATGAAATTAAAAAATTTGTTGATCGAAGGGGAGAGGATTATGTGATCTGGTATTTTTGGCAGATTTTACCAGTAAATTAAGCTATCTGAACTTGGAATTACAAGGATAAAAAAATTTAAGTGACATGATTTGTAGTATTTCTACATATAAATATCAATTTCTGGCAATGGCTAAGAATCTCAAAGAAAAAAAATTCGATCATTTGCAAAAATAGCCTGTTTTTAGATTTAATAGTGAGAAATATGTTTCTGAAATTGAGAAAGTTGTGGATGATTTTGAAACCAGATTCAGTGATTTTAAAACAATTGGAGACATTGTTCAATATATTTCTTGTCCATTTAATGTAAATTGCAGAAAAAAACGCTGAGATTTTTCACATGGAGACAATATTACTTGAAAATGAAATTATTACATTTCAAAATGATATCTTCCTAAAAGACAAATCATCAGAAAAAAAGACTTTTGCAAATATGTCTGCTGAGAAAAGTACCCAAATGTAAAAAAATGCAATGAACTTTTAAATTAAATTTCTGTTTTGGTTCCACATATCTATATGAATCAGCCTTTTCCTATTTGAAACAAACAAAGACGAAGAATCGATCTACTCTTACAGACTTGCATACTGAAGGTTCTTTACGGGTGGCCTTATCACAGTATATCACCGATTTTGAAAGCTTGGCAGATGACACGAAATCACAAACTTCACATAAATTAAAAATTTAAATACGTATGAATTTAAAATAAGAATTCTGAATTGTATTTACTTTTAAAATTTATAAACAACATTTTCAATGTGTGTTGATTAAATTTTTTAACCACGTGCAATGAAATTCTTGAGATGGTAAATCGCGGCACATTTTGAAGTAAAAAAAAAAAAAAAAAGTAGATCGCTTCACAAATTAAGTTGGCCACTCCTGATCTTGAGTATTATATACAGATCCAGAGGTCTTAGTTTAGGAAGCATGTAGAACTGCTGGTACATGTGCAGAGAAGAGCAACCAGATTAAGAATAAAAGGGTGCTCTTACCTAGAAAATCTTCAGTTCCGCAAATTGCAGAGTCTCGAGATGGCACCTGAGGGTGAGATCTCATTGAGGTGTTTAAAATCCTGAATGGACTGAGTAAGCTAAATGTTAATGGTATTCTTCCACTTGCTGAGACTACACATAAGGGTGCATAAATTCAAGTTGAGGAATGATGGTTACAGGATAGAATGTGCATAAGTTTGCCTTCCACTAGTGGGTGGCTGATTTTGGAACAAGCTTCCATCTGTTGTTGTGGAAGTGGAATGGTTGAATAATTTCAAGGAAGAACTAGACAAATTCTCATAGGGCATGGATGGGTTAACTGTGGTGTTATGGTTTTTTTTATCTGATGCTTGCTTTCTAGCATCATTTGTCATTACTACTACTAGTAGTTATATTAATATATTATCAATTTATTATAATGGGTGTATTTATTTATATAATGTATCATCATCATCAGCCATTTTCAATCCACTGCAGGATGAAGGCCTCTCCAGCAACTTTCCAGTTCCTTCTGTTTTGAGCACTGGCCATCCATTTACTACTCAAAAACTCATGAATTTCATCTATCCATCTCCGCCTTTGTCTTCCAGGTTTTCTTCAAGCTCCTCTTGGGTACCATTCGGTTATTTTCTTAGTCCATCTGTCATCATGTCTTCGAGCTATGTGTCCTGCCCAAGACCATTTTAGTTCTTTAGTTTTGATAAGAATGTCCTTTACTTGAGTTTGCTGCCTAATCCATGTGTTTCTCTTCTTATCTAACAGTCTGATTTCCAATATAATTCGTTCCATTCTTCGCTGTGTAGTTCTTAGCTTCTCTTCCATTCTTTTGGTGAGTGCCCAAGTTTCACTTCCATAAGTCATGGTGGGGAGTATACATTGATTCATTATTTTACGTTTCAGACAAACTGGGATATTGCTCTTCAGTATGTGACTATATTTCCTGAATGCTATCCATCCAAAATTTATTCTTCTCTTGACTTCCAGCCATTTATCATTATTACAGCTAATAACTTGTCCCAGATAAGTATATGACTCCACCTTTTCAATTACTGCTCCTTCAATCATTATTTCCCTTTCCGTGGCATACTTGTTCATCATTACTTTTGTTTTAGCAATATTCATCTTTAGTCCAAAATCCTTACTAACTGTGCATAACTGATTAAGATTTTCCTCTAATTCTTTGGGATCGTGGCTTATGACCACAATGCCATCTGCAAATCGTAAATGGTTTAGGTACTCTCCGTTCACATTGACTCCTTTCTGCGACCAGTCTAATCTTCTGAAAACTTCCTCAAGGGCAGCAGTAAACAGCTTCGGAGATATTGTGTCTCCTTGTCGAACTCCTTTCTCGATTTTAAATTTGCTACTGTCTTTGTCTAGTCTAATAAAGGATGTAGCACTCTCATATATTTTCTTCAAAATCATAATATATGGAGTATCTATGCCTTGTCTTTCCAGTGCCCGAAACATTTCCTTATGCTGTATGGAGTCAAATGCCTTTTCATAATCCACAAATGCCAGGCATAATGGTGTTTTATATTCATTTGCTTTCTCCATTAGCTGTGATATTACGTGAAGGTGATCCATAGTTGAGAATCCTGTCTTAAAGCCAGCTTGCTCTTTCGGTTGATTCTCATCAAGTATTCTTTCTAATCTGTTAGTAATGACCCTTGTGAACAACTTGTAGATATGGGATAACAAGCTAATTGGTCTATAATTTCCAATTTCTGATTTATCTCCTTTCTTATGCAGCAAAACTATGATTGCATTATTCCACTGCTTAGGCATCACACCTTTTCTAATGCACTTTGTGAAGAGCCTTGCCAGTTTTTGTGTTATGTCTCTTCCTCCCAATTTTAACAACTCTACAGTAACTTCATCTTCCCCCGGAGCTTTCCGATTCTTCATTTTCTTCAATGCATGTTCTACCTCATCAGGAAGAATATTGGGTATGTCGTATGTGTTGCTACTTTGCAATCCATCTTCCCCACTGCTGGTATCATTCCCTCGCTCCTTGTATAATTCTCTATAGTAGTCTTCTGCTATTTGAATTATGCCTTCTCTGCTGTTTATAAGTACACCATCGCTATTCTTCAGTTTCAGTATAATTTGTCTTTCTGTATTACTGCTCATGGCTGCTGATTTAAATCCTTTGTTTTCCCTTAATGCTTGTTCTACTTTTCTTGTGTTAAATCTTCTTATGTACTCTCTGAGTCTCTTTCTAATGGCTTTGCATAACTCAGTACAGTAATACCCCGAAGTTACGCGATAGGTGGGTCCGACGAAAATCGCGTAAGTCGAATTCGCGTAAGTCGGGGTACAACTTTGCATATAAATACATATAAATTTTGCTTAATTGGGACCAAGGACTAACAAAAACACTAGTTTAGAAGAAAAATATTAATAAAATGGCAGTTCTTTATACATATTAATACAAAATATGTATTAAAAAACAAATGACTTACGTTAAAAAGTTATTTCGATGTCGATGGCTTCATAAAATCTAACAAATTCGTCTGACGACACAGCGCGTTCTTTTTTTCACGCAGAATTTCTTCGTAGCAAGCTAATAATTTTTTTATTCCTTGCTTTGTAGCTATAACGCGTTCTTCGTTGGAGTCTATGTTTTCTAAAATTTTTAAGCCCTTTACAATTGAGCCCTTTTCAATTTTCAACCTGTCAAGTTTGCAATTGTCATGTGCTTTTCGCCGTTGCTTCGTTTAGGCCTGTAGCACGTGCAATATCACATGGTCTTTCATTTCGCTCAAAGCGTTTCACAATTTCATATTTTTTCTCTATCGACAGAGGCGGACTGGCCATAAGCCTTACCGGGGAAACCCCGGTGGGCCAGTGTGATTTGGGCCATAAACCATAGTATGAGGCCACTATAAATTTTCCCGGGTAAGAATTTTTGATCCAGTCCGCCTCTGTTTATCGATAATTGCTTTTCTTTTTCTCTCTGAATCTGCAGTGTCTTCAGCAGGACGCTTCCTTTTCACACCTTTTAATTAAGTATTTTACTCATTTTTAGGGAATAAAGCACAATTACAAAACGAGGAGGCACGCTTGATACGCATAAACAAAGCTGCGCGCATGTAGCAACTGAATAAACAACACCATAAAGGCAGAGATACACTATTAACACCTCACATTTCTAGGGGTTACTACCATAAAACAATAAAAATCCAGTTGCGTTTCTGCTAGTGAAATCTGTTATAAACTGGTAGTAAACTCGATCTAATTGCATTTGCGATTATACCGATTGCTGGAATTGTGTTGGTTTTTACGTTATTATGGTGAAATGTGTTTCCCCTTCACTGATATAAAAAACATAAAAGCAGCAAAGTTGAATTTTGTTCATCTTTCGCTCTCATTCTCCGCCGTCGCACTGTATATCGATAACATATGAAAAACGACCTTGAAGATAGTGGGCAGCAGCGTTGCCAAACGAAAAAATCAAGAACCGCGTAACTCCGAGTTCGCGTAAGTCGGGGTAGCGTAAGTCGGGGTATTACTGTATACTCAATTTTCTCCCTGTCAGTGTTTTTCTTGCTCTTCATTTGTCGTCTTTGGTTCATCATGACAAGTGTTTCTTGACTAATTTTTTCTTCTTTGGATTTCTGTTTCCCTATAGGTTTCTTGGGCTTTATCACTTTCAGAAAGTTGTAATATTCCTCGTCGATATCTTGGTCCTGAGCAGTCTGCAGAAGCTCAAACTTGTTCTTAAGTTCCAGTACATACTGCTTTTTCTCCTCCTTTTTCATATATAATGTATATGAGGGGTAATCATTTAATTCAAATGTTTCAAAATGATCAAGCATTTCTTTGCAAAAGTCTAATCTTTGCTGTTTTTCTTCTGGAGTCAAAATGTGTGGAATCCAGCAGGCACAGATTCGCAACATTTTCAGGTGTAATAAAAATTACAATACTGTGAGCACTACTGTATGAAATGGACATTCTAACAGCTAATTCACAAAGTGTAATTTGCCTGTCTTCATTCCAAGATTTTCTGAGCTTTTACGATTTGCTAAGGAGTTGAAGAGGAAGGCTGACCAGATCTTGGGTCATCTGCAACAGACTCGTGGCCTTCACTGAATCGCTCGTGCCATTTAAATATGGCCACTTAACAAGACACTCAGTACCATATGCTTCATTGGTCTCTAACTGTTTCTGATGTATTTAAGTCCACTCTGACACAAGAACGAATCATATATCGCTGTTCAATCTGTATGTCTGACATGATACTTGCTTCAAAACGATTGTCAGTGACATGCAGCTTAAAAAAAAAAAAACCTCTTCAAGCAACACTTTCTCGACAAGTACCAGCATGCGCACACACAGTCTGTTCAGTAGCGATAAGGGAGAGCACCTCTAGCAGCAGTTATGGAAAATTCCCATGGTAAACATAAAATCTTGCACCAGTCTGTGAATTAAATGATCACCCCTCCTACATTAACGAAACTATAAAAATAACTGTAAAATAGTTGTGTATTAAAAAAATACAAAAAAATCCAGAAAAAATACAGCCCACCCAAAACACATCTGACGTCAATGTGGCCTACATGCACTAGTGAGTTTGATATGGCTGATGTACAGGATCACTAGCACCTAATATTATTCAGGTGGTTAATAAACAGATTCACTAACCATTACGGTAAAGTAACTTGGGCCCTACAGAAAAATTAGGTTTAAAATCATTATGTAAATATGTCTTCATCTGATACAATATATATGCATTATAATGAAAATTACTAATTCAACTTTAAGCAGAAATGCTGCATATAGGACTACACAAATGTGCAATAATCAACAAATGGAATCTCTAAACAAAATAGAAAATGATATAATAATAAATATATTTTAATAAAAATTTTAATATTATACAAAGGTGAGGTATCAATATGAAACAAAGACAATTAATGACATTAATCAGGGCATACGACTTCTGATGTATGCTATAGATGTAAGCTATGCAGATTGGCTGAAAAATGCCAATTGAGGTTTAACATAAGGTATCCGTAGCTGAGTGGTCGGGAGCGGGAGTGCAGTAGCACACACTCTTTCAGTAGACCGGGGTTCAAATCCCCTGATTGCTGAATACAGTCGATCTGCCAACCTGCACTGGACCAGCGTGGCAGATTATAGTCCATTTCCCTCAGCATAAATTGTTGAGAAGGCTTCCATCCTGCAGTGGGTTGATAATGGCTGCACTTTACCTTTTTTTACATATTTTGTATTTTAGTAGACCAAGCACATAAGGAAAATAGTTGATCATCTTGAGTATAATAAGTTTGTGGAAGCACACAAATCTGAGAGGTGTCCACTACAGTGGTTAATGCCAATCCAGTAACACGTGATTATACTGTAAGCAATCATCACAGACCAAATCATGTGTTAATGCAGCAGGTTGTGTTATTAGGGAATTTCCTTGTTAAACAGGTTCACAATATTTTGGGTAAGGAGAGATGGAATGAACCAAAATATATATGCATTACAGAAAAATTATCACATTCTAAAGGATATACAGGTTAGTTATTTGTGCGGGTACTAAAACTCAAGATCTGGTTGCCAGTTATGGTGTAAGATGAATTCTTCCTAAGTATGAAAGGAAGGAATATAGATTTATCAATTTAGGTTAGAAAAATTAAAACATACTGTCGGGGAGCAGCTTCTGTTATTTATTTATGATTTATGGAAATATTCCCCATGTTCATCACTCATATCACAAAAATATGGTGTCTGAAATCATCCAATAACTTGTCTAACCTTCCTTAAATTTATTGAACTCATGCGCTTCAAGAACAACAAATGGAAGTTCATTCAAAAAACAAATACACTTTGGCTGGAGGTCAATTTTCACACATCAATCCTGCAGCCATCCTTTTTCAATTTATGTCTCCTTATTTGTCTCAGGAAGAGTAAAGATATGATCAGAATTTAGTTATATCAATTCATTTAAAACCTTAACACCTAATCATGACTCCAAGAACCGCAAGGAGACTTGATTAAGATGATTAAGGCTTTTTAAGTTGTTTAAGGTTAAATTGTGAGTGCAGTCATTTGCAGAAGGTCTTTTGTGATAAAAATATCTTTGGTGTCCTTCAATAATCATGTGTTCTTCTCTGCACACACTCCAACAGTTCCATATCCTTCTTAAAATGAAGCTTCTGAACTTGTATTCAGAACTCAAGATGTAGCATAACCACATCTTTACACAATGGGATAATCACTACCCTAGCCCGCCTGGCAAAATTTCTGTATATCACCAGCAGAATCCCATAAGCTGTCCAATTAGTCCATCTTTACTGTTAAGAGAACTTCAAATCAAACTGTACAATTTCCCCTAGGTCTCTTTTTTTCTCCACTTCTCCACTATCTTGAGCGTGGCACTACCCAACTGGTATGCCATTCTGGGATTATAGTACCCCAAATTTATCAATTTTAAACTTTAATTGGGACTTCTCAGCCAATCTGCATAATTTTTATAGATCTTATTGCAGAGGTATGCCTTGATTCTTGTCATTAACCCAACGTACCAACCATTGAATCATCTGCAAACTAAGAAAATAAGCTTTATGTCTTTATCAACATCATTAATAAATACTGAAAACAGGAAAAGTCTCATCACTGAATCTAAGGGATCTATTAATAACATTAGTCCAAGAGTAGTGCCACTTATAACCACCACCTGTCTTCTACCACTCAACAATCCCTTTATCATAACAGTACCTTGTCCCACATGCCACACTGCTTCAGTTTGTACAGCAGGCTTTCGTGCAGAACAGTGTCAAAAGTATTTTTTTGGATGCAGTTCCACTGTCATTAAGATGTAATATCCCCATCGGATTTGTCACATAAAATTACTCCTTAACAAATCCATGCTATGATTTCTACATAACTTTCAAGATGATATTCTGTCAAGATGCTCCTGCAATATTTCTTTAACCACTGATTCCATTATTTTCCATGGAAAAGAAGTCAAGCTGAGATGTCCATAATCACCCTTTGTGAATAGGAGGGAGATTTTTGCATATCTCCAATCCACAAGTACCCCCCCACACCTTAAATTCAAGAATGCTCTTACAGTATTGGCCAAAGATTTGCCTACCACTTTTCCACTTTCTTCTCAGTTATCACAAATTCATTTAGATACTAGTCATAACTTGGAATACCTCTAACATTCCCAAAAAGCTTCTCCATGCATCAATGTACATGCAAAATATTTATTCAGAAATTTGAATAGTTAATCATCAATAGTTATGCCATTCACATTCAGTGGGCAAATATGCATCCCTTTCCCTCCAGTATTAACACAAACAAAACAAATCCTTGCATTCTTAGCCATGGATTTCTCATAATCTGCCTTACCTAATTTCCTTAGTAACTTGGTAGCAGACTAGTTTGTACTTACTGTAGGTTTGTGTCCCCTGATTATTTATAATCATCAGAAGCATTTTTGTTATCTGCACCTAATCAAACAATTCATTCAACATGCATTTAGGTCTCAGTAGCTTCTGTGATTACTTCCTGAATGCTTCCCATTTAGGATTTGCAGTTGGTAACACATCAGCTGGTCCCACTAAAAAGAATTTATAATCTGTGTACTATCATTGTAGTTACCTTAGCAAAGGCAAAATCACTTCCCTTTACCCTTGACATTAGTTATATCTTTTTAAGTAAATTTCACATCAATATATTAAGATCACTGCCACCTTTATCTGGAGATGCTTAAAGAGAAATTCTTTTATCTGGAGATTCTTAAAGCACAAAGAGTCACTGATAATAATCAAAACAAAAGTATTACTTTTTTCTTTTCTTGCCTGTGTAACATGTTGGTGTAGAATAAATAAAAAAAAAAACAAAAAAAAAACAGCAAATACATCCAGAAAACTTCTGATACCATGTGAGCAACCAGCCCACAAGTTCCAGTCAAAATCTGCAAAGTAAAAATTAGCCATTAAGAGAAATTCTGATTTACTGGCCCATTCTATGTCTGAATAGCTGTTCATTAGAGTCATCACAGTCATTTGGCCTATAACATACTCCAATTCTCAATTTTGTTTTCCCAATGTTTATGTCACATTAAACTGCCTTTACATTACACTAGTCACCCACATCAAGTGAGTGCACTGCATTAGATGTTAATGTCCTTCCTAACTAAGAGCATAACTTCATTCCCCCATTCATTCAGTCATTTCTGTACTCACTACACACGCATGTCCAATATTCAAGTGGTGTTATATTTCTGATATACCTACACTGTCTGCACTTGATGACTTAAAGTTCTTCAAATTTACTTGAAATTTATTTGCTATACCCCACGCACCAGGCTTCTATTACTGCCTCACCAGAAATAGAAGCTGGCTCCATATTCACCAGACCTAGCTTCAGGAAACCTGTGTTTCTTTGGAAAACTGCAGAATCATGTGGTTTTTCAAATGTGTGCATGCCTGTTTTTTGCTCTTTAATTCCATTAACCCTAATCCAGCCCAAATATGTTCTTTTCCTATAAACTATGTAATTTTCATTACAAGATGAATATGAAAATTAGATGATCCTTGAGTGGCATAGCAGGTAGGTAATGTAAATAAATTAAAAGAAAGAATAAAGCAATTTATCTATGCAAGATCTAAACTGTTTATTTCCAGTTGGAAATAAACAATTTAGATCTTGCATAGATAAGGCATGAGGTCTTTTCTATGAGGATACCAGAGTGCAATGAGTCTCAGCAAAAAAATATATCTCTCTCTCTGCAGAAGGCAGAGAGAGAGATGTAAGCAGTTTATGGGCAGCCAACTGAAGATGAGAGCACATCTGAAAGTGATTTGTTACTTCAAAGAGGGCCAAAGATTGAATTAAAACCATCCATGGTCTGGGAAGGCAAATAAAACAAATAAAAACAAAAATAAAAACAATAAAAAGAAAAAAAGAAGTGTATTGAAAATTCAATGCAAATATAAGTAGGTTTTTTGCATAGTAGTTACCCTACAGCCTTTTTTGAGACCAAATACGAGCAAAGATATCTACATCCATGGTATGCAAACATGAGAAATGTCTAGTATTCATTCAAAAGGTTTCAATGATAGATGAATCAAGGTTTTTTGTTAAAATAAGAAACAAAATGTCAATCCATGCAAATGGAAACATGGACTTTCCACCAAAAAACAAAAACAAAAATGGATAGCACCCTCTCAGGAGATGTAATTCTGTAAAATGCCACATGAAACAGTTAAGTTATAACAAGTTACTGAAACAGAAATTTTCTTCCAACTCTGCAAAAGCAGAAGCCTCAAATGGTACACAATGGTGTGGTTTTTCATCATCACAATGCAACTTTCCATTAAACTCTGGCCTGATGACATTTTTCATAGACAACAGTATGAATTCTTGCCTCATGCTCCATATTCACCAGACCTAGCTTCAGGAAACTTGTATCTCTTTGGAGAACTGCAGAAACATCATGGATGCATACATTCGCAATACAATCTATACCACCAGAATCACCATCCTCCAACAGGCTAACCAACTTCATGAAGAAGTCTTTGCCACAGCTTTACAAAAGTATACAGAACACTGCAGGAAATGCATAGGAAGTTTCTTAAAGTTCACACTGCACTATAAATTAAATTTTACTGACAACATATGCATTTTATGTTAATCTATAGCCACAGTACTGTTTACCAGTATAATATGCTTTCAAATATTAGATTACCTAGGATTTTCCTGTCTGTGAATTTTTGTTTGGATTGTTAAACATCGACTGATGACTGTTTCAACAAGGATACTGTTGCACACTTTGCTGCTCTCTTTAGAAATGCTGGGTCATATTTTTTGTTTATAACAATAGCACTACTGCTGTTTAGACTTGGCTGCCAAGTTCATTTCCAAAGCTTTACCAGAAAGGGAGGATGGGAACTTGTCCCCACCCCCCAACATGGCTGAATTCTTTCACACTCAACAGTATTATAAGGATGTGTTAAAATGCCAAGCATGACTTGGGATAATTTGTTATACTTTAAGCTTCCTTGTGCACCTGTCCATTCCACAACTGAGATTACTGTACATCAATTCTTTCTTCCTTCTTGTCTTGATATCATAAAGATATTCGATCATCATCTTGATACTGAAAAGTACTAGAAACTTTATTTTTTAATTTTTCCCCCTCCAAAATCGATTCATTTCAGTTTGGTTCTCCAAAACCTTGTTCTCCAAATAGCACTACAGAACTACTGGATGATGAATTGGTTTTCCATATACAATACAGTCTTAAAATTTTAATACTTAACTTAATGCTTCTGAAAATTCACTTGGGCAACATGCTACCTATGAATTCTGTTTGGAGCCAGAAGAATTTCAAATGCTATACAGAAACATGCTTTAGTCTTAGAAATTCATGACAGAAATTCAGCTGGCTGCTAGAATAAGTTCACAATTTAAAAAATTTATTTATAAAAAAATCATAACTTCCACTACAAGTGTATCATATTTGAAGTAGTAACACTTCATTGGATTGTATTAGCACAATCACCTCAACGTTGGTAGAACTGCACTAATGCTTTTTTACCATAAGTGTAAAATACCGTGAGTAAAGTTTGCTGTAAGTAAGAATGAGAAAAGGTGAATTAATTCACCTTTTCAAGTGATGCTATATAATTTAAAATGATACTAGCAACTGTGGATAAGTATTTGTCTCTTAATGCTGAGTACTTGGCATTGACATTTGGGGAGCAGAATGATCCCATCACCAAAAATCAAACAAGTAAAGAATACAAATTTTGGCGAAGGTAAAGCAAGCCAACACGAGAAACTTACCGGACAAATTCGCTTCCCCACTATCGCAGTTTCTCCTTGCATTCTCAGTAAACAGATAGTGTGCGTTATCAGTAGTGGCAGTGGAAGTTGATAATGATGTACTGATTAGTTTTTTCTCATTATTAAAAGCAGATTATTGGAGGTCATGAGTGTAATGAATTTGTGCTCGAAATTTACTCATGCGTACACCCTCCAGACTACCTCAGTCTTAGGGTTTTTATCCCCCCCCTCCATGCTGTTTTGAAATACAAAAACTACTTCTACAGATGGTGCATGTTATCGGTAGTGGCAGTAGAAGTCATTTTCCTATTTTAAAACTGCGTGGGGGGGGGGAGATAGCCTAAGATTGAGGCAGTCTGGAGAGTGTATCCGTAAGTAAATTTCAGCCCACTCATGAACTCCAAGAATCTGTTTTTAATAATGACAAAAAACTAGTCAATACATCGTTATTGACTTCTACTGCCACTACTGATAACACAATGAGAATGCAGGAAGAAACTGTGATAGCGGGAAACGAGTTTGTACGGCGAGTTTCCTGAAGTTTCCAGTGGTTCTCATGTTGGCTTTCTTTACCTTAGCCCAAATTTTATTTAATTTCAACTACTGCACTGAAATATCTCCCTGCAATCTTGTGGTACTGAATGTCATTTTAATAGTATGATTCATGTGGTTTGTAATTGTCTGCCTGAGTATAGTAATGGCAGCACAAAATCATCACAAAATAATTCAATGCACCGAAAGAGCAATAAAAGCAGTAATCGTAGGTACATAAAAAAACAAAATGTCCTAAAAGGTAAAAACAAACTTAATGTAGAAATTAGGTGTACTTTCTGAAAAGTTTTACAGAAAAGGGACCTAAATCAAGCACACTAAATAGAGGGATTAAAATTAAATACAGTGCTTATGAGGAGAGGCAATTAATAAAATAAAATTCAGAAGTGATAAACAAGGATAAACAGAGAGATAAAGTTAAGGGGGGGATAGTATAGCTGTGTGTTATTAAGGCTGATGTTTCACAACCTCCAACAGAAGATCTGAGGGGATTTTAACACATTAATGCTGCCTATATTTGAGAGATTATATTACAAGTGCCATAACTTTTAATATCTGCTTAAAACTACAAAATTGTTGTCATTTTAAGCAGATATTAAAAGCAAAAGTCTGGAATTCAGAGCTAATAGCAAACACTGACTTTTGGGCTGTGCTGAGCTGTAAATCAGAACAAACCTCAATTTTATCAAAAGTTTTTACCATGTACATAAACTAACCTCAACTCAAGCAAAAGATCAAATAAAAATGTGTACCAAGTCTATAAATAAAAACCAAGCATTGCTGAAAATAGTGCAGAGTTCATTCAGTGATCCAATATCAAGTACAGGAACTCCCCGACTTAAGTAAGGTTCCATGGAACGCTACATAAGTCGGAATTTCCCCCCTGCTTGTGCAGCACTCGCAACTGTGCTCGCTGAATTGATTGAATGAAAAAAGAAAAATGTTTGATGAAAATGTAAATAGAATTATATATATTGTTTTTATTCAATTTTTTATCTCATGCGCAGGAAAAATTACAAAAGCGTGCGATTTAAAAAAAATTTAAAAATTATAAAATTACAAAAAAAAGAGGAGATGGGCATAACGTCAGTAAATTTTATCCCTTGGGCATCATTGCTAGAATCAACATCTTCAGCTGATAAGTACACCGCTGCAGAGGTTGAGGGCTGTGGAGATTTAGAATGCATCGGCCGCTCAACCTTAAGAAAGAACATATTAATGGATGACTGGACGATGGCTTTTTACTTTTCATCATAGATTTCTTTGTAGCAAGCAAGCATATTATTCTCCCCTCTGTTAACTTTTAAGAATCGTTTGCTGTCAGGATCCATTTTCTCGAACCTTGCCATTGCCGATGCAATTTCACGAAATGCCATTGACATCTCTCTGGTGATGAAGCGTCTTGGCTCCTCATTTGGTTAATCTTGAGCTTCGTCAGCATTTTCTTCTTTCACTATTGCTGGCTGCAAGTTGATAAGTTCTTTGTTAGATAATTCCTTCTCTTCTTCCTCTATTAACTCCTCGTCTTTGTTATCAACCTCCAATTAAAGTAGCTCTGCAACCTTTACAATCTTATCTGTAAACTTGTCATATGATTCGTCTTTTTCAAAACATTCGAAGCCTTTTACGTGGGCATATTTTCTTTCATGCGCCATTTAAACAACTTTTAGTAATTTCCGCTCAGGCATTATTAATGTTTAAGATGGCGTGGTAAATATTGTAAGATTTCCAAAAGTCTCTTAACGTAAAATTTTTCTGATCGTATACTGCAGACAATGCCTGAACAAATGTTATGCATAAATACTATGCTTTTTTTCAATTCAAAATAACACCCTGATTCATAGGTTGGATCTGTTAGTTAGTTAGTTAGTTATTTTGGTTTTTAGGAGCATTAGCAACTAAGGCCATATTGCTCTGGGAATATGCGGTGGTCATTCCCTGACTTTTTCGCATCCTCCATATTTGTTGGTGACGGGCTCGAACCCCGGTCTAATCAAGAAGCGTGTGCTACGCACTGCTGCTCCTTCCCACCTAGCTACGGAGGAGCCTGGTTGTGGTTGTGAGTCTGGGCATGAATTGTAAGTTCTGTAACAGATTGGTTAGACATGAGACTATGGAAATGATAGTATGCAAGGGTGTTGGATGTTTTTGATGAGCCAAATTTGGTAGTGGTATTTCCGATGTAACGTGTTACAATTTAGTTGACAATTAATGAGGTATATTATATTACTGAGGTCATTTGTAGGATATTTGTGTGTGTCTTTATAGGTGCTGAAGAAGGATCCTAATTTGTTGTAGGTGGAAAAAACAAGGGAGATATCAGTGTCGTTATATAGGCGGCGGAATTGTCCTGCTAGTTCATTGTGATAAGGGAGGACTATGCGGATGTTTGTTTTATTTTTGTCTTTGGTTGGGTTGTTAGATTTAATTTTATTTTTAGTGATGGAGATAGTGTTTAAAATAAGTTGGTGGGGGTAACCTCTGCATTAAATTTGTCAGTAAGGTATTGGATTTCGTTGTGAAGGTTGGTAGGTAAGGAACTGTACTTTAATGCATTGTGAATTTGATTATATAAAACTGCCTTTTTAGTGTTTAGGGGGTGATGAGAAGCAAAATGTAAGTATTTACCGGTGTTTGTATTTTCCTGAAAATTTTCGTATTTAATTTTGTGCCTGTTATATAGATAGTGAGATTGAGGAAATTTATCTGATTGTTTTGTCCAATTTCAAGGGTGAATTTAAGTCTGTCGTGTATACAGTTGAGTTTTGCGAAGAGGTTATCAATGATGGATCTGTTGCCTATTACAAGAATGTCGTCGGCATAGCGTATGTATAGTTTTAGTTCAGGGGGGAAGGGTATAGAATTTGGCTTTCAATGGCGGCTAGGTAAATTTCGGACAATGGGGCCGAAATGGCTAGTCCCCATTGATAAGCCAAATATACCCCCTTCCACCTTTCCCCAATTTGGAACCTCTCAAGATTAAAGTTCCCACATGTCAAAAAAGGCATCACGAGAGTATAATTTTTTATTCTTAAAATACCATGCACGTTCTCTCCCCACACATTGCCAACTGAAGATGTTTTAACTAACGAAAGTTCTTGTAACGACTATTGGCTTCATTATATTCACCTATTTAGTTTTCAATTATTCGTTTGCTTCTTTACTTCAATGACAACCAAGGATTGGATGTGTACACTTCTGTCTCCTTGTTCCTATTTTACCTCAGTCGATACTTACCTACTTCCTTCCTTTTAATTTTATTCAATTTAACAATTCAACCTAAATATTAACTATGATGCCTAAGTATGCCATCACAGATTAATTCAAGGTAAGTACCGCTTTTTAAGTTTTCGCTATCCTTTACTAGTCTATTAACTCAGTACTTGAAGATCAATAAAAATTTTGTATTTTATGTTTTTTCTTAATTAATAGCATAACACCTCTTCCCTTTCTATCCTTTCTGTACACATTGTACTCCTCAAATTCCAGTTCTGCATTCCTTATATCTGTGTGACACCATGTCTCTGCTATCCCAACAATATCTGCCTTTGATGTCTTGACCAACACTTCAAATTTATTTACTATACTTCTAGCATTGGTATACATGCTCCTATTCCTAGTTACCCTAACACATCCCACATACCCACCTATTTCATGATGACTGTCATTCATCCATCCCTAAAACCACCAACACCGCTCGCTCCAGGTCACTACTTATTCTAATAGAAGTTGTGCAAGAATCACCTTCACCTCTGCCTGCAGCTACTGTTAAAGTCCTTGTATCCCCCCCAAACTAGCAGTTTTCAGACCCACCTAACACTGCCTCGATAGCATCAGCAAATATTCTTGCACCCTTTCTATTTAAGTCTATTCCATCCCTATAGAAGCAGTCTCTCCTGTTAACAAATACAGACCAGGCTGAAAAAAAATTCTATCCCTTGAGCCTTGCACAATCTTTCCAGGGCCGAATTGATCGACAAGGCTCTCATCATATACTCCCTCCTATCGTGTCTGGCCAGAATTGCAAATATTTTCAAATTCAATCCTAATTCTCGGCTTTTGTTCAACAGTGACCTGTACTTGTTAAGTAATTCTGCCGGTCTCCTACTCTTAATATCATTAGTGCCAACGTGCACAACTATATCACCTTTTGTGCCCTTAAAAGATGATATCCGCTCTACAACGTCATCAACCTTTGCCCCTGGCAGACATACCCTGGTCCTGTTCCACCTATCCTTTTTACAAAGCATGTTCCCCGTTTCCCTGACAATAAAGTCACCAACAACTACTAGTTCCTGTGGGACCAGCACATTCTGCCTTGGGGGTTGCCGCTGTGTTGCATGATGACCAAGTGCAAGCTCTGGTGTTGATGTGGGCAGCTGAGAGCTTGATGGGCCCTCAATTTAGATCCTTCGAGGGCATCCACTCTCGCATGGAAGATTACTGTACAAATTTGAGCAGTATAGTATTAAGTGTAAGTTGCTACAATGGATAAAAGGGTGGTTGTATGGGAGAAGACAGAGTGGTAATCATTGGATGCTGCTCTTTGTGGACTAATTATTAGTGGAGTCCCACAGGGTTCAGTGTCGGGCACACTGTTGTTTTATATATTTATGAATGATATTGATGAAGGTATATCAGGATTAGTGTCAAAGTATGCAGATGATACGATGGTTGGCAATGTTGTTAATAACAGTAATGGCATTCTACTACTGCAAACAGGATCTAGAAAATTTGGGCAGATGGGTTGAGAAGTGGCAACTGAAGTTTAACAATGACAAATGCAAAGTACCGCATATGGGTAGAAGTAACCCCAGAGAAATGTAACAACTGTGTATTACTACACTTAGGGTGGTAGAAAATGAAAAATGCACAACAAATGTGCAGTCAGATGTGAAGTTTTCTGAGCAATGCAGACAAGCTGCCAGAGCAGGTCATGGGGTATTGCCAATGATATACAGGAATTTTGCTAGCAGGGAAAAGGAGGTGATTATCCCTTTGTATAAGGGAATGGTTAGGCCCTGCCTTGAGTACTGTGTACAGGCCTGGAGGTCTCATTTTGGGAAGGATGTAGAGTTGCTTGAGCATGTACAGAGAAGAGCAACAAGATTGGTGAGGGGAGCAAAGGGGTCCTCTTACCAACAAAGGCTTAAGTTCTGCAAACTGCAGCAGCTGGAGACTAGGCACCGGCAAGGTGATCTGATTGAGATGTATAAGGCATTAAATGGGTTGAGCACGCTGAATTCCGATGGGATTCTTCCCTTTGCTCAGATTACGAACCTGCGGGGTTATAAATTCAAATTGAGGAAAGACAAATGTAGAATAGATGTGCTGAAATTTGCATTTAGCTAATGGGTTAACTGCTGGAACAAACTTCCATCTATCTTGTGAAAGTTGATAGCTTAAATAAATTCAAGGAGGAACTGGACAAACTTTTATAGGGAATGGATGTGTGAAATCGGGTTTTTTTTTGCTTTCTTGCATCATATGCCTCTATTATTACTGCTAGTACTACTAGGTTTCCTCAAGTTAATGAGGCCAGCTGGTTTCAAAAAGATGATGCAACATCTTGTACTACCAAGGTGTCACATTTCTTAGCCTACAAGGTCCCCAGACCTGCCAGCATGTGACATTTTTATGGGGGCATTTAAAAATGAAGGTTTAATTTTGATATTCTCTCCCTGTCCATGCAATATTGACAAGCTGAAAGAAAGACTTCAAGAGAAACTTCTGGAATTCCTTTGGAGATGCCATGCTATATCATATGAAATGTGTACAAGATTACAAGAATGCTTGAGCTAAGGATATCATATTCAAAAAATAAAAAGCACATTATGTACTTTAAGATAGCATATTTATAATTTGGCAAATACAAATTTTTTTTTAATTAGTGAGTTTGAAAATTGCCCATTTCTCCAGCACATCCTGTTTTTAAATATTACAGTTCAAGAAAACTTGTTCAAATTTGACAACAGTATCAAATGTAGCATTAGTTCTGGTGTGAGGAAAGGGGATAGATTGAAATCCGACAATTATTTTTTCATGAACGCGAGTTTGAAAAAACAATGAGCTCAAGAATTCAGTCAATGCAGCTTAGTGGTTTTTTTTTTTTTTTTTTTTCAAAGCTGATGAAGCTCAAATTAGCATATGTAATTACCCTTTCAACAATAATGATTTACAAAGGAAACTTGCATTTAACAGCAGTAGCTGACTTTGAGAGATAAAGAGATGGAGCAAGGGTAAGAGAATCTAGTGTCTTATAACCTCTAGCTGATTATGAAGAAAGATGTAAACATCAACTTCTTTCTGTTTGATTTGGATTGGCAAACGTGTAAATGTTCAAGCTCACAAGAGGGTTTTTTAGATTCTAGAAAGGATCTAAATGATAACGATAGGAAAGGATCCTAGATGATAGAAATCTAGCTGTCTCAGAGAAGGATAAGGGAGACATCAGAAGACAAAAAGATTAATAATATCAGTTCTCTGTTCATACTTCAGAAATTTTGTTAGAATAAGTTCTGCTGCACAATTCTTGATTACGCCATCTTTTTTTAAACACACAAAGATGACAGAACTCAATTTCCTAGTGGTCTGTTCAAGTCATTGTAACTGGCTACCATATGCACCTTAGTTGTTGTTGTTGTTGTTGTTGTTGTAGTTAAGTTTAACGACACATAGGCTGCTGGGGCCATATTGTGTCTTTCTAATGGTGGATATGAAACGATACCTATATTTTATGGTATATTCCTATCTGATTTAAGTAAGTAAATAGTTCCTTTTTATTAGGATCATCTCCCAGGATCTGCATTAAATTTACTGATGACTGTGTATTAGAAATTGACTTAAAGATCCTTAAGCGGATGGTTTGAAAGTGGGGACAGTCCACTAGCAAATGGCGAATGGTCAGTTGAACTTGGCATGATGTGCATTGGGGAGCACTGTCATTATTTAATAGATACAGGTGAGTGAGGTGTGTATGCCCAATCCTTAGCCTTCCTAAAATTGTTTCTTCTCGTCTATTTTTCCGGAAACTGGAGAGCCACAGTTTTGGTTCTGGTTTTATTTTGTATAGTTTGTTTCCTGGATAACCTCTCCAGATCAGTGACCATCTATTGTAACATGCTTTACGAATGATATGTTTGAAATCGGAGTACGGAACTTGACAATTCTGTAAAATATTGGTATCTGGTTGTTTGGCTGCAAGATCTGCTCTTTCATTACCTGCTATACCAGAATGCCCTGGTATCCAGCAGAATGTCACAGTTTGGCTGGTCTCATTGCACACAAGTAATTTGGAATGGATTTGTTTGATAACAGGGTGAGAGGAGGTGCTATTGCTATTTATGGCAGAGACAGCACTGAGGGAGTCAGTGTATATTAAGGCAGAAGAAATCAGAAGTTGAGTAATGTGATCTAGGGCCAAGTTAATAGCATAAAGCTCTGCAGTGAAGATACTGCATTCTACAGGTAATGAGATAGAAGTAGTGAATGAAGGGAAGATTGCCGCAGCGCCTACTTGGGTCTCAGTTTTTGATCCATCAGTATAGATCTTACAGGCCTGTGAATTAGAAGCAGAATGAGTTTCATGTAATTGTGCGATATTGAAGGGAGACAAGGTTTTCTTTCCCCACTGTTGGAAATAATCATCATAAATTGCACGGATATTTGTCCACGGTGGATCAGGCGGTGTTATGTCCTCATATATATTGCCGATTTCAATATTCCACGTTTGAGTTAGTTCTTTAAGTCTAAGTGCAGCAGGTCTGTTTTCATTTGGTTTGCTGTTGAAGAATGACTCCCATTCGGTATTGTATAGACATCTCCAATTCGGGTGAGAGGGAAGACTGCGGATTTTTGCGGCATACATCAAAAGCAATGTTTTCCTCCGAAGATGTAAGGGAGGTTCGTGGGCTTCAATGTAAAGGCTCTGAACTGGGGAGGTTCTGAAAGCCCCTAGAGAAACTCTCAGAGCACTGTGCTGGATCGTGTTCAATCGCTCTAAAATAGTTTTCCTAGCAGAGTCATACACTGGGGAGCCATAGTCTAAACGGGACCTGATGAGAGCTCGATAGAGATGGATCAGGGTATGCCGATCAGCGCCCCACGACATAGATGACACACACCGGAGGATGTTCAATTTCTTCAAGCAGATGGTCCGAAGGTAGGTCACATGTGCTTGAAAGTTTAGTTTCCTATCTAGCACTAGGCCAAGAAAACGGACAGTGTGAGTAAGAGGTATTGGCATGTTATTAATCTTTAGCTCAGGATCAGGATGAAGTGATCGTAGTTTGCAGAAGTGTGTAGTGGTGGATTTCTGTTCAGCAAGACGATATCCATTGCATAAGGTCCAGGTTTCTATTTTGTATAGAGCATTTTGCAACTGTCTTTCGATAGTATTCATACTTTGTGATTGGCAGGATATAGTGAGGTCATCTGCATACATATAAATTTGAATGGTTTTTGGAAGATCTTCCAATATTTTGTTGACTCGAATCGCAAATAGGGTAGCACTCAGTATTGAACCCTGCGGGACACCCTCTTCTTGAATGTGAGTTGCTGACAGCTCGTTTTTATATCGGACTTGAAAAGTGCGTAATTTTAAAAAGTTCTGAATGATTTGAGGAAGATAGCCTCTCAGCCCCAACTGATGCATATCTTTAGTAATGCCATAGCGCCAGGTAGTATCGAATGCTTTGTGAATATCTAGGTTGACCATCACTAGGTGCTGTTTCATGACGAAGGCATTTCGTATGTTGCATTCAAGTTTTACAAGTAAATCTAGGGTGGATCTGTTTTTACGGAAGCCATATTGGTGATCAGAGAGAAGATGCTGGGAATCTAGAAACCAGGTGAGCCTCTTATGTACCATCCTTTCAAAGATTTTGCCTAAACAGCTTGTTAATGATATCGGTCTGTAGTTCTGGACCAGAGTGGGATCTTTGCCTGGTTTTGGAATAGCACAAATATAGGAATGCCGCCAGGACAGAGGATAAGTATTTTCTGAAAAGATACGGTTAAAGAATATTAATAATATGCCAAGGTCAGATTCACATAGATGCTGCAACATACTGTAGTGAATACCGTCTGGTCCTGCTGCACTATTTGACGATTTGCTTAAGCATTCCTTCAGCTCGACGAGAGTAAAAGGCTGGTTATAAGGGAGTGATAGTCTAGTTTGAAAATTTAATTTTTGATGTTCTTCATTAGTTTTAATGCGTTGGAAGGATGTCACATAAGAGGATGAGGCGGAAATGTCATAAAAAGACTCTGAT
Organism: Mastigoproctus giganteus; assembly: GCF_048544385.1. NCBI lineage: Eukaryota > Metazoa > Arthropoda > Arachnida > Uropygi > Thelyphonidae > Mastigoproctus > Mastigoproctus giganteus. The sequence continues at coordinate 165,873,067 of NC_143579.1, forward strand.
AGCGCATTTGCTATATCATTAGGGGAAGATAGTTCCTGCCCATTCCATTGTATTATTGGTGATTGCAGCGGTAGAAATTTCCCATTGAGTGCTCGTATTTTTTTCCAAATAATTCGAGTGTCAGTATTTCTGTTAATGGATGAGGCGAAGTTAGTCCAGGATTCATGTTTTGCTTTTTTTCTAATCAGTCTCGCTTTAGCTCTGAGTTTTTTGTAGACAATTAGGTTGGCGGTAGTTGGGAATTTACGAAAGTGGTTCCAAGCTCTGTTTTTATCACGCTTTGCTTTGGAGCATTCTTCATTCCACCACTGATTTTGGTGTACACTCTTGTGCAGGTTAGATTTTGGGATGGAAATTTCTGCTGCAGATAATACGTGGCTGGTAATGTGGTCAGTTACGTTATCAAGATTCTGTTGCTGTACATATTGCTTTTCAAATATAACACAACTGGAATAGGTTTTCCAGTCTGCTTTTTGGAAGTTCCAAGAAGTACGGCCTTTAGGGTATGACATGACCTGTGTTTGAATTGAACTAATGATAGGGAAATGGTCACTGTGGAATGGATCATTTAGCACTAACCATTCCATGCTTGGAAAAAGAGAGGCTGAACAGATGGATAGGTCTATGGCGGATGTAGTACCAGCAGGTAGTTGAACATGAGTTGGAGAACCAGAGTTTAAAAGAGTCAGGTTATGGTTATCCAGGAATGTTTCGATTAGTTTGCCTCTACCATCCATGGTGGAGGATCCCCACAATGGATGGTGACCATTGAAATCACCAAGTAAACAGACGGGAGGCGGAAGTTGCATAATAAGACTGTCCAGTTCAGTCTGGGAGCAAGGATAATTCGGTGATATATAGATGGATGCAAGTGATAACGATATTCCCATTGCTATCCGGACTGCTACAACTTCTAAGGAGGTATTTAGTTGGAGATGTCTTGAGGGAATTGTAGATTTCACAAGTATAGCTACCCCACCACGAGCAGGAGAGTTAGAAACACTGTCTCGCCTAAACATAGTATAGTTTTTGATTTTGACTGAAGCGTGTGGTGATAAAAATGTTTCTTGTAAGCATGCACCTACTGCATTAGTTTGAGTCAGTAAATCACTGAGGTCGTCTATATTACTGCGTAATCCTCGACAGTTCCATTGTAGGAATTTATTCATTGGTTGGATTTGTTTGAGGAAGATTGATCTGACTGTTTTTTCTGAGAAGGTTTCTGTCTGCTTGGTTTTGGTTTTTCATTTCTGGGAAAGATTGGGCGTCCTGTATCCATGATGTCACTAGCATGTAACTCTAGTACCGTGTCGTCATCTTCTGATTGAACATCAGTTTCCATGTTGATATTTCGTGGCTTCACCTTTTTCTGATTTTCAACGGTAGTTGATTTTGTTGTTTCGGGCAAAGTTGAGATAGCATCAGTTGGGATGCTGATCGGCGTATTGCTGGTTTCGTTGACTGTAGGTTTCTTATTGCATGATAAAACAGTTTTGGCCCAGGTGGCAAAGGAAACTCTCGGTTCTATGGACACATCTGTTTGAGTTGCAGCTGAGCGGCTGGTTCTAGTAACAGATGCGTATGATCGGCTAGGAATGGTTAGTAGCACTTGCTTTCTTGCTTCAGGGTAAGTGACTTTATGTTCAACTTTATATTTCTGGATTTTTTTACCTGTTTTCCAAAGGTCACATGCTTTAGAAAATGCAGGGTGGTTTTCCTTACAGTTTGGACAAATAGGAGTGGAAGCTGTACAGTCTTCTTGAGAATGCTCCTTGGAACCACAAAGAGGACACACAGCATCGCCTCGGCATGCTGTTTGAGAATGACCGTACTTCTGACATTTAAAGCAGCGAATGGGGTTTGGGATGTAAGGCCGTATCTTACAATTTAGGTAACCTGCTTTAACAGAAGATGGAAGAGTCGGAGTACTGAAAGTTAAAATGATGGACCTGGTTGGTAGTAGGTTGCCATCTTTTTTAGTCATGATTCTCCGTGCATGAGTCACTTTTTGTTCACTAAGCTCTTGTATTATTTCTTGTTCAGAGACATTTAGTAAGTCCCATTCGCTGATGACGCCTTTAGAGGTGTTCAGGGTGTTATGTGGCGTAACTGACACTGGAATGTTGTTAAAGGTTGTCAATTTTAACAATTTTTCTGAATGGCTTGGTTTGGAAGCTTCAATTAGAAGGTCTCCAGATTGAAGACGCTTCACCATTTTGGGAGATCCAACAACCGATTCTAAACATTTCTGTATTAGAAATGGCGATAACTTGCCTACAGGTTGTGTGGATAATGAGTGCATTATTAGAAATGCTGGCATATCTGCACTCTGTTTTTCAGTCCGCTGTCTCTTCGGACGATTCAAGTCATGCTCTGAATCAGAGTTGACAGGTCTGGAGCTCGTGGGCTCTAGCGGTGGATATGCATCACAATCCATCGTTGCTCCTTTCAGCCCTGGAAGAGGGAATTCCTTCTCCCAGGTTACCGACCCCGCCACGTGGAGGCAGGAGCGGTGCCAACCAGTGACCAAGCGATCAGCAGAAGAAGAGAGCAGTACGTTGCTAGCGATGGCAGTAACGTTGCAAGCGGGGTTAGCAGTAACGTTGCTAGCGTTGAAGCAGTGACGTTGCTCAGCGAGGGAAGCAGTGACGTTGCGAGCGGTCAGCAGTGACGTTGCGAGCGGTGGAGGGTTTATGAAAGCACTAGTACTCACTCTAGGAAAAACGCTAGAAAACGCACTATAAAGATCGCTTGGGAACTATCGCTTGGCACTCGGGGCCATGCACCTTAGTACAATGGTTGCCATGAGATTCCTAAGAAGAAATGATCTAGGAATCCGGTAGCTGCAATACTTATATATTACCCTCCAAAAAGGATATATGGACACCTCTGTTTATATAGTCCAATGGACCTTCCCAGATAAATATAAATAAGTGGCACAGATTGATATAAAAGGTGTATGATCAACACAAGTGTTATTGTCGGATGTCACACTGCTGGCTTGTTTCATTCATGCAACTGTTAACAGTCTAAAATATCCCAACTGATAGTGATGTCATCATGAAATGGAAGTGCAAAGGTAGTAACCCACTATCCAGCAGTGAATAGGAAGACCATGGAAGTAATCTCTGGTCACAGAGGGAGCCAAGGCTTTCTCATAATCAGCCTTCGCTTGCCTAACCTCCTTTGTGACTTGATTACAGAATAGCTTATATCTACCATAGGCTTCTTGTGTTGCTTGATTTAATGTAATCCATTAAAAGTATATATTCGAGTCTGTGACCTAATTTATCCTAATTTGTGAATTTCAATATTCACAATCATCCCAGAAATCCTTTGTACTAGGGTAGGGTGTATTTTAATTGTACATGTTGCATTTATTGTAGAATTTCAATTGTGCATAGTGTTTCACGGATTTGAGGATTTACCAAACTTTTGATATTAGCATATGTAATTTTAAAATTGGATGGCTAAACTACCCCAGGGGCTCATATCTGGTGAGTATGGGCTTGGCAAACCCAGGGTCCTGAGCTGGATATCATCATTCTTCTCTTTCTTGCTTTCTTGGTGATTCCCTTCTAGTTCTGACTCGCACTCTCTCAGGGTAATGCAAATTTTTTTTTTTTTTTTGGCTGGTGCATCATAAGCTTCAGGCTTCCTTGCACCATATGGCTAATAATAATAAAAGAGAATAGGACTTTTTATTTCATTATGGGTACAAAATAAAAATGGCATTGAATTGCTTTGTACTGTGGATATGCACTTAATGTTAGGATTTTTTAGTATAAAGCAACAGTTTGTGATACAGCAAAAAACAGTAGCAGCAGCTTTTAGCTTCATTTAATTGGTATGAAGAATAAAGGAAGAAACACTGAGACCTTGTATTTTCGGCAGAACTGTATGCATCTACGCTGTTCGGAGTGCATTTTTTTCATACAGCCGAACTTGTTTGGGTGGTGAAATGTATGACTTCAAATGTGTTTTAAGGTCTGTGTCCTGGGATCGGGAATGTTTTTAAAGCAGTATTTCCTAAATTAAAGCAGTCCTAAAACGATTTTCACTTAATGCATAGAAAGTTATTTCTTATTAGTGATGCAATGGTGCCATTCTTCCATCAAGAGGTTCTATCAGAAGCCAGATTCACCTACTACGTTTTGCAGCATAATGAAACAACTAACAGTGTTTGCAAAAAAAAAAAAAAAAACCTGTAGACTATAAGATAGTGAGTTAAAAACAAAGAAGTTGTAGTTTCATGTCATTTGGAGGGTAAATGGACTTGTTCCTCTAAACTACTTACAATTGCTTGTAATGATTCCAATATAAATAAAGTGTTTCAAGTGAAGAATTTAAATGTATTTGAGACAAGGCACTCGTTAATATTGGAGCATACAGTATGCATGTGATTTACAAGTGTGTTTTCCAAAACAACATACTGAATTAGGCTTGGCTTGAATCATAGACTTTTAAATGCTGCATCACATTTAATGACCTAAATCTGCAGTTACTCCATAGGGTCCAAATCTGTGATTAGCCTTCACATTGCAACCATTTCCAAGAAATTAAGAAGAAAATAGGATTATCACAACTTCTATTTAAAAAGCATGTCAGTAACTTAAGTATATCCCATCTAGGAAATAAAAGTTGATGAACAGCATAAGCTGGAAGAACATTTCATGCATGTTAAAGAAAATCAGTGAACTCAACTAAAACCTTTCCCTCCAGTTCTTTGATGTTCAAGTTTACTTCAGCATTTTTTGAAGAGGAAGCAGTGAATCACATTTTTAACTGTGATTGCCTGATTAATCTCTTGCAGGATCTCTTGATTAATCTCTTGTGTGTAAGTTTGCCTTCAGCCCAGTGGGTGGTTGATTGTTGGAACAGGTTTCGATGTGTTGTTGTGTAAGTGGATGGGTTGAATAAATTCAAGGAAGAACCTGATAAATCCTTGAAGGTACCAATGGGTGAACTGTGTAGTGTTTTTTTTTTTTTTTTTTTTTTTTTTTTTATACCATATAAGCTTGCTTTCTTGCATCATTTGCCATTACTAAATTACAGAATATGTATTTGGCTGCATTATCAAAACATAAGGGCAAGGTTTTGGGGCATGTGAATTGGGAAAGAAGATATCTCTGCTGTCATCACAAACACCTTTCATGCAAATCCCATATTATCACATGGCTGTACAATGGAATTTGGTTTATAGTCCATGCAAGGTATACATTATCCTTTAAAAAGGATCCACAAACACATTGGTTTCACGTTGAAATCATTTTAATACTTCAGTATCAAGGATTGGGGCTTGATACTGAAGTATAATTTTTATACTTCAGTATCAAGCCTCAATCCTTCCTTTGGCAATATGGCACACTCCCCACCCTGTTGGGTAGGCTCTTACTATTAACGAGCTAATGCAGTCATAATCAACAGTGATCAGTTCAGCTACCAATGTAGGGTTATTATAAGTAGTAGCAGCAGCATATGATGCAAGAAAGCAAGCATCAGCGAGAGAAAAAAAAAAAAAAAAAAAAAAACACCCTTCCCCACATCCCTGCCAATAATTTGTCTAGTTCTTCCTTGAATTTATTCAGACTGCTGACTTCCACAACAGATGGAAGTTTGTTCCAACAGTCAACCACTCGCTGGCTGAAGGCAATCTCCACACATCTGTTCTGCAACCATCCTTCCTCATTTTGAATTTATGCCTCCTCTTGTGTATAGTGTGAGAAAGAGGAAGAATACCATCAGCATTGAGTATGTTCAGTCCATTCAAAGTCTTTAACACTCCAATCAGATCACCATGCAGATGCCTAGTTTTCACATACAGCAGTTTTCAGAACTGAAGCCAATCTTGGTAAGACCACTCTTTTGTTCCCTTTACCAATCTGGTTGCCCTTCTCTGTACCTGTTCCAGTAGATTTACTTCCTTCCTAAAGTGAGGCTTCCAGACCTTTATGCAGTACTCAAGATGTGGCATAACAATGGGATAATCACCTCCTTTACACTGCCTTATATAATGGGATAATCACCTCCTTTACACTGTGCTGGTCTGGGATAATACCTCTTTATTCTTGTTTTGGTCTGGCACTTGCTGATGTTCCAGTTCATTCCACAGGTGTTCAGTGGATGCAAATCAGGACTCTACAATTGCCATTGCAACTTTTGCACATTCATGCCCATTCTTGAACAGTGCTAGTATCCTGTTGAAACCAACATATGTAACTGACATAATTAGGGAACGGCGAGTTCTTCAATACATCAGTGTTAATGGTTTCCAGATACCATGAACCTGCTGTGGCTCTTGAATACTCCTAAATTTTCAGCATTTTTGTTCATTTTAAAACAAATTTTTGGCAAAAAAAAAAAAAAAAAAAGCAACCCAAATAGTATCCTCTATGAAATAATTTTGGTATTCAGATAGGAACGCAGACAGTAGATCCCTGGCTGGGCCCCACATGCGTGGTAACCAGCCAATGGCAGTTACTGCTGTTGATCGGACTAAGTGGCCAGTCACTCAACACTACACAATGGTACACCTACACTACTACATTGATTGGCCTTTACCAGCACAGTATCTTCACAATTTACACTATGGTGTTGCCAGAGTTTGGTTGGGGCTGCAATACAAAATAAATATATAAAATAAAAGTGACAGCATGGGGGGATCGGATAAATTGGATTTTAGATAAACTGTAATACCACCAAATGGAGACCTGCTGTCAGCATGCTGTTGCTGCCTTGGGCCCACAAACTGTTAAGGCCAAGCATGATTGCTATCAAACAATAAGTCCTACCATGTGCTACATCATATTAGTATTTATTCACACAACAAGTATTAAGGTGATGCAGCAAGTGCAGCTGTTCTGAAAGTTTATGGCACCTACACAGGAAAATTTCAGAATAGAAGGGTCTGTTCTCAAAACCATTCAAAGTACATTTGTGATTTGCAAATAGAGATTTTGCATATATGGAAGGTATTTATCCTTGTGCTGCAATGTATATAATACTACACACTGCAGGACAAGGAACTTTTAATAATCTGTTATCAAATGAAATTTGTATGTTTTACTGCAATTTATTTTGATTCACAAGGATCCTCATGCTCCAACTGAAAAATAGAGTCCAAGTATTTGACCTTAAGACTGGGACTGACTTCAACTCAGAATCACAAACCATTATCCATAGTTCTACCTAGCTGAAAATATGTCTTTAAATTGTATAGCATCACCTGAAAAGATGAATCCAATAATATTTAAAAATCTGAGACAGGCAAGACAGCTTTTTAAAACTTACTGACTTCTTATTAGCTGGTTGTTGTTATTTGGTTTTTAGGAGTATTAGCAACTAAGGCCATATTGCTCCGGGGATATGCGGTGGTCATTTCCTGACCTTTCCGCATCCTCCGTATTTGGTGGTCATGGACTCGAACCCTGGTCTAATCAAGAAGCGTGTGCTACACACTGCTGCTCCTGCCCACCTGGCTACAGAGGCGCCTTATCAGCTGGTAAGGGATCTCTACTGCAGATCATGAAAACTCATGAAAAGAGACCACAAAGTTAATAAGAAGCCCATAAGCAGCTTAGTTGGTATGATTCAAATCAATGACTGCAGGAATTTCTAAAGTCCTCTTAAATCAAGGTTGTAGTTAGCAATCGCAAGTGGAGGAATAGGCATTCTTCCCTGTGAGTTATTCTGAGCTTTTCAATATGTATAGAATGCAAATTAGTCCATGAATACTGACCTCTACATTCAAATATATGATATAGACATGAGTAACAAGTATCAGTATCATCAAAATGATGAGGTCACACAATGTGCATATCGACCCATGAACAAACAAGTGCGTGCATGCATGCATGCACGCACGCACGCACACACACACACGAATGATAACTCAGATGCTATTAAAATAATAATTTCAGTTTGTCTTGGTAGTGTCTCAGATTTTTAAATTCATACGAGATTCTCTATTTCAAGAGATGCTCTACAATTTAAAAAGGCATCAGGCAGATGTCTTTTTTAAGTTGAATATAAAAAAAAAAAAGGTAAACTGCAGCCATTATCAACCCACTGCAGGATGGAAGCCTCCTCAACAATTCACATACTAGTGAAGTTGAATATAAGCTGCCTTAAAGTTGAATATTCAGCTTTGATCTACAATTTGATTTGAAAAAATCATCATGATTGAAATTAAATTCAATCAAATATAAAAATTTTATTTGGGTTCAATTACTCTATTAAAATATCCCTCTACAGTACTATACCATGTAGATCAACCAACCCAGTTCTAGGAGTTAAAAAGATATATATAACAGCTATTAGGTGTTTAAAATTTAAGTTTTATTTCCACATCCTGATTGGCTGCTCATTTATAAAAAATAAATTATTTGCAGTCTATCATGAAGTTTCCTAAAAGAAAACCATCTGGACTGATGCAAAGCCAATAAGCTTCAAACTAGCTATCTTGTGTTATCTCGAATTTTTTTTAATGTATTAGCAGATTCACTCATGCTAAATATCTTTTTAAATGTTATACAATTTAAAAAGAATATTAGCAACTTAAGCAAAACTTAAGACTTAAAGTCAAACACTCAAAAGCAGAAACATCAACACAATCAAAATCAGACACAGAAAAGCATTTTCTGTCTGATTTTGATTGTTAAAAATTTTATTTTAACTACTGCACTTAAAATCCTCTGAAATCCTATAATACTGTATACAGTAATACCCTGAAGTTACGCGATAGGCGGGTCCGACGAAAATCGCGTAAGTCGAATTCGCGTAAGTCGGGGTACAACTTTGCATATAAATACATATAAATTTTGCTTAATTGGGACCAAGGACTAACAAAAACACTAGTTTAGAAGAAAAATATTAATAAAATTGCAGTTCTTTATACATATTAATACAAAATATGTATTAAAAAAACAAATGACTTACGTTAAAAAGTTATTTCGATGTCGATGGCTTCATAAAATCTAACAAATTCGTCTGACGACACAGCGCGTTCTTTTTTTCACGCAGAATTTCTTCGTAGAAAGCTAATAATTTTTTTATTCCTTGCTTTGTAGCTATAACGCGTTCTTCGTTAGAGTCTATGTTTTCTAAAAATTTTAAGCCCTTTACAATTGAGCCCTTTTCAATTTTCAACCTGTCGAGTTTGCAATTGTCATGTGCTTTTCGCCGTTGCTTCATTTAGGCCTGTAGCACGTGCAATATCACATGGTCTTTCATTTCGCTCAAAGCGTTTCACAATTTCATATTTTTTCTCTATCGACAGAGGCGGCTGGCCATAAGCCTTACCGGGGAAACCCCGGTGGGCCAGTGTGATTTTGGCCATAAACCATAGTATGAGGCCACTATAAATTTTCCTGGGTAAGAATTTTTGACCCAGTCCGCCTCTGTTTATCGTTAATTGCTTTTCTTTTTCTCTCAGAATCTGCAGTCTTCACCAGGACGCTTCCTTTTCACACCTTTTAATTAAGTATTTTACTCATTTTTAGGGAATAAAGCACAATTACAAAACGAGGAGGCACGCTTGATACGCATAAACAAAGCTGTGCGCATGTAGCAACTGAATAAACAACACCATAAAGGCAGAGATACGCTATTAACACATTTCTAGGGGTTATACCATAAAACAATAAAAATCCAGTTGCGTTTCTGCTAGTGAAATCTGTTATAAACTGGTAGTAAACTCGATCTAATTGTATTTGCGATTATACCGATAGCTGGAATTGTGTTGGTTTTTACGTTATTATGGTGAAATGTGTTTCCCCTTCACTGATATAAAAAACATAAAAGGAGCAAAGTTGAATTTTGTTCATCTTTCGCTCTCATTCTCCACCGTCGCACCGTATATCGATAACATATGAAAAACGACCTTGAAGATAGTGGGCGGCAGCGTTGCCAAACGAAAAAAATCAAGAACCGCGTAACTCCGAGTTCGCGTAAGTCGGGGTATTACTGTATTATCTTTATCGACTAATATTCTTACTCTGACAGCCTTGTAAAAACACTCAGATGGTCATGGTATCCCATGGTGATGTCTGGAGACTTCTGGCATTCTCATAATTTTTATTTATATGTAAAATCCCAACTGTCGCTCCCCTCTCCTCCACCCATAACTTAAAACAATAGTTAGAGAAGCGAACATAAAGAGACAAAGAAACAGCTCAGATTTAAAAAAAAATTTTTTTGTTTTTAATAAAGAGTGACAGAGTTTATTCAATATCAGATTCCATAAGACTGGTAGCAAAAATATATCAACATTGGAGCAAAATGATATAAAGCTACTGAAAGTAGACAAGTTATCAAAGCGAAAGTACACACACGGAGTTGCTATGGTTGTTTTGTGGTAATCAACATTACCACAAAATATAGCTAATGATAATATTCTTGTAAAATGACATTGTTAACCCTTCTGGTCCTGTCAGAGTATAAACAATATATATATTTTTAAACACTACTGAGAAATAACGAAGTACAGGTGAGGATTAATATACTCTTATTACTATAATTACTATAGCACAAAATGATATTATTTTTAGTAATGACCTAAATCACAATAAGTAAAATATAACAGCAGGAGTTCAATTTTTTTTTTTTTTTTTTTGCAAAGGCTTAGCTTTTAAAAATAGACTAAGTATTTCTATTTTGCATGATCCTACCACTTTACTCCTGGGAGGAGTAATAGTTGAAGAAGTAGCCGATTAAGTTCAGAAAAATTACTATTATTGTCTGGATAAATTAAAAATTCTACTCAAAAGTTAAAGGGACTTGCTCACATTGTATAGACCTTCTGTGAATGATAAAGGAAGGATAAGACTTGATTATTGCATCAACCAAGAATTATAAAGCTATAAAAAGAAAACTTACAGGAGAACACATTTAATTAAGTTGTAATAATGATTTCAGGTAAAACAAAATTGTTGCCATACTCTGCCTTAATTCTGTATAAATACACCAAGACCTTACACAGAGGTAAGTCAGAATAAAGGAAAGCAAGCCTTGGTGATAGCACCAATTCAGAATTATAAAACTATAAATGTAAAGCATTTGGAAAATTAAATTTCCCTTTCGTAAGAATAAGCTCTTTCACACCGAATATGGGGAAAGCCACATTTTCTTAAAACTTTATGTCCGATGTGTTAAAATTCTTGTTTGGTGCAAAATTCAAGTATTGGAGTGTTCACATCTTGCTTCTACAGGGTGTCTCAAAAATACATGGCATAACTTCAGGAATGAGTTCCTCATATGTAGACAATAAAAATATTTTATATCAACATAGTTCCAGAAATGCTTGGTTCCCGAATTATTAACCAGAATGTCTTACTCCGCAGGTGATTTCCTTCATCATAAGGTACTTACAGCATCTAGTGGTTTTCCATTCCAACCATGTATTCAAATCAGGAGCAAGAGGATATGCACTTTATGTACAGTTTGGCAGACGGCAATGCTCTGGAGGCTTGTCGTTTTGTACCTAACGAACGAAGATGTCCAGACAGGAAAACTTTTGAAGGTATCCATCGCCGCCTTTGTGAAAAACATGGGACCTTTACACCTTGTGTTGCCGACAGAGGACGACCAAGATCTAAGACTCCTGAAGAAAAGGGGTGGACCAACTGCCTGGCCTCCACGCTCACTGATTTAAACCCACTAGATTTCTTCTTGTGGGGCCATTTAAAGTCATTGGTGTATTCGATTCCGGTAGCTGATGTGGAAACTCTCCGCAATCGAATTGTGGCAGGTTGTGAGACAATAGAAACATGCCAGGAATTTTGTATTGTCTTCGCGAGTCCATGAGCCGTCGATGTGAGGCCTGTATTCAGGCAGAAGGTGAACATTTTGAACAATTACTATAAGGTGATGTGAACAGTTAAGTGTCATAGATAGACCTTCAAAACTTGGAAAACAAACATTTCTGGAACTATGTTGATATAAAATATTTTTATTGTCTACATATGAGGAACTCATTCCTGAAGTTATGCCATGTATTTTTGAGACACCCTGTATATCCTTATTACCAAGTAATTTGGATTTGTGAAAACATTTAATTGCCAAAAGGCATTTTTTCAATAAAAAGACTGTTGTCATTAGATGTGCTGGGAAAATAGATACAAGTGCCGTAACAAACTAATATAGGATTTTCATAAATCTACAGGGTGTTCATTTTAAAAGTAAATCCAAAAATTATCAGGGGAAAATGAAGTTTATTATCAGTATAGTTAATAAATAATAGTTTATAAACAAAACTGGAAGTGTCTCCCCCCCACCACTGTTAGCAATACATAAAATGACTCTATTGGTCATGATGCAACCAACATGATGAGAAGTGGCACCTGTCTATATTTGCAATGCATGCTTAAGCTACTGAATGCTTCATGGATTCCCTTGAATTTATTCAACCCATCTACTTCCACAACAACAGATGGAAGACTGTTCCAACAATCAATCACCCGCTAGTTGAAGGAAAAACTTGTGCACATCTATCCTGCAACCATCCTTTCTTAATTGGATTTATACCCCCCTCATGCAAGTGGAAGAATACCATTAAAATTCAGCTTACTCAATCCATTCAAGGCTTTAAACATCTCAATCAGATCTCTTTGCAGGTGCCTGGTCTCAAGACACTGCAATCTGCAGAACTGAAGCCTTTCTAGGTAAGAGCACTCTTTCGTTCCCTTCATCAATCTGGTTGCTTTTCTCTGCACCAGTTCCAGCAAATCTACATCCTTCCTAAAGTGAAGCGTTCACACCTGTACACAGTACTCAAGATGCAGCCTAACTATGGCCTTATACAAAGGGATAATCACTCCCTGTCCCTGCTAGCAAAGTTTCTGTATCATTAACAAAACACCATGAGCTGTACTGGCAGCATGGCTGCACTGCTCAGAGAATTTCATGTCTGACTGCATAATTATCCCCAGGTCATTTTCATCCTCAACTACTATGAATGTAATACCCCAGTTGCTCTGGGGTTACTGCTACCCATGTGCAGTACCTTGCATTTGTCAAGGTTAAACTTCTACTGCCATTTCTCAACCCATCAACCAAATTTTCCTAGATCTTGTTGCAGTAGCTCACCCTGATGACTGTTGTTAACCACCATACCAACCTTTGAATCAACTGCTAACTTAGACATTAAGCCTGATATACCTTCTTCAATATCACTGATAAATATTGAAAACAACAATGGACCCAGCACTGAACTCTGGGGAACTCCACTAATAACATTGGCACCTCCGTAACCAGGTGGGCAGGAGCAGCAGTGCATAGCACACGCTTCGTGATTAGACCAGGGTTCGAGCCTGTGACCACCAAATACGGAGGATGCGGAAAGGTCAGGGAATGACCACCGCATATCCCCAGAGCAATATCGCCTTAGTTGCTAATGCTCATAAAAACCAAATAACAACAACTAATAACATTAGTCCACGAAGAGCAATGCCCATTGATAACCACACTGTCTTCTTCCACTTAACCATCCCTTTATCCAAGCAGCAACTTGCCCTTAATTCCACATTGCTCCAGTTTGTATAGTAGTCTTATGTGCAAAATTAAAAAAAAAAAAAAAAAAAACAATCCTGATATCCAAGTATATAATTTAAAAATTATTTTTTGCATCCAGTTTCTTGGTAACTCCATCATAGTAACCTATCAGATTGGTTAGACAAGACTGCCCCTTGAAAAATCCATGTGTGATTGCAGTATTGTTGCATGCTTGTCCCCTGAAACAGACATTAAGCTAACAGGTCTGCAATTACTCATGTTGCCTTTTGATTTCACTTTATGAATTGGGGATATATTTATACTTCTCCAGTCCCCTGAATCCAAGAATACTCTCATAATTACAGCTAAGGGTTTGCTTACCTCCATTGCTGCCTTCCTTAATATAACTGGATAGATGTCATCTGCCCCAGGTGCCTTTTTTTATGTCCATCCTCAACAATTTCTCCTCCAAATGATTTGATCCCAAAAACATTTCACATGTCAGTGACTGAATGCATGGTATGCCAGGTTGCCTCATCCTGCTGGAGGCAGATGGCTCTTCCATTTTTCTTTAACAATGCAATGAACTGCATTATGATTCCTTTAGTAAACACCAGAAGTGATAGTTTCTTTTAAAAAAAGTGGGCATGTAGGAGGTTGGGCATGAAACTCCACCAAAAAATGTGGATTTTTCAGCACTATATATTCTCCAATTTTGACTGTTGGCACAGCCACTAAGATGAATCCATGTTTCATCAGTGAAATAAATATTAACAAAAATTTCAACAACTTCATGGAAAAATAAACTTAAACCAATTAAGTACAGTTTTGGGTATTTTTTTACAATGAGCTAAACCAAATGATATACTCTTTTGAATACTAAGTTATCATAAAGATTTGTTTGGAGATTTCAAAGCTCTGTCTACTGGTATCTAAAGTGTCATGTATGACACACCTCCTTTCTTGTTCCTTATTTCCAACTGATGCATACTCAAGAAACTTCATTATTCTGAAAATTTTGGCTTGGCATAGAAAGTTAGTGTTACAGAATTTTAAACAGATTTTTGTTATTTCACTGTAGAACTTTATTTCCTAGTAAGATTACACTAAAACAACATGTTTCCCAATAGTATATGGTATGATGTTAATTAAGTAATGACGTGCAACTTCAAACATGGATTGTGACAAATGAACACCTGAAATGCAAAACTGTCACTTCCTCCAGTTACATAACATCCTCCACTAGTGCTCTAACACAATTACACCAATCATTACTTGGTAGCACTGTACTCGATACCAATAAAGTGGGTTTATTTACTATGAACATCTTATATTATATGTCGCCACACAGAAGAATTAAGGCGCCTCCATAGCCAGGTGGGCAGGAGTGGCAGTGCGTAGCACACGCTTCTTGATTAGACCGGAGTTCGAGTCCGTGACCACCAAATACGGAGGATGCAGAAAGGTCAGGGAATGACCACCGCATATCCCTGGAGCAATATGGCCTTAGTTGCTAATGCTTCTAAAAACCAAATAACAAACAGAAGAATTAAAATTGTAAAAAAATCTTAACACATGAGTTTTTGTTATAGCACTGGTAGAATATAAAGCAGAAGAAATTACACTTACTTGTAAAAAGTGGAGAAATTACCATAATTATACATTTTTTAAAAATAAATATGTTTTAATATGATTTTAAAAATTTTAATTTTACTTACTTGGACAGAACAGCTAAAGCTTCTGAACAGATGGAGGGACAGGCTACTAGACGAATAGTTACACAACCTAATATGGTGGGGTAGTGTTGTTTAATGACACTCTCAAAAGCACTACAGAAAGTAGTAATATCAGCCTTCTTTCCAGCAAGAGGTTCTGCACCTGAATCAAGGACACTGCCGGCATGGAAAACCAAAATAAATACAGTTGTAGTGCAGGGATGATGAGCAGGAGATGCAGTTGGAGTTGAAGGTAGGGATGTGTCAAGACTACCACGTCCAGCAATTGATACCATGTTTGGAGGTCGACCCTGCATAGCATGTTCACTCTGAACTTTCTTGATATATGTTGATGAAAATATGCTATCTGTTTCTGAGCATCCAGAAGAGAAAATAATGAAATAACTGTTGATGCTGTTCAATATTTAAATAGGCATTATAACAGTATATAATTAATATTACAAAATATTAATTTCAGACACTATAAAATTCAGACACAGAAATTGCAGCTTAAAAGACCAGAAGGCCATTACTCTTCAGTATTAGAATTACTGCCCTAAACTAGTGGGTGAAGTAAATTTCATAAAATTAGTTTCTGCATATGATACATTATAATATATCTTAATGATTTTATCCTAATATTTCATGGGTGTAAATTAATAACTAAATTACATTTTCATCAGAATGAACAATAACGCATTTAACATGGGTTAAATGGGCAAAGGGCATAATGGGGTCAATCGATATTAAGTTCTGTTCTCTCGACATTTTATTAGATAGCAGTTTTTAATTAATTTAGTTTAATGTAAATATCAATAATGGGGTTACAATGTGGTAGATAAGAAAATACAACTTATTTGCTTCCCTCCTCACATAGGTAACTATCCAGTCAATTATCCATTTATTCAAACTCTCAGCCTCAACAACCTGTTCAAGCAATCAATGACTTACTGGCTAAAAGAAAAAAACTTCCTACAATCTAGTCTACACCTCTTCGCCTGTAATTTAAATTTGTGCTCATGATTTCTGGAATTCTCTATATTGTGAAATTTTTTTTGCTAAATCTTACCATGCAAGTTGCCCATCTTTGGACCCTTTCAAGAAGCTCAATGTCTTTTTTTCAGATGACGTCTCCATATTTGAACACAGTATTCCAATGTGATCTTACAATTGCCTTATACAGTGGGACTATGATACCCCATATCTTTACAGGATACTATTCAATAAGTCATTGATAAAACACCATGGGCTATCCATCCTGGCTTCCTGTTAACCCTGCTCAGAAAACTTCGATCTGCCTGTATTACAACTCACAGTTCTCTTTCTTTTTCTAATATTTTTAATTCAGCCACACCACGTGTATAATTTATTCTGGGGTCACCATGCCCCAAGTGTAAGACCTTGCATTTTGCTGCATTAAAACATAGCTGCCACTTTTCTGACCATTCTTGGAGAGAGAAGTCATCCTGAAGGAGCACTGCTTGCTACAGATTATTACTCTACCATTCTTTACACTGTCTGCAAATTTTGACATCAAGCTTTCTATCGCATTATTAATGTCATTTATGAAAATCAAAAACAACAGTGTTCAAAACTGATCCCTGGGGGACCCCACCCCACACTAATCTGAAGAATATCCATTAATCACAATCCCCTGCCTTCTGTGCTGCAGCCACCCAGCAATCCATTTTAGAATTTTTCCAGCTTATATAATTCCCAACATGTTCCAGCTTATATAATAACCTCTCATGAGGGACTGAGTCAAATGCTTTGCTAAAATCCAAATAAACTATGTTGAAATTGTTCCCTACATCCAGCTCATGAGTAACTGTCAAAATAGTTCATTAAGTTAGTTAAACATGATTTTCCCTTAACAAAACCACATTGTGTGTTATTCAGAATGACATATCTAACTAAATGATCCTGGATTGAACTCTTAATTACTGTTTATAAGGCTTTCCCTACCACTGAAGTCAGATTAACCATTCTGTAGTTATCAACTTCACTCTTAGAATGGCATTTATGTATTAGTGATATGTTCGCACCTCTCCAATCCAAAGATGCCCTCATAATTAACTTCAATGGTTCAATACACTCCCTGGCAGCCTCCATCAAAATTACTGGGTATATATGCCATTAACTCCAGAAAACTTACTTGCTTTTAAGCTCAAAAGTTTTCCTAATAAAGAGTCATTTGTAATTTCAAATTCAATAATTTAATGACTTGGCCTCATGTGCACAGTCACTTCTCAATATGAAAGGTCTTTCTTCAGTAAAGACAGATGCAGAGTACTTGTTCAATTCATCCACATCAGCTGGGTTGTCTAAGACTTTCACACACTCAATGCATAAGGGCCTGATCTGATTTGCTATTTTCTTCCTTATATTCACATACATAAAAAATTCCTTGTCCCCATTCTTTGCCCCCTTAGTCAGTGCTTTCTTAAATTCAATTTACAAATCAACTTGTAGCTGTTGTAAGCTTCAGTACTATTCATCACTCTGTAACTGTCCCATGTTATCTTTTTCTGCTCTATTTGGCTGAGCAGCTCTCACAATTCATCCATTTCAGCATCCTCCTCCTCCTCCTGCAATATTTTCATAATTCAAGTGTATTTGCCCTCATTCTGCAATCTGCCCAATTAATATTTGCCATATAGCACCTTAAACTGTCAAAGTCCCCTCATCTGAAATTAAAACTTATGTTTTTACTTTTAACTACTACGTCTTCATCATCCTGATGACTGTGTTATCACTACTCACCAACGGTTCTTGTATTCTCACCTCTAGTGTTATTTCTGACATGCTGGTACAAATAATAAGAAGACATTAGCATTAGTAGTAGAGGCATATGATGCAAGAAAGCAAGCTTATACAGAATCAGACAAAAAAAAAAAAAAAAAAAAAAAACCCTTCCCATTTCACCTATCCATTCACTCCAAAATTTTGCCCACTTTTCTTGAATCTATTTAAGCTAGTTTGTTCCAGCAATCAACTACCCGCTGACTAAAGGCAAATTTCCACACATTTATTCAAAAACTGTCTTTCCTCAATTTCAGTTTATGCCCCCTCAATTTTGTAATCTGAGCAATCAGTATTGAGCCTGCTCAATCCATTCAAGGTCCTATACACATCAATAAGATCGCCTCGTAGGTGCCTAGTCTCCAGAAACCACAATTTGCAGAACTTAAGCCATTCTAGCAACTCTACATCCTTTCTAAAAGGAGTTTTGCAGACCTGTACGCAGTGCTCAAGGTGTGGCCTGACCAAGACTCTCGACATATTCTTCACAATCTTCTGGTCTATAAATTAGTCCCACTCTTATTATGTCTTAGCTTCTGACTAACTCACACCACAGATTCTATGCTGGCAGACGTAACTCCAGACTCAGCAAAAGCTCTTTCTGCGCTCAGGCTCCTTTTGATAAGAAACATGACACCACCACCTTTCCATCTTCCCTAAATACATTATACATACCATAGCAGAACTCTTCCTCACTAATTTCCAGGTGGCACCACATTTCTGTTAGCTCTATTATATCAGCATTAGTTGTCCTAACCAAGAGTTCAAATTCAGCCATTTTATTGACAACCCTCCTGACATTACTGTAGACACAGTTGAGACTAATTAATCTTCAATAGTTTACTACTCTGATACATCTCTCGAATTTATTTATATTCGTATCCCAAGCTATATCTTTCATCTCATTTGACACACTGCTACCCTCAAACTATTTTATCAACAGCGGCTGCTGTGGCAACAAACAAGAATTCATGATGTGAGTGCAAGCATTACTTTGACCCATATCAGATAAACTCAGATCTATAGTACCCTTCTCCCCCCCCCCATTCCTTAAGGTATCCTCAATGATACTGGCCAAAATGCTTGCACTACCTTTGTTCAAATGATGAATACGAATTCTACAAAACAGACTGCTTCTACCTACAAGTGCAGGCCAAGCTGATACAATGAACAGAAGGGTGAAGTGGAAGTGGGTTGTGTGTGTTTTTTTTTTTTTTTTTGGCTGATGCTGCATAAGCTTGCTTTCTTGCATCAAATGCTTCTACTAATGCTAATGCTCCAATTTGTTCAACTGACTTTGATGTGGAATAGTGTCAAAAGATTTTCTTAAATCTAACAGTAAGTATATGTCAAATATACTAATCTAATAAGAATTATAATCTAAGTATATGTCAAAATTATTCTTTGCATCCACTTCCTTTTGTAGTGCACCATAGTATCCAATCAAACTGTCAGAGAAGATTGCTCCCTAACAAATCAATGCTGAGACTGCAGTATGACTGTATTTATGTCCAGATCTTTTTTTACCTAGTGACTTCATAATTTCCCCTGGAAGAAGTCAAACTAACGTGTCTAAAATTACTCACGTCACCCTATGATTCTCTTTTGTGTAACCTTTGGAGATACATTCACGCATATCAAGTCCAAAGGGCCCTCCTATAAATCCAAAGATGCTCTCATAATTATGGAAAGGTTTGCATACCTCTTTTGCTGCCTCTCTTGATATAATTAGATAGACCCATCCACTAGATGCCTTTTTTTTACATTTACTTTGATAATTTTTCTTATATTTTCCTCTCATCACTGTCGTCATTCCAAGACTAAGCCCTGTCACCACAGAGATCTTTTTTCTCCACTCATCCCAAATTTGGGCTTTTTGTTTTGCTTCACTGTAGTTCGTTCTTGAGAGTTGGAGCACATCATCAAGTGGTGAGATCCTTGGTCATCCTTTGCTTCTTTTCTCTTCAAGCTGTCCTGGTATGTTTACTATCCAATCATTGTATCTCCATAGATGTCTTAGGAACTGCATTTTTTTTTTATTTATTATGATTTTCTTGTTCCTCAGCTACTCTGAGGGCCTCTCCGTTCTCCTTTTTGTCTCTCCAGTTGATTTTAATCAAGGTTCTACAGCAAAACATTTCAAATGCTTAAATTCTCCACCAGTCTGTTGCTGTTATTGCCTATGTTTCACAACCATATAGCAGTATACTCCATATATAAGTTTTCACAAATCTCTCCCTCCTTTCTTTGTTTATCTTGATTGCAGTAAATGATTTCTTTTTCCTAAGTGCTACTTTTGCTATTGCAATTCTTTTTATTTCTGAATGCCTTTTCCATCCTCTTATACATTGCTTCCAAGATATACAAATGAACTTTCTTGTTTAATTTTCGTGTTATCTATTTATACCTTGTCTGTATTTTTTGATTTTGATTTCTGGTAATCATTACTTTTGTCGTTTTTGTGTTAATTTTGAACTTGTAATCTAAGAAAACTTCTTCCATTACTTCTATTATGTTTTTCAGATCTTCATTTTCTGCTAGTGTGGCTATATCATCTGCAAAACACATGAATTGCACCAGTACTCTTCCTGTGTTTATTCCTTTAGTTATACACTTCACTTTCTCTGCAGCATCTTCCATGTATAAGTCACACCAATCACACCTCTGTCTATCTTCTTTTCTTATCTTGGCTATTGATTCATTATTTTGAAATTCAATTTTTGTTGTTTGATTTTCATATAATCTTTTGATGGCTCATCAAACTCCAATCAAACTGGGCCTTCTTCATGACTCTGAAAAGCTTCTCCCAGAGAACACTGTCAAATGCTTTTACTAGATCAATAAAAACTATCTGTGTGGCTTTGTTTATGATTATTCTTTTATCTACTGTTGTGCATAGCGATAAAATGGCTTCTCATGTGGATTCCTTGTCTATTTCGAAAACCAAACTGGTCTTCACTTCAAAACTTTTCTATTTTTGATTTAATTCTGTCAGAATCACAAAATTATAACCCTTTAACTCTATTAGAATTTGATATACTTCATGTCCATCCCTAGAAAGTTCCTCATGTGTGAATGTTGATGTAAAATAACTATTGTTTGTAGTAGTAGTGGCATGTGATGCAAGAAAGCAAGTGTATGAGCTTATGCAGCATCAGCCAAAAAAAAAAAACACGCACCATTCTCTCCAAATGCCTGTCCAGTTCCTCAAATTTATTTAACCTATCAACTTCCAGCAATTAACCACCCGCTGGCTAAAGGCAAATTCCCACACATCTATTCTACATCTGTCTTTTCTTAATTTGAATTTATGCCCCCTTAGGTTCGTAATCTGAACAAGTGGAAGGATCCCATCAGAATTCAGCGTGCTCAACCCATTCAAGGCCTTATACACCTCAATCAGATCACTGCGCAGTTGCCTAGTCTCCAGCCACTGCAAGTTGCAGTGGCTTAAGCCTCTCTTGGTAAGAGGATTCCTTCATTCCCCTCACCAATCTTGTTGCCCTTCTCTGTACACTGTAGATTTGCTCAAGCAAATCTACATCCTTCCTAAAAATGAGGCCTCCTCACCTGTACGCAGTACACAAGGCATGGCCTGACCATTGCCTTATACAGAGGGACTTTTATGATGTGGATGTCAGCAACCTGAGCAGAATCAACAGGTAGAACATTGTCATGTAGACCAATGGGATTCATTCCCTTCCTTCTAGTGTTTACATAAGTAAAGAAGTCTTTTCTGCTTTTATTTAGCAAGATTTCTTGTAACCTTGCCTAACCTCCTTTGTGACTTGGTTGCAGACTAGCTTATATATCAACTGTAGGCTTCTGCATCACCTAATAGTTTATATGCTGGTTGGTTGGTTGGTTTTGATTTTATTGGCACATTAGCTACTAAGGCTATAATGTGCCAAGCGTTTATATGCATCCCATGTATTTTTCTTCTTTACCACAAGTCTCATCAGTTCATGTTGCATCCTCTGAACAGTATCCCTTAGTTGTAAGATTAACAGATATTATTCAAGTGTGTCACATATCTGAGAAACCTTACTAGAACTCCAATGGAATTCTCCTCTTGCAAAACATTTTAGTATAAGAGAAGAAATAAATATCTTAGGAAAAACAGAAGAAACTCAAGACAAAGAAAGAAAACAGTTGGTAATTTAAATAGCAAAAGCAGTAAATAATATTTTACATCTATTCAGAGAAGTTAGGAAAATGGTCTTGGAGATCTGTCACAGACATTCTCTCAGGTATGACAAACTAAAGCCTTCCTTGCTATTGGGAGTCTAAAACTCTGATGGAAATAATATTCAGCTGACATTGTAAGTCAAGTGTGTTGAATTTTATTAATGTCTAGTCACATCTTGTGATGACTAAATCCTCACACCACCACCACCATGATAGTGAGACGAGACTGTTAGTAACCCTGAATATATACCCTGCAGCATGCAAGTTCTTGAAAATACCAGGGATGATTTAGATGCACCTAGTACACACCAGGTGTTAACCAATGTAAGAGGCAAGGTGTGTTGTCCATACCATACAGAGGAATAGATTTTTTTTGGCTAAGGTAAAGAAAGCCAACACGAGAACCACGGCAAACTTACCGGACAAACTCATTTCCCACTACTGCAGTTGCTTCCTGTATTCTCATTCTTGGTAAACAGATGGTGCATGTTATCAGTAGTGGCAGTAGAAGTCAATAACAATGTATTGATTAGTTTTTTCTCATTATTAAAAGCAGATTATGGGAGTTCACGAGTGGGCTGAAATTTACTTACTGATACACCCTTCAAGCTGCCTCAGCCTTAGGTTGTTTATCCCCCCCCTTCCCGCTGTTTTAAAATAGGAAAATGACTTCTGCTGCCACTACCAATAACATACACTATCTGAATAAGATGTTTTCCTATTTTAAAACAGCGGGAATGGGGGGATAAATACACTAAGGCTGAGGCAGTCTGGAGGGTGTACCTGTAAATTTCAGCTGTGAAGGCATTACACTCACGAACTCCAATAATCTGCTATTAATAATGAGAAAAAACTAATCAACACATTGTTATTGACTTCTACTGGCAAGCAATAACATGCACCACCTGTTTACCAAGAATGTAGGGAGAAATTGCGGTAGTGGTAAACTAGTTTGTCCATAAGTTTCCTGAAGTTTGTAATGGTTCTTGTGTTGGCTTTCTTTACTTTGTGCTTGTTTGCCTTTTTTTTTTTTTTTTTTTATGCTATATAAGCTTGCTTTCTTGCATTATATTACTACTTAAAAAAAAAGTAAAGTGCAGCCATTATCAACCCACTGCAGGATGGAAGCCTCCTCAACAATTCATGCTGAGGGAAGTGGACCATAATCTGCCACGCTGGTCCAGTGCGGGTTGGCAGATCGACCGTATTCAGAGTCAGAAGCTTGAACCTAGGTCTACTCAAAGACCGTGTGCTACTGCACTCCCGTTCCTGACCACTCAGCTACGGAGGCCTCATATTACAACTTACTATTACTATTACAACTACCTCACCCTCTGTGCCATGTCATCAGGCAATATGGGTGGAAGATGATTCATTGACTACTGATAATAAAGTTGTAACCACTATGTTATTTTATTTAAAAATAAAATACAGGCATTAAAATAATTGTAAAAGAAATAAAATTATTACAAGCAAAAAAGATATTAAAAAGTAAATAAAATTAACTAAAATAAAAAAATATGCAGGATAAGAAATAAAAGTGATAAGAATATAATTAACAGAATATAAAATAAGATAAAATAAACATACAAGGAGGTTTCGAAGTGTAGTGACCTGTTCTTCAACTTAGATTGTAGCAACGCTAACAACCTTCCTTACACCCCAGAAGCTAGATGGATATACATTATGTGCATGAAGCCTGGCGCACGAAAGAAAAGAAAGAGGGAAGGAGAAAGGAAAAAGCAGGCTAACATAATTTAACATTCAGACTTTGAATGCAGTAACCACTCGCTCAATTATTTATCTGCAATCTCTCGTCACTATGTAAAATAACATCCTCCATAACAGGATGTATGTGGGTCCCAGAATTATGATTAATAATGGGACCCACAACAGCTATATGGAGGGCCTCAAACTATGAGAGTTGACATGCATTATGAGCCACATCCAATATTTCATTGTTCATCTGGGAGATTAAGATTACAGTGCTGCTCAATCCAATAATGATCTGCAAGAGCAGAGTTGCTAACATCATCGACCAGTGATCTGGTGACTAGTGCAATACTAGTGCCACTTTGCTTATTAGAGGCTTGAAATGGAGCATGCTACATTAAGTATCCAGAAAAAAGCTCAAGTAACCTCAATTTTTTCATCACGTAGTATGATTGATATCTTTTAAGATATCAATCATACTACGTGAATTTTGAATTTGCCATGATGGGTATCATGGCAAATTCAATTTTTTTGCACTACAACAGTTTGGCCCTAAAATGGTGTATGCAGGACAGATACCTAATAGCCTATAGGACCTCATCATCAGCCATTTTCAATCCACTCCAGCAACTTTCCAGTTCCTTCTGTTTTGTGCAATGGCCATCCATTTACTGCCCACGAATTCGTGAATTTCATCTGTCCATCTCCGGCATCGTCTTCCAGGTTTTCTTCTAGCTCTTCTTGGGTACCATTCTGTTATTTTCTTAGTCCATCTGTCATCATGTCTTCAAGCTATGTGTCCTGCCCAAGACCATTTTAGTTCTTTAGTTTTGATAAGATTATCCTTTACATCAGTTTTTGCCTAATTCATGTGTTTCTCTATTTATCTAACAGTCTGATTCCCAATATAATTTGTTCCTTCTTCGTTGTGTTGTTCTCAGCTCCTCTTCCATTCTTTTGGTGAGTGCCTAAGTTTCACTTCCATAAGTAATGATGCGGAGTATACATTGGTTCATTATTTTACGTTTCAGACAAATTGGGATATTGCTCTTCAGTATGTGACTATATTTCCTGAATGCTATCCATCTAAAATTTATTCTTCTCTTGACTTCCAGCCATTTATCATTATCACAGCCACCAACGACTTGTCCCAGATAAGTATATGACTCCACCTTATCAATTACTGCTCCTTCAATCATTATATCCCTGTCTGTGGCATACTTGTTCATCATTACTTTTGTTTTAGCCATATTCATCTTTAGTCTAAAATCCTTACTGACTCTGCATAACTGACTAAGATTTTCCTCTAATTCTTTGGGATCGTGGCATATGACTACAATGTCATCTGCAAATCGTAAATGGTTTAGATACTCTCCATTCACATTGACTCCTTTCTGCGACCAGTCTAATCATCTGAAAGCTTCCTGAAGGGCAGCGGTAAACAACTTCGGAGATATTGTGTCTCGTTGTCGAACTCTTTCTCAATTTTAAATTTCCTACTGTCTTTGTCTAGTATAATAAAAAAGGTAGCATTCTCATATATTTTCTTCAAAATCATAATATATGGGATATATATTATGATTTTGAAGAAATGTCATTCACTATGTCTTGTCTTTGCAGTACCCAAAACGATGCCTTATGGAGTCAAATGCTTGTTCAGAATCCACAAATGCCAGGCATAATGGTGTTTTATATTCATTTGCTTTCTTCATTAGCTGTGATATTACATGAATGTGATCCATAGTTGAGAATCCTGTCCTAAAACCAGCTTGCTCTTTCGGTTGATTCTCATCAAGTATTTTCTAATCTGTTAGTAATGACCCTTGTGAACAACTTGTAAATGTGAGATAACAAGAAAATTGGTCTATAATTTCCAATTTAACTCCTTTCTTGTGCAGCAAAACTATGATTGCATTATTCCACTCCTTAGGTGTCGTCTTTTCTAATGCATTTTGTGTAGAGTCTTGCCAGTTTTTGTGTCATGTCTCTTCCTCCCAATTTTAAAAACTCTACAGTAATTTCATCTTCCCCCAGGACTTTCTGATCCTTCATTTTCTTCAATGCATGTTCTACCTCATTGGGAAGGATATCAGGTAGGTTGGGAAGGATATCAGGTATCCACCTTCCCCACTGCTGGCATCATTCCCTCGCTCCTTGTATAATTCTCTATGGTAGTCTTCTGCTATTTGAATTATGCCTTCTCTGCTATTTATAAGTACACTATCGGTATTCTTCAGTTTCAGTATCGTTTCTCTTTCTACATTATTGCTCATGGCTGCTGATTTAAGTCCTTTGTTTTCCCTTAATGCTTGTTCTACTTTTCTTGTGTTAAATCTTCTTATGTCCTCTCTTGAGTCTCTTCAAATGGCTTAGAATAACTCAGTATACTCAATTTTCTCCTTGCTATTGTTTATCTTGCTCTTCATTTGTCATCTTTGGTTCATCATGACAGTGTTTCTTGACTAATTTTTTCTTCTTTGAATTTTTTTCTTCTAGGTTTCTTCGGCATTATCACTTTCAGAAAGTTGTAATATTCCTCGTCAATATCTTGGTCCTGAGCAGTTTGCAGAAGCTCAAACTTGTTCTTAAGTTCCAGTACTTACTGCTTTTTTTCCTCTTCTGTTATCTCAAAGACCTTCGCATTATTTACTCAAGTCAGTTTTTCCTTTCTTTTCTTGCATCTTACATTTCTTACATGTAAGATGCACATTCTACCAAATGTGCATCTTACCATTCTGTGATCACTTCCAACATTCACTTTGTTCAGGACAGTAACATCATTTACGATATATCTTCTGTTAGTGAGGATGAAGTCGCTTTCACTAATTGTTAATCCATTTGGGTTCTTCCATAGCCACCCTTTCCTTGAAAAAAGGGCTTATTACTGACAATCCTCAAGATTCTACAAATTCCACAAGTCTTTCGCCTCTTTCATTTGTTTCACCAATTCCAAAATTACCTATAGTTCCCCTTTATGCACTGTTTTGTCTCTTTCCAACTTTAGCATTGAAGTCCCCCATAATGATAGTGTATTGGGTTTTCTGCTCATCTATGGATCAGCCCCCCATCCCCCCCCCCAAAAAAAAACTGTATAAAATAAAAGCAATTCAAGTTTAGCTCAGCAAGAAAACATGGTCTCAAATAATTAAAGATGTGGAATTAAAAATAACTATCTGTACATTTTACCCATTTTTTTGTCCTTGAGGTTTTCCCAGACAAGCTGTATTTGCTACCTGGGAGTCTGAAATGCTGATGAAACTGATATTCGGGTGACACAAGTCAAGTGGACCCAATTTCGGCGAAGTCCGGACAGTCCGTGACAGCCAAATCCTCTGCTTGCACCTTCACGATGGTGGGACTGTTAGTAACCCTGGATACAACCCCCATGCACGCTGTGGGTGACCACACCACATGGAGGAATGCCACCCACTGTGTTACCAGGCAATACTAGGTGGTAGATGACTCATCAATCGGTGCAATACCATCACTTTGCTTATTGGAGGCTTGAAGTGGTGGAACCCATGTTTAGTCTGCAGAGCTAAGTTCCAGTGAACCCTTCCCCATCTCTTCCATCATACAGAATGACTGATGACTTTTGAGGTTAGGATGAACATCATGGTGAGATCCAATCTTCCTTACATTTCGAGGGTAACAGCTCTAAAATGGTATTCGCAGGCCAGCCGCTAGTTAGTACCCCAGACCGACCCTATTGGAAACTCTTTAAGAGGCTTCCGGATCAGTTAGTGTATAACCTTGCTACCTCTACTCTGCCAGATGGTGATGGGAGAGAGAGTCCGAGTAGTGTGTATGCTGGAAGCATTGTCGAGGCCACATTATGTCAAGAATCTGGGTATATTCTTACCATGTGTATGCCATATCCAAAAATTTCATTAGTTCATACAGCATGTCCACCCCTCCACCTTTTCTTACTATTGAATACACCATGAATTGTCAAACTAATAAAGTAAGCTTATCTGCGAAAAGATCTAAACCTCCCAATCACTTGCTAGTTCATTTCACAAATATGTGGTCTCAATTCTAATCTCAACAATGTCCATTTCCACTTGCAGTCTGCCAAACCCTATATACTTTTTCTGACAGAATCTCAGTTATCAGTTGATTCAATTACTGCTCATATCAGTTGCCCAAATTATTCGCTGTATGATTTCTTTTGCCTCAAAGGTGGTACTTGTGCATATGTCTGTTACGATATTCCCTGTCAGAGACTTGATAATTTGGAATCTCCTCGTTTCGATTTTCTCTGGCTTAAAATCTCTCTCCCTCATTGTGTCAAAATCATCTGTTGTCTTTACTGTTCTCCCAACTCCACTAATCACTTGGAGCCCTTTGACTTCCTCTCTTTGCAACTTGACTTTCTCCACTCCAACTTTCCTAACAATGAAGTGATTTTAATGTTCACAACTACAGCTGGCTTCTGTTTTCTAGTCACACACTGATTCATTTTCTACCTACACCAAAGTTTGCAACAATTGTAAAGCAGTTATTAATCAGTCCAAACTAGATTTTGAACAGGCTAAGAGTAGAAAACTTGCTTCTTGCCCTAATGGTAGCCAAGCATTCTGGTCTCTTGCCAAAGCTATTGGCCACAACTTTTGCCATTCTCTGCTCCCACCTCTCTCAAAACCAGATGGTTCTGTTTTCACTTCAGCCAAGGATAAAGCTGACCTGCTAGCATCCTATTTTCCTTCCAACTCCTGTATCAATGCCCTTGGTAAAACACCTCCCACCATGCTCCATTTAATGCCTCCTGTGGTCTTCCGTCAAAAGGATGTCAGTAGGATTTTGACGAATCTTGATGCTAAGAAAGCTCCAGGTCCTGATGGTTTTTCTCCACTTGTTCTCGAAACCTGTGCTCCTGAACTTACTCCTGTTCGTTGTCACCTTTTTTCACTTTCTTATTCTAAAGGTGTTTTTCCTTCTGCTTCAAAATTTGCTCATATCTAGCCACTTCCTAAAAAGGTGACAAATCCCTCCCATCCAATTATCGTCCCATTGCAATTACTTCTCTTTCTAAAGTAATGGAGAAATCAATTAACCGCCAACTCTTACACTACCTGGAAACCTTCCGTCTGATCAATGATGGCCAGTATGGATTCCGTCAGTGTCGATCCACTGGTGATATTTTGGCTTATGTTTCCCATTTATGGACAAATTCAATGGAAAAGTTCGAATAGTCAAACGATTTATTGTCATTGCTGGTACATAAGATTGCAAAACTAAATAATACAGAAAAAAATGGGAAACACGAGCAGTTGCTCTTGATATCTCAAAGGCTTTCGATCATGTTTTGCATAAAGGTCTCCTAAACAAGCTTCAATATTATGGTTTGCCAACTGTTTTTTGTAATTGGTTATCCAGTTTCCTCTCTGATTGCTCACTGAGGGTGATGGTAGATGGCTCTCTGTCTTCTAACTTCTCCACTAATGCTGGTGTTCTCCCAAGGTTCAGTTCTTTCCCCCACTCTTTTCTTCTTGTATATTAATGACCTTCTTCCATTGACTAGAAATCCTATCCATAGTTTTGCCAATGATAGCACATTGCATTCCACTTTCCATTTTGAGAAACCTTTCCCTGCTCAATCAACTTAAACTTCAAATATCCACTACCAATTCCTTAAATACCGATCTCCAGGTAATTCTCCAGTGGGACAAAGACAACTTAGTTGAATTCAATCCTTCTAAAACTCAATCTTGTATTATATCTCGCAAAAAGAATTCTTCTGCTCCTCTGCTTATCTTTGGGTGACACTAATTCCCAGGCAAAATGATATATCGCTTTTGGGGATTACCCTGACTTCTAATCTCTTGGAACTAGCACATTAAAAATATTGCTTCCTCTGCATCTAAAAAACTTTGTTTTTTCTTTCGCTCTTGGCATTACTTTTCTTCCAAAGAGCTGTTCACTCTGTACAAGTTGCAAATCCACGCTACCATGGAATATTGTTCCCACACCTGAGAGAGGTTTTGCCCCCAAAACCTCTCTCAGGTGCTATATTCCATTCAGAAGAGGGCAGTTAAGTGAATTAATGACTCCTCTCTAACAGAGTCTCTCGACTCCTGTCTCATAAATGTACTGTTTCTGCTACATGCCTTTTCTACAGATACATCCATGGGCACTGTTCTGAATTGGCTTCTATAATTCCCGCTCTCTCTCTTTCAAAACAGTCTGAACACGTGCCACCACCACAGCCAACATCCATTTACTGTCCAACTTAAAACTCACAGAACCAACTTTTCATCTTCCTCGTTTATTCATTCAACTGCCGTTTTCTGGAACAACCTTCCTTCCTATGTATTTCCTGAAAATGACAGTCTACAGAAGTTCAAGCCTAATGTCAAAAAATATCTTCTTTTGTTTTCTCAACCTCCAACCCCAAGCACGGTACTAAGTAGAATAGGTTCTAATACGTCGCGTATTTGGGGTTTTCATAAAATAAATAATAAAATTTCACGTTTTTGAAGTCACGGTGAAAGTTCTCACACAATTAAAATTCACACAAATTTTTAAAATAACTATTATTGTCTTACAACTATGTTTATTCCAAATGCATAGTTCTCCATGCAGAGTGGGGTTACCACTTTACACTCATTTGGAAATGTCTGTATTCAAAGCTCATTGAAGGCAACAGTAATCCTTATGTTCACTTCATTTTGGGTAGTTAGCCAATCTGGAATAGAGATTGTAGCCCATCTCCACATGAGTTATTCCAGGTTTTAAGCTACATAACATACAATTGAGCCCTGCCACACACACCACTATCATCCCTCTTTCAAAGTCAGTTCACTCAAGTTAACCTACGTGAATGCAGTGTACCTATATACCTGCCAAGCAGTGGGTTCGTCCACTAGCAAGAGGGGTGACAGCATTGCATAGGAACCAGGTATCCCATGAATTCTATCCTTTCAGTGTATGCACAATAATGTCAACACTTAAGACCATAGGGATAACACCGCATGCTCAGGAACCAAGGTAATCACAAAAAACTACCAACCTGTACATACATTGAACTTTCTGCCAAAAAAGAAATGAATAAAAAAAGGACTAATGCAAATAGAAGAGCTCAATGTATTTATTGAATTTATATTTTTAGATCTTAAATGACATGTGCAAGTATCTTAATTATAAATAAGAAAAATGAAGCAACAAACCAGTGTAAAATGTATAATCAAAGCATTTACTGGAACTGCACCCATCAAACAAAAATATAAAAATCATTTACAAATGCAACCTAACATACTTCTTTTGTGCACTCTATAAAGGATCTTACTCTGTTACTTGTAATATGATAAAATGACAACTGTCAATCAGTTAATCAAATTGTGGGTAAAATAGGAAGCCACTGAAGAACACTCTCACGAAACAGATGGACTGCATCTGCAAAACATTTTTTCTGTATAATTTAGTTTTGCAATCTTATGTACTAGCAATGACGCAATGACAATAAATCGTTTGACTATTCAAACTATGTGTAGGTCTGAATACTTTATTTTTCTTAATTCTATTTTTATATAGTGAAAACTATTTATTCAAATTGCCTTTTTGTACATCTAGACACTTACCATCTTGAGTATCAACAGAATCAGGCATACTTTGTTCTCTATCTTCGTCGTCAGGAATCATATCCATAGAACTCCACCTGGCTAACATATGCTCTTCCACATCATCTAAAAAGCAATATATAAAACTATCTATCACCTACACAATATATCACCTACATACACAATGAAGTTGGATTTAGATGTGTTTGAAAACCAAGAAAATCTCAGGAAATAAATCAGTATGGCAACCATACTGAACCAACCAAATAATTTTATTTATTTATTTAAAATTTTTCTGGATGGTAACTCCAAATATTAAATATGATAAAAACCTAAGGTGCTATATTATTATAGTTGAGAAGATGGAAAATATTTGTTGATGTTGGGTTTAAAATTTGCAATTTTCAGGAAAGACATGAGAAAGAGGGTTGTTCTTGAGAGCAGGTGTAGAGGGAAAACAAAATAAATCCAGTGAGTTTAGAATTCAACTGAGAATGGAAGGCAATAGCCACTGCATATGACTGGGCTAATCTCAAAGAAAGTGGCAGAATTAGATGCTAATTTGAAAGAACTGTGCTCACGGAAACTGAAAATCAGCGTTAATCAGCAAGTTTGCGAGAGATCATTAATTAAATTGTTGCTCACTTAGGAATAGAGTCTAGGAATTTATGAGAGGTTATGTGTACATAATGGGGAGAGAGAGAGAGAGAGAGAGAGAGAGAGAGAGAGAGAGAGAGAGACTCAACCCCATTTATTTCATTTCTCCAGATGATAGGAGTTTGTGAAGCTGCAAGGTGTAATAAATAAATTACCATTTGTATTATATAAATAGTAATTATGTTAACTTAATTAGAAAAACATAATTACAGTGTGAGATAATATTCATCTTCCCAGAGCCCCCTCTACTTGAAACATCCATATAGTAAGATGCCAGTGATAGCCATAAGCCCTATCTCAGGGCATATATGGACAAACAGTGAAGTATTTTATTTGATGGCCTTCTGTGAGATAATAAAAAATTATCACATAAGGCCATCAAATGAAAGAATAAAAACACAAGTTTTTAAAAGGACTGTGACGGGTGTAAAACCATTATTATTTTTAAAATTTTTGAATGTAAAAGTTAATATGAATACAACTATGATCTGAATATTTAGCTGGAATTGCAATTCTTTTTTTTTTTTTTTTTTTTTTTCCAATTTTAAAAGTTTCTCTTTGTTATATGCACTTTTCATTATAAATTTTAAATATTATACTTGACTATATTTGCATTACTGCAGTGTAAACACCAAATGGGACATTCAATAAAAGCAGCCGAACAATTTATTACACAGTTTATGTAACTCCAGGGTAAAATCCCATTTCAGCTCCTGAACGCACTACCCGAAACACCCATATGATAAAAGAATTATGAGAAGCATCCTCTATCACTTACAGTTTCAATGAATAAAGAGCATGTGACAGATCTCATGCCCTGTCAAAATGAAAAGTCTGTGACACACCCATGCTCTCATAATTATGGCTAAGGGTTTGCTATACTCTTACCCAAAATTCTTTTATATAAACCAAATATATAATTTAGTGAAAATCTATCCACTGGGAGTCCTTATGTTACATGCCTAAAAAAGATGAACAGACAGACAAACAATGTAAAGATAATAGGTGTGTATGCATATATGCTAATATACCTAAAAATAGACTTCCATGACAAACTCTAGATTATACGCCTATAGGCAGAAGAGACCAGCTTTATCTTGAGAGCTAGAAACAGGCTTTCTGAAGTCTAACCCAAAAACTGAACAGTTTTTTAGCATTAGCATTAGTAGAGGCATTTGATGCAAGAAAGCAAGCTTATGCAGCATCAGCCAAAAAAAAAAAAAAAAACCCACTTCCACTTCACCCCTTTGTTCATTCAAAATACCCGTCCAGCTGAGCCTTAAACTTATTTAGGCTATCAACCTCCACCACAAGGGATGGAAGTCTGTTCCACCAACCAAGCACCCGCTGGCTAAAGGCAAATTTCCGCACGTCTATCCTACATCTGTCTTTCCTCAATTTGAATTTATGCCCTCTCAGGTGATTTTTCTGAGCTAGAGGAAGAATCCCATCAGCATTGAGCATGCTTAAACCATTCAAGGCTTTATACACCTCTATCAGATCACCTCGCTGGTGCCTAGTCTCCAGACACTGTAATTTGCAAAACTTAAGATTTTCTTCGTAAGAGCACCCCTTTGTTCCATTCACTAATCTTGTTGCCCTTCTCTGTACTCGTTCCAGCAGCTCTACATCCTTCTTGAAATGAGGCCTCCAGACCTGTATACAGTACTCTAGGTGTGGCCTGACCATCGCCTTATACAATGGAATAATCACCTCCTTATCCCTGCTGGAAAAATTCCTGTATATCATTGACAATACTCCATGAGCTACTCTTGCAGCCCGTCTGCACTGCTCAGAGAACTTCATATCTGCCTGCACAACCACCCCCAAGTCCCTTTCATTCTCTACCACTGTCAGTGTAGTACCACAGAGTTGATACATTGCTCTGGGGTTGCTGTTTCCCATGTGTAGTACTTTACATTTGTCAATGTTAAACTTCATTTGCCACCTCTCAGCCCATCTGCTCAACCTTTCCAGATCCTGTTGCAGCAGCATAGTGTCAGTAGTGTCCTTGACAACCCTGCCAACCTTTGTATCGTCTGCAAACTTGGACATTAAGCCCGATATACCATCATCAATATCATTTATAAATACAGAAAACAATAATGGACCCAACACTGAGCCCTGAGGGACTCCACTAATAACATCAGTCCACGATGAGCAGTGTCCATTGATTACCACTCTCTGTCTTCTCCCCCTCAACCACCCCTTTATCCATAGCAGCAATTTGCCTCCAATGTCACACTGCTCCAATTTGTGTAGCAGTCTTCCATGTGCAACAGTATCAAAAGCCTTTCTAAGATCCAAGTATATAATATCAAAGTTATTACCTTCATCCAGTTCTTTTGTGACTGCATCATAGTATCCAATCAAGTTGGTCAGGCAAGACTTCCCCTTAACAAAACCATGCTGTGTCTGAGCTATAACTGAAGTCTTGTCTAAATGATCCTGCAGTGCTTCTTTAACCAGTGCCTCCATTAATTTTCCTGGAACAGAAGTTAAGCTCACAGGTCTATAATTACTTGTTTCAGCCTTTGATCCTCCTTTGTGAATTGGGGTCACATTTGCACATTTCCAGTCTATGGGTACCTCCCCTGAGTCCAAGGAAGCTCTCATAATTATGGCTAAGGGTTTGCT
Source organism: Mastigoproctus giganteus (assembly GCF_048544385.1). Taxonomy (NCBI): domain Eukaryota; kingdom Metazoa; phylum Arthropoda; class Arachnida; order Uropygi; family Thelyphonidae; genus Mastigoproctus; species Mastigoproctus giganteus. The sequence goes on from NC_143579.1 coordinate 165,907,826, forward strand.
TACTTCCTTTGCTGCCTCCTTTAATATAACTGGATAGATCCCATCCACCCCGGGTGCCTTTCTTGTGTTTATCTTCAACAGTTTCTCCTCCACTTTACTCCCAGTTATTTCAAGATTCTGTAGCTTACTGCTAGAGTTGAATACACCTCTGGCATTCCCCTCGCTGAATAACTCCTCATGTGTGAATGTCGATGCAAAATATTCATTTAGTTTGTTAGCTACCTGAGCAGGATCATCAACACTTGACCCATCAATATCAAGTGGACCAATCTGATTCATCCCCTTCCTTCTAGAGTTTACATAAGTAAAGAACTCTTTGCTGTTTTTCTTTGCATCCCTTGTCAAGGATTTCTCGTAATCTGCCTTCGCCTGCCTAACCTCCTTTGTAACTTGGTTGCATATCAACTTGTATCTATCATAGGCTTCTGTGTCATGTGTTAATTTGTATGTATCCCATGCATTTTTCTTCTCTGCCATATGCCTCATTAGTTCATCTGACATCCATTTTGGCCTAAACCTTGAACAATATTTCTTAGTTGGTATGTAAAGCCTAGTAGCTTCCAAGATAAGTTCTTTGAATGCTTCCCATTTTGAATTTGCTGTTGGTAACATCAGTTGGTCCCACTGTATAGAATTTAAATACTGTCTCAGTCCATCGTAGTCGTCTTTACGGAAGCAATAACCCTTCCCTTTACCCCTAATGGTAGTTACCTCTTTGAGTAAATCCCACTTCAGCACACTGTGATCACTGCCACCTAGTGGTTCATTTATCTGCAGATTCGTAGTGCATGAAGAATCACTGCTGATAATCAAATCAAGAGTATTACTCCCTCTAGTTGCCTCCCGAACATGCTGATGTAGAAAACAATCATCCAATAAATCCACAAAAGCCCTGCTAGTGTGTGAGTAACCAGCCCCCAAATTCCAGTCAATATCTGGGAAATTAAAATCCCCATTATAAGACACTCTGATTTACTGGCCCACTCTATTTCCCTGTACAGTTCCTTATTATACTCATCAGAGTCATTAGGCCTATAGCACACTCCTACTCTCAATTTTGATCTCCCAATGTTTATGTCACACCAAACTGACTCCACACTGCACTGTCCAGCGATGTCGACTGGCTTCACTTCCTTGGTTTTTATGTGTTTCTTAACTAATAGCATAACCCCTCCCCCCTTCCTATCGTGTCTATCCTTTCTGTAGACGTACTCCCCAAACTGCAGTTCTGCATCCCTTATATCTGTGTGACACCACGTCTCTGATATCCCAACAATATCTGCCTTCGATGTTTTGAGCAATACCTCAAATTCATCAAGTTTATTTACTAAACTCCTAGCATTGGTGTACACGCAAGTATACCTGCACCTGTTTCTATTCTTAGCTACCCTAACACAACCCATGTGTTTACTTGTACCGCAATGGCTCCCAGCAGTCTCTGAAATACCATGCATCTTGTTTTTCAGGCTTCTGCTCATTCTAATAGAAGCAGTGCAAGAATCTCTTTCACCTCTGCCAGTGGCTACTGTCAATCTATTGGTCTTTGTCTCCCCCCAAGCTAGCAGTTTTCCGACCCACCTAACACTGCCTCGATAGCATCAGCAAATATTCTTGCACCCTTTCTATTTAAGTGTATCCCATCCCTGTAGAAGCAATCTCTCCTGTTAACAAGGAGCTCCCCTTCGCGCACAATTTCAAATTCTCCTGTTTTTTGGTTAGACTTCTTTTAGACTTCTTTTGTAGTTATGAAACATTTCATAATACACTTTGGTAGTTATGAAACATTTCATTTTAGTTAAAATTTTGTGGTGAAACAATGTGTCAGTAATACCTACTATATATTTACAGTTTTATTTATGTAATAACTTATTTTTTTAAAGAAAAGTAAAATCTGATAACTCTTAAGCATTTTCTTCTCTCCTGAACTCTGACTTATTGAGAGATACTGCAGTATAGCTGTAAACGTATCTCATTAAATGCTGATATTATAAAAATGCAACATCTAAAGCAGGCCTGGACAAACCATGGCCCCATGGCCCGCGAGCTTTAATTGTATTTTCAAAAAAAGTTTACTTATTTTATGCCTTTTGCAATGCCTTTTTGAAAAATAAATTTGTATATGTAATACATTATAGAATTTGTCGACTTGTAAATTGCTTTATCATCTCTGTATTGTTCACATTGAGATAGAATTTGAAATTGTGCGCGAACCGGAGCGAGCCAACGGGCGCTTTTATAATGGTATAATTTGCGATTATAAACTAACAAAACTACGGTAACACACAACCGGTGATGACGACAACGGCTTTGCTGCGGTGGCAGAGTAATAGGATAGGACTGGCCGGCCGCAGTTCCAATCTGTTTTCTCTGACATCTGTCATCCCGCAGTTAGTTTTTTTGCATTATCTTCGGTTATCATCTTGGTGCCAGTAGCGATAAAAACAATATTTAGGCCCTTTTAAAAATGAATAAAAAAACAAAAAATTCAACAAGAGCATCGTGTCTTCAATGAAGAGTGGAACACAAAATATTTTTTGCTAACATAAATAATGAGACTATTTGTCTCATCTGCCAGGAGAGTGTCTCAGTGTTGAAAGAGTACAATATTAAAAGACATTTCACTATTAAACATTCCAAATATGGTGCCAATTTAACTCCGGAAGCGAGAAAGAAAACTGCAGATTGATTCAAAATTTATCTAGACAACAAAATGTGTTTACGCGGCTAACTAAGGAACAAGAAGCTACTGTAGAGGCAAGTTTTGTTATTTCTCATATAATTGCAAAAAGCCTTTTTGTGATGGAGACTATATTAAAGAATGTATGACTGAACCTTGTGGAATTATATGTCCTGACATTAAACACAAATTTGAGAATATAAGTTTATGTCGGCGAACCGTAGTAAGAAGAATTGAATGTATCGATACAAATTTGAATGAGCAATTATTATCAGTATTAGAATTCATAACATGGTACTCGATAGTTGTCAACGAAAGTAACGACCAAAAGAATACTGTGCAGTTATTAATTTTCATATGTGGATGTACCTCTAAATTTGAAATTATTAGAGCTTCTTTCAATGGCATCTCTTAAAGACCAAACAACGGGAACTGATATATTTGAAAAATGCTTAAAAAGATATAATTTACAATGGAACAAAATGGTAAGCGTAACAACTGACGGAGCACCAAGTTTGACAGGTAAAAATGTTGGAGAGTTAAAGAAAATTCAGGATAAAAATTTGTGAAAATTATTCTGATTATAATTTAATTACAATTCATTGTATTATACATCGACAAGTATTATGTAAAAATGTGTTAAAAGATGAACATGTCACATCTTGTATTATTAAACTAGTAAATTTAATACGATTGAAGGGGCCTGAAACACAGATAATTCGTTAATTTTCTTCAAGATATTGAATCCGAGTACACAGATATTCCTTATCATAGCCAAATTTGATGGCTTAGCTTAGGAAAAGTTCTTCGGCAAGTATGGGATCTTAAAGATGACACTGTTCTATTTTTAAAACTGAAAAATATTATGGACTTTCCCAAATTAACTGATAATAACTGGATTTGTGATTTTGCATTTACCCTGGACATCGTGGCACTTAAATACTTTCAACACCATGTTACAAGGGGAAAATTTATACGCCCATGATATGGTAAAAAGTTTGAATGGATTTCAATTAAAACTCCAGTTGTTCCTTCAACATTTATTGATTAACAAGGTAGAACACTTTCCAACCATGAAGTTGCTGATGATTCCAGAAAATAAATTTGAAAAATATTGTGAAGTTATCAACGCTTTGAATGACGACTTTTCACAAAGATTTGGTGACTTCCGAAAAATTGAGACAAGTTTGGCAATAGTGCGCGACCCATTTTCAATAGAAATTGATAGTGCACCGAGTGAACTACAGCTTCAGATTATAGATCTGCAGTGTGATACCGATTTAAGGAAATTGCACCATCATGAGGAAATCTGTAAATTTTACAATACTCTTAATTCGGACAAATTCAACAAACTTAAAGATTTTGCCCAAGAAAATGTTGGTTATTTTTGGATCAACCTATATATGTGAACAAACATTTTCCATCATGAATCTAAATAAAAATTCATTATGATCAAGCATCACCGATGAACATTTACAAGCAGTTTTAAGAATCTCAACTACAAAATTAACACCCGAAATTAAAAAAATAAATGTTAAAAGATGTAAAACAGTTTCATTCACTCAGTAAATTCTTGGTTGTTAGAGAATATTTTTTTATGTTATATTTCTTCTTCATGATAACAAATAATATATATCTAAAAATAGTATTTTACGTGCGGCCCGCCTTCTTTTTGAATTCCTATTGTGGCCCTTCAACCCAAAAGTTTGCCCAGGCCTGATCTAAAGCATATTTTACTCTAAATATATGAAAATAAAAAAATATTTAAACTGTCCACGAACAAAGTCAATAAAGAATGACATTGACTTATCTAATGAGTAAAAAATTAGATTTCTATATCAACATACCTTCAGCATCAAAAAATTCATCCTCAGAACTAGTCTCAGAATCTCGCACTAGACTTTCCATTCTCCAATTAGCTATTTGAAGATCAAAACTCGAAGTGGAATTACCACCTATGAAATATACAAGATATTCAAGGCTAATTGCACTGAATATTAAAGCAAATAAATGGTCATTACATGCCAGACCAGGATTGACTAGTTTTAAAATTGTCCCAAGGGAAAAATTATCTTAAACTAACAAAGAAATTTAGTATCTGGTATAATTAAATGCAAATAAGACAAAATGAAGTGTTACCCCTCTCCCAATTAGTGAGTAATGCCTGTCTCTAATCAATAAATAACTAAAATCATATTTATTGCACTTTATATATACAATGAGCAGGCAACTTCAACTATCAATATCTCCCAATCTACTTAAAATTAATAATGCAGAAACTAATGTTAGACCGAGAATTTTCACATCTCCCGATAATCAAGCGAAACTAATTAATTAATAAATTACTAATACAGTACCTTGGGATTTATGATAAATTACAAAACTATATTCATTTGGAACCCACGGCGTTTAATAAGAGAAGAGAAGAAAATCCCATTTTGCAGGGAGAAAGTGTAGATGTAAATGGAGAATGCTGTTGTTGTTGTTGTTTTTGGTGCAAGGGCTGCTTAGGCCGTATTGCATTTATCATCATTATGAATGTTACATATGCATGGTGATTGTGATGGCATTACTCAAAAACGATCATATAATTCAATCTTTTTTGTGAAGTGAAAGAACTCCAGTAGATTAGCGTCGTTACCTATGATGTGGCAGAGTGTTAAGGTTTGGCAGAAAGCTAAAAGAGACTTGGCAGGCAGTGGTGTATAAAGTACACTTAATAAGAATATGCTTTATTGTGAGTGGACAGTTGCACTATGGAGGATCATTACCTGTGAGGAGATAAAGGTGGGTAAGATGACTGGCCAATTTGCGTTCTAGTTAAAATTACTTCCTCCCTCCTGTTTATACAGAAACTGGAGGTCCACGGTTGTGGTTCAGGTTTTATTTGGCAGAGTTTATTGTGCGTTTGGGCTTGCCATTGAGTTCTCCATTGTTCTTTACACATTCTTCGAATGTTACTTTTGTAGTCAAGATATGGGACGTAATGCTGTGATAATTCTCTGTCGGATGGATGTTTAGCGGCATAGTCTGCACTTTCGTTTCCTTGTATCCCAGCATGGCCTGGGATCCAACAGAAAATAGCCACTCGTTGAAGTTCTTGAAGATGCATCAGTTTGGATTTTGAGCTTTATTAAAGGATGTGTTTTAGAAGAATTGTTCTGTAAAGCTATAATCGCACTCTGGGAGTCCGTATATATCATGCTTTTATGGATGGTCAGATGGAGGATATTTTCCACTGCAAGTTTGATGGCGTATAATTCAGCTGTATAGCTGCTGCATTCATTGGGAAGTGATATGGAGAAGGTTTTATGAGGGAAAACGGCTGATGCACCCACTCCACTCTCAGATTTTGATCCATCAGTATATATTTTTGAAAAATGCAGATAATTTTGTGTATGGGCTATATAGAGTTGTTGTATATTAACTTTTGCAAGAGAGTGTTTTCCCTAGTTTAGAAAATAATTGTCACAGAGTGGTTTAATAGACCTCCATGGGGGATCTGTACTGCTTAAATCTTGAAGAACTTTGTCGGGATCTATATTCCAAGTTTCTGATAATGCTTGAGCTCTGAGAGCAAAAGGCTGAATTGCTCTAGGTTTATTTCTATAGAATGTTGTGAACTGTGGGTCGTTAAGTATCGGCCTAATGGGATGGGTAGGTAGACTTTGGATTTTAGTTGTATAGTTAAGAATTAACATCTTTCTCCTGAGGGTTAGAGGAAGTTCATGAGGATCAATATAAAGACTTTGAACTGGTGAAGTTCTATAAGTGCCTATAGAAATCCTCAGGGCAGAGTGTTGAATTGGTGCAAGTCGCGCTAGCACGCTTTCCCTAGCAGAATCATACATTGAGGCACCGTAATCAAGGCGAGATCTGATTAGGGCTCTATACAAATGCAGTAACGTGTACCGATCTGCACCCCATGATGTAGAAGAAATGACTCTGAGTATGTTCATTTTTTTCAGGCAAGACGTCTTTAGATGTTTAACGTGCTCTACGAAGTTCAACTTACTATCAAAAGTCAGACCAAGCAGACGAATGCTGTTCACAACTGAGATAGGCTGATATGTTAAGTGTACTTCTGGATCTGGATGCATCTTCCTTTTGTTACAAAAGTGAACTACTTTAGATTTTGAACAAGAGTCGATACCCATTCTGTGCCATCCATAACTGAATATTATTAATTGAAATTTGGAGCTGCCGCTCAACGAAAGTCATGTTTTGAGAACTGCAAGAAAAAGTGAGATCGTCGGCATAGAGGTATGAATTCACAGTGCTGGGCATATATTTAGTCATATGGTTTATTCTTATTGCGAATAAGGTGGCACTGAGCACAGAGCCTTGTGGGACCCCTTCTTCTTGTATATATGTTTGCACCTCACAAAGTTTTTGCAGTACTTTGATCCAAGCCCGAGGCGGGATTCGAACCCGCGACCTTTGGGTTGCCAGGCAGGCACTTTACCCACCCGGCTAGCCCGGTCGGCATGAAGTACGGTAAGTGGCCTCTCAGGTCAAGGGAATGCAGATCTCTTAGGATACCAAAACGCCATGTGGTGTCGAAGGCTTCTTCTACATCGAGACATACCATGACGAGATGCTCATTTCGAATGAATGCATTCCTGATGTTTGTTTCCGCTTTGACCATGAGATCCAGGGCTGATCGATTTTTCCTGAATCCATATTGATTGTCAGAAATTATATTCTGAGTCGAGAAACCAAGTAAGTCGACGGTGAATTATTTTTTCCAGGGTTTTGCTTAAGCAGCCGGTGAGAGAAATAGGTCTATAGTTTTCAGGAATGGAATGATCTTTTCCTGGTTTCGGAATTGCTATTATATAGAAGTGGTGCCAGGAACTGGGGAAACAATGTTCAAGAAAGATGCGATTGAAAAAAGTGAGCAGTGAAGAGACCGATTCTTTATTTAAGTGTTGGAGCATTATGTAGTATATTCTGTCGGGGCCTGCAGCACTGTGTTTTGAGTTAGATATGGCTTCTTGAAGTTCAAGCATTGTAAGCAGCTGATTATAAGGTAAAGTACATTTACTCATAGGTCTGAAGTTCAGTTTGGACTTTTCAGCTAATACTTTGATCTTCTGGAATGATAGATCGTATGCTGCTGAGGCAGATAACTGTGAAAAAACAGTCCCTAGGGAATTCGCTATATCTGTAGGAGAAGAAAGATCCTGTCCATTCCAGTTGAGAATTGGGGAGGATAATCGGGGAACTTTGCCACTTAGTTGTTTTATTTTCCGCCATATTATTCTTGAATCAGTATTTTTATTAATCGAGCTCGCAAATCGAATCCAAGATTCTCTTTTAGCTTTCTTCCTAATGTGACGGGCCTTGGCTCTGAGTCTCTTGTAGTTTATAAGATTGGCGGTGGTGGGATATTTTCGAAACAGATTCCATGCTCGGTTTTTTTTTTCTTTTTTTGGATCTTTGCACTCTTCGTTCCACCAATAGTTTATGGTTCTGTGGGCTGTTGACTGTGATTGTGGAATCGCAGTGCATGCAGCAGCCAGTATTTGTCTCGTGATGTGATCAGTAGCTCTGTCAATAGGACAGGTTGCGATTATCTGTTCATCAAAGGACACTCGGGAAGTGAATTTTGCCCAATCTGCTCAATAGCGAAATTTCCATTTTACGTAGTTTTGGGAAGTTATGGAATGTCCTGTTTGAATCTTACATATTGGCGGAAAGCGATCACTATTTAGCGGGTTGTCGAGGGCCGTCCACTCAATACTAGGGAAGAGGATAGGAGAGCATATCGAAAGGTCTATTGCAGAAGTTCTACCCGTAGAGAGATGGATGTAAGTTGGCAAGCCAGTATTTAGTATAGTCAGATTTTGTCTGTCAGCAAGCTGTTCGATTAGTTGTCCTTGTCCATCTGCATTGGGAGAACCCCACAATGGATGGTGTCCATTGAAGTTACCCAATAAACAGATAGGGGTTGGCAACTGCTGAATAAGATCTTCCAGTTCATGGATGGTATAGGAGTGATTGGGCGATAAGCAGATAGAGACAATTTTCAAAGTAATACCAATCACAATACGTGCTGCAACAGCTTCGATGGAAGTTTGTAAAGGAATTAATCTGCAAGGTACTCGTGAGTCTATGAGTATGGCTACCCCTCCATGAGCATTATTTGTAGCTTGTTGTTTGTTATTTGGTTTTTAGGAGCATAAGCAACTAAGGCCATATTGCTCCAGGAATATGCGGTGATCATTCCCTGATCTTTCCGCATCCCCGTATTTGGTGGTGATGGGATTGAACCCCGGTCTAATCAAGAAGCGTGCGTTACGCACTGCTGCTTCTTCCCACCTGGCTACGGAGGCGCCAATTTATTTGTAGCAGTTCTGTCTTTTCTAAAGAGTGCATAATTCTTAATTGAGAGTGATACATGCCGTGTTAAATTTGTCTCTTGTAGGCAGATGCCTACGGGATGGTAACGATCAATTAACTCGTGGATATCATCAATGTTACTGCGAATTCCTCTACAGTTCCACTGTATGATTTGGTGCATTATTTCGTTTTGTTACTTTAGGTAGATTCTGAGTCTTTTTTATTCCCAGGCTGTTTGTGGCAATCAAGTTTCATTTTCTCTTTTCTTGGAAAGGTTGGGCATCCGATATCCATGACGTCTTCTGCATGAAGATCTAGGATAGGTTCATTTGGGTCAGTATTGTTATCAGTGTCCATATTTACTGAAGTGATATTGTTTGTCTTCCTATTTGTAACTGAGTCGGTTTTTGACTTTGAAATATCTGATGGTCTATGTGGGGTTGCTGGTGGGACTGTAACAGGGGTGTTGTTGGCTCTATCTACTACCTTTTGCTCTTTTAGAGTCTGTTTCATTGATGGTGACAGTATAGATCGGGCCCAATCTGCAATCGATATGGTTGGGGGAACTGATACTTCAGTTTGTGTTGCTGTTGTTTGATATTTTTGCATTGCTGCTGCATATGTGTTCTTAGGTGCGTTAAGCATAATTTGCTTTCTTGCCTCTTGGTATGTGTCTTTTCGTTCTACCCTGTACTTTTGGATTTTTTTTCAGTTTTCCAGAGGTTGCATGACTTGGAGTAGGCTGGATGCATGCCTTTGCAATTCAGCCAGTGGGGTGTTTTGACGTCACAGTCTGTTTGCGAATGTTCTTTCGACCCACAGTTTGGGCAGACTGGATCTCCTCGACAAGCCATTTGTGCATGACCAAATTTTTGGCACTTGTAGCATCTTATAGGATTCGGGATAAAGGGTTGTACTCGGCACTTGAGATAGCCGGCTTTGACACTGGATGGCAAGATAGGTGTTCCGAATGTCAGGATGATGTTGCTGGTGGGAACAAGTTCTCCATCTTTCCTGATCATGATGCATTTGGCTTGTATCACTTTCTGATGTTTGAGTTCTTGGGTCAGTTCATCTTCTGTTACATTTATCAGATCCCACTCTGCAATTACTCCTTTGGAAGTATTTAGTGTTGCATGAGGGGTAACTTGAATGGGTAGTCCGCCAAATATCGTTAGTTTCAACAGTCTCTCAGAATGTGCACGACTCACTGTTTCTACCAAGAGGTCTCCAGATCTGAGTCTTCTCACCATTTTGGGAGAGCCCGCCACATTTTCCAAACATTTCTGTATAAGAAATGGTGAGAAATCGGACATAGATTTGTCCGACAGACTATGTAAGATAAGGAATGATGGGCACTCCTGTTGGTCTGTGTCTGTACGCAGTCGTTTAGACTTTGTTACATCGTGAGAAATTTCATAATCAGCATTGTTGATGGTACTGGATGAGCGCCTCGGCTGCTCAAGCTCTGGGTAATTGTCGTAGTCCATGTTAGGCTCCTTTTTTGCCCTGGGAGGTTGACTTTCCCTCCTAAGTTTGCGGCCCCGCCACGGGGAGGCAGGAGCAGTGCCGCAAGGAGGCCAAGCGGTTAGATAAGTTAGTTGGTTAGTAAAACAGAGTAATATATGTAATGAAAAAGAAAGGTGAGTTTCCTTCCTTCCTTCCTTCCTTGTGATTTTTCAAGTATAGAACTGAATTATAAATGAACTTCCAGTAAAAAATGATATAACTTAAAATGAACTTTTATCACTGGGAAAGATCGCTATATATTCGCACTTTGAACGCTTGACCTCGAATTCGCTTGGCACCGGGGCCTACGGAGAATGCAAAAACTTCTTATCCTAACTCGCTGATGGGGGGGGGGGGGGGGAGTAAGGCGAAGCCATGGTAGCTCTGGAAGAGCATAGAGGAGCCAATAGAGGGCAGAGGATGGAGATAATCGTGGGAAGCGTTTACTCGAAATGAGGTAACAACATGGGCGGAAGGAAAGCAAGAGTCCCTGGGTTCTAACATCAACTGAGGTGCTTAAAGGGGTTTTATTGCAGAAGTAGAGACAGGATTTCACGGGATGATTACCAAAAAGGTAATGCTAAGGAGCAAATGGGCATTTTTGGCAACTCTGACTGTGATGTAGGATGAGATAACCAGAAAATAATATAAAGGGTCCGAAGGGAACCAAGAAAAGAAAAATGCCTTGGGTTGCGCACAGGGGAAAGCTGAAAGAGAGTCTCGGGGTCCAAAGAAGACAACGCAGTAGTGATCTACTGGGAGAAAGGAAACCAATAACCTGCTCTGGAAGAAAGCAATTTGACCTGGTAAGCAAACTGTTTCTGTTGTGTGATGACTGAATTAGAATGAATAGATTAAACTAAATGCTTCTTTCCTAAAAACTTAAATCTTTGTTAATTTAATAACGAATGGAAATAATTCTCATTGTTTGGATTACGCAGAAGGCTTTCAGCAAAGTAATATATTTTTTATTTATTTAATAAACGTTATGTATTATTGAATTTTATGCCTCTCTCGCTCTCTGCCAATACTCTTATGTGCACACCAGAAGAAACAAGTTAAAATAAGAAAATGTTATGCGGGTTTGAGTAACCTAAGTGATTACGCAATTGAAAACAATTGCAATTTAAAGCTGCAGCGATCAAGTGTCTAGAAACCCTTCGTTGCCAAGGGCTTAAATTTTTGTCCTAACTAATTACCATAGATAAAAGCAAAAAGGGGCTAACAAGATGGTTTCTGTGACAAAGATGAAAAATATAGAGTAGCAATAATTGTAGTCGTGAGAAGTACAAAATTTGAGGAAATAAAATAAAGATTTAAAGAACATGAAGTAGAAATATAAGAAGAGAAAAAAGGAAAGGTTGCTGGTGTTTTTTGAAATTAGCAGAGAGAATTATGCTCTATTATCTTGATTGCTATTTACTGATAATAATGTATGTAGTATTGATGAAGTATTCTTATTACAACCATTATTATTACTATTACATAGTAATAAGTGGCAACAATCTATGAATCAGCTCTGCTGTATTATTTAGCTCACAGTTAGATTATCTTTTAAAGATAAAAAAAAATTGAAATCAAATTGGAAGGTAAATTAACTGCAAGTTCAAACAAGTTGTTGCTTGTCACTAGTCCAGTCTCAGCATTTTACTTTTGTGGGGGCAATTTTTATTTTGTTTGTTGGTCTGAGAATGTATACATGTAAGAGTTGTTGTATTGAAGTGTTATAGTGCCTTTGTCAGTTTAAATATAATATTCTGAACATACAACCCTCCTGAATATGTACTGCTGTTTGTCTAAATCATATAAGCAACCGTTTCGTTTTGTAAGAAGATATTTTGATATTATATGCACACACAAAAATGGAAGGAACAGACAAGAGCTTACACTTGTCAGAACCACTGTTTTTAACAAAACCCGGACCGGGACTTGAACCTGTAAGGACCAATCCAGTCCCATTCATGGGTTTCATCAACTTAATTCCAATGTTTTGGGGTCTCAAGAAGAAATCCTGATTTTACAGTTCTCTTAAAACTGTTGGAAGAGATAGCTGAAATAGTGATTAAATCAAAAGTAAAGGGGTTAGTGGGGAAGTTTTACTCACATTCGCTCGAGTTACAGGCAGAGAAAAATTATTTGCACTTCAAGGGAGCCTTGGTTGAGCACTTTAAATGCTCTGAGCCTCTTATAACACAACTACAGCATTTCAGCATGACTAAACAAGAATCGGGAGAGTCTGTTATCCAGTTTGCCACTTGCATAAAAAATTTCTGCAGGATAGCTTTTGAGACAGAAAAAGAGACACCAGAAATAGCATTAGCATTAGTAGAGGCATATGATGTAAGAAAGCAAGCTTATTCAGCATCAGCCAAAAAAAAAAAAAAAAACAACCACTACTCCCATTTCACCCCTCAATTCGTTCGAAATACCTGTCCAGCTGAGCCTTAAATTTGTTTAGGCTATCAACTTCAACAACAAGCAATGGAAGTCTATTCCACAAACCAACTGCCCGCTGGCTAAAGGCGAATTTCCGCACATCTATCCGACATCCGTCCTTCCTCAATTTGAATTTATGCCCTCTCAGGTGATTATTCTGAGCAAGAGGAAGAATTCCATCGGCATTGAGCATGCTCAAGCCATTCAAAGCCTTGTACACCTCTATCAGATCACCTCGGCGATGCCTAGTCTCCAGGCTCTGTAATTTGCAAAACTTAAGCCTTTCTTCGTAAGAGCAACCCTTTGTTCCATTCACTAATCTTGTTGCCCTTCTCTGTACTCGTTCCAGCAGCTCTACATCCTTCTTGAAATGAGGCCTCCAGACCTGTATACAGTACTCAAGGTGTGGCCTGACCAATGCCTTATACAAGGGAATAATCACATCCCTGTCCCTGCTAGAAAAATTCCTGTATATCATTGACAAGACACCATGAGCTACTCTTGCAGCTCGTCTGCACTGCTCAGAGAACTTCATATCTGCCTGCACAATTACCCCCAGGTCCTTTTCATTCTCTACCACTGTCAGCGTAGTACCACAGAGTTGATACGTTGATCTGGGGTTACTGTTTCCCATATGTAGTACTTTACATTTGTCAATGTTAAACTTCATTTGCCACCTCTCAGCCCATCTGCTCAACCTTTCCAGATCCTGTTGCAGCAGCATAGTATCAGTAGTGTCCTTAACAACCCTGCCAACCTTTGTATCGTCTGCAAACTTGGACATTAAGCCTGATACACCATCATCAATATCATTTATAAATACAGAAAACAACAATGGACCCAACACTGAACCCTGAGGAACTCCACTAATAACATTAGTCCACGTTGAGCAGTGTCCATTGATTACCACTCTCTGTCTTCTGCCACTCAACCATCCCTTTATCCATAGCAGCAATTTGCCTCGAATGCCACACTTCTCCAATTTGTGCAGCAGTCTTCCATGCGCAACAGTATCAAAAGCCTTTCTAAGATCCAAATATATAATATCAAAGTTATTCCCTGCATCCAGTTCTTTTGTGACTACATCATAGTATCCAATCAAATTGGTCAGACAAGACCTGCCCTTAACAAACCCATGCTGTGTCTGAGCTATAACTGAATTCTTGTCCAGATGATCCTGCAGTGCTTCTTTAACCAGTGCCTCCATTAATTTTCCTGGAACCGAAGTTAAACTAACAGGTCTATAATTACCTGTGTCAGCCTTTGATCCTCCTTTGTGAATTGGGGTTACATTTGCACATCTCCAGTCCATGGGTACCTCCCCTGAGTCCAAAGAAGCTCTCATAATTATGGCTAGGGGTTTGCTTACTTCCTTTGCTGCCTCCTTTAATATAACTGGATAGATCCCATCCACCCCGGGTGCCTTTTTTATGTTTATCCTCAACAATTTCTCCTCCACTTTCCTCTCAGTTATTAGAAAATCATCTAGCTCACTGCCAATGTTTACTTCACCTACGACATTCCCCTTCCTGAATAACTCCTCATGTGTGAATGTAGATGCAAAATACTCGTTTAGATTGTTAGCCACCTGAGCTGGATCCTCAACTGTTGAACCATCAACATCCAGTGGACCAATCTGATTCATCCCTTTCCTTCTTGAGTTTAAATAGGTAAAGAACTCTTTTCTGTTTTTCTTTGCATCCTTTGCCAAGGATTTCTCATAATCTGCCTTTGCCTGCCTAATCTCCTTTGTGACTTGGTTACAGACCAACTTATATCTATCATAGGCTTCCACGTCACCCATTAATTTGTATGTATCCCATGCATTTTTCTTCTCTGCCATATGTCTCATTAGTTCATCTGACAACCATTTAGGCCTGAACCTTGAACAATATTTCTTGGTTGGTATGTAAAGCCTGGTAGCTTCCAAGATTAGTTCCTTGAATGCTTCCCATTTTGAATTTGCTGTTGGTAACATCATCAGTTGGTCCCACTGTATAGAATTTAAATACTGTCTCAGACCAGCATAGTCGCCTTTACGAAAGCAAAAACCCTTCCCTTTACCTCTGATGGTAGTTACCTCCTTGAGTAAATCCCACTTCAGCACACTGTGATCACTGCCACCCAGTGGTTCATTTATCTGCAGATTCCTAATGCATGAAGAATCACTACTGATAATCAGATCAAGAGTATTACTCCCTCTAGTTGCCTCCCGAACATGCTGGTGTAGAAAACAATCATCCAGTAAATCCACAAAAGCCTTGCTAGTGTGTGAGTGACCAACCCACAAATTCCAGTCAATATCTGGGAAATTAAAATCCCCCATTATAAGACTCTCTGATTTACTGGCCCATTCTATTTCCCTGTACAGTATCTTATTATACTCATCAGAGTCATTAGGCCTATAGCACACTCCTACTCTCAATTTTGATTTACCTATGCTTATGTCACACCAAACTGACTCAACACTGCACTGTCCAGCGATGTCAACTGGCTTCACTTCCTTGGATTTTATGTGTTTTTTAACTAATAGCATAACCCCTCCTCCCTTCCTATCCTGTCTATCCTTTCTGTAGACGTTGTACTCCCCAAATTCCAGTTCTGCATTCCTTATATCTGTGTGACACCACGTCTCTGATATCCCAACAATATCTGCCTTTGATGTTTTGAGTAATACCTCAAATTCATCAAATTTATTTACTAAACTCCTAGCATTAGTGTACACGCAAGTATACATGCACCTGTTTCTATTCTTAGCTACCCTAACACAACCCATGTGTTTACTTGTACCGCAATGACTTCCAGCAGTCTCTGAAATATCCTGCATCTTGTTTTTCAGGCTTCTGCTCATTCCAATAGAAGCAGTGCAAGAATCTCTTTCACCTCTGCCCGTGGCTACTGTTAATCCATTAGTCTTTGTCTCCCCCCAAGCTAGCAGCTTTCCGACCCACCTAACACTGCCTCGATAGCATCAGCAAATATTCTTGCACCCTTTCTATTTAAGTGTATCCCATCCCTGTAGAAGCAATCTCTCCTGTTAACAAGTACAGTCCAGGCTGAAAAAAATTCTACCCCTTCAGCCTTGCACAATCTTTCCAGGGCCGAATTGATCGACAAGGCTCTCATCATATACTCCCTCCTATCGTGTCTGGGCAGAATTGCAGACACTTTCAAATTCAACCCTACTTCACGGCTTTTTTTCAACAGTGACCTGTACTTGTTAAGTAATTCCGCTGGTCTCCTACTCTTAATATCATTAGTGCCAACGTGTACAACTATATCACCGTTTGTGCCCTTAAAAGATGATATCTGCTCTACAACGTCATCAACCTTTGCCGGTGGCAGACATACCCTGGTCCTGTTTCACCTATCCTTTTTACAAAGCATGTTCCCTGTTTCCCTGACAATTGAGTCACCAACAACTACTAGTTCCTGTTGGACCAGCGCATTCTGCCTTGGGGGCTGCCTCTGTGTTGCAAGATGACCAAGTCCAAGCTCTGGTGTTGATGTGGGCAGCTGAGAGCTTGATGGGCCCTCAATTTATTTCCTTCGAGGGCATCCACCCTGTCCTTCAAGGTCTCATATAGGCCCATAACAACGCCCAGTTGTCGCCTAATTTCCTTGCACTCCTTGCATCGTGCACACACAAAGACATCCCCCATGGCAGTATCATGTCCCGTACCCGATTGCTCCGCAAACATCAAGCAAACAGTGCATCTTAAAAGGCCGTGATTCAGGGGGCAACCGCCCCCCTCAGTTCTCCCCTGAGTCACAGCACTCCCATTAGCTTGAGCCTTTTGCTTTGCTGCTCTGGTCAGAGTCATGATTTCGATTTAAATGTCAATAAAATTACAATTTCAGAACAAAATTAAAACCTTAAACTTGTATCTTAACACAGTTATAACGCTATATTTATTTTTCGGTATCGAGTGTTATCTACGAGTTCCCTTTATATAACTTCCGTATCAAGTATGTATTAATTATTTGTTACGTTTGTACTCTAAGTCGTTATATATATATAGTTAAAAGTACAATTTAATTGACAATGAAGTTTAACAAGATTAATAGATGTACTGATTAATTGACAATATTATATTATGCACTATACTATACAAAGCTAATGCTATCGAATTCCGGATATGCTGTATCGCGCTTCAGTAACGAGTGTTATCTACGAAATCCCTTTATATAACTTCTGTATCAAGTTATGTATTAATTATTTATTTTTACTAATTATTTATGTTCCGTAACCTAAGTGGTTATATGTATAGTTAAAATTACAATTTAATTGCCAATGAAGTTCGACAAGATTAATAGATTTTACTGATTAATTTTCACGTAGCAATGGCGGCCGTTTATGAACGGTAAACACGTGGATTTGATACCCTTTCCGATACTAAGTAATACCTACAAAATCTCTATCTAAGTTATTTTAACTTTAAGTACCGTAAACAGGAATATAAAGCTACTCTAGAAATAAGTTAATATGTCAATTTAAACTAATAAAGCAGAAAATAAATCAGAAAAAACTTCTCTATTCCAAGAGCGGCAGAAAGGCACGTCCGCACAGGAAACCCTCGACCTCAGACTGATACTGACACTAAGGGATCAAACTCTTTTAGCTCAATTTTTGAGCAGATTATATCAAAAGTTAAAGCGTTTAGAACTAAGCCAGAATCCAACTACCTTTCAGTCAGCACTGGAAGTCGCATCATGTGAAGAGGCGAATGAAAAATTAATCAAAAAGTCACTATAAATGTAACTAACAATGTCATGGATAATGATAAACAAGTTATAAAAACAATTAACCTTGAGGTAAAGTCTGGAGAGACAACTGCTTCTCTTAACAAACAATTTACGAGAAATCTTTCGCTAAGGATGCAAAGAAAATTAGCAAAGAGTTCTTTACTTATGAAAATAGAAGGGGATGAATCAGATTAGTTCACTTGATATTGATGGTTCAACTGCAGATGATCCTGGTCAGGTAGCTAACAAATTAAATGAATATTTTGCATCTACATTATGAGTTATTCAGGGAGGGAAATGCCAGAGGTGTATTAAACTCTGGCAGTAAGCTAGATAATCTTGTAATAACTGAGTGAAAAGTGGAGGAGAAATTGTTGAAGATAAACATAAAGAAAGGCACTTGGGGTGGATAGAATCTATCCAATTATATTAAAGGAGGCAGCAAAGAAAATAAGCAAACCCTTGGCCATAATGATGAGTTTTCTCGGACTCAGGGGAGGTACCCATGGACTGGAGATGTGCACATGTAACCCCAATTCACAAAGGAAGATCAAAAGGTGACAAGTAATTACAGACTTCTTAGTTAACTTCTGTTGTGAGGAAATTAATGAAGGCACTGGATAAAGAAGCATTGCAGAATCATCCAGACAAGACTTCAGTTATAGCTTGGAGACAGCATGGGTTTGTTAAGGGGAAGTCGTCTGACCAATTTGATTGGATACTATGATGTGGTCACAAAGGAACTGGATGCAAAGAATAATTTTGATATCATCTATTTGGACCTTAGAAAGGCTTTGATACTGTTGCACATGGAAGACTTCTGCACAAATTGGAGCAGTGTGGCATTGGAGGCAAATTGCTGCTATGGATAAAAGGATGGTTGAGTGAGAGAAGACAGTGGTAATCAATGGACACTGCTCTTCATGGACTAATGTTATTAGTGGAGTCATCCAGGGTTCAGCTTTTGGTCCATTGTTGTTTTCTGCATTTATTAATGATATTGATAATGGTAGGTCAGGCTTAATGTCCAAGTTTGCATATGATACGAAGGTCGGCAGGGTTGTTAATGGCCCTAATGACAGTACGCTGCTACAACAAGATCAAGAATAGTTGAGCAGATGGGATGAGATGTGGCAATTGTTTAACCTTGACAAATGTAAAGCACTGCACATGGGAAGCAGTAACCCCAGAGTAATGAATCAACTGTGTGGTACTAAACTGACAGTGGCAGAGAGTGAAAAGGACCTGGGAGTAATTTTGCAGGCAGATATGAAGTTTTCTGAGCAGTGCAGATGGTCTGCAAGAGTAGACGGTGTCTTGTCAATAATATACATGAATTGTTCTAGCACAGATAAGGTGATTATCCCCTTGTATAAGGTAATGGTCAGGCCAAACTTTGAGTACTGTATACATGTCTGGAGGCCTCGTTTTAAGAAGGATGTAGAGCTGTTGGAACAAGTACAGAGGAGGGAACCTCTGTACTTGTTCTGCTGGAGACTAGGCACCTGTGAGGTGATCTGATTGAGGTGTATAAAGCCTTGAATGGTTTGAGCTGATAGATGTGCAGAAGTTTACCTTTAGCGAGCTGGTGATTGATTGCTGGTACAAACTTCCATCTGTCGTTGTAGAAGGTGATAGTTTAAATAGATTCAAGGCAGAACTGGACAAACATTTGGAGCAAGTGGATGGGTGAAATGAAAAGGGTGTGTGGGTTTTTTTTTTTTTTTTTTGGCTGATGCTATATAAGCTTGCTTTCTTGCATCATGTGCCTTTACTAATGCTAATTTCAAAAATATGCCATGGAAATTGATTATCAGTTTGAAGAGATCCTAAGACCAACCCTGTTTATGGCCCCGAGGGGAGAACTATTTATAAACAATGCAGGCCCAAGCGACAAGGGAAGATCTAATTACGTTAGTCCTAGCATGGGGCTAACGTCGTTTCAGAGATCAGAAGGCAGGGAGAGGAGAGATTATTTTGCGGGGAGACTACGCTTTCTAATGCCGACTCAAGAGCCTTTTTACTGGCAGTGAACAGTAGCCAGAAATAACTACACTACCGTTCCACAAGTTGTGAGGTCCTTCTCATAGTAGGGTCAATAATCACTTTCCAGTTAGCACAAATTCAAATACTTTTAATGCAAGACCTATGGAAGTGTTTTATGATAATTCAGAACATAGAGTACCTATGGGAATAAATCAGAGATAGATTAATCATATGGGGATCTCTTCTTGTTGGCAGTCTAATGTTAGATCGAGTTGACAGCGTAAGTAATCCAAAGAGGGCATTAGAAAGAGTAGGGCAGAACATGGTGTCTTTACAGCAAAAGATGATACTGATCTACCTTTGGTGGAGGGATTAATTCAAGAGATAAAAACAAGATTCCTAACTGATAGTGGGGCATCCATTATCCTGGTTGGCACAGAAACATTTGATAAAATCAAACATGATAAGTCATTGAAGCAGAGGCCTCCTGATGTTACAGTATGTGGGATCGCAGGAAATATAGTCCCTCTAGATACAAAAATCACCATAAAGTTAACTTTGGATGGGAAGTCATTCACATTTGATGCCTTTGTGGCTTTAGATAAGCTGAGTACCAACTGATTCTACGGTAGGAAGTTTTAGAAAATTTTTGTTTATATTATACTCGGGGAAAAGATGTTTGTTTGTTTGTTATTTGGTTTTTATGAGCATTGGGATATGCGGTGGTCATTCCCTGACCTTTCCGCATCCTCGGTATTTGGTGGTGACGGGCTCGAACCCCGGTCTAATCAAGAAGTGTGTGCTGCGCACTGCTGCTCCTTCCCACCTGGCTACGGAGGCACCTCGGGGAAAAGAATTTTAAAATCTGTGCCACTTGGGATTTGCATTAGAGAGCTAGGTGTTAGAGAAGGATCATGGGTGACCAAAAACCCCATGTGGGGAAATTAACGTCAAAACAGATCATTCCACATAGCACAGAGATGGTACTGACTGTTTAGTGTGCAAACACACTTCATCCAGGGCAATTGGTTATCATAGAACCCAACTATATCTTGGGTAGTAATGAGCTGGCAGTCAGAAATTCCTTGGACAAGTTATCCAGAGACAAAAGGGTTGCAGTTGTGGCAAATACGTCATCTCAACTGCTGCACCTCACAGAGGGTATGGCACTAGCAAAAATAGAATATATTAATATGCAAGAGATTAATTTTGCAGGTGAACAAAGAAATATTAAGAAAGCATCTCCAGTGACAATTGAAGATTTCGAACTGAACCATTTGACTGTTACTGAATGACAAGAACTAGTTAAGCTACTGAATAAGTACAGAGATGTTTTTGCCAAATCACCTTCAGAATTGGGTCGTTCCACAGTGGTGCAACACAGAATAAAATTGCAAGAGAGTATTCCGATTAAGAACCAGGCCTATCGCACTCCGTATGCCTTACAAAGAGAGGTGGAAAACCAGGTTCATGCAGGTATAATTTCACCAAGTGTTCAGCACATATTGTAATGGTGAAAAAAACTAGATGGATCTCTTCACATGTGTATTGATTTTAGGAAACATCGCAAAAACTGTCGCATACAATTTTCCAATTTCTCAGTTTACAGAAATTCGGGATATTCTAGGAAATGCATGTTACTATAGCAGTCTTCAACCTTCAGTCCAGGTTCTGGTAGATTTCGGTTCACCCAGCAGACAAACATAAAACTGCTTTTACAATGGGAAACGCCTTGCATCAGTTCAATAAGTTACCATTCGGATTTAAAAAAAAAAAAACAGTCCGGCAGCTGGACTGTAAACTTTACAATCCAGCAACGTTCGTGAGGGCCATATCTATAGTGCTCCGAATCCACTACGCCATTCCAGGAAAATCATCAATCACTAATTTGACAGCCACCACAGAATGCATCCTCTCAGCCTTCGAAGAAAGAGCTGAGCTGACAACCATATATCTTGACATAAGTGCAGCTTTTGATGCCGTGTTGATCCTGACCTTGCGCCTACTTAAGGAGAAATTTCATATTCGAGGTGATATGCTGTGCTTTTTGGAATCTTTGCTCTGTCACAGAATACTTATTTTCCATCAGGAACAACATACCCTATCCTGTGACATTACTGCTGGAGTACTGCAGGGCGGTGTCCTGTTCATATCTATCATCATGCCCATTATTGCCTCCATGAATGGTCTCTTATGCTATGCTGATGACAAACTGCTGAAGCAAAGTAACACTGGCGACAACCCTGTTCAGCTCAGCAACAGGATCAATTCCCAACTTAAGGATCTTGAATTGTACCTGGCAAGCTTCAATCTAAAAATCAACCCACTAAAGTCCGCTCAGGTTATATTCTCCCTTAAATCCGTGCCAACACTACTCAACGTGTCATCCGGAGGGGTACCAATACCAAACGTACCCTTTCACACAGATCTTGGTGTTCTGTTTGATCAAAAGATGTCCTTTGTCAACCAGATCGACAAAATCTAGACCAAATTTTCTTGTCTACGGTGGATATCAAAGCAGCAGCTTCTACACGTCCGACATCCCTCACTGTTAAAAGGTTCATCACCTCCATGATCTACCACGCCATTCTCTATGGTGCAGAAATATGGGCCTCAGCCGAGTCTACAAACCTTAAGCGGGTGTACATCGCTGAATACTGGTTATTGAAATGAACCAACAACAAGCTTTGTCTGCCTCCTGCTACCACAACCACCACGATGGCACAAGCACTCAAAATCCCAAGGGTGAAGTTCCTGATTGTGGAAAAGAGGCTGGTCTTCACAGCCAAACTTATTACAAGCCAGATATCATCTCCGAATATTTGAAACGCTTGATCTTGGAGGATCCCACAGCCTAGCCTAAAATCGTCACCTGCACTTGTGGCTCACCACAACAGTCTTGCACTCACTGACAGGTTTCTCCACAAGCAGATGCTTGCCACCTTGAACTGTGTGGATGCCAACTTTGACAGGCTAATAAGTAACAAGAAGGACATATACAACTTTATCAAAACCCTGAACCCATGAACCCTGACCTTGTGATGCTCCTATCCCCATGTGCAAATCTGTCATCAGTGGAGCCTTGCTGAATCATTGGCAAGTTTTTTTTTTTTTTTTAAAAAACATTTGTATGCTGTATTTTGTAGCAATTGTATTTGTATGCCATATATTCTGTTTTTCTCGATCTACTACATGTGAACCCCTGGTGCTTGTCGCCACGATGGGATATTGTGCTGTTACTCTGTACTTCACAATAAAGATTTGAGGAAAGAATTCATCTTCTGCTATCTTGATGACATAATTGCAGCAACACCGAATCTGGAAACAAACATGAGAAAATTAGAAAAGGTTTTCCAATATTTAAGACAGTATGATCTCAAACTGAAGCTATCCAAGTGCGAATTCTTGAAGCAGATCTCTTAACTCGGACATCGAGTAAGTTCAGATGGGATCCTCCCAGATCCTGAGAACGTGGCTACCATCAAGATTTGTTTGACACCTAAGACAGTCAAACAAGTGAGAAGATTCTTAGGAATGACTGGATTTTATAGGAAATTTATTAAGGACTATGCAGAGGTATCTCGACTGTTAACCAATCTTACTAAAAAAGATACACCTTTTGTTTGCGATGAAACAAAGCAGGCTGTTTTTTGATAAACTTAAACTGCTCTAATATCAGAACCATTATTGATCTATCTGGATTTCTCAAAGCCTTTCTTTGTAAGCTCAGCTGCCAGTGATTATGGTATTGCAGGAGTTTAGGAGCAAGAGACAGAAAATGGCTCAAGACAACCAATTGCGTATGTGAGTAGATTTTATTGAAGCAAGCTGAGAGATCATATAGCACTGTTCAAAAGGAGAGCTTGGCTGTTGTATTTTCTATTTCGCATTTCAGGCCTTTCTTATATGCAAGAAAGTCTGTCAGAGTTTCAGACAACACAGCTTTGAGATTAACAGATCTATTGAAATTAAAGAATCCAACACCTCGATGAACTAGATGGAATTTGATGCTATAAATTATGATTTCCTAGTGGAATACAGGCTGGGCCGATTACACTCAAATGCAGATTATTTATCTCAACCAGTGTCAGAGGAAGAGTCTAAGCATAACACCTGCAAGAGAAATGTCATGAAAACAGTTGTGCCCATATCAACCAAAATCACCTTAGAAGCATTAGTGATGGCAAAACATGCCACTAAAGGACTGATGAGGTTGTTACTGAGGGAAGATAAATTAAACCCTTTAATCATACAATTAGAGGACAATATCCAATCTTCAGTGAAGATACCAGATTCATACTATTTGAATGATGGAATATTTATCACTACACTCTTCCTGATGCAAAATCTACTAGGGATGCGCTTTGGGAACAATTAGTAGTATTGCAGTCACTAAAAGCCAAAATTATGAAGGCATGCCACGGTGTTCCGCAAAGTGGCCATCT
The DNA here is from genome assembly GCF_048544385.1 of Mastigoproctus giganteus. Classification (NCBI taxonomy): domain Eukaryota; kingdom Metazoa; phylum Arthropoda; class Arachnida; order Uropygi; family Thelyphonidae; genus Mastigoproctus; species Mastigoproctus giganteus. Next base: position 165,931,970 of record NC_143579.1, read on the forward strand.
AGCATTTGACAAGAAGTTACAAGGGGTTACGAAAGACTTCTTTGGGGTGAAAATGTATAATGACGTCAAAAATTATGTGAATGTTTGCCCTTCATGCTTAGAAAAACGAGGGTATAATCCAAAGGCAGAAGTGAACCTTTTGACTTTGGCAAAAGGTTCACTTCTGCCAAAGGTGAACAAAAGTGAACCAAAGGCAAAAGTTCCAACTGATTCAACGTCTTGGTACAGAGTGAGTATGAACATCCTCGGATGTTTACCCACCAATTTAGATGGGGATAAATACCTACTAGTAGTGGTGGATTGCTTCACGAGGTATACAGAAGTGATACCTTTGAAAGCACAGAAAGCTGAAAAAGTGGCAACCGCTTTTGTTAATTTTGTAGTGGCAAGACATGGAATTTCATGTCCCATTGACTGACAGAAGAAGTAATTTTTGTAGTCCCCTAATGCAACAACTGTATGGCAGGCTTAGGATTAAGAAGCTTCAAACGAGTGCTTTTGATCCCCAAATAAAGCTAAGGTGGAACACATAAATAAGACGCTGGAAGTGATACTATCACACGTAGTTAACACTATACAGGCAGACTGGCATATTTGCATACCATTAGTGGTACCAGCATATCACTCCACTGTTCACTCGTCTACACATGAAACACTGAACTATTTGATGTGCAGCAGAGTTGTAATCCTACCTCAGCACATTTGGACTTCTCCAGTTCAACCAACGCATGCTCCCTTGGAACACTATTCAGAACAGATGGTAGCAAGGATGCAACGTACATATGAAATAGTTCAACAACACCTACTAAAAGCAGCAGAGAGTCAAGAACAATACTGCTCCGTTAAAGCTGTGGATAAACAGATCAAAGTGGGCAATGTGGTATATGCCAAGAGTTAGGCCAGGTCAAACACGCAAGTTGGCACGTCAGAGTAGTGGACCTTACAGAGTTATAGCTCAGACTTCTCCAGTTAACTTTCAAATACAACATATCTATCATACTAGAGACAAACAATTGGTTCATGTTAGACTAACTAAGGTTGTAGATCGTAGACAATTTCCAGAACTGCATCACGAGCTTCCTGAGACTGATACATCCCCTGAACCATCCTTGGAACATGCTAACCCAAAAGAGGTTTATCAAGAGCAGGAAGAGGAAGAGGAATGGTTTGAGCCAACAACCATAGTGCCTAGGTTACCTTGTCTATTCCACTTGCATACCTGCCAAACAGAGGTGTGAAAGGACAACAATAGTGAAACAAGATCAACAGGCAGTTCCACATGATGGAAGGGAAAAGAAAGGTCACTCTCTGCCTAAGCATCAGTATCACCTGCGTAGCAGAAGTCGAGAGCTTCAAGTCTCTGTACCATTCCCTAGGAATGATGAGGTGACAATAATTCCTCAATCACTGAACAAGCCAGTTATTCCAGAGGAAATTCGAATTCCTGATGATACTTCTTCTGATATTTCTTCTGATAGCACAGATACTGAACCACGGTCTCAGCCAGTCCAGACCTGTTCAGAAAAGAGGGCAGAGGCACCACTGTGCTCTGAAGATTCTGGAATATTAGGGCACTTTGTAGAATGGGTTATCCGTCCTGACCCCCAACACCACGAAGATAGGTGAAATCAGAAAAGATCTATGAGCGCATATGATTATGTACTAAAATTTACGGATGCCTTAAAATAAGATGAAAAGGAGAATATAATAAATGAGCAGCAAATCTCTGTTGTGTAGCACAATATTTGCATACTGGCTTAGGCTACACTCAGCAGGTCTTAGAGTAATGATTTATATATCTAAGACTTGGAACTTCTAAGAAAAGTGTATTCTAAGAAAAGGAAAGAATACAATTTGTAAAAAGAATGCCTAGCAATGGCAAGTTTGGAAAAAAAAAAAAAAAGGGAAAATTGTGGCAAACAAAGGATCATGTCTATGTAGAACTTGACCTTAAATGTGAAGAGTGGATCAGTTCTGTTGGATTCTATCAGTATGGTTTATTGGAAATTATATTATTGCAGGGGCGGCCAACAAGTCGATCGCAGCTTTAATTTTGGTTGATCACGACGAATTTTAAATATACAGTCATCCCTCAATTTGCACGGTCAGGTATACTATCAATTTTATATTGCACAGAGGGTTTCGCTACCTGTGCGTTATTTTTTATTTTATTTTTTTTTTTACAAAGCTTCAAAAATAGGAATGAAGAGCAAGATTTTCAAAATTTACTTTTGTTTTTTTTTTTTGCATGATTGAAGATTTCATCGAAAGAGAAACACATTTTACAATAATAACGTAAAATACCACAGAATTCCAGCTGTCGGTATTATTGCAAATGCAATAAGATTGAGTTTACTACCCATTTATAATTAAGTTGCACTAACAGAAAAGCCCAATAAACTGGAAACTGCAAATTGTTTTTATTGTTTTATGGTCGTGACTGCCAGAAATAGCTTTAGAGAAATATCACAAAGGCGTTCAAAACTGATTCTTATAATGATATAACCAAACAGAGCAATAAACGGTGGTGTGCTTGTCCAGTTATTTTGGAAATAACTTCCTCATTCAGGAATCCTCTTCATCAATTATCCTACATTAGCTGTTCAGAGAGAATATTTTTCCGGTTTGCACAACTTAGTGTTTTAATCAGTAAGCATTGCTTTTGCTGATTTAATAACTGGACAGTACTTATATGTTAATTTAATACTTTTTGATCTAAAATGAATACTATGAAAAAGAGTAAAACTATCATTTTCATCAAGAGTGGAAACTAGAATACTTTTTGTAATGATAAAAAAAAAAAAAAAAAAAAAAAAAGTTGTTGTTTGATTTGCAATGGTTCCATGGCTATATCCAAAAAAAAGGAAATTTAGAAAGGCACTTCAATGCACTCCGGTAAATACCAATCAGATTTTCCACCGAATAGTGACCTTAGAAAAAATAAATTAGAACTTAAATCCAGATTATTCGCGAAACAAAATTTCTTCATGACACCTAATTTACAATCTAAAGCATCATTTAAAGCAGTGTTTCTCAATCTTTTTACTCTCGTGGCACATTTTCCAAAGAAGAAAAATTTCGCAACACACCTACGTAGTCATAGAAGAAGAAATTCCTAAATTAAATAAATAGAACGAAAAATAATATTAACAATTTTTTTATTTATACTTATATTATATTTGTGTTATGCAAACAATTCTTACAACCAAAATAAAATATTCGGACAATGATGTTAAAATAAAAACGACGCTAGTTTTTTTTTAAGATTTCACGGCACACTTGGAAAATTTTGCGGCACACTAGTGTGACGCGGCACACCCTTTGAGAAACACTGATTTAAAGTCATCTTCTTGCAAAAAAATGCAAATCATTTTCTGATGGTCAATTCATCAAAGATGCAGTTTTAAAAATAACAGATTCTCTTTTAGAAAATTTTAAAAACAAAAGTGAAATTAAGTGTCCTTCAAGATCAGCAATTATTGAAATACTGTAATGCAACGCATCGAAAAAAATGAGTAAAAATATAAGCGAACAATTGCGTGCTGACATTGCTAATTGCGTGCTGACATTGCTAATTGCGTGTCCTTTTCTTTACAACTGGATGAATCTACAGATGTCAGTGATACAGCTCAGTTGCTTGGTTTTATTTGTATGGTTTTCGATGATTCTTGATATCTTTAACTCATTCAAACATTTTATTGAAAAAATTAAATTACCACTATTTAAGCTCGTATCAGTAACAACAGATGGAGCTAAAGCAGTGACGGGGCATCGTAATGAATTCATTGCATTGTGCCAAAAGGATGATGAATTCGCAGATTTTTTGAGTTACCACTGTGTCATCCACCAACAAGTGTTAGCCAGCAAAAGATTAAATACTAAAAGTATTATGGACATTGCTTTCAAAATCGTGAATTCCATCAGAAGAAAATCTCTTCAAAGGAGACTTTTCAAAATGCAACTCGACGAAAAAGAACCAGATCTGATATTACACACAGATGTGAGGTGGCTGAGTCGGGGTAAGTTTCTACAGATATTTCGAAATTTGCTGAATGAAATTAAAAAAGTTGTTGATCAAAGGGGAGATGATTATCAGCAGCTACAAGATACTGAGTGGTTGCATGATCTGGCTTTTTTGGCAGATTTTACCAGTAAATTAAGTGATCTGAATTTGTAATTACAAGGAAAAAATAAAAATGTGGGTGACATGATTAATAGTATTTTTGCATATAAATATCAATTTTTGGCAATGGCTAAGATCTCAAAGAAAAAAAAAAAAAAAAAAAAAATTTACCATTTTGCAAATACGTAAGATCATTTGCAAAAATATTCGTTTTTGAATTTAATAGTAAGAAATATGTTTCTTAAATTGTGAATGTTGTGGGCAAATTTGGAACCAGATTCGGTGATTTTAAAACAATTGAAGACATTGTTCAATATATTTCTTATCCATTTGATGTCGACTTAGATATGAAACAAATTGCAGAAAAAAGTCACTGCAATTTTTCACATGGAGAAAATATTACTTGAAAATGAAATTATTACATTGCGAAACAACATCTTCCTAAAAGCCAGATCATCAGAGGAAAAAGAGTTTTTGAAATATATTTGCCGAGAAAAGTACCCAAATGTAAAAAAATGCAGTGAACTTTTAAATTCCTGTTTTGGTTCCACATATCTATGTGAATCGGCCTTTTCATATTTGAAACAAACAAAGAATCGCTGTGCTGTTACAGACTTGCATACAGAACATTCTTTATGGTTGGCCTTATCACAGTATATCCTGGATTTTGAAAGCTTGGCAGATGACATGAAGACACAAACTTCACATAAATTAAAATTTTAAATATGCATGAATTTAAAATAAGAATTCTGAATTGTATTGAATTTTAAAATTTATAAACAACATTTTTCAATGTGTGTTGATTAACTTTTTTAACCTTGTGCAATGAAATTTTTGAGATGGTAGATCGCGGCACATTTTGAAGGAAAAACATAGATCGCATCACAAATTAAGTTGGCCACCCCTGTATTATTGGATGGCTCAATGAGTATAGGTTATCATATTGTATATGTAGAAATACAGGAATGTGATTTGAATCTATCTCAACTTTGTAAGTTTCATGTAAAAGCACAAGTTACTTTAATTAATCAAAAAAAAAAAAAGGGGGGGGATCAGTGCCAGAACTTTTGATCAAATATGACCATTGAGAAAATGCTATTACTTTTCTCCCATGAAATATAACTTAAATATGTAGGATCAAATGAAGAGAAAGGATGCAATTAGTCTAGGGCTTCACAGGTTTTTTTTTTTTTTTTTTCTCCACAGGTGCCTCACAGCCATACCCCACAGTCACTTCTTGTTTCTCTCACTTTACCAAAAAAATGATTTGGAGGAATCAGGAGTCAGCTTCAACTCCTAGCAAGTACCATCATTCGGGTCAACTCCATTAGTTCCATTTGTGTGACGTGCAGTGCTATGTATCCCAGAGAGTTATTTTCTCTGGTAAACAGAAGATCAGTGCAGTGTCCCAACCTTCAAGATGAGGAAGCATGATAATTACTCCGGCAAAGGCTATCTTAGTTAACTGCTACGGAACAAGCACAGATGCTGAACCAAAACGTCTATCTTCACGGAAAGAAGATCATCAGGAAATACTGTATTGTAGGTGATTGGCCAGACTTTCAAAGGAATGACGTTGTGTGAAACTAATTAGAACTGCTTTATTAACCTAGACAGCTTTTAGAATTATAAGGCTTATATCAGTGTGTTAATTTTGGTTTTAATGTACTATGACTTTTGTCATATCATAGTGAATCTTATTTCTGTATGTTTAATCACATGTTATTATGTTTAAGTGAAAAGAACACATACTAATAACGGTTTTCCTTTACTATTTCATGAACTATTCTTGGAATAAATTGGAGAACCATATGGAAAAAAAGTGTTTTAGTGCTAAAAATCCTGTACATAAGAAGGAAGGATACAATACCCCAAAGGGAATAGAAAAAAACAGGAGAGAACATTATTAAGAAAAACAAAAGTGATTTAGTGAACGCTGTGCTCTGTTGATTCTTTGCTCATGGATGTATGAACATAGGACCTCCAGAGGAAAGAACAGTTCTTGAACATTTATAACTATTTTTTATCAAAGGGTGTTATACAAATAGTGATCAGCTCTATCCTATCTAGGATGAGTCAGACCCAATCAGATATTCATGTACTCAAATACTCATGTTACTCAAGTATTCATGTTATTTTGATATTACACTACTTTAATATGCTATATTAGTATTCCCTTATTACATTCGTATGTTATGCTGAAATTAGTGTTAGCTTCACACACTCAGGTGTCCATGTTATCCAAATACTTAAGTTGTTTTATTTAGTGTAGATGTTAAGGTTAATTTAGGTAAATTATGACTTGTGACGGAAGGAAGCATATCTAAGATTTATTTTTGGATCTTTCATATCCCAGAGACAGAATTGTGGATGCAGAATTTGAATCCTGCACCACCCAAAATTCTTAGTGAGGGCCGTGGAGAGTGTTAGACCGAAAACTTTTGCATTTCCGGATAATCAGGCAAAACTAATTAATTAATAAATTTCTAATACAGTATCTTGGGATTTAGGATAAATTAGAAGACCATACTCATTGGAACCAAGTGTTTAATAAAGGAAGAGCAGAAAATCCCATTTTGCAGGGAGAAGGTGTGGGTGTACAAGGATTGCAAAACTTCTCACCCGAACTCATTGACGCGTGCCTCTCTGCAACCCGAGGAGGGATAAGGCGAAGCCATGGTAGCTCGGGAAGAGCACAGATGAGCCAACAGAGGGCCAAGGATGGCAATAAGATGAGTTAACAATGTGGGCGAAAGGAAAGCAAGAGTCGCTGGGTTCTCACATCAAGAGGTGCTTAAAGGGGTTTTATTGGTGCAGTGGAGACAGGATACAGACAGGATTTCACGGGCCGATTACCAAAAAAGGTAATGTTAGAGAGCAAATAGGCATTTTTGGTGACTTTGACTCTGTGACGTAGGATGAGGTAACCAGAGAATATATAAAGGGTCTGAAGGGCACCAAGAAAAGAGAAGTGTCTTACGCTGCACAGAGGGGGGGAAGCTGAAAGAGAGTCTCTGGGTTCAGAGAAGACAACATCCTAGTGTCCAACTGGGAGGAAGGAAACCAATAACCTGCTCTGGAAGAAAGCAATTTGGCCTGGTAAGCAAACTTTCTGTTGTGTGAATGAAAATGACTGAATTAGAATGAATATATTAAACTAAATGCTTCCTTCCTAAAAACTTAAATCTTTAATTTAATAATGAATGGAAATAACTCTCATTGTTTGGGTTACTCAGAAGGCTTTCAGCAAAGTAATGTTAGAACAAGGAGTTAGGGGGAGTGAGAATAATCACAATAGGATAGATGTAAGATATTTAAATATAATGGGAACGTGTAATGGAAGGTGACATAACACCAAAAGTATTTTGCCTAATGTTTTCTGTTACCCAACCATCTGCTTACTATTAGTGTGTATTGTAAACATTGTAGTTTTATTAGCTAATATTATGGTGGTAAACAACAAAGCTAGTGGAGGAATGGTTCCAGAGATGTAAGAATATAGAATACTATAAAGATGCTTGATAATATAATATTATAACCATAAATGAATTCTTGCTGTTATTATGGGCGTAATCCTGGAATCTTTATTCTTTGCATTAACAACGAGGTATGATGAAAGTGTACTGTATAAATGTTTTTTTTTTTTTTTATAGTATGACCCAGAGCTATAATGCTCAATACGTTCTACGTTGATATCAATGTGTGTAAAAAAATAAGAAGTTTACATCAATACGATACGTAGAACCCTTCCGTATGATACTCTCCAGAAATTAAAACAAAAACAATTTTAAAAAATCGAAAATCTTACATTACAGTAAGAACTAATTAACAATAATTAAAAGCAAGGTTCAGGAGCAACTTCTATATATTTCAGGCATTTATCCAGACTCACATAGTCTAAGAGATTCCAAGGATTTTTTGGAGGAAATATTATTAGAAGAAATGTTAAAAAGCAGGTTAACTTTATTTTACCTTAAAGAATCATTCCTTTTGCTCATTCCTTCTAATAACGCTGGACAACAAATTTTGGGTCACATCTTGTTACAGGCATGAAAGTAAGTTTACTTTATATAGATTTTGGAATGCTAAACAAACAAAGAGTGCTTAAAATGGCAGATTGGCTCTTGTTTGCAAAAAAAATTTACACAAATTCGACTTTACTTAAGTTTTTGCTGGCCGGTGCAAACTTAAAAAAAAAAAAAAACAGAGTTTTTGGATTCACATTACAATATTTTCACAATACCTCCATTTTTTCCTACGGGATGCAAAATATGTCTCCATGATTTTTTTTTTTTTTTTTTTTTGTAATTCATTCCAAGTCCTTGTAAGTTAAAATTTCGGTATATAACTAAGCTATTTATCTCTCTAAAATGTCATATTTATAATGGAAATTGCACTACTCTTTCATCTTTATCATATGTTCCCGTTACAAGGATCAATTTTGAATGCCTTTGTGATATTTTTCTAAAGCACGTTTCTGTAGGTCACGCCAATAAAATAAAAACAATTTGCACTTTCCGGTTTATTGGGCTTTTCTTTTAGTGCATCTAATTGTAATCTTATTGCATTTGCAATAATACCAATAACTGCAATTGTGTGGGTTTTTATGGTGAAATGTGTTCCCCATCACTGAAATCTTCAATTATATAAAAACAAATTTTCAGAAACTTCTCTTCATTCCTATTTATGTATTACAATGATGAAGGGAAAGGGACCAACGCAAGTACAAGTGCTGGCAGTGCCAGGAAACGAAAAATTAAATTGATTTAGAAATGAAGATGATTAATTAAGAAGCATGAAGCAAGACAAAGTTTGTCATCTATTGCGTGGAATTAGATCTTGCTGCTTCAACAGTGAATATTATTTTAAAGGGCAGTGCGCATATAAAAGAACATGTTAAAGGATCAACGAATTTAAGATCAACAGTGTTCAGTTGCTATATCGAAGATGGAAAAGCTATTAATAATATGGATGGAAAATCAGATTCAGATGCAAGTGCCCCTGAGTCTAATGACCAAGCAAAAGAAGCAAGTATTTATAAAGCTATTAAGGATAAGTACGGCGAACGCCAACCCAAGTTCGTGGCAAGCAACAGGTGGTTTAATAGGTTCAAGCATCGCGCTGGTTTCCACAATATTAAAGTATGTAGTAGTCTCCACTGCTGATTCTGCAGCTGCAGAGAAATTTTGTGATGTGTTGGAAAAAATTATTGATGAAGGCGACTATTCAACGCAGCAAATTTTTAACAGACAGCTCTGTATTAAAAAAAAAAAAAATGCCGGATTGAACAAACACTGCCAAAGAGGAAAATACAATACCAGGTTTCAAGGCATCAAAACATACAGCCACACTCTTGCTTGGGGCTAAATGCAGCGGGAAATTACAGATTAAAACCACTGCTTGTGTACCATTCTGGAAATCCTTGTGCATTTAAGGGCATCAATAAAGCCACCCTACCTGTGCATTTCCGATCGGTTTAAATGTTGCTTCATTCCAATATTTCTTTACAACCTTTTTCATTGAAAAATATTGTAAAGACAACGACATTCCTTTCAAGATTTTTGCTTCTATTAGATAATGCTCCTGGACATACTACGCAACTAGATTTCAGTTCGAATGCGAGAGTCATATTTCTACCAACAAACAAGATTTCACTCATCCAAGGGTAAGGTATTATTTCAAATTTAAAAGCATATTATTTATGTACGACATTTGTTCAGGCATTTTCTGCAGTATACGATCACAAAAATTATGTTAAGAGACTTTTGGAAATCTTACAATATTTACCACACCATCTAGATCATAGGTATAGTGTAGCTTAATTATCATCACTCCCCTCATAGTAATCTGCTTGGTTTGATGAAACTTATAACAGGTACATAGTAGTTATATATAAGTTACGAATAGCTTCCGATTGGTAGCTATTCGTAACTTACAGTAATTATGAATTTAAAAAAAAAATAAATAAAATAAAATTTACTAAATTATGAGCTTTAAAAAGTGTTAAAATTTGCCTAAGAAAAGAAAGCGCACATTCCATTCTATAGTTGTCTTATTAAAATCATGTATTCAAAATAAATAAAATTGACATAAAAGCTAATAGCCACGCATGAGTGACTTTCGAAACCATCCTCAGTTAGCTATAGTGGGAAGAGAAGAACACGTGAAGTATGTTATATACTGGTTAAGTTCCTGAAATGCATTTCAGTGCATGTGGAAACTTTATACGTGCTAAATTCCAAATAGGGGAGAAGTTGATTGGAACTTTCATGTTTAACATGTTGAACGATGTGTGGCGCTTAAACCACTCAATGACAAGAGCCTCATTTTGAAGAATTTTATAACTGGAATTCAGTTTAACTACTGTAATTGTCGAATCGATGCGTGGGTTACGATTATAAGATTGAACATGTGTTAATTCTGCATCCGATAAATTAGATTTGAAGCTATTAAAAATGGTAGTAACGTATGTTAGAAATTTTTGAAGTCCCAAATTTAGCTGTTGTACTACAGATGTAACATGCTTGACAATTTGATTGACATCTAATCAAATATATAATGTTATTATAACCCTGTGTTGTATACTCATATGTCGTCCTGTATGAATTAAATTTAGAACCTAATTTATTATAAGGTGTAAATATTAACTTGATATCTGTATTCTTAAAAATCTGTCAAAGTCGTCTAGCATATTGTTGATGGTATGGAAGGACGATAAGGAGTTTGTGTATCTTATTCAAATGGTTATTAAATGTTGCCAGGGTTATTAATACTTTTATGGACTTTAAAGAGTAAAGGGTATTTCCAGTTGATACATTTTTTAGTGAGGTACTGCAATTCTGTGGATAGATCTGCTTGTGCGTGACTATATTTAATAGCATTATATATCTGATTATAAAAGACTGCTGGCCTTCCTATGGGCCTCAGTATCTCAGCCCCTTTTTCCAAAATCTACCTCGCTCTATTGAAGAAAAAAAAAATACTTCAACCTTTTCCTCTAGGCATCAAATTGTATATGAGATACGTGGACAATGTCCTTTTAATAGGTAACAAAACAACTATTGACACTTTATTATACAGAAAGAACTCACACACACACACACACACACACACACACACACACACACACACACACACACACACACACACACACACACACACACACACACACACACACTTTATAATTAGATATATAATGCTATTAAATATAGTCACACACAAGCAGATCTAACCACAGAATTGCAATACCTCACTAAAAAATTTAACAGGAAATACCCATTACAACTAATAAAAGAAACCATTACTAAAGTCCATAATAGTATTAATAACCCTGACAACATTAATAACATTTGAAAAAAGATACAAACTCCTTATCATCCTTCCATATCATCAACAATATGCTAAACGACTTCAACATATTTTTAAGAATACAGATATCGAGTTAATATTTACATCTTATAATAAATTAGGTTCTAAATTTAATTCATGCAGGACAACATATGAGTATACGACACAGGATTATAATAACATTATACATTTGATTAGATGTCAAACAGATTGTCAAGCATGTTACATTGGTAGTACACCAGCTGAATTTAGGACTTCAAAAATTTCTAACACACGTGCCTACTACCACTTTAATGGCTTCAAATCTAATTTATCAGGTACAGAATTAACAACATGTTCAATCTTATAATCATAACCCATGCATCAATTCAGCTATTACAGTAGTTAAACTGAATTCCAGTTATAAAATTCTTCAAAATGAGGCTCTCATCATTGAGTATTTTAAGCGCCACACATCATTCAACATATTAAACATGAAGGTTCCAATCAACTTCTCCCCTATTTGGAATTTAGCATGTATAAAGTTTCCAGTGTACTGAAATGCATTTTGGGAACTTAACCAGTATATAACATACTTCTCTTCCCACTATAGCTAACTGAGGACAGTTTCGAAAGTCGCTCGTGCGCAGCTATTAATTTTTATGTCACTTTTATATATTTTGAATACATGATTTTAATAAGACAACCATAGAATGGAATGTGCACTTTCTTTTCTTAAGCAAATTTTAACACTTTTTAAAGCTCATAATTTAGTAAATTTTTAATTTTTTTTTTAAATTCATAATATTTTAAGATACGAATAGAAACAATTCAGAATTTAAAAGTTTTATAACTACTATGTACCTGTTATAAGTTTCATCGAACTAAGTGGATTACTATGAGGTTAGTGCTGATAATTAAGCTAGACCTACGATCTAGCTGTTACATCACAGCACATAAGGATTTCTTAATATATCACCAGTTATCACACCATCTTAAACATTAATAAGGCCTGGGCGGAAATTACTAAAAGTTGTTTAAATGGCAGATGAAAGAAAATATGCCCACTGAACGTAAAAGGCGTCAAAGGATTTAAAAAAGACAAATCATATGAAGAGGTTACAGAGCTACTTCACTTGGAGGTTGATGCCAAAGACGTGGAGGAGTTAATAGAGGAAGAAGAGAAGGAATTATCTAATGAAGAACTTATTGCCTTGCAGGCAGCAATAGTTTAAGAAGAAAATGTTGATGAAGCTCAAAGATGGACCAAATGTGGAGCCGAGACGCTTCATCACCAGAGAGATGGCAATGGCGAGGTTTGAGAAAATGGATCCTGACAATGAACAATTCTTAAAAGTTAACAGAGGGTTAAATGATATACTTGCTTGCTACAAAGAAATCTATGATGAAAAGAAAAAAAACCACTGTCCAGTCATCCATTAATATGTTCTTTTGTAAGGCTGAGCGGCCGACGTATTCTAAATCTCCACAGCCCTCAACCTCTGCAGCGGCGTACTTATCAGCTGAAGACGTCAATTGTGGCGATGATGCTCGAGAGGTAAAATTTATTGATGTTATACATGTCTCCTCTCTTTTTGCAATTTTATAATTTTGAAATTTTTTTAAATTACACGCTTTTGTAATTTTTCCTGAATATGAGATAAAAAATTGAATAAATACAATATATAATTCTATTTACATGTTTGTCGAACATTTCTTTTTTGATTCAATCAATTCAGCGAGCACAGTTGTGAGTGCTGCACAAGCAGGGGGAAAATTCCGACTTATGTAGCATTCCGCAGAACAAAACCCTTACATAAGTCAGGGAGTTACTGTAGTTTTATATATTTATACAAGGTATTTTTTATTTATATGGCAGTAAGATGTATCTACGAACATTCCTGTATCAAACACTGGTTGTTGTTGTTGTTGGTTTGGTTTTTAGGAGCATTAGCAACTAAGGCCATATTGCTCCGGGATATGCGGTGATCATTCCCTGACCTTTCCGCATCCTCCGTATTTGGTGGTGACGGGCTCGAACCCCGGTCTAATCAAGAAGCGTGTGCTACGCACTGCTGCTCCTTCCCACCTGGCTACGGAGGCGCCTCTCAAACACTGGACCTTTCCACCTATTGCTTGTATTCAGTTTCAGAAGCATCTCTTTTTCACATCCGCCGTGTTAGCTGATTAGATTTCACATCTAATCAGCTAACACGGCGACTCCATTTGCTTTTGTTCCATCACTGTGATGTCTTGCTGGAAGCACTCAACCATGTTTGTCACTGACGGCGCCACAGTTTGGCAGGAAGAAATCCAGGTGCGAGGGCAAGAAATGCATCTTCAATGACATGTTGCACCTCAGTTTTTCGTAAGAAGTAATGAGATCTTCCACAAGCTGCCTGTAGTTGCCAGCTTTAACATTTCCTAGAATATTTCGAAAGGCTTTCCACAATGATTTCTTGCTAAAACTAAGGACATAATTGAACTGTTCATCTTTGAGAAAAGTTGCATTATTCGTGGACCAATGAAAATTGCCTACCTTAATCTTCTCTGTAGAAAGTCTTGGGAATTTTCCTTGCAAGAATATGAATGCAGGACCATTGACTTCCAAAGCTTGCACAAAATTTTTCGTGAGCTCTAGTTTGATGTGGAATAGTAGAAGCAAAATTTTATTTGGATCCAGGTGTTAATGAATTTTGTTGAGGCCAATTCCTCTTCTCATAGCGCACATCCTTAGCTTGACTATCCCACTTGTAGAGAAAGTAACAATACTTAGCATAACCCTTTTATAGTCCTAATAAAATGGCAATTACCTTTAAATCACCACATATCTGCCACTCGTACTTCTGATAGTATACACCTAACAGGATATTCTCCATGTCTGTGTATGTTTCTTTTTTTGTGGATGGCATATGCAAAAGGCATTGAAGGCAGCATATTGCCATTGTGTAATAACACACCCTTAAGGCTAACCTTAGACGCATCTATAAATAGTCACCATTCTTCAGGAACATGCTTCATGTTCATTGCTGCCATTAGACCAACATCCCATAATACATAATGTATTATGGATTGAAATTAACTATATAATATGTCTAAATACTCCATAGTTTACCCATAAATTTAACTAGCTGAATAGTATAAAGGCATCATTTGATTTTTTCTCCTATTGTGGCTACCTTCACAACAAGATACCAGGTATTGCACTATTCAAATAAATAATGTTTCTCTTGTAGAGGAGACTACTGTTATTTATTCTCAGTGGGCACCATCCTCTACTAGAGAAGTGTTATTTATTCGAAATAGTGCAATACCTGTTACCTCGCTGTAAAGGTAGCCACAAAATGAGATAAAATCAAATGATGCCTTTACACTACTCTGGTAGTTAAATTTATGGGTAAACTATGGTGTATTTACACCGATCTCATATAGTAACGAATTAATAATACAGATCAAATATTAGATACCTAATAGTAAAAAAAAAATTATTCTTAATACACTTAATATTTGCCATGGAAATCTTACATCGTCCATGACGCTCCTGGTAAATTATGGTGCCTCCCTAGGGCATCACGATGCACAGTTTGAGAATTGCTGATCTAGAAGATTCCACTGTTGTAGCCTCAGGGCCAAAAGCTCTGTCTTATTCTTCAGCAGTTCAAGATCCCTCATCTTGAGCTCATTAAGCTCACTTTTTGTGATCTTACATGGTTCAGAAGGATAAAGGTTTGGACGTAGATGACTGCTGTACTACTTCGTGTATATCAAGTTTATGTTCATTAGTGTCTTCATCTTCATCGAGTGTACAGAAAAACAGTCAGATGGTTCAGGAATAGGTAGTACTTACTGTTACGCATGGGACAAATTGCAGTTGGTATATTTGGGTATATCACTATTTACTTTTTTTTTTTTTTTTTTTTAATCATCCCTTTTCTAATAGGAGGCAACATACAGAAGTAACAGTCTGTGACGTAATTTGTTTGCTCCCTTCATATCATGGGCCCTGCAAAAGGCATAAAACAACCCTTTTGATTCACCCACACATTGAGTTTTGATGAACAGGTAGTACAGCATATGTGTATAGCTCAGTTCTTGTCCTGATCGCCTATTTTACACTCAAAGTACAAGAAGTATGCTTTTTTATTGCTCGAGTTAAGGGATACTTTCTTGAAGCTAATGTGACTTCTCCACATACATAACAGAAGTCATCCGGACTATTCACACAATTACGGGGCATATTAATCTTACAGAACACAAATACTGCACAAAAAGGAGGAATCTCAAGAGAACAACCATTAACTGAGAACAAATCACCCAGTACCTAGCCGTATTTGAGGATTACTGCAGAGTTGAAGATGCACTTGAGGTGACAACTTATCATGTGATGCAGAACGAGGCAACAGATGTTTAGTCTCTAGAGCAAAGTTTCCAGCATCCCCCCCATACTTCTCCTTCAACCCTTGCACAGTACTAAAGGTTTTGATACCTTTCGTGTTTGGGGTTTTCATAAAAAAAAAAAAAAAAAAACAGCTACATGGTAGTAGTGTAATTGCAGTTGCCATGCATTTTGTCGAGAAACTCCAACTTCAACAGCCAACCAACTCCCACAGTACGTTTTCTTATGCTGATAATGAGACCTTGAAGCCAGTAGTGACTCATGGCGCCTCCGCAGCCAGGTGGGAAGGAGCAGCAGTGCGTAGCACACTCTTCTTGATTAGACTGGGGTTTGAGCCCGTCACCACCAAATACGGAGGATGCGGCCAGGTCAGGGAATGACCACTGCATATCTTGGAGCAATATGGCCTTAGTTGCTAATGCTCCTAAAACACCAAATAACAAACAAACAAACAGTGACTCATGGTATAACAAAGTGGTGGCTATAACTTGCATTTTCATTTCTGAAACTTTCAAAAATCATTATCTATAATATAATTCTTATTATAATACAGATAAATAAGTAATGCTTTTAAAGTTAAAACTAAGCTATATTTATAAAGCTGCTATAATCCCATAATTCTTTGTTTGGATGTCTCTAGTCCATTCAAAGGCACAACAAAACATGCATCTAACAAAGCATTCACTGAACTACTCAGGTAAAAATACTCTGGCAACCTAACTAAATAAACAATACAGGTCTGAGGATGTTGTATGACTAGGCTCCTGTAAATACATGGAAATACCACTGAGCCTATATTCAGTGGTATTTCCATGTACTTGCAGGAGTCCAGGTTCAATGTTCTCTACACTCAGTTTGTGCAGCTTGACTGCACCCAGATACTTCAACAAAGCACAACTACAAAATTACATTATTGCATGCCCATTGGTGGCATATTGTACAGAACAGGAGTAAATAATATTGCTTTACAGCAGATTAAACAAAAGGAGAAAATTAACTAATTAAAATAATTTATACCAACTTCTTATCATACACTTCATTCGTTAAAAAAAAAAAAAAAAAAAAAGCAAGAATTGGTGGTTTCCCAAATCTGCTGGTCACAAGTTACCACTACTTGTGATAATAAATTCAACTGTCTCGATCCATTTCCTTAAAGCAATCCAGACATGCTGAATCAGATTCAGGTCCAACGATCTGGCTATTTAAGTCAAATTCTTGGACCTGAGGTTTTTAAAAGTTCACACTGCAACAGAAATTAAACTTCACTGACAAAGCACACATTTTATATTAAAACACAGCCATAGCATTGTTTACTATTACAGTGTACTTCTAAACATTAGCGTACCTAACAGTTTTCTCTGTGGATTTGTGTTTTGGGTTGTTTGTTAGACGAACTGATTATGACTGCTTGAAGAAAAATACTGTAGCAGACTTTGCACGTCCTCACAGCAAATTACCATATCACCAGATCTGCCACTGCAGGGAGGTCATGAATGGTTGCTTTGGATTGGGGCCCCAGGTGTAAAGTGTTCCATAGCCAAGCGATTTCAGTGCATTCGTTAAAGCGATTATTCTAAAGAGCTTTTGCCAGATAATTCTTTTTTTTTTTCTAAATACCATTTTCCTCATTTTCTATTAGAGTAGCTCTTTTGGACTACAGGAAGTAGGCAAAGGCCCAGAAAGGAAAGTCACCTTTCTGTTTTTTTTTTTTTCTTCTCTAACTAACACAACTAACAGCCGCTTGATCACCTTGTGGCACTGCTCCTGCCTCCCTGTGGCTGGGCCAGAAACCTGGAAGGAAAAGTTATCCTTCCAGGGCCAAAAGGAGCAAATATGGAAACAGAAAATTTTCCACCTCTGAAGACTGCAACTCCTGCTTCTAATGATTCAGACAATCAAACCCGGAAGAGGATGAAAAAGATGTACCTCAAATGGAATATCCATCTTTTCTCATACTGCATTCGCTAGCAAATCAGTCATTGGGTTCTTTGTCTCCTTTTTATAAACAAAAATGTTTAGAAAGTGTAGCCGGATCACCTAAAATTGTAAGACTGAAATCTGGTAACCTATGAGTCGAAACCACCAACCGTAAACATACCGAGTCTCTTCTCAAACTTATATTGTTTGGTGGAGTCCCTAATAAGGTATCTCCTCATGCCACCCTTAATAGCTCCAAATGAGTCATTTCCGAATGGGATCTATTGAACGTCAAGGAGGAGGAGATTCAAGAACTCCAACACAAGAAAGTTACTGAAGGAAGACGAATAATGCTAAAGAAAGATGGAGAATTTGTTCCAACTCGTACTTACTTTTTCTACACCGAACCTTCATCAGTAAAAGCAGGATAACTAAACTGCTGCATCTGTCCTTATATCCCTAATCTTATTCAATGCTACAAGTGTCAGAAGTGTGGGCATTTCCAAACTGTCTACCGAGGAGATTCCGTTTGCTCAAACTGCGGATCAAAAGAACATGTCCATACTGATTATAATGCCAAATCATCATGGTGTCCAAACTGCAAAGGCAACCACTCAGCCCTTTTTAGATCCTGTGAGCAATGGAAGTGGGAGAAAAAAATCCAAAAATACAAAGTGGAGAACAAGTTCACGTACCCTGAAGCCAGAAAGCACCTACTACAAAACATGCCTAAACGTACATATGCTGAAGCAGCAAAAAGACACCAAACAGTTTCAACGAAACAGATATGAGTTCCACCAAAAGCGTCAATTTCTGAATAGGCTTGATCATTTCTATCATCTGCATCACAGTCAACAAAATACCAAACAGTAGATAGGACAAACAATACCCCAATCTCGATACCATCTACTGATAAATCAGATCCAGTTACACCGCATCAAGAGGAAAATTCAGTTCATGTTAGAAAAAACTTATCTGATAACACAGCTATGGATATTGCAGAAAATAATACATATAACGAACCCATTCTAGATTTTTATGCAGAAGATGACATGGACACACGTCCATTCTTTTCAAAAAAGGACAAAAAAATTGACCATCACAGATCAATAAAAAACAGACAGATTCAACTTCTAATTCAAAACCTACACAATGAACAACAACATAGTTCAATGGAATTGCAGAGGCTTTCACAGCAACATAAATGACATATGAATTAATTAACCGTTATCATCCTGTGAGCATATGCCTAAAAGAAACAAATCTAACACCTCAAATGTCCGCGTCAGTTAAATATTACACTATTTTGACAAGACAGGTCAAACGGTGCTTATGGTGGAGTGCCCATACTCATAGACTCAAGGGTTCCTTGTAGGGCTTACAATACCGTTATTTTTAATTAATGAAACCGGGATATCAGTATTAATACCGGTATTCCAAAAACAAATGTTTTTCTCAATAAATTTGGATGACAATTAGGTGCAATAAAGTAATAAAAAAAAAAAAAAGTACTTTACTTGAATTCATGTTTTAAATAAACTTTTACTGCAATAATAAATATTCTGAAAAAAATCATTAAAATACAATTATTCTAAAAACAAAAAAATACATATTGTTACTGCAAAGTTTAGTTATGTTTAAGCATCCACACTACCTGTCCGAATAAAGTGAGCTCTTAAGAAACATAAGCAATCAATAGTATGATCGTTTTAAATGGATCTAATTTTCGTACATATTTGATTAGTGGCAGAAAACGCACCCTTTCGGATTCTATTATGGTACAGTCAGTCTTCGTATAACATGTGTTTACACCACACGAATTCGATCATACACGATTTATGAATAGGGGACCGATATCTTATATAACACAAACCGAATTCGCTTATGCCCGACTTACCTTTTTGTTTACAAGAAATGGCAGTCGAACGCAGAATCACACCAACCGAATGCAACACGATAGGAATGAAAAGAAGATTCTGAAAATCAATTTATGTTTTTTATATCAGTGAAGGCGAAACACGTCACCATAATAACGTAAAAACCAACAATTCCAGCTATCAGTATAATCGCAAATGCAATTAGATAGAGTTTACTACAAGTTAGCAACAGATTCCACTAGCAGAAACACAACTGGAAATTGTTTTTATTGTTTTACGGTAGTAACCCCTAGAAATGTGCTTTAGTAAAATGTGAGGTGTTAATAGTGTATCTCTGCCTTTACGGTGTTGTTTATACAGTTGCTACACGTGCGCAGTTTTGTTTATGTGTATCAAACGTGCCTCCTCGTTTTGTAATTGTGCTTTATTCCATAAAAATGAGTAAAATACTTAAAAGGTGTGAAAAGGAAGCGTCCTGGTGAAGACACTGCATATTCAGAGAGAAAAAGAAAAGCAATATTGATAAACAGAGGCGGACTGAGTCAAAAATTCTTACCCGGGAAAATTTATAGTGGCCTCATACTATGGTTTATGGCCAAAATCACACCGCCCCCCCGGCCCACTGGGGTTTCCCCAGTAAAGCTTATGGCCAGTCTGCCTCTGTCGATAGAAAACAAAAATGAAATTGTGAAACGCTTTGAGTGAAATGAAAGACCATATGATACTGCACATGCTACAGACCTAAATGAGGCAACGCCGAGAATTACAAAGAATGCCAAGAAAATAAAAACAACTTTCATAGCACAAACAACTCAAAGTGTAAGTAAAATCCATTAGATTAAGATACAAAGAATTGGAAGAGATGGAAGGGCTGTTATCTGTTTGGATAGAAAATCAAACAAAAAACAAGTTTGAAGTTGCCACTGGAGAAGAGGCAACTAACAAATGCAAAGTACTGCATATGGGTAGCGATAACTGAAGAGAAACTTATCAACTGTGTGGTAATACACTCAGGGAAGTGGAAAGTGAAAAAGACCTGGGGGTAACTGTGCAGTCGAATATGAAGTTCACTGAGCAGTGCAGACAGGTTACCAGGGCAGGTCATGGAGTCTTGTCAATGATATATATAGGAATTTTGCTAACAGGGACCTCCCTGTCCCTGCTAGCAAAATTCCTATATATTTGATTATCTCGTTATACAAGGTAATGGTCAGGCCACACCTAGAGTATTGTGTACAAGTCTGGAGGCCTCATTTTAGGAAGGATGTGGAGTTGCTAGAACAAGCACAAAGAAGGGCAACAAGACTGGTGAGAAGGATAAAGGATTTTCTTACCAAGAAAGGCTTATGTTCTGCAAATTGCAGCAGCTGGACACTAAGCTCCTGCAAGGTGTATAAGGCCTTGAATAGGTTGAGCACACTGAATTTTGATGGGATGCTTCCACTTGCGCAGATTATGAACCTGAGGGGACACAGTTTTAAATTGAGGAAAGACAGTTGTAGAATAGATGTGTGGAAATTTGCCTTTAGCCAGCGGGTAGTTGATTGGTGGAACAGGGTTCCATCTTTTGTTGTGGAAGCTAACAGCCTAAATAAATTTAAGGCTGAGCTGGACAGGCATTTGGAATGAATGGAGGGATGAAATGGGAGCTTTTTTTTTTTTTTTTTTTTTTTAGGTTCATGCTGCATAAGCTTGCTTTCTTGCATCGTATGCTTCTATTAATGCTAATGTATAAGCTTGCTTTCTTGCATTATATGCCATTACTAATATGTGGCCTGAACAGCTTAGAAAATAAACAGACTTGATTGGAATGTACGAGGTGCTGAAAGTAAAATAAACAAGGGTGAAATTTTTACTGTTATGAATAGTATTAGTAGTCACAAAATGAGGCAAATAAGCAAGGTTATAACACAGCATCAGCCAAAATAAAAAACCCACCTTCATTATCCATATCTTGGTCCTGAGCAGTCTGCAGAAGCTCAAACTTGTTCTTAAGTTCCTGTACATACTGCTTTTTCTCCTCCTCTGTTATCTCAAAGACCTTTGTTTTATTTACTCGAGTCAGTTTTTTTCTTTCCTTTCCTACATCTATATCAAGTGTACATCTTACCATTCTGTGATCACTTCCAACATTTACCTTATTCAGGAGGGTAACATCATTCACAATATATCTTCTGTTAGTGAAGATGAAGTCGATTTCATTAGTAGTTAATCCATTTGGACTCTTCCATGTCCACTTTCTGTTCACCCTTTTCTTGAAAAAAGTGTTCATTACTGACAGTCCTTGAGATTCTGCAAATTCCACAAGTCTTTCACCAAATCCAAAATTTCCTCTTTCTGTGCTGTTTTGTCTTTTTCCAACCTTAGCATTGAAGTCCCCCATAATAATAGTGTAGTGGGTTTTCTGCTCATCTAGAAGACTCTCAATTTCGGTGTACATTTCTTCAATCTCTTCATCATCATGGCTCAATGTTGGTGCATAAATCATTATAATCTTTAGCTTGTACCTCTTAGAAATCTTGAGTATTAGTCTTGATACCCTTGGTGATGTACTTTTGAATTCCAAAATGTTGTTTTTAAAATCTATAACATGCTTATACATATCCCAAACCAAAACACTGTGATCACTGAAACCAAGTGAATCCCCCAATGCATTAAGAGTAACTAATGATCAAATGCACTGTCTCCACTAGTTGCATCTTCCTCAAACATGCTAGTGCAGAAAGCATGTCATCAAACCTAGAAAGGCTTCACTACTGCTTAAGCCCACAAGTTCCACTCAACATCTGGAAAGCCAAAAACCCCATCACAAGATACTGATTCAGTGGCCCATGCAATCTGCTTACAATGCTCTTTACTCCTCACAATTGAGCAGCACCATATTTCCAATAACCAAACAATGTCCAAATTTGGTGACCAAACCAATACTCCAAATTCCTCAAATTTCTTTACTATACTCCTAGCACCACTGCAAAAGTGAGTACATGTGCAACAATTCTTGCTCCCAGTGACCCCCCCCATACAATTATCCATCCCCAGGAGCCACCAGCAGGTCCTGTAATCCTTCACTTCCCTGGCTGCTGCTGTGGTCCCACTTAGAAGCAACACAAGAATCAATCTCACCTGTTGTTGTTATTTGGTTTTTAGGAGCATTAGCAACCAAAGCCATATTGCTCCGGGATATGCGGTGGTCATTCCCTGACCTTTCCGCAACCTCCGTATTTGGTGGTCACGGGCTCAAACCCCAGTCTAATCAAGAAGCATGTGCTATGCACTGCCGCTCCTGCCTATGGAGGCGCTGTTCAATCTCACCTCTGCCTATGGTTGCTGAAAAACCATTATTCAATGTATCCTACTGAAGTTAGCACTCTATGACCACCCAACAAAACACCATCACATCCACACCAGCACACACTCCCCCCCCCCCCACCCAAATGCATCCCATCCCTCCAAAAACAGTCCCTTCCACCAAAAAGAACAGGCCAAGCTGAAAAAAAATTCACTCTTATTAGAACTGTTACCTCATTATCACAGATGGCCAAGTCACCATTCTGCAGAAAAAATAAATGCACAAATACATTATCCACTAGACCAGTGGTTTCCACACTGTGCTCTGCCAGTTCCCAGGGGATCCATGGATACATTTCTGTAATGGTTACTTTGATTTTTACTTATTTTTTTAAATTAAAGGAACAATGTTTTGTTGAAAATAATAGCAAAACTTCTTTTAATTGGTGATATACATTTATGGTGATATAATGATATAGTGGTGATATGGTGATATAATTTGGGTTGCAGAGCTTGGAAACTAGACACCTTAGAGGAGATTTGATTGAGGTGTTTAAGGCTCTGAGAGGCATCAGTAAAATGAATGAGGACAAAATTTTCAAGATTATAAATGATGCTAGAACTAGGGGACATAAATTCAAGTTACGGGGGGAAATGTTTAGATTGGATTGCAGGAAGTTCTATTTTAGCCAGCGAGTTATAAATTACTGGAATAAGTTGCCTTCATGGGTGGTAGAGGCCGACAGTTTGGGGAAATTCAAAGGGCATCTGGATAGTACTTTCGGGTAAGGGAAGCACATAGGATGATAGGTTTAATTTCCTTTTTATTTATTTTTTATTCTATTTTTTTTTTATTTATTATTTAGTTATTTATTTATTTTTTTTGTTTTTATCATTGTTTTGTTCGGATTTTTTTTTTTTTTTTTTTTTTTTGGCTGGTGCAGCATAAGCCATAGGCTTTCTTGCACCATGCGGCCGTTACTAATACTAATACTAATACTATATTTATTTTGCATAACTGTTAGAATATCTAGTTAAGAAATCTCCTGTACCCATGAAACAAGTTACAATCCATTTAAGATGAAATCACACAATGCATTGTTATGTATGCTACTGATATATATTCGTAGCTATATGATTACCTAAGTATGTTGTATGTGAGTGCAAAAATAAAAATATGCGTTAAATTAATAAACTTGCATTGTAGCATCTGCTATAGATTTCAGTAATCTCTAGCTGTGACTTCCACGACTATATAGCTCACCATTTCAGTTTCTTTGTAGTTTATATCGTGTTAACATAATCTAATAAAAATAACTAAAGTAGTTATTTCTATTATATGTGGTAGTGTAAGTGAATAAGTGCAGTAATATTAATGCTAATTTGTTTTTTTATTCATCATGGATCAGTGGCTAAAAGATTTAGTTTAAGTAAGTAATTAAGTACTACAGTCTACATCCAGTTGCTTTTGTGACCACATCATAGTATCCAATCAAATTGGTCAGACAAGACTTCCCCTTAACAAACCCATGCTGTATCTGAACTACTACTGCAGTCTTGTCTAGGTGAGCCTGTATCACTTTTTCAACCAGTGACTCCATTATTTTCCACGGAACAGAAGTTAAACTAACAGGTTTAGTGTAAGTGAATAAGTGCAGTAATATTAATGCTAATTTGTTTTTTATTCATCATGGATCAGTGGCTAAAAGATTTAGTTTAAGTAAGTAATTAAGTACTACTACAGTCTTTACATCCAGTTGCTTTTGTGACCACAGCATAGTATCCAATCAAATTGGTCAGACAAGACTTCCTCTTAACAAACATGCTGTATCTGAACTACTACTACAGACTTGTCTAGGTGAGCCTGTATCACTTTTTCAACCAGTGACTCCATTATTTTCCACGGAACAGAAGTTAAACTAACAGGTTTAACTTCTGTTCACAGGTGTATAATTATTTATGTCACCCGTTGATTCCCTTTGTGAATTGGGGATACATTTGCACATCTCCAGTCCATGGAGACCTCCCATGGATCCAAGGATGCTCTAATAATTACGGATAAGGATTTGCTTACTTCAATTGCTGCCTCCTCCAATATAACTGGATAGATTCCATCTGCCCCAGTTGGTAATAACTGAGAGCAGATGGAATCTGCTCTCAGTTATTAGAAAATCACTTAGCTCACTGTCAGTTTGATAAACTTCTGCATTCCTCTCCTTGAATAATTCCTCGTGTGAATATAGATGCAAAATACACGTTCAGTTTATCAACTATTTCAGCAGGATCATGAATAGTTAAGTGGACCAATCTGATTCATTCCCTTCCTTCTACAGTTTACATAAGTAAATAATTCTTTGCTGTTTTTCTTTACATCCTTTGAAAAACATTTCTCATAATCTGCCTAACCTCCTTTGTGACTTGATTACAGACTAGCTTATATCTGCTATATGCTTCTGTGTAGCCTGAAAATTTATATGCATCCCATGCATTAATTAATTCTGAACCACAAACAGTATTTCTTAGTTGGTGTGAAAAGTCTCCAAGTAGCCTCCAAGTTTAAGTCCCAGAAGGCTTCCCATTTAGAATTCACCGTTGGTAACATCACCAGTTGATCCCACTGTACAGAATCTAAAAACTGCCCGAAACCACTATAGTCACCTTTAGAAAATAAAAACCCTTTAAGTACACTGTGATCACTATTAACCTAGTGGTACCTTTATCTGCAAATTCTTAATACACGAATAATCGCTGCTGATAATCAGATCAAGAGCATTACTCCCTCTGGTTGCCCTTCGAACATGTTGCTGTAGAAAACAATCCTCCAATAAATTCAAAAAAATTCTTGCTAGCGTGCGAGTGACCAATCCACAAGTTCCGGTCAATATCTTAAAAGTTAAAAATTCCCCATTACAAAACCTTCTGATTTACTGGCCCACTTTATTTCTCTGCACAACTGTTCATTGTACTCATCCAGAGTCATTAGGCCTATAACACACTCCTACTCTCATTTTCCATTTCCCAGTGCTTATGTCACACCAAACAGACTCAACATTGCACTGTCCACCCACATCAACTGGATGCACTTCCTTAAATTTTGTGTTTTTTTAACTAATAGCATAACCCCTCTTCCCCTGTCTATTCTTTCTGTACAAACTGTACTCCCCATATTCCAATTCTGCACTGCCTATATCTGTGTGACACCATGTCTCTAAATCTCAACAATATCTGCCTTTTATGTCTTGATCAGCACTTCAAATTCATCAAATTTATCAAATTTATTCTTCTAGCATTGGTGTACATGCAAGTATACATGCACCTGTTCTTACTCTTAGTTACCATAACACAGCCCAGGTATTTACTTGTTCCATAACGACTTCTACCAGCTCTTGAAATCTCCAGCAACTTGCTCTCTGGGCTGCTGCTCATTACAATAGAACAGTGTAAGAATCACTTTCATCTCTCACTGCGGCTACTGTTAATCTTTTACTCTGTGAATCCCCAAAGAATGCCTCAATAGCATAGCAAATTTTCTGCTGATGCTATGATATGATGCTATTGCACCCTTTCTATTTAAGTGTATCCCATCCTATAGAAACGGTCTTTCCTGTTAGCAAGCATAGACCATGCTGAAAAAAATTCTACCCCATGAGCCTTGCAGAATCTCTCCAGGGCCGAACTGATTGACAAGGCTCTCATCATATACTCCCTTCTATCGTGTCTCTGCAGAATTGCAGGCACTCGCAAATTTAACCCCAACTCGTGACTTTTTTTTTTACCATTGACCTGTACTTGTTAAGTAAATCTGCAGATCTCTTACTCTTAAGGTCATTAGTGCCAATGTGTATAACAATATCACCTTTTGTGCCCTTAAAATATATCTGCCCTACATCATCAACTTTTGCCCCTGGCAGACATACCCTGGTCCTGTTCCACCTATCCTTTTTGTATAAACAATGGTCATTTTATTCAAAATTAAAACAAAAGGATATAAAAAAATAATAATAAATAAATAAATAAATAAAATAAAATAAAATTGTATCCTTCAATTCAATATGTTCATGCTCTATCAGTGATATTCTATGCAGTCTATATAAATTATTCTGGTGTGTGAGTGTGTGTCAGAGGTAAAAGTAAATATATGGACTGTGTTAGAGTAACTAAGAGTAGAAAGAAGTGTATGTATACTTGCATGTACACTAATTCTAGGAGTACAGTTAATAAATTCGATATGCTTGAAGTGCTAGTCAAGACAAAGGCAGATATTGTTGGGATATCAGAGACA
The DNA here is from genome assembly GCF_048544385.1 of Mastigoproctus giganteus. Taxonomy (NCBI): domain Eukaryota; kingdom Metazoa; phylum Arthropoda; class Arachnida; order Uropygi; family Thelyphonidae; genus Mastigoproctus; species Mastigoproctus giganteus. The sequence continues at coordinate 165,959,179 of NC_143579.1, forward strand.
TGGTGTCACACAGACATAAGCAGTGCAAAACTGGAATTTGGGGAGTACAATGCGTAGAGAAAGGACAGGAAGGGAGGAGGGGTTATGCTGTTAGTTAAGAAACACAAAATCTAAGGAAATGCATCCAATTGATGTTGGTGGACAATGCAATGTTGAGTCCGTTTCGTGTGACGTAAGCACAAAGGTGTCAAGACTAATACTCAAGATTTCTAAGAGGTACAAGCTAAAGGTTATAATGATTTATGCACCAACATCGAGCCATGATGATGAAGAGGTTGAAGAAATATACACTGAAATTGAAAGTCCTCTAGATGAGCAGAAAATCCACTATTATTATGGGGAACTTCAATGCTAAGGTTGGAAAAAGACAAAACAGCGCCGAAAGAGGAACTATAGGAAATTTTGGATTTGGTGAAAAAAATGAAAGACTTGTGGAATTTGCAGAATCTCAAGGATTGTCAGTAATGGACACTTTTTTTCAAGAAAAGGGTGAACAGAAAGTGGACATGGAAGAGTCCAAATGGATTAACAACTAATGAAATCTAGTTCATCCTCACTAACAGAAGATATTTTGTGAATGATGTTACCGTCCCGAATAAGGAAAATGATGGAAGTGATCACAGAATGGTAAGATGTACACTTGATATAGATGTAGGAAAGGAAAGAAAAAACTGACTCGAGTAAATAAAACAAAGGTCTTTGAGATAACAGAAGAGGAGAAAAAGCAGTATGTACTGGAACTTAAGAACAAGTTTTGAGCTTCTGCAGACTGCTCAGGACCAAGATATCAACAAAGAATATTACAACTTTCTGAAAGTGATAAAGTGATAACTATAGAGAACTATACAAGGAGTGAGGGAATGATGCCAGCAGTGGAGAAGATGGATCACAAATTAGCAACACATACGACATAGCCGATATTCTTTCTGATGAGGTAGAACATGCATTGAAGAAAATGAAGAATCAGAAAGCCCCAGTGGAAGATGAAATTACTGTAGAGTTTCAAAACTGGGAGGAAGAGACATGACACAAAAACTGGCAAGGCTCTTTGTAAAATGCATTAGAAAAGATGTGCCACCTAAGGAATTGAATAATGCAATCAGTTTTGCTGCATAAGAAAGGAGATAAATGGACCAATTTTCTTGTTATCCCACATTTATAAGTTGTTCACAAGGGTCATTACTAACAGATTAGAAAGAATAATTGATAAGAATCAAATGAAAGAGCAAGCTGGCTTTAGGACAGGATTCTCAACTATGGATCACCTTCACGTAATATCACAGCTAATGGAGAAAACAAATGAATATAAAACACCATTATGCCTGGCATTTGTGGAGTATGAAAAGGCATTTTACTCCATACAGCATAAGGCAATGTCTTGGGCACTGGAAAGACAAGGGATAGATACCCCACATATTATGATTTTGAAGAAAATATGAGAGTGCTACCTCCTTTATTAGACTAGACAAAGACAGTAGGAAATTTAAAATTGAGAAAAGAGTTCGACAAGGAGACACAATATCTCCGAAGCTGTTTACTGCTGCCCTTGAGGAAGCTTTCAGAAGATTAGACAGGTTGCAGATGAGTCAATGTGAATGGAGAGTACCTAAACCATTTACTATTTGCAAATGACGTTGTGGTCATAAACAACGATCACAAAGAATTAAGGAAAATCTTAATAAGTTTTTTTTTTTTTTTTTTTTATGTGAACCCCAAACACAAGAAGTGTTAGAACCTATAGTACTTAGTACCGTGCTCGGGTTGGAGGTTGAGAAGACGAAAGAAGATGTTTGTTGACATTGGAGTTAACTTCTGCAGATTGTAAATTTCAGGAAATATGTATGAAGGAAGGTTGTTCCAGAAAACAGCATCTGAAATCAGTTATGCACAGTTAGTAAGGATTTTGGACTAAAGATGAATATGGCTAAAACAAAAGAATTATGAACAAGTATGCCACAGAAAGAGACAATGATTGAAGGAGCAGTAATTGAAAAGGCGGAGTCATATACTTATCTAGGACAAATTATTAGCTGTAATAATGATAAATGGCTGGAAGTCAAAAGAAGAATAAATTTTGGATGGACAGCATACAGGAAATATAGTCACATACTGAAGAGCAATATCCCAGTTTGTCTGAAATGTAAAATAATGAACCAAGGTATACTCCCCACCATTACTTATGGAAGTGAAACTTGGGCACTCACCTAAAGAATGAAAGAGAAGCTGAGAACAACACAGCGAAGAATGGAACGAATTATATTGGGAATCAGACTGTTAGATAAGAAGGGAAACATGGATTAGGCAGCAAACTCAAGTAAAGGACATTCTTATCAACTTTAAAGAACTAAATTGGTCTTGGGCAGGACACAGCCTGAAGACATGATGACAGATGGACTAAGAAAATAAGAGAATTGTACCCAAGAGGAGCTAGAAAAAAACTTAGAAGACAGCGACAGAGAGGGATAGATGAAATTCATGAGTTTGTGAGTAGTAAATGGATGGCCATTGCACAAAACAGAAGGAACTGGAAAGTTGCTGGAGAGGCCTTCATCCTGCAGTGGACTGAAAATGGCTAATGATCATGAAGCACTGGGAAAGGAAAATGAGAGTAGACGTGTTATAGGCCAAATGAATCTGATAAGTATAATGAGCAATTGTGTACAGAAATAGAGTGGGCCAGTAAATTAGAGTGTCTTATAATGGGAGATTTTAATTTCCCAGATATTGACTGGAATTTGTGGGTTGGTCACTCACACACTAAATTTTTGTGGATTTATTGGATGATTGCTTTCTACAACAGCATGTTCGGGAGGTAACTAGAGGGAGTAATACTCTTGATCTGATTATAAGTAATGATTCTTCATGCATGAAGAATCTGCAGATAAAGGAACCACTAGGTGGCAGTGATCACAGTGTGCTTAAGTGGGATTTACTCAAAGAGGTAACTACCATCAATTATAAAGGGAAGGGTTTCTGCTTTCGTAAAGGTGACTACGGTGGTCTGAGACAGTATTTAAATTCTATAAGGTGGAAATAACTGATGATGTTACCAACAGCAAATTCAAAATGGGAAGCATTCAAAGACTTAATCTTTGAAGCTACTAGGCTTTTCATACCAACAAAGAAATATTGTCCAAGATTTGAGCAAAAATGGATGTCAGATGAACTAATTAGACATGTGACAGAGAAGAAAAATGCATGGGATACATAAATTACCATGTGACACAGAAGCCTATGACAGATATAAGCTGGTCCGTAACCAAGTTACAAACAAGGTTAGGCAGGCGAGGGCAGACTGTGAGAAATCTTCGGCAAAGGATGCAAAGACTTCTTTACTTACGTAAGCTTTAGAAGGAAGTGGATGAATCAGATTAGTCCACTTGATATCGATGGCTCAACTGTTGATGATCCTGCTCAGGTAGCTAAACACTAAATGAATATTTTGCATCAACATTCACACATGAGGAATTATTCAAGGAGGGGAATGCCAGAGGTGTATTCAACTCTGGCAGTAAGCTAGATAATCTTTCAATAACTGAGAGTAAAGTGGAGGAGAAATTGTTGAAGATAAACACAAGAAAGGCACCTGGGGTGGATGAAATCTATCCAGTTATATTAAAGGAGGTTGCAAAGGAAGTAAGCAAACCCTTAGCCATAAATATCAGAGCTTCCCTGGACTCAGGGGAGGTACCCATGGACTGGAGATGTGCAAATGCAACCCCAATCCACAAAGGAGGATCAAAGGAAGATCAAAGGGAGACACAGGTAATTACAGAGCTGTTAGTTTAACTTCTGTTCCAGAGAAATTAATGGAGGCACTGGTAAAAGAAGCATTGCAGGATCATCTAGACAAGATTTCAGTTAGAGCTCAGACAGCATGGGTTTGTTAAGGGGAAGTCTTGTCTGACTAATTTGATTGGATACTATGATGTAGTCATAAAGGAACTGGATGCAAAGAATAACTTTGATATCATATATTTGGATCTTAGAAAAACCTTTGATACTATTGCACATGGAAACCTGCTACACAAATTGGAGGAATGTGACATTGGAGGCCAATTGCTGCTTTGGATAAAGGGTTGGTTGAGTGGGAGAAGAGTGGTAATCAATGGACACAGTTCTTCTTGGACTAAAGTTATTAGAGGAATCCCTCAGGGTTCAGTGTTGGGTCCATTGTTGTTTTCTGTATTTAAAAATGATATTGATGATGGTATATCAGACTTAACATCCAAGTTTTCAGACGATACGAAGGTTGGCAGGGTTGTTAATGACACTAATGATAGTACACTTCTGCAACATGATCTAGAAAAGTTGAGCAGATGGGCCGAGAGGTGGCAAATGAAATTTAACATTGACAAATGTAAAGTACTACATATGGGAAGCAGTAATCCCAGAGTAATGTATCAACTCTGTGGTACCCAACTGACAGTGGTAGAGAATAAAAAGAACCTGGGGATAATCGTGCAGGCAGATATGAAGTTTTCTGAGCAGTGCAGACGGTCTGTAAGAGTAGCTCATGGTGTCTTGTCAAGGATATATGGATTTTTTCTAGCAGGGATAAGGAGGTGATTATCCCCTTGTATGAGGCAATGGTCAGACCACACCTTGAGTACTATAATCAGGTCTGGAGGCCTCATTTTAAGAAGGATGTAGAGCTGTTGGAACGAGTACAGAGAAGGGCAACAAGATTAGTGAATGAAACAAAGGGTTGCTCTTTTGTTTTGCAAATTAGTGTCTGGAGACTAGGCACCTGTGAGGTGATCTGACTGAGGTGTATAAAGCCTTGAATGGTTTAAGCATGCTCAATGCTGATGGGATTCTTCCTCTTGCTCAGAATAATCGCCTGAGAGGGCATAAATTCAAATAGAGGAAAGACGGTTGTAAGATAGATGTGCGGAAGTTTGCCTTTAGCCAGGGGGTGGTTAATTGCTGGAACAAACTTCCATCTGTTGTTGTAGAAGTTGATAGTTTAAATAGATTCCAGGCAGAACTTGACAAACATTCGGAGCGAGTGGATGGGTGAAATGAGGGGGTTTTTTTTTTTGGCTGATGCTATATAAGTTTGCTTTCTTGCATCATGTGCCAGTGTGTGTGTGTGTGTGTGTGTGTGTGTTACAGATATTTTTGTAATTTCCACTGGTGGAGTACAAGATCTAAGTATTACAAAATTTAAAAATCTAATATAAAAACTGCAAAAATCTCTTTCACTGTTCCATAAAATCTTGAATGGATTGGGTCACAATGATCCTAACAAAGAAATAAGTTATGGAAATTAATTGATCACTATCAATTTATATAACTAGTTTATACTAATTGATATGAGAGAGAGAGGGAGGGAGAAAGAGACAGAGATCATACGTTTAGTAGATAATGTGAATTACCAATCGCAAGGTGTCAAGGATTGTTGGGGAGGACCCTTCTAAAACATGTAAACACATGGGCTGGGGTGGGTTTACTGAGAGTAAAAACAGGTGCATGTACAATTATGTATACAAGCACCAGTTTTTACTCTTCAGCATAGTAAATAACTTTGATGAATTTGAACTAATCTCCTGTCAATACATATTGTGTAAAGACAGGATAGGAGGAGGATTATGTTACGCTTTCAATTAAGGAACACAAAAATCTGAGACAGAACAACAGTCAATTTGGTGAGACATAAGCACTGGGAAAACAAAAAATGAGGAGTGTTACAGATCTAATGGCTCTAATGAATATAACAAACAACAGTAGAGACATGTAGAACAGGTCACTAAATCAAACTGTCTTGTAATGCAGGATTATAACTTTCCAGATACAGACTAGAACTTATAGTTTGGTCACTCACACAGTAGCAAGAAATTTGTGAATTTAATGGATTACTGTTTGCTATAATAGCATGTTATAAGTAATGAGAGAAAGCAATACTCTTCATCTAATTATTAGCAGTGACTCTTCATGCATTAAGAATCTGCAGACGAAAGAACCATTAAGTGGTAGCAATCAGTGTATTGATGTGGGATTTACTGGAAGAAACTACTGTTAAGAGCAAAGGGAAGAGTTTTTAAAGGTGACTGCAGTGGTCTCAGACAGTTTTTAAATTCAATTCAGTGGGGGACAACAGATATTACCAACAGAAAATTCTAAATGGGAAGCATTCAGGGAAGCTATTAGGCTTTTCACACCAATTAAAAAATACAATTCAAGGCTTAGACTTAAATGAATGTCAGATGACCTGATGAAATTTGTGGTGGAGAAGGAAAATACATGGGTTGGATGTAAATCAATATGTGATACAGAAGCCCATGGGCCAATACAAGCTGTCCTGAAATCGAGTCACAGAGGAGTTTGGCAAGTTAACCAGAATGCAGAGAAACACAGCAAGCTTTACAAACTTCTTTACTTATATTAACAGGAGAAGGAAGGGGTTGAATCACTTTGGTCCATTTGATTTTGATACTGACAAGGTTGCTGACAAGCTAAATAGGTGTTCTGCATCAACATCCACTCATCAGGAATTCTTAGGGGAAGGGATGTCAGAAGTTTATCAAACTCTAACAGGGGCTAAATGATTCACTGAAATGTAAGTGGAAGATAAATATGGACACAAACATAAAAAACACCTGGGGTGGATGGGATCTATACAATTATATTAAGGGAGGCAACAAAGGAGGTAAGCAAACTTTTAGCCATAATAATAAGAGCATACTCAAATTCAGGGAAGATACCTCTCACCTGGAAATATGCAAATATATCCCTAATTCACAATGGGGGATCAAAGGGTGAGAAGAGTAATTATAAACCTGTTAAGCTAACTTCTGCTGCAGGGGAAAGCAATGTAGCCACTGATTGAAGTAAGCAGGACATTTTAGAAAGGAATGCAATTATAATGTGGTCACAGCACAGAATTGTTAAGGGCAATCTTGCTATTCATCTCCAATCTGATTGGATACCATAAAGCAATAATAAAGGAACTGGATGCAAAAAATATTTTGGACATTACTGTTATTATTAGTAGTGGCATACAATGCAAGAAAGCAAGCCCACAAAGGATCAAACCAAACAAGGAAAAGTAGTCACTGTGTGTACCATCAACAGGTGTTTCGCCAAAACGATGGAAAGAGACCTAAAAACTGTGTTTGACAATGCTGTAAAGATAGGAAACCACAATAAATCTAGGCCACTTAACAGCAGAGAGTTTAAGTTACTTTGCAAAGAAATGAACAAGTTATGAAGATTGTAACATTTTATGCTCTCGTCCGCTACTTACTCTACCAAATCAATGTTAGCGACATTAGCATCATAGTTCAGTCCAAAATATTTAGCACGAATGATGTAATGAGTTAGTAGTAATGTAGGCATGAGATGCAAGAAAGCAAGTATATGAGCTTATGTAGCATTTGCCAGAAAAAAAAAAGAAATTTTTGCATATCCATTCCCTCTAAAAGTTTGTCCAGTTCCTCCTTGAATTCATTTAAGCTATCAACTTCAACAACCACAGATGGAAGTCTGTTACAGCAAACTTCCATCTGTGGAAGTTCGCAGGAATTAACAACCCACTTGCTAAAGGCAAGTTTCCGCACATCTATTCTACAACTATCTTTTCTCAATTTGAATTTATGCCCCGTCAAAGTTCGTAATCTGCACAAGTAGAAGCACCCCATCAGAATTCAGTGTGCTCAACCTATTCAAGGCCTTATACACCACAATCAGATCAACTCACAGGAGCCTAGTCTCCAGCTGCTGCAATTTGCAGTACATAAGCCTTTCTTGGTAAGAGGACCCTTCGTTTCCCTCACCAATCTTGTTGCCCTTCTCTGTACATGCTAAAGCAACTCTGCATCCTTCCTAAAATGAGGCCACCAGACCAGTATACAGGATTCAAGGTGTAGCCTGACTACAGCCTTATACAAAGGGATAATCACTTCCTTATTCCTGAAAGAAAAATTCCCTTATATCTTTGACAAGACACCATGAGATACTCTTCAAGACTCTGCACTGCTCAGAAAACTTCATATCTGACTGCACAATTACTCCCAGGCCTTTTTCATTCTTTATCACCCTGAGTGTAGTACCACTCAGTTCGTACCTTACTCTAGTGCAGGAGTGGCCTACTTAATTTTTGATGTGATCTACTTTTTTCCTTCAAATGTGCCACAATCTACCATCTCAAAAATTACATTGCACAAGGTGCACAAATCAAGGGATGACTGTATATTTAAAATTCGTCGTGATCGACGGAAATTAACTCCACGATCTACTGGTAGATCGCGATCGACTCGTTGGCCACCCCTGCTCTAGTGGATACTGCTACCCATATGCAGTACTTTACATCTGTCAAAGTTAAACTTCAGTTACCATCTCTCAGCTCATCTACTCAACTTTTCTAGATCCTGTTGCACTACCATACTGTCATTAAAAACCCTGCCAACTTTTGTCATCTGCAAACTTGGACATTAAGCCTGATATACCTTCAATATCATTCATAAATACAGAAAACAACAATGGATCCAACACTGAACCTTGAGTCTCAACTAATATGATTCAGCGGCAGACTGTCCCGAGGGTGCAAGCGATGCACTGCACCTGGGTACCAACGTTCGAGGGGAGCCGGAAAATCTGAACTTACATACTCATGAAAAAAATTTTAAAGAGGGGAACCAAATTTCAATTGGCATCCGAATGCCATATTGCAATTGGCAGCCACATACCCTAGGAACGCCTCTGATTATGTTAGTTCACGAAGAGCAGTGTCCATTGATTACCACTTTGTCTTCTCCTACTCAACCATTCCTTTATCCATAGCAGCAATTTGTCCTTAATGACATAATGCTCCAATTTGTACAGTAAACTTCAATGCACAATTGTGTCAAAAGCTTTCCTAAAATATAAGTATATGATATCAAAATTATTTTTTGCATCCAGTTCCTTTGTAACAACATCATAGTATCCAATCAGATTTGTCAGACAAGACTTTCCTTTAACAAACCCATGTGGTATCTGAATTATTGCTGCAGTCTTGTCTAGATGATCCTGCAATGCTTCTTTAAACGCTGACTCCATTATTTTTACCGGAAGTTAAATTAACAGGTCTATAGTTACTTGTGTCACATTTTGAACACTCTTTGGGAATTGGGGATACATTTGCACACATCAGGTCCATGGGGACTTCCCCTGAGTCCAAGGATGCTCTTATAATTATGGCTAAGGGTTTGCTTACTTCCTTTGCATCCTCCTTACTGGATAGATCCCATCCACTCCATGTGTCTTTAAGTTTAACTTCAACAATTTCTCCTCCTCTTTGCTCTCAGTTAATACAAAATCATTAAGCACCCTGTTGCAGTTTGATGAACTTCCCGCATTTTCCTCCCTTAATAACTCTCTCATGTGTGAATGTACATGCAAAATACTCATTCAGATTATCAGCTGTCTGAGCAGGATCATCAACAGCGGAACAAGACACTATTGGTCCACTTAACCATCTCTGTTAAGTGGACCAATTTGATTCATCCCCTTCGTTCTAAAGTTTATATAATTAAAATCCTTTCTGTCGTTCTTTGCACCCTTTGCCAAAGATTTCTGTAATCTTCCTTTGCCTACCTAACTTCCTTTGTGACTTGATTAGAGACCAGCTTATATCTACCATAGGCTGGCTTTTTTGTCACACTATTACTATTATCATCATTAGCTATAGGAGTGCAAGGAAGCCTGAGGCTTATGATGCACCAGCCAAAAAAAGTTACCGAGAGAGAGAGAGAGAGAGAGAGAGAGAGAGAGAGAGAGAGAGAGAGAGAGCGTGCGCAAGAATCAGAAGTAGAAAGAGAGGAATGATGATATTTAGCTCAGAAACCTGGGTGTACCAAGCACATACTCACCAGATGTGAGCCCCTCATGTTATGTATCCCATGCATTTTACTTGTCTGCCCCGTCTCATTAGTTCATCTGACATCCATTTAGGCTTAAAATTTGAACAATATTTCTTAATTGGTATGAAAAAGCCTAGTAGCTTCCATGATTAGTTTGTTGAATGCTTCCCACTTAGAATGTGCTGTTGGTAACATCATCAGTTGGTCCTACTGTACAGAATTTAAAAACTGTCTGAGACCATTGTGGTCACCTTTAGGAAGCAAAAACCCTATCCTTTACCCCTGATGGTAATTATATCTTTAAGTAAATCCCACATCAGTACACTGTGATCACTGGCACCTAGTGGATGACTGTTTTCTAAAGCAACATGTTCGAGAGGCAACCAGAGGGAGTAATAGTCTTCATCTGATTATCACTAGTGAGTCTTCATGCATTAAGAACTTGCAGATAAAGGAACCACTGGGCGACAGTGATCACAATGTATTGATATGGGAATTATTTAAATATGTAACTACCATCAAGGCTAAAGGGAAGGGCTTCTGCTTTCGTAAAGGTGACTACAGAGGTCTCAGACAGTTTTTAAATTCTGTACAGTGGGATCAACTGATGATGTTACCAACAGTGAATTCTAAATGGGAAGCCTTCAGGGACTTAATTTTGGAGGCTACTACGCTTCTCATTCCGACTAAGAAATACTGTTCAAGGTTTAGGCCTAAATGGATGTCAGATGAATTAATGAGGCAAGTGGCAGAGAAGAAGAATGTATGGAATGCAAATAAAGTATGAGTCGATACAGAAGCCTATGGCAGGTACAAACTTGTCTGTAATCAAATCAGAAAAGAGGTTACGCAGGCAAAAGCAGATTATGAGAAACCTTTGGCAAAGGATGCAAAGAAAAAGAGCAAGGAGTTCTTTACTTATGTAAACTCTAGAAGGAAAGGGATGAATCAGATTGAACCACTTAACATAGATGGGTTGACTATAGATAATCATGCTCAGGTAGCTGATAAACTGAATGAGTATTCTGCATCTACATTCACACATGAGGAGTTATTCAATGAGGGAAGTACCAGAAGTTTATCAAATGCTAACAGGGAGCCAAGTGATTTTGTAATAACTGAGAGCAAAGTGGAGGAGAAATTGTTGAAGTTAAACATAAGGAAGGCACCTGGGGTGGACGAGATCTATCAAGTTATATTAAAGGAGGCATCAAAGGAAGTAAGAAACCCTTAGCCATAATTATGAGAGCTTTCATGGACTCAGGGGAGGTCCCCATGGACTGGAGGTATGCAAATGTATCACCATTTCACAAAAGAGGTTCAAAAGGTGACACAATAACTACTGACGTGTTCTGGGGAAAATAATGGAATCACTGGTTAAAGAAGAATTGCAGGATCATCTAGACAAGACTGCAGTAATAGTTAAGACACAGCATGGGTTTGTCAAAGGGAGGTATTGTCTGACCAATTTGAATGCTTACTATGATGTGGTCACAAAGGAACTGAATGCAAAAAATAATTTTGTTATCATATACTTGGATTTCAGGAAAGCTTTTGATACTGTTGCACATAGAAAACAGCTGTACAAATTGGAGACATATGGCATCAAGGGTTGGTTGGTTGGTTGGTTGGTTGGTTTTATTGGTGCATTAACAACTAAGGCTATAATGTGCCAAAATCCAGGTGATATGGCATCAAGGGTAAGCTGTTACAATGGATAAAGGGATGGTTGAGTGGGAGACAACAGAGTGGTAATCAATTGACACTGCTCTTCATGGAAAAATGTTATTAGTGGAGTTCCCCAGGTTTCGGTGTTGGGCCCATTGTTGTTTTGTGTATTTATCAATGATGTTGATGAAGGTATATCAGGTTTAATGTCCAAGTTTCCAGTTGATGCAAAGGTTGGCAGGGTTGTTAATGACAGTAAAAACAGTATGCTACTCCAATTGAATCTAGTTCAGTTGGGCAAATGGGCTGGGAAGTGGCAACTGAAGTTTAACATTGACAAATGCAAAGTCCTACATATGGGTAAAAGTAACCCCAGAGAAATGTACAAACTGTGTGGTAGAAAATGAAAAAGACCTGGGAGTAATTGTGTAGTCAGATATGAAGTTTTCTGAGCAATGCAGACAGGTTGCTAGAACAGGTCATGGGATATTGTTAATGATATACAGGAATTTTGCTAGTAGGAAAAAAAGAGGTGATTATCCCTTTGTATAATGCAATGGTCAGGCCACGCCTTGAGTATGCAGAGAGGTACTGCATTTTAAGGATGTAGACTTGCTTGAGTGTGTACAGAGAAAGGAAACAAGATTGGTGAGAAGGATGAAGGGGTTTTCTTACCAAGAAAGGCTTATGTTATGCAAATTGCAGCAGCTGGAAACTAGGCTCCTGCGAGTTGATCTGATTGAGGCCTTGAATAGGTTGAGCACACTGAATTCTGATGGGATGCTTCCACTTGTGGAGATTATCAACTTGAAGGGGCATAAATTTAAATTGAGAAAAGACAGTTGTAGAATAGTTGTGCGGAAATTTGCCTTTAGCCAGCAGGTGTTTAATTGCTGGAACAAACTTCCATCTTTGGTTGTGGAAGCTGATAGCTTAAATAAATTCAAGGAAGAACTGGCCAAACCTTTAGAGGGAATGGATGTGTGAAATTTTTTTTTTTTGCTGATGCTACATAAGCTCATATACTTGCTTTCTTGCATCTCATGCCTCCATTACTATTACTCCATTAAAATACTTAAGGGAAAGGTCTTGTGCTACGAGGTACAATGACTAACATATAGGTTAGTGCAAAAGTATCATTTTAACTTAGCCATATACCAAATTAGTTACATTGGCATCGTTTTGGTTATATCTCATATTGTGAATGCCTTCACAATGAGCTGTCATGGTATTGTACTACCTCGAATAAGTATTAGCATTACTAGAGGCTTTGGTTGGGTTTTTTTTTTTTTTTTCTTAGGAGCATTAGCAACTAAGGCCATATTGATCTGGGAATATGCGGTGTTCATTCCCTGACCTTTCCACATCCTCCGTATTTGGTGGTGATGGGCTCGAACCCCAGTCTAATCAAGAAGCGTGTGCTACACACTGCTGCTCCTTCCCACCTGGCTACAGAGGCGCCTTTACTACAGGCATTAGAGGCAAGAAAGCAAGCTAATGCAGCATCAGCCAAAAAAAAAAAAAAACCTCACATTTCACCTTTCCATCGTTCCAAATTCAGCTCAGCCTTAAATTTATTTAGGCTATATGCTTCCACAACGAAAGATGGAAGCCTGTTCCACCAAACAACTACACAATGGCTAAGTGTAAATTTCCACACATCTATTCTACAACTATCTTTCCTCAATTTGAAACTGTTAAAAATTCTTAGTCTGAACAAGAGAAAGAATTCCATCAGCATTCAGCTTGCTCAACCCATTCAAGGTCTTATACACCTAAATCAGATCACCTCCCAAGTGCCTAACTCTCCAGGTGCTGCAATTTGTAGAACTTAAGCCTTTCTTGGTACCTCACCAATCTTGTTGCCCTTATTTGTACTTGTTCTAGCAACTCTACATCGTTCCTAAAATGAGGCCTCCAGATCTATACACAGTCCTCTAAGTGTGGCCTGACCATTGCCTTGTATAACAGGATAATCACCTCCCTGTCCCTGCTAGCAAAATTCCTATGTATCAACAAGACTCCATGACCTGCCCTGGCAGCCACTCAGCAAACTTCATATTTGACTGCACAATTACCCCAGGTGTTTTTCACTTTCCACTTCCCTGAGTCTAGCACCACACAGTTTGTACGTTTCTCTTTGGTTAGTGCTACCCATATGCATCATTTTAACATAGCCATCTACCAACGTACAGTAGATTCCGGTTATTTGGGATACATCGGGACTAGCGCATTTTGCCCCAATTAAGCGGCTGCCCCACATATGTGAAGTTTCACATAATTAGTTAAAAAATACATGTACAGTGGACCCCCGCTTTACGACTGATTTTCTGTACAATTAAATCATGTTATGATGGACTCACCATAGTAAAGTACTGTTCCCTACACAATATGTAGTAAGTGCCAATCATTGTGATCACGTTTGTGAATTGAATTTTAATTCTATCAAATGGCAATTCCAATTCGCAATAATAGGAGGAATATTATCCACAGGCTATAATAGTAAAGATATATCAAGCACAAATTTACACTTTATTACCTTACCAATTAAAAAATTAAATGATACATGAAAATCAGAAAAATATTTTCCACAGGTTAGCAAAATAAATTTACGCTTAAGTGCATATCTTAATTAATATGTACATACTAACTAGTTGATATTTTTGTTCACTAACATTTGTGGGTGGGGGTTAAAATTTAAAACAGTAAAGAAGATAAGCAATCAATAACAAAGAACATGGCACATACACATATAGCAAGTAACATGATACTTGCAAGTGAGAATCAAGTAACAAGTTACGAAGCTTAAAAATAGGAAAAAAAACAAATTCTGAAAATTTGTTTTTTATATGATTGAAAATATCATGGAATGGGAAACATATCTCACCATAACCCCAGGGGCTTACATCTGGTGAGTACGGGCTTGGCACACCCAGGGTCCTGAGCTGGATATCTCATCATTCTTCTATTTCTTGGTGATCTCTCTCTCTCTCTCTCTCTCTCTCTCTCTCTCTCTCTCTCTCTCTCTCTCTCTCTCTCTCTCTCTCTCTCTCTCTCTCTCTCTCAGGCTAACTTGGAATTTTTTTTTTTTTTTTTGGCTGGTGCAGCATAAGCCTCAGGCTTCCTTGCACTATATGGCTAATAATAATAATAATAATAATAACATGAAAACCCACAGAATTCTAGCTGTCAGTATTATCGCAAATTCAATAAGGTAGAGTTTACTATCCGTTTAAAATAGATTGCACTAACAGAAAAACCCAAAAAACAGGGACTGCTAATTGATTTTATTGTTGTGACCTACAGAAATCCAACCGAACTATGTGGTATGGTTGGAGACAATCGTAGGGTAATCTCGAGTGCTGCAGTCTCCCACCCCGATTAAACGGCATGTTGTCCCAATTAAGTGAAGTAAACCCTACCTATTTTCTCAATTGGGTTCTGTTCTTTAAGATCTGACCCAAATAAATGGCTGCCCCAATTAACCGGCGACCCAAATAACCAGAATCCACCGAAGTTGAATTAATTAATTAAACTGACATCATTTTGGTTATATCTCATTGTGAATGCTTTCACAAAGAGTTGCCACAG
Organism: Mastigoproctus giganteus; assembly: GCF_048544385.1. Classification (NCBI taxonomy): domain Eukaryota; kingdom Metazoa; phylum Arthropoda; class Arachnida; order Uropygi; family Thelyphonidae; genus Mastigoproctus; species Mastigoproctus giganteus. Next base: position 165,974,283 of record NC_143579.1, read on the forward strand.
TATCGTGTTACCTCGAATAAGTAATGCTTCACCAGTGGAAAAGACTACTGTTACTTATTCTCAGCAGATACCACCACCCAGACGGCACCGTTTCAAAGCTTGTTGGCTTCTCCTCAGTGGGTGGGGAGGTACCCTGGTGTTGCAATAGTGACAACCCAGTTATGAAGTATAATTTCACAATATGGAGAGATGCCTGATGGTGTGCAGTGATATAGACTATAAAATATTTAAGAGCAAAGGCTTCGTGCTAGAGGTAGAATCACTAACATATATGCAAAAGTAGCATTTTTAACGTAGCCATTGACCAAAGTAGTTAAATTAATTAATTAAATTGGTATCATTTCGGTTATATCTCATATTGTGGTGCTGTCTGGGTGGTGGTAGCCGCGGAGATTAAGTAACAGTAGTCTTCTCCACTGGTGGGGTGTTAGTTTAATAAGTTGGGAAAATGGGCTGAGAAGTGGCAACTGAAGTATAACATTGACAAATGCAAAGATATGCATGTAAGTGTAAATTTATTTTTATTTTGCTAACCTGTGGAAAATATTCTTCTGATTTTCATGTATCATTTAATTGGTAAGGTAATAAAATGTAAATTTGTGCTTGATATATCTTTACTATTACAGCCTGTGGATAATATTCCTCCTATTTTTGCTAATTGGAATTGCCATTTAATAGAATTAAAATTCAATTCACAAACGTGATCACAATGACTGGCGCTTACTACATATCGTATAGGGAATGGTACATTACTATGGATTAGACCGGGGTTCAAGCCCGTCACCACCAAATATGGAGGATGCAGAAAGGTCAGGAAATGATTACCGCATATCCCGGAGCAATATGGCCTTAGTTGCTAATGCTCTTAAACCAAATACCATAACAAACTTTACTATGGCGAGTCCATCATAACGTGATTTGATCGTACAGAAAATCAATCTTAAAGCGGGAGTCCACTGTACATGTATTTTTTTTTTTTTTTTTTTTTTTAACTATTTATGTGAAATTTCACATAACTGGGGCAGCCGCTTAATTGGGGCAAAGTGCACTAGTCCCGATGTATCCCAAATAACCGGAATCTACCGTACTTTGGTAGATGGCTATGTTAAAATGATGCTTTTGCACTAACCTATATATTAGTTATTACTCCATTACTATTAATTCTTCTTATACCAGCTAAGAATTAAATGAATGCCAGATGAACTGATGAGGAGAGAGAGAGAGAGAGAGAGAGAGAGAGAGAGAGAGAGAGAGAGAGAGAGAGAGAGAGAGAGAGAGAGAGAGAATGAAAATGTGTGGGATGCTTAAAAATTACCAGAGAAGAGAAATCAATATGTAATCAAGTCACAAAGGCTGGGGATTAGGCAAATTAAGGCACATCTTGATAAGTCTCTGGTAAAGAGTGCAAAGAAAAGCAGCAAAGGCTTCTTTATTTATGTCAGCACTAGAAGGAAAGGGATGATTCACACTGTTCAGCTAAGTGCACACTTACGTGGCTATTTATTTTATGATCTTACTTCTACCTTAACTCATTCCTTATATTACTTTTCTAATAGTTACATGCACTAGATATGAATGCCATAACTATTCGTGAATCTGTTCAGGCTGCTGACAAACGAATATATATTTGCCATCTAGATTCACTCATGAAGAAATTTTTAGGGATGCAGATGCCAAAAATATATATAAAATTTTAACACGGAGCTAAATGACTTTGTGATAACTCAGAGGATTATGGAAGAAAATCTGTTGAAGGTAAAAGTAAATAACACAACTGGGGCAGATGGGATCTATCCAATTATATATATATATATATATATATATATATATATATATATATATATTTTTTTTTTATGAAAACCCCAAACACGAAAGGTATCAAAACCTATAGTACTTAGTACCGTGCATGGGTTGAAGGAGAAGTATGGGGGGGGGGGTTTGCCAGAAACTTTGCTCTAGAGACTAAACATGGGTTTTACCACTTCTTAAGAGAAGCAGAAAAAGAAAGAAGAAAACATTTACCTATAATTATGAGAGAATCATTGGATTAAGGTTAGGCTCCTATGGATCGGAGATATGCAAATATCTTCTCAATTCACAAAAGTGAACCAAAGGATGAAATGAGTATTTACAGACCTATACGCTTGACTTCCATTCCAGGGGATAAAAAATGGCATCACTGGTTAAAGAAGTAATACAAGACAATTTGGACCAGTATGCAATTATACAACAATTACTGTATGACTTTGTTAAGGGACAATCATGTCCGATCAATCTGATTGAAATACTATGATACAATAACAAAGAAACAGGGAAAAAAATAATTCTTATGGTGAAGGTAAAGAAAGCCAACGCGAGAACGACGAGAAAGGTCAGATAACTTACGCGGAAAATTAGTTTCCCTGATACGGCACTCTAGCACTGCTCGCTCAGTAAACAGATGGCAGGTGTTATGGGTCTGGAGCAGAAGTCAATATACTGTTTGACAGGTAGGCGTGGCAAACAATATGCTGATTGGTGCGTGAACACAACACAACACATGATAACATCAGTTTAGTATCACTTTAGTAGCACTCAGAAGCACTAATGGTCACTTGCCTCAATGATAACTTGCCCTAAGCGCACATGCCCTAATCAATGCATTCTATAATGGTGAAAAAAGGTCAGGTTACCTCCACTTGAATCCCATGGGAGCTTGAACCCCTCCCAAAATGGAGGGGTAACCTAACATTTTTTCTTTAGAATCATGGGTGGACTAGCGCATAAATTGTTTATTAACAAAATATTAATTTTTTTTTATTATTGTACTTTTATTTTTAAAGACACTTGTGCGGATACACACGTATCATAACATCAATTGACACCTCAATAGCTATTCACTATATATATATACAGGGTGTTTCAGTTAAACGTTTCAGAACTTCTAAGAGGGGTAGGGTACATCCTGACAACTCGAAATCATATAGCAATGTGGGGTCGGAAATGCTTTCCTGAAGCGGTGTTGTACACAGAAGCACCATAAAGAAAAGAGACCGTAAGTGAGAAATCGTTTTAATAATACATGAAAAGAAGCAAAAGGTACATGGATTAAAGTAAGTGTTCGAAGTTTCTTCCACGGGCTACAATGCACGCCTCACATCTCCGACGCATGGACATCCGAACATTCTGGAATACTCCAGGCGAATTTCTTCGGCAGCTACTGCGATTCTTGCAACCAGCTCCTCAGCATTGTCAACAGGGGTGTCATAAACTAGCGATTTCATATGACCCCAGAAATAAAAATCAAGACACGAGAGGTCGGGTGACCGAGCAGGCCAACGCACGGGACCACCACGTCCGATCCACTGTTGACCAAATGTGACATCCAGGTAGTTACGAACATCTCCGCTATGGGCAGGGGCTCCATCGTGTTGGAACCACATTGTCTGTTGCGTCGATGCAGAAATCTGTTCATCTCTCAAAAGTTGTGGCAATACTTGCTGCAGAAAGATCAAGTAGATAGGTCCGGTTAGACGACACGGTAACAGGTAAGGTCCGATGAGGTGATCTCCCATAATACCGGCCCATACATTGACCGAAAATCGAATCTGTGCTGCACGACGTCGTATTGCATGCGGGTTCTCGACCGCCCAGATATGGTCGTTATGCGTGTTGAAAATTCCTTCCCTTGTGAAGGATGCCTCATCGGAAAACAACACTTCAGCAGGAATCGCAGTAGCTGCCTGCCGAAGAAATTCGAAATTCGCCTGGAGTATTCCAGAATGTTCGGATGTCCATGCGTCGGAGATGTGAGGTGTGCATTGTAGCCCGTGGAAGAAACTTCGAACACTTACTTTAATCCATGTACCTTTTGCTTCTTTTCATGTATTATTAAAACGATTTCTCACTTACGGTCTCTTTTCTTTATGGTGCTTCTGTGTACAACACCGCTTCAGGAAAGCATTTCCGACCCCACATTGCTATATGATTTCGAGTTGTCAGGATGTACCCTACCCCTCTTAGAAGTTCTGAAACGTTTAACTGAAACACCCTGTATAAAGAATCTTTCTTTTCCTATTATTTCCTAACCTAATGTTTAAGGTTAGGTCACAAAATATAAGGAAACTTTTTCTATTATTTCCTAACCTACCATTTAATGTCAGGTTACGAAAAATAAAGAAACCTTTTCCTTTTTTCGTAACCAAACCTAAATCAACAATATAGTAAAAACACTCATGAACTCCAAAAATCTCCTTTTAATAATGAGAAAAAAACATAATGAAGAACATAAAAATGAAAGGAATGAAACTTTTATTAAATTTAGTTTTCATCAAAAAAATCAACCAAAGTTGATTTGTAAGAAAATAATTTCTTACAAATTTTTTCCATCTTTAAAAGATTCATAGCTGCTACTACCTGTTTACCATCACAAAACTATTATGCACCGTTCTTTACTCATAAATACACATTATAATGCCAACCAATGATTACACAGTAGTTTGTCGTCTGTTGCACCCACCACCAATCATTTCATCCTTTTCCACGCCTGCCTGTCAATCAATATATCCTTATCAATTTCGGCTCTAGACCACTGTTTACTGAGCGAACGGCGCTAGAGTCCAGTGTCGGAAAACTAATTTTCCGTGCAACTTATCTGACGTTTCTCGTCGTTCTCATGTTGGCTTTCTTTACCTTAGCCATTTTTACTTCATATACTCAATTGCAAAAAAACTTTTGATATTGTTGCACATAAAAGACCACTGTACAAATTGTAGCAGGGTGTTTCATTTAAGGGCAAGTTAATTGCTATGGATAAAGGGATGGCATTGAGTAGAAGACAGAGGGGCATTTCCCTTCTTGGACTAATGTTATTAGAGGAGTACCCAAGGTTCAGTGCTGAACCCATTGTTGTTTTCAATTTTTATTAACACTACTCAGGCACAACGTGTAAGTTTTGCAAATAATACAAAGGTTGGCAGAGTGATTAATGACAATCAATACATGCTACTGCAGCCAGATCTAGAAAATCAGGCAAATGGGATGAGAAGTGGCAACTGAAGTTTAACATTGACAAATGCCAGGTACTGATTAGGGGTAGCAATAATCCCAGAATAACATACCAATTATGTGGTACCTCTTTCAAGGTAGCAGAGAATGAAAAAGACATAGGGGTAATTGTACAGTCGGACACTAAGCTTTCTGAGCAGTGCAGTGAAGCACAGTTATTTATCTGAATAAATGCGCCAAAATTTGCTTTCAGTCAGAGATGAATGACTCTGAATGATAAATGGAGAGAACTTGCTCACAAGTCGAATTGACAAAAAAAAAAAAAAAACATGTAATATAAATAATATGACAAAAAAAAAAAAACATGTAATATAAGGAATGCTGGAGGCTCCTACTTGTTAATTTAATTTATCGGTCTCCTGAGATAGGGGTCATGATCAGTTTCATAGTTGTTAGTAATCTGGGAGCTCTTCAAATTCTTATGTGGATATTCAGTTATGCCCATTGTTGCTCCTTTTAAGCCAGTTCCTTTTTAAGAGTGTATTCTTCTTCCAGGGAAACAAGAGAAGTCACTGGACTAAATGACCCAGTGGTATGGAAATTAGTATAATAAGCAAAAAAGAAAAAAAAAAAAAAAAATGGTTTCCCTTTCTGGAATTTGCTTACAGTTCATGAAGGGAAAAAAAAAAAATTTCAAAACTAAACAAGAACTGTATGTGATATTTTTTTTAAAATAGCAACGATCGCACTTGTCTGAGAATTCTTGCACCCAAGACATCAGTGTTCAGTACCTTTTAGTTGTAAGCAAGTTGAACTTCTTAATAAATTTTTGCTAAAAAAAAAAAAAAAAAAAAGTGTGGGTAAAAATATTTTCAATGTTCCTCATAAGTTTAAGACAGGTCAATCACAATTACATAGCTTTCTACTCTGTATCTACTTTCAACTCAAACTATTTTACACTATATCAGCAAAAAGAAAACTTGTTAAAATGATTCTTTGTACATCAAATTTTTCGCATCTGCAAAAATTAAATCATACTTGGTGAATAAAGGGCAGTTCTAGAGCTGCTTCTTGACCACAACTTTTGACGTCCATCTGCAGTTAAACCTTCCCCTGGCATAATATCTTGAGAAATGGGTAAGTTTCGAGGCTTGGATGGTCGATGAGGTGATGCACTTCGACTTCTAGGCAATCCTGTCCTTAAATCACTATCGATGCATATATCATTATCCTTATCTATAGCATGCAAGTCCACCTCTTGACTAGAAAGACCAGAAGGGCTTGTTTGTAAAGCAGTGCTGGGTTGTGGTGTTCTATCCCCTTCATCATGACTAGAACTACCATCCATATCTTCACCAGACATTTTCTTTGCCAAAGCTTCCTGAGTTTCTTTCTCTAAACGTCGAATATCCTCCATTGTTAAGCCAACCCATTCATCTTGCCAAGCCCATGCCTGCCTATGGGCTCGTAGCATTGTTTTCCTCAAAGCTGTAAAAATAAATACCAATATGTAAAATTTAATATTACATCTAACCACTATCAAGGCAAGCAATATACAAGTTTCAGGCTTTCAAAGTTTCTTTTATGAGGTATACTGCTTATAGGCTGTACCAGTTCCATGATTTTCCTGGGTATTCCTATTTGAAGATAACTACACACTTCAGAAAAGGAAGATTTGTCCCCTCCTCCCTTTTTCATAAGAAGCTTCTACCACCCTTGGAAGTTAACTGCTATCACTACAAGTAGATGTGTTCCTCTCAATAAATATATACCAAATTATAAAAGGCACAAAGCAATTACCAAAACCTTGAGAAGAATAAACATTTTTTTATGGGTAAATGAGTAACTGATCTTCATATTCATATTTCATTACCAAAACAATGGAATGGGTACAGCCCAAAATTTTAAACTATTAAATATAGAACATTCTTTGTGTAAAATTTTTTAACAATCCATTAAACATTATCAAAACTGTTTGTCCATTAGCTTGCCCTTGAGGTGTGCATCTACAAAAATTCCTAAATCAAAATTATCTTGTTTAAATCTAATTAATACCATAAACTGGAATTATGAAGATTAACATGTTAATCATAATATTGTTAATAAACAATAGATTTCATAGAGCACTCACACTTTGTTTTTCACAAATATAATTATAACCACAATCAATATACAGTGACAAATACATCATGACCTATGCACAAAAAAAAAAATAAAAATAATAATAATAATATTTGGGCCTAAAAGGCAATCTAGATTCATTTTATGTTAAAGAACATGCTGCCTGTGATTTGCAATGAGCCGTGCTGCTCAAATGTGAACTGTGACATAAATTAAGAAGCTTTGTTATTCAGTTATCACTTTTTCATCCAAGTTGTACAATTTGGTTCCTCACTATTGCGGTATGACAGTAGATATTAATAAGATTACTATATAAGCAGTTTATAAAGTATAGTAAGCCTGATGTGGTGAATAAATGAGATGTGTAAGATTAACATCCTCGGTGTGATTTAATCATCACCACGCTATATGACACTGTGGATGTTAAGAGTTATTTTTAACCCATATTTTAATTCTTTTCACAGAAAAAAAAATGAAAGAAATAATAAGATAAAAGTAAGAAAATTTATTTCAGAGAACAGACAGGAGTTTTCTTCGTTCTATGAACATTAAAATGAGATTTATATTTTTGATATAACTGTGAAAACTAACTTCCAAAACAGGCAAATGAACTACAACCAATCCCAAAACATACTAGCAGTATCAGTGGCATAAAAAAAAAAAAAAAAAAATCAGTGGCATATGATGCAAGAAATCAAGCTTATATAAATTCACAAAAGTCTTACTAGTGTGTACATGTGCATGTGTATGTGTGTGTGTGTGTGTGCGCAACCAACCCACAAGTTACAGTCAATATCTGGAAAGTTAAAATCCATTTATGAGACATTCTGATTTTACTGGCTCACTCTGTATAGTTATTCATTATACACATCACAGTCATCAGGCCTATAACTCCTACTCTCATTTTTGCTTTCCCATTCCTTATGTCACAGAAAACTGATTCACCATTGCACTTGGCCACCCATATCAACTGGATGCATTACCTTAGATTTTATGTGATTCTTAACTAAGAGCATAACCACTCCCTCCTATTCATCTGTTTGGGAGTACAATGTGTATACATTGTACTCCCAAATTCAAATTCCTTATATCTGAGTGACACTACGTCTCTGATATCCAATAATGTCTGCATTTGATGCCTTGACCAGCACTTCATATTCATCAAAATTATTTACTATATTTCTAGCATTGATGTACATGCAAATATAAAAGCACCTATTCTTACACTTAGTTACCCTAACACTGCCCATGTGTAGATAAACAGCCTATAGTACTAGATTCCATAGTAGATAAATAGACAAATTCTGTATGAATAACAAACGATAAATGACATGTAGCTTTCATGGTTAAATAGACCCCTTCTTCAGCAAAATTCTGAATTTTGCTGAAGAAGGGGTCCATTTAACCCTGAAAGCTACATGTCATTTATCGTTTGTTATTAAAACTTTACTGGATCATACAGAATTTGTCTATTTAACAGCCCATGTGTTTACTTATTCCACAATGATGATCAGCACTCCTTGAAATTCCCAGCACCTTGCTTTTCAGCTTGCTGCTCGTTCAAATACAAGCAGTGAGAGAATCATTTTCACCTCTGACTACAGCTATTGTTAATCTATTATTCTGTGTATCATCATCATCATCAGCCATTTTTCAATCCACTGCAGGACGAAGGCCTCTCCAGCAACATTCCAGTTCCTTCTGTTTTGTGCAATGGCTATCCATTTACTACCCACAAACTTTTGAACTTCATCTGTCCATCTCCATTGTTGTCTGCCAGGTTTCTTTTAGTTCCTCTTGAGTACCATTCTGTTATATTCATAGTCCATCTGTCATCATGTTTTCAAGCTGTCCTGCTCAAGTCCATTTCAGTTCTCTAGTTTTGATAAGTATGCCCTATACTTGTGTTTGCTGCCTAATCCGTGTATTTTCTCTTCTTATCCAACACTCTAATTGCTAATATAATTTGTTCCATTCTTCGCTGTGTAGTTTTCAGCTTACCATTCTTTTGGTTTTTTGATTCTTGATTTTCCTCGATGCATGTTCTAACTCATCAGGTATATCGCATGTGTTGCTAATTTGCAATCTATCTTCCCCACTGCTGGCATCGTTCCCTTGCTCCTTATATAATACTTTATAATAGTCTTTTGCTATTTGAATTATGACTTCTCTGCTATTTACAAGTACACCATCACTATTCTTCAGATTCAGTATCATTTGTCTTTCTGTATTACTGTTCATAACAGCTGATTTAAGTCCTTTGTTTTCCCTTAATGCTTGTCCTCTCTGAGTCTCGTTCTAATGGCTTTGCATAACTCAGTATACTCAATTTTGTCCTTGTTGGTGGTTACCTTGCTCTTCATTTGTTGTCTTCTGTTCAACATAAGTTGTTTCCTTGACTAATTTTTTCTTCTTTGGATTTCTTTTTACCTACAGGTTTCAGGGGCTTTATCACTTTCAGAAAGTTGTTGTATTCCTCATCGATATCTTGGTCCTGAAAAGTCTGCAGAAGCTTAAACTTGTTCTTAAGTTCCAGTACATACTGCTTTTTCTCCTCTTCTGTTATCTCAAAACCTTCATATTATTTACTCGAGTCAGTTTTTTTCCTTTCTTTTCTTACATCTATACTAAGTGTGCATCTTACCATTCTATGATCACTTCCAACATTTACCTTGTTCAGGAAGGTAACATCGTTCACAATATATCTTCTGTTAGTGAGGATGGTCAATTTCATTAGTTGTTAATCCATTTGGGCTTTTCCATGTCCACTTTCTGTTCACCCTTTTTCTTGAAAAAAAAAAAAGGGTTCACTACAGACAATCCTCGTGATTCTGTAAATTTCACAAATCTTTCACCTCTTTCACCAATTCCAAAATTTACTATAGTTTCCCTTTCTGTGCTGTTTTGTCTCTTTCCAACTTTAGCATTGAAGTCCTCCCATAATGATGGTATAGTGAGTTTTCTGTTTATATAGAAGTCTATCAATTTTGGTGTACATTTCTTCAACCTCTTCATCATCATGGCTCGATGTTGTGCATATATCATATCCTTTAGTTTGTACCTCTTATAAATCCTGAGTAATAATCTTGTTATGCCTGGTGATGTAATTTTGAATTCCAAAATGTTGTTTTTTACATCTTTATGGATCAAAAACCAACTTCACCTTCACCTTCTTTTCACCGTTTCAATTGGTGTAAAGAAGATTTCCACTTGATAATCTTATAAGTGATTCATTTCTTCATGTTTCAGCCACACCTATGATATTCCAATCCAATTCACATTTTTTAATTCCTTTTCCAGCTTTAATACCCTCTCTTCACTGATGAGCGATCTTCCAATGTAACAAGCCAAGTCAAGTTCAGTGCAGTTTCTGTGCATGGCGGCCTGGTCATACCCAGAGATTCTTAGCACCCCCCTGCTTCCACTCTGATCCTCTTGCTGCTGTAAGAGGGAGAATGAAAGCAGCTGGGGACTGAGGGTCATTTGTTTCATCGTGTTGTCATAAACTACACATCTTGAACTACGTACCCCCCCCCAATTTAGCATTTTTCCAACCCACTTAACAGTGCCTCGATAACGTCGGCAAATATTCTTGCACCCTTTCTATTTAAATGTATTCCAACCGTGTAGAACTCCTGACAACAAGCACAGACCACGCTGATAAAAATTCTACCACATGAGCCTTGCACAATCTATCCAGGGATGAACTGATTGACAAGGCTCTCATTATAAACTCCCTCCCATTGTGTCTGGACAGAATTGTAGACACTTTCAAATTTAACCCTAACTTGACTTTTTTCAACATAGCCCATTCCTGTTATAAGTAAGTCTGCAGATCTTCTACTCTTAATGTCATCAGTGCCAACACGTACAAAAATATCACCTTTTATGCCCTTAAAAGATAACTGCTGTACAACACAGCAGTTATCTTTTAAGGGCATAACTGCTGTACAACACATGAACTTTTGCTCTTGGAAGGTATACCCTGGTCCTATCCCACCTATCATTTTTGCACAATATACTTCCCATTTCGCTGACAAAATATTCCCAAATCGCAGTGGGAGATGGAAGAAATCACAACATGAAATTATAACTGCAGTGAATAAGATTATGCACCATAATGATTGACAGGTAAGTCAAAATGCCAAAACTGTGTAAGAAATAAAAATATAAACTTTACTACACAACTCTCAGACTGTGAATAAATTCATCAAATTTCCTTACCCATAACTAAAACTTACAAAACAGAAAAACAACTTGTTATAAAATATATTTAAACAATGCTTGGTTTTCCATCTCATACTTAGCAGAAACTAAATAATGTACACACAAAGTATGCATGATACATGACTGCAGCAACAGCAGGTGCAGCGATCGTTATATAAAAAGAAAGATTAAAAAAAAAACAAATAATTTATGCAAAAATGCTAAATAACAATATTTTATTTGAAATATGGCCCAAATTACAATCAGACTTTGTCAACCTCCTACCCAAAGACAGAGGCCTTTTTTTGCCATGTGTATTCCGTAATGGGTTTAGGGGATCAGGAAAGGTGGATGGAACAAGATATGTCCATGGCCTCTATGACACCTCTATGGTCCAGTTAATTACAAAAGACCAAATAACTTTGCCATGGAGGGAAAATAAAGGCTCCTCTATTCTTGACAGATAATACCTTCAAATTCAGTCTCTAACAGGAAAAACACAGACTACTTTCAGTCAGAAAAGATAGCGATGCTATATGACTGCACTAAATTTGCTTAACAATTGCCAAATCACAGGATCACTCATTTTATATATGAGGTGAAAGTTCCTGGACTAATGCAATAAAAAGAACTCAGTGAAGGAGCTCAAAAATGGGTTTTATTTTCATTCAAATTAATCACCATCTGACTGAATGCACTTAATTACACCATTCTAATTGTTTCTGAAAAGAGTCACCAAAGGCACACAGAGATTATAGTGTAAGGTCTAACGGCACCAGGGGTTTCCCCTCATCCCAGCATAGTTTACATTGTCATGTGATACAGTACACTGTACAGGCTAGATATTTAAAAGTGTATGGATATTGTGGTGTGTAGTGTCATGTACCATTGTTCTTCTGGCCATTTAGCCACTGGGACCCTGGTGGGTCCCAACATTGCCCACACTTAGCCCCATGGAGGCAGACAAGGTACACCAGTAATTTGGTTTACTCTGGCAGACCCTGCCACCTAATTTCCTGAGATTTTAGTGGTAGGGCCTTAAAAAAAAAAAAAAAAAAAATTGGGGAGATATTGGTGGTCATATCCGTAAAATGCTGAAATCACTTTCCTTTGAGGGCGGTTTACACCTTGGGAAAGAGGAAGAAGTCCGCTGGTGCCAGATTGGAAGAGTAGTGTGGATGGATGATCTGTAGGATGCGATGTTTTGTCATAAATGTCTTCACAAGTACAGCATGGGTGTGACATTGTTGTGCAACAAGAACCAGCTGCATTTCTCTTGAAATTGTGGCCTCACCTGAGAAATGCACTTCAACAGTCTTTGAAATACTCATAAATAAAACACAGCAGTGGTTCTCCCTTTCATGTACAAATTCCTTGTGAATAACATCCCATTTGTTAAAAAATATGATCAGTATTGTCTTGATCACAGACTTCTGTAAAATTTTTTTTGGGCCTTAGTGATGATTTTGAAGTCCACTGCATACTTTAATGCTTTGTCTCTGGTTCATATTGAAACACCCAACATGCATCTTCAGTGCAACATAATCAAGGAAATTAGTATTTTTTGGTAAGTCTTGATGAAGTCTTTGCATCCTCTCATCTGTGAGGTTGAGTGGCACAAATTTCGCACAATGTTCCTTTTCAAATATGAAAAGGAAAATGCTGGGCACCATTTCAAGCCACCAATAAACAAAGTGGTAGATTCCCAGGATGATGAGAGTCATCTACTATCTAATATTGCCTGGTAACACAGGACAGAGGAGCGGCATTCCTGTGGATGCTACACCTCCATCTCAGCTTACATTGGTTCACACCTGGGTGGTTGTATCTGGTATATTAGGTGCAGTCTTTCAGGACTTGCATTGGGGGGGTTATATACCCCCCCACCACCACCACCATCACAAAAGTGCAAGCAGAGCATTTGTATTTGGTTGTCAAGATTGACCGAACTTCAAAATTCAGTCCGCTTGACCCAGGAGCATTTTAGACTTCTAGGTAGCATGCCCTAGATTGTCATATCTGAAAAACGTCTATGACATGCCTCTGGGACTAAATTGAGAGTTTATTAAACATGATTTGATAAAATCAATAGGAAAATTTTTATCATAAAATTTATTAAGAAGATTATGTAGTTCTTTATTAAATAACATCTCATTATTGTATACTTGGGCAATTCTGACAGTTCGTGTTGACAAAATATTTTAGGATATTAACTGAGATATTCTGAAATTAAAATCTTGCTTTTATCATACTAGATAAAGGATTGTGAATTATCTGTTAAAGTGACATTAAAGTCTAGAAAATTAACATTTTTTAAATCCATTATTTTCTTTACTAAGTTTTAGATCTTGGAGATATATAAAATGTCCTACAGTTTGGAAGGCCATATTCAAAATTACAAAATCATCAATATATCTAAAAGCAATCGTGTATAACTTTAATCATGTATTTAAATGAGAAACTCTAATAATAATTTGTTTATACATATATATATATATATATATATATATATTTTTTTTTTTTTTGTGTTGGTTCAAAGATTTGACACCAGCGTGCACAACAGAAGGCATATAATACCTTCATTTTGATAACGGTTTCATCAGTTCATTATCAAATATATGCAAATGTGGCAAAATATACATAGGGGACACCGGAAGATTTGAAATGTTCAGAGATGAACACAACAAACGTAGCTAAAAGGAACATTAAAGAATCAGAATTGGCAGAATGTGTTAGAATGCATTCAGGCATACAGTCTCCTAGTAGTCCTGCCCAGACATTCAACGAGAAACGCTGCTGATGTCGTGACTCATGAATTGCATTAGGATTTGTCAGACCAAACGTCACAGTTATGAAAATTAAAAATACCATCACGAGTACACCCAGCTTTGTCAGTGAACAAAATGTTGTTTAAAAATTGGGGGTTCAGAACACACTGTTGTTGCATCCATTGGCAGAAGTTCACTCTGGGAGAGTAGTCTGTATTGCTGAGACCTTGTACATGCTGTATATGGTACGGGTACAGTGATTGGCAATGTAAAATTCACCACACATTGATATGACTCGGTACACACTCTTGCAGAGCAACCCTCCTTGTCGAAATTTCTGGATTTTGTTCTATTCTTTCTAACACCCTTTCCTCAACATCAGGTGTTATGCTTCTGGGCCTACCTGCATGTGCGAACTGCCCATGTTCTTTAAGGTGTTAATGTACCCTAAAGAATGTGTGCCTGTTGGGCTGCCTTCGGTGGGGAAATGCTTCTTGGTATAAACGTTACCAGTGCACTCCCATTGGCTTTAAGATACGTAAATTGCATGTCCGCATACTCTCCGTTGCTGTAACCTCTTTGCATGTTGACCATCCTTTGACAAGTACTAGTATGCCTGCTATGTTTCAGAGCATTGAGAGAGGGGGAAAAGGGAGAGAATGAGCATAATCTAACCTAAACAAACAAGTCAGTGGTGAATCCAAACTCTGTACAATATCTTGTAAATTACTCACGTAAGGACCCATGTTTACTAGGCTTTTTTTGCATATTGTAGCCTGTACTGTTCACCTTTAAATAATTGACCATCACTTTTGAAACGCTGTATATTATGTAATGCAGATGTTACAAAATCACATTCATATCATTAAAAATTTAGAGTTTACAGACAATACAAATACTTCTAATATTAATTATACAAAATACAGAATTAAATGAAAGAATATTAACACCCAAACAGTTGTGTGAATAGTGGGCCCTAGTGCCACAGAAGCCAATAAATGTGAACAAAAATAATCAGCCAGAGCAACGTCAATGTTAATTTTAGTATTCTTATTTGATTTCTTTCGATCTACATCATCAATTGTCTTGTTAATGAAGAAGCTTGGTCATAAACAAATAACATGTTTTCAATAAACCTAAATTTAAATTAGTGTGGTCTTTCTGCCTAATTCTGCTTAGGAGTAGCTCATATAATTGAGATGCAGCAACTCGCATCAACATTAGAGCACCAATAACGAAGAACATGGGAGGTTTGTTTTCATAAGTGCAAACAAGGGGCACTTATAACATAACACCAATAACAAGGGAATGGAGCTTTAATTTCTTAAATGTTGTAATCTGCTATTCTCAGTGGTGCCTTAGCAATGGATTGTAATTTCCCCCATCAGCAAATTACGCTGGTGTACAAAACTTAAGAACCAGTCAGGTTTTCACTTGTAGCTTCTCACAGGAGTGGCCTGGATATGGGAAAAGCATACAAATGAACTTCGTGAGGTAAAGAAATGATGAAGGAAACAACACCAAGACAACAATGGAAACAAAACGGTACAGAGGGACTTTATCCAAAAATGGCAACGTAGCACTGGCTGCCATGATACAGATGCATCACTGCCAAAGATGGAACAAAGGGAACATCTGGTCCTCGGTAGGAGACATGGCCACCCTAATGTCAATGCAGGCTTTGAACCACCTGTCCATACTTAGAACAATGTTGTTGATAAGTTCTTGCGGTAACATTGTCCATTCCTCTGTCAGCGCCATCTTCAGCTGGTGAACGTTTTCTGATGGGTATGGACGTGCCGCTAGGCATCTCCCCAGAGAGTCCCATATGTGTTCAATGGATTTAGATTGGGGGAAAACAGGCAGGACAATCCATAAATACAATGTCCTCACTTTCCAAAAGCATATCAACAGTTGCAGTGCGATGGAGTGTGGCATTATCATCCATAAACATGAACTCGGGGCCAATGGCACCTCGGAACAGACGCACATGGGGAAGGATTACCTCAGTACAGTAGCGTGCACCAGTTGCAGTACTGCCTTCCAGTATCTGGAGTTGTGTACGTCCATCCGAGATAATGCCTCTCCAGATGTGAACACCTCGACCGCCATATCGATCCCATTCAGAGATGTTTGTGGGGTGATACCATGTGCCGACCTCTAGCCAGATTAGCTGACATCCAGAATTGCTGCTGAGACTGAATCTACTCATCAGTAAAGAGTACCTTACCCCATTACAGTGCTGTCCAGTCCTTGAGTTCGATGCACCACTGTAAACTGTGTCTCCAATGGACAGTTGTTAAAGGGACACAGCGTACTGCCGTCGGGCAAACAGTGAACCTTTGTGGAGTTGCCTGGGCACAGTAAACTGCGACATCCTGCATTCTGCGCAGCTGGTTTGCAATGGATCCCGCTATCTGGTGTCGGTCCCTCTTGGCCTGTAGGAGTATATAGCGGTTATCACTGGGCGTTGTTTTCGTGGGTGACCACCACTGGTCCTTCGAACAGCTGCACCCGTCGTTCTGAAGGCCAACCACGCACATGAGATGATGATATGGGCGATACCGAACTCTGCAGATACACTCCTCGCACTTCGAGCTTCCCAATTATTCGACCCTGGGTAAAGTCATCCAGATGTTGTCTACTGGCCATTTCGTTGTCTGTAGCAATGTATGAAATCAATTGAACGTCTATAACAATCATGCTCACCATTCAGTAATTTGCACATAACTGCTGAACTACTGCTTTTATCAGTTTATGTGAGCCCTCTCATCACAATTAAAATTTTTACATGTGCACCAGCTTTCTACTGAATGGCCAACAGTTATGCAATTCGCCACAGTCTGGGCTGTTTTGTTTGATTTTGTGGTTGTAACCTTTAGAAATACTGTTGGTCCTTAGTTTTGCACATCAGTGAATTTTACACCTAAAGAAGTGAGGCAAGTTCAAAATATGACCAAATGTGCATGTGTCAACAGCTTTCTTTAAAATTTTTTTTTTAAATTTTTTTTTAAATATAAAGGAATACTGTTCACAAGCGTGTTCATAACAGAATTAAAAATGTAGAGTGGCATTAAAAAGTGAACAATTTTGAACTATTCCTTGCTGATATAAGGCAAGGAATAAAAAGGTTAACTGCATTAATGAACTAAGCTATTAACTGTGATTTTAAAATAAATCAATCTGAAAATTAAACCTTTACTGCACATCCAAATTTCATTTAATAAAAGTCATGTAAACACTTCTTCAGAACCACAAAGCTTGTAGTACTCGAGCTTTCAAAAATTACCTTGTGTAGTTTCAACTCTTTGTAGACTATCCTGCAGATATCAATGTTACTAAGCTTAGCCATTCCTGATATACACAAGGAAATAATTTTAGCAGCGCATCACACTATCAGTGGTGGAACTGTTTGGATATGCAGATGTAGTAGTTCAGGGTGGCACAAGCAGTGGTGAGCTATAGTGGGCTGCCATGGGCTTGGGAGAGCCCATTGTTGGGAAGATAATTTATTTTACAAATGAAATACTGAATTTAATTATTGAGTATCCAGAGCCGGAGCTACGGTGGGGCTAATGGGGCCCCATCCCCACCATTTTAATGGCACAATCAACCAATTATGTATTTTAAAATTGCTTCATTTTTGACTTAATTACAGTTGGACGTCTGTTTAACAAACTTCTTTATAATTTTTTTTTTTTTTAATTACTCTTGGTAATTACATTTAAAATAGTTTCTGTAGAGCGAACGGGTTATGTGAGACAAATTTGTATGCATTGATGTCACCTCTGGCATTTAGGAAATTTAGGTAATTAGAAAGTGCGAATTAAGGGATTACCATTTTACAACATTAGTGGTGTCCGTTAAACCTATGCAGCCCCATCCCGGGAAGTCTCACTTGTTAATAAGCTTTCCACATCCAGTCAGAGGATTAAGAAGATTCCCAACACAGATAGTCTCTGGTCAACCTGTGTTGTGGTTCCCTTTTACTACGACAAACAGTCATCTGTTTTTCTGGAGAAGTGAGTGATCCAAGCTTTCCAGTAAATTTCTCCTGTCAATGCTTTACATTAGCATTAGCAGAGCCATATGATGCAAGAAAGCAAGCTTATGCAGCATCCGCCAAAAAAAAAAAAAAAAAAAATAAACTTCCCATTTCACCCCTCCATTCGTTCCAAATGCCTGTCCAGCTCAGCCTTAAATTTATTTAGGCTATCAACTTACACAACAAAAGATGGAAGTCTGTTCCACCAATCAATCACCTGCTGGCTAAAAAAAAAAAAAAAATTTCACACATCTATTCTAAAACTGTCTTTCCTCAATTTGAATCTATGCCCCTCAGGTTCTTAATCTGAGCAAGAGAAAGAATCCCATCAGCATTGGTGCCTGCTGAATCCATTCAAGGTCTTATACACATAAATCAGATCACCTCGCAGGTGCCTAATTCTTCAGGTGCTGCAATTTGCAGAACTTAAGCCTTTCTTGGTAACAGCATCCCCTTTGTTCCCCTAACCAATCTTGTTGCCATTCTTTGTACTTGTTCTAGCAACTCTACACCCTTCCTAAAATGAAGCCTACAGACCTGTACAAAGTACTCTAGGTGTGGCCTGACCATTGCCTTGTACAATGGGATAATCACCTCCTTGTTCCTGCTAGCAAAATTCCTATATATCATTGACGAGACTCCATGACCTGCTCTGGCAGTCCATCTGCACTTATCAGCGAACTTCATATTTAACTGCACAATTACCACGCGCCCAATTATTTTTCATTCTCCACTTCCCTAAGTGTAGTACCACATAATTGATACGTTTATCTTGGGTTACTGCTACCTATATGCAGTACTTTTGCATTTGTCAATGTTAAACTTCATTTGCCACTTTTCAGCTGATTTTTCTAACTTATCTAGATCTTGTTGCAGTAGTATACTGTCTTTACTGTCGTTAACAATACTGCCAACCTCTGTATCAGCTGCAATCTTGGACATTAAACCTGATATACCTTCAACAATATCATTGATGAATACACAAAACAATGGGCCCAGCACCAAACACTGTGGAACTCCATTAATAACATTAGTTCATGAAGCACACTGTCCATTGATTACCACTCTGTTGTCTCCCACTCAACCATCCCTTTATCCATTGTAGCAACTTACCCTTAATGCCATTACTCTCCAATTTGTACAGCAGTGTTCCATGTGCAACAGTATCAAAAGCTTTCCTGAGATACAAGTACAGTAAACCCCTGCTATTTGCGGGGGTTACGTTCCTGAGAAATGTCGCGAATACTGAGTTATGGCCCCCATAGTAATAAAGGGGTTCCGTTCCAAAGTATGAAATTTATAAGAAAAACTAGTCTAAAATTTTGTCTATGTATGTATTATATGTACCTTCATAATATGACTATGTACATAGACAGTACATAGTGAAATGCAAGCATAAGGCATCGAAATGAAAATAAGAAACAATTTAATATTAAATGTAATATTTATTAGAAATTTCAAACAAATCTTTCAAACCAGCACCTTTGCTAGCAAAAAAACTTATCCCGCCACTGCTATCACCACAGTTTCACTAAAGAGTTGATAAAGGAGTTTTGCCTTTTCACGAATGATAAGTGAACTTAATGGAATTTTATTTTGAGTTCAGTCTTCTATCCACAGATTTAAAGCTTTTTCCATTTTTTCTAATTTAACATCACGAGTTACAGAGCAAATTTTTGAAGCAATTAGCGCGTTTTCAAGGACACTACGGCGGATTTTTCTTCCAATTTTTTGATTGATCGTACTGTTGACTCATTGATTTTATGTTTTGCCACTTTCACCATTAGAAATTTTATTCACTAATGTCATCACCTTCTTTGATATTTTCACATTTCTCCTGTTATTCGTATCCATATTTTTGTAGGGGTTAGAAAGAACTGGTCCACAATAAAGTCACTTTCCTCCGTTAACACACTCGAAAAAGTCTGTTTTACACCACAAAACGGTAGATTTATCATTTTTGTAAGCATATCAATTTATAAATTTATTCAATTTATAAGCGTATAAATTAAAAGCAAATGACGAAACCTTCCATGACAAGCGCATAACACATACTGAACAAGGATTAGCGAGAAACATCAACGCTCGCGATTTTGTCTCCCCTCTTCCCCACCCCACCCACCCACTGAGCACTGTTTAGACTGGGAAAGAATTTTAGCCACGCCCTGCTAAAAATATAGCAATTTTTAGCAGGGCCATGCTGAGGGTGAGGCAAACAAGGCTCTTGCCCCAAGTTAAAAATTGAAAGGGGTGCCAAAAGAAAAATTAAATAATTGCCAATGTTGCCATCATTAAAGTAGGTGACAATTTTTCATTCTTGCCTCTGGTACTAAAATGGCTTTGCACGGCCCTGATTTTTAGAATAAATTTTTCTTGAATAGTCGTATAATAATTTTTTTCATGTAATCGGTGATTTTTGTGTGCCTTCTCTGGAGAGTTTGTTTTTTTATGTAATATTTGTTTTTATATTGTAGAATGTTTTGTGATAGTTTTTGTTATTTGTGATATTGGAAATATTTCATCTTATTTTTTTTATTCGCAACATTAAAACTTTATCATGAAAAAAAAATGTATCCGTTATACACCGGTGAGCCAAAACATTATGATCACCTACGTAATATGATGTTGTTCCTCCACGTGCATCCAAAACAGCTCGTACCTGGTGAGGCATGGACGCTACAAGATTTCTAAATATGTCTTGTGGTATCTGTTACCAACACGTAACCAGCAGATCCTTTAACTCCTGTAAGGTCTGTGGTTGAGATGCCACAGATCGGAGTTACCTGGTCTGCCTCCATGAGGCTAAATGTGGGAATGGCGAGTCCCAATAGGGACCAAACGGCTAAATGGCCAGAAGAACAATGGTACATAACACTACACATATACATAGCCCACACACTTTTATATATCTCTGGCCTTAACAGTGAACTGTGACACCCACAATGAAAATTACACGGAGATGGGGGGAACCCCTGGTGCCATTAGACACGAAAACACTTTACCTAAATATCATTATCATTGCTGACCAGGTACACCCTTTCGTGGCAATGGTCTTCCCCTATGGCGGTGCCGTCTTTCACCAGGATAATGTGTCGTGCCACACCGCCCGGATTGTTCGAGACTGGTTTGCGGAACATGAAGAAGACTTCCAGGTATTGCCCTAGCCTCCAAATTCTCCAGACATCAATCCCATCGAGAATCTGTGGTTTGTGTTGGAACAGCAACTCTGATCTGCGGCATCTCAACCACGGACCTTACAGGAGTTAAAGGATCTGCTGGTTACTTATTGGTACCAGATAGCACAACATTTATAAATCATATGGCGCCCATGCCTTGCCGGGTAGGAGCTGTTTTGGCTGCACGTGGAGGGCCAACAGCATATTAGGTAGGTGGTCATAATGTTTTGGCTCATCGATGTATATTTGCAATTGCAATGTATCTAAATGTCTCTAGAAAACAGCGTTGATTATAGTACCAATCTTGTAGTTGAAATGACATACGCAGCTGCTATGGCCACTTAACAATGGAATGTTACGAAAATGAGAGACGAAAAAATAGATTGTTGACAAATATTTGAATTGTTGCAGTCATATGACAAATACTTGTATTGTTATAATCATACTTACTTCAGGAAGTATGATTATGATGTCATACTATTCAAAAATTCTAAAAAGTTAGAACTCGAGATACTGTCCTATCCAGGTATCATCGTAAAAGGAGAGGAATTGATAACCAGGATGACTCGAGATACCATACTAGTCACGAAAAATGCGTTATGGGCTCTAATCACACTATTAGTGAGTGCTCGGCGCAGACTAGTAGTAGTGTGAATGTGGGAAGCACCTCTGGAAGAAGCCGCAGATGACATTACTTCCGTGACCAATCAGATATACTCAGCAGGAATCCCCAAGGATATTTCAATGGTACATAACACTACACATCAAAAAGTCCACAAAACTGAGAGCTCGTTGTTAAAATATTCACAGTTCACCACTGGGCACAAGGGATCTTCATTAATGATGTTAGCATGCTTACTTACTATGGCAGGGATATATATATATATATATTTTTTTTTTTTTTTTTTTTTTTTAATTTGAGTATGTTTTCTCATGTATAGTAAAATATAACTGATATTATAAATTTATTGAGTTTAATATTTAGTGTGTTGGCTTTGGTTTCATTCAAATAAAACCAGATCCTATTAATAAACTTAATAGTCCCCATTTATAAATTCTACCCATCACCCTACATGAAAAGTCACCACCATGGTTCTTACTACCCAACTCCTCACTTCCCCACTTTTATTGTTATATAACATATCAAGTTCAGAGCAATAATAATAGGGGCATGATAATATTAAAAAAATTTCCTTCCTAGTATTACATAGCATATCAGATACAGAGTGAAAATAGCAGGCAAGTACATGACAACGTAAACAAAATATTAAAAAAAATAAAGGCAAAAAAGTAATAATTGACAAGTATGAAAAATATTCATTTCCTGCTAACATTAATTTTGAATTCTCCTTCTTTTGTACATTTCTCTGTCACTTTCCTTTCTTATAGTTTACGACCGCAGTGACCTGCAGCTCAACCGTGCTGAGCTTATGAGAAGGTTCCATATCTTCCTCAATGCTTCCTGCTTTCATTCTTCATTATTAGCACGCACACACGCACACACACCTTTTCCTATTCAGTTCTTCAATTCCTCTCTTCCTTTTAGCAGTGATGATAAAATAATTCTTCAAACTCATAATACATATTACACCTATAGACATTATTTGAATGCAGGATTTATTTTACTCGTAACATATTTAAGTTTAAATAGTAATGTAAAAATATTTAGTAAGCAATACAACTTATACTCACCAACATCATGAATAAATTTTTCTATCTTTGTTTGCATACCCCAATATCTGAACTCTACACGACATAATTTATAAGCACACATAATAGCTTTACCATCTGGAAGAGGCATATCTTTTTCTTTACAACACTCCCAATAATCATCTATCCAATTTTCAGCCAATGGACCTCTTTCTGTTTTTGCAGAGATAAAATACTTTGGGTCTTCCTCCTTCTGATAATCAGATCCATACAACTGATCTTTAACTACATCAATCATATCTAAGAAAAAATAATAATATAGCTTATCTTTAATTACATAAATTATATTTAAGAAAAATATAATAGTTATAAAAAGAAAGTTTCATTTATTTTCTTGAATTAAACAAATTACTGAAAAAGAGCATGACCCAAATTAAACTTAGCATATTCTAACTCAAAAAAAAAAAAAAAAACCAGTCATATGATTCAGACCATATTTAATATATGCACATTGTGAAACTATGAAAGTGATATTCCGAAAATTTAAAAATATATATATATACACAATTAAAAAAATCCTTTCATTTTATATCACAGTTATTTGGTATGTAGCATAATAAATATCATAACAGAATAAAAGGAATGATTATGAATATGTTGTTCAATGCAGTGAACAATGTTATTAACAACAATCTGAAATCTACTGACAGCATGCAATTCAAAGACCATTTTTTCAACAAGATCGAGAAACAACGGCTGACATTCATATTGTTGTTTTAAAATTTTTGGTGTATTCACTACTTTGGTAGCTGTTAAGTCATATTCTTGATCACATAGGTCTAAATAAATGTGTGTTCATGGGTCAATTTGCATATTGCATGGGAAGAAAACCTGGAATAACTCATGAGGTGGACCTACTTCCTCTGCAGAAGATGAATAACCATAGTCTTAGGGCTATACTAGACGAGCGCTTGAAGCATGAGTGTCAGATGGCATGGAATGCCTCCAAAACAGGAAACTACATGTAGCGGCTCCTCTCGTTTCGACCTAGACAATGCTCCTAATATTTCAATGGATATCACCAGAAAACCACTTTTTCTATTTCCAGTTTCCAAATGGATGTTGTTCAATTTCAATACACTTTGCCTTTATTTCTTTGCTGGAGTAGTCTTTTAATGACACATATACAAGGGAAGCCTCCTTTACACCTCACAAATAAACTCCTTTTTGTCAAATATCGTCTTCCCCAAAGTATAATAAACAAACCAATTAAGGCCAACCACCCCATGCACAGGGAGAATGTCTCTCGGGCTATGCAAACGCCAAGGCGTTCAAGCTTGCAATGGCTCCAAAGGCACTGGCAGATGTTTTGCAACAGCAAAACATCTGCCAGTGCCTTTGGAGCCATTGCTTTGACAGATGTTTTGCAACAGCAAAACATCTGCCAGTCTAGAAATGCCCATCTAGTTTGCATGCCTTTATCCTCTGCTTCCTGTAAAATTGGGGACTGGAAGGCGTCACTGACGAAAATGCCTTTAAGAATTCTTATCATCTCTGATGGGATACATGAACACAATCTTGCTTCATAAGGATGTATCACACTCCGTGGACTGCTTCCCTTAGCAATAATATTAAAGGCTCTGACATGGCAAATTAGCACAAAATCAGGGCCTTTAATCTATAGGTTAAAGGCCCTGACATGTCAAAAGAACCTGTGGCTTGAAATTTCATGATCATGGTTCTCTGCCTCTTCACATTAAAAAAACCTGGGCAATATTCCCATAATTCTTTAGCTACACTGTTCTTGTTTCAGAATATATAATCTTTCTTTTATAAACTTGTTCTTTACATGCAAAACTCATGCCATTCTTCCCTTTAAAACCTAAGATATCGATCCAGAAAAAGTACTGATAACGTTTTTCGATGAATGGGAGTCACAATTTTCTTAATTAAAATAGTGGGTTATCATATAAACAGCAAGGTCAACCTGAAGAATTCATAACAAATAATAAGTTAACAAAATATTAACTTATTTTTAATATTGTAAATAAACTTTGCACATGGGCCACACGTGCACCATGCCAAATGCTATCCAAATCACAAAACTGCATGCTTTCCATACGTGCTTGAATAGGCTAACAAGGGAAATGCATTACTGTGTCATCTGATTTATTTTAATCTTTGCAATGATAAATATTCCTTAAATGAAGCAAAATTACCAAGACACCTCAAAGAAAATATGCTTTTCTCCTCATCAATATGTGTAGTTCACCTCTTCATATCAGTTCTCATGGTCCAGGAGTTAAAGCAAATTTTACCAATCCAGAGGATGTAGGTTCAATACTCACCTATATTAAATATATATTTTCTTGTTTCTAAATTTTCATTTCACCATTTACTTTCCTTTACAAGTTTAGTACTAAATCATCATAAAAACAAAATAATAGTGAATTATGTATTTATTTTACAGTGGCATAAAAAGCACATGTGGGGGGCTCAGCGCAAAACTCAATTATGAGGTGGCTATCATTAATTTTTTTTAGTCTGATATAAGAACGTTGAGGGTGTTTACTTCAACTTTTGGCTGATAGAGGGAAAGGGGCACTGCCCCAGTTCTCAAATAAAATATTGCCTCCAGTATTTTAATCTCAATCAACAGCAAAACTATAAATTCTGCACCCCCACCATGTGCTCTGTCAGGCTCTCTGCCTCTTCCCCTCCTTGCGGTATACTGAGTACAGCTCACAGCTCAGATGATGTTGCCAAGATTTTCTGGAGAGAAAGCAAAAAAAGGTGGACCGTTTGTCAGTATAAAGTCTGTCTAAGAAACAAGAGCTTTGGCACTTGGTGTTGGTAGAAATACAGTGGCAAAATATGCTTCATTGAAAGAACTGTCACACCTGGAAAACGATGGAAACGAAACAAAACAAGCAGTAATATAAATATTACATTAAACAGTTTACTCAACCTTTTAAAAGCAGAGAAATAGACTTCAATGGTGGTCACACATTGCTTCATAACATTCTAAAAGAAATTTGATTTACATGGCAGAAACAAACAGAAAATCTTTATTAGCATTAGCAGAGGCATATGATGCAAGAAAGCAAGCTTATGCAGCATCAGCAAAAAAAAACAAAAAAAAAACCAACTTCCATTTCACCCCTCCGTTCCTTTTGAAATACCTGTCTAGCTGAGCCTTAAATTTGTTTAGGCTATCAACTTTCACAAGGGATGGAAGTCTGTTCCACCAACCAACTACCCACTGGCTAAAGGCAAATTTCCGCACATCTATCCTACATCTGTCTTTCCTCAATATGAATTTATGCCCTCTCAGGTGATTATTCTAAGCAAGAGGAAGAATTCCATCAACATTGAGCATGCTCAAACCATTCAAGGCTTTATACACCTCTATCAGATCATCTCACCGGTGCCTAGTCTCCAGACACTGTAATTTGCAAAACTTAAGCCTTTCTTCGTAAGAGCAACCCTTTGTTCCATTCACTAATCTTTTTGCCCTTCTCTGTACTTGTTCCAGCAGCTCTACATCCTTCTTCAAATGAGGCTTCCAGACCTGTATACAGTACTCAAAGTGTGGCCTTACCATTGCCTTATACAAGGGAATAATCACCTCCTTATCCCTGCTAAAAAAATTCCTGTATATCATTAACAAGACACCATGAGCTACTCTTGCAGCCCGTCTGCACTGCTCAGAGAACTTATATCTGCCTGCACAATTACCCACAGGTCCTTTTCATCCTCTACCACTGTCAGTGTAGTACCACAGAGTTGATACGTTGCTCTGGGGTTGCTGTTTCCCATATGTAGTACTTTACAGTTGTCAATGTTAAACTTCATTTGCCACCTCTCAGCCCATCTGCTCAACCTTTCCAGATCCTGTTGCAGCAGCATAGTGTCCGTAGTGTACTTAACAATCCTGCCAACCTTTGTATCGTCTGCAAACTTGGATATTCAGCTTGATATACCATCATCAATTTCATTTGTAAATACAGAAAACAATAATGGACCCAACACTGAACCCTGAGGGACTCCACTAATAACATCAGTCCACGATGAGCAGTGTCCACTGATTACCATGCTCTGTCTTCTCCCCCTCAACCATCCCTTTATCCATAGCAGCAATTTGCCTTCAATGCCACACTGCTCCAATTTCTGCAGCAGTCTTCCATGTGCAAAAGTATCAAAAGCCTTTCTAAGATCCAAATATAGAATATCAAAGTTTTTCCCTGCATCCAGTTCTTTTGTGACTGCATCATAGTATCCAATAAAATTGGTCAGGCAAGAATTTCCCCTTAACAAAACCATACTGCATCCAAGTTATAACTGAAGTCTTGTCTAGATGATCTTGCAGTGCTTCTTTAACCAGTGCCTCCATTAATTTTCCTGGAACAGAAGTTAAACTCACAGGTCTATAATTACTTGTGTCAGCCTTTGATCCTCCTTTGTGAATTGGGGTCACATTTGCACATCTCCAGTCTATGGGTACCTCCCCTGAGTCCAAAGCAGCTCTCAATAATTATGGCTAAGGGTTAGATTACTTCCTTTGCTGCCTCCTTTATTATAACTGTATAGATCCCATCCACCCCAGGTGCCTTTTTTTATGTTTATCCTCAATAATTTCTCCTCCACTTTCCTCTCAGTTATTACAAAATCATCTAGCTCACTGCCAGAGTTTACTTCACCTCTGGCATTCCCCTTCCTGAATAATTCCTCATGTGTGAATGTAGATGCAAAATACTCGTTTAGTTTGTTAGCCACCTGAGCAGGATCCTCAACTGTTGAACCATCAATATCCAGTGTACCAATCTGATTCATCCCCTTCCTTCTAGAGTTTACATAAGTAAAGAACTCTTTGCTGTTTTTCTTTGCATCCTTTGCCAAAGATTTCTCATAATCTGCCTTTGCCTGCCTAATCTCCTTTGCGACTTGATTACAGACCAGCTTATATCTATCATAGGCTTCCATGTCACCCATCAATTTATATGTATCCCATGCATTTTTCTTCTCTGCCATATGTCTCATTAGTTCATCTGACATCCATTTAGTCCTAAATGTAAAGCCTAGTAGCTTCCAAGATAAGTTCTTTGAATGCTTCCCATTTTGAATTTGCTGTTGGTAACATCATTAGTTGGTCCCACTGTATAGAATTTAAATACTGTCTCAGACCATCATAGTCACCTTTACGAAAGCAAAAACCCTTCCCTTTACCCCTGATCGTAGTTACCTCTTTGAGTAAATCCCACTTCAGCACACTGGTCACTGCCACCTAGTGTTTCCTTTATTTGCAGATTCTTAATGCATGAAGAATCACTACTGATAATCAAATCAAGAGTATTCCTCCCTCTAGTTGCCTCCCGATCATGCTGATGTAGAAAAACAATCATCCAATAAATCCACAAAAGCCTTTCTAGTGTGTGAGTGACCAACCCACAAATTCCAGTCTATATCTGGGAGATTAAAATCCCCATTATAAGACTGATTTCCTGGCCCACTATTTCCCTGTACAGTTTCTTATTATACTCAGAGTCATTAGGCCTATAGCACACTCCTACTCTCAATTTTGATCTCCCAATGCTTATGTCACACCAAACTGACTCGAAACTGCACTGTCCAGCAATGTCGACTGGCTTCACTTCCTTGGATTTTATTTGTTTCTTAACTAATAGCATAACTCCTCCTCCCTTCTTTTTCTGTCTTATCCTTTCTGTACACATTGTACTCCCCAAATTCCAGTTCCTTATATCTGTGTGACACCACGTCTCTGATATCCCAACAATATCTGCCATTGTTGTTTTGATCAATACCTCAAATTCATCAAATTTATTTACCAAACTCCTAGCATTGGTGTACACGCAAGCATATTATTGAACATGCTGATATCATAGTTGCCAGATGATGGTATTTACAACGAATTAAGGAAAACTTAGAATCAGCAAACCACATCCTATCATATATCTTAATGAAATGGATAGTTATAAACTATCCATAGTTATAAACTAACTATCCAACTTTCTTGGATAGTTATAAACTATCCAAGAAAGGGCTGGCAAGACTATTTTACAAATACTCATCTTAAAGCAAGTAATACAGTGAAACATGTGCCATGTTTCACTGTATTACAGGTAGGGGTGAAAATAGGTGAATTGCAGGTCCCTGTTCACTGTTCTGCTTGAAAATTCCACGAACTCTGAAAGTTTCCAGCAGTGGCTTGTCAATCAATTAATACTGAATTTTCCAAAACAGGAGTATTACCGTGATGGACAACACTCCTTATTACTCACAGCAAGTTAGCAATAGTAGAGGCATACGACGCAAGAAAGCAAGCTTATGCAGCTCAGCCAAAAAAAAAAAAAAACACCCTCCCATTTCACTCTTCCATTCATTCCAAATGCCTGTCCAGCTCAGCATTAAATTTATTTAGGCTATTAATTTCCACAACTGGCTAAAGGCAAACTTCTGCACATCTATCCTACAACTGTCTTTCCTCAACTTCAGGAAAGTTAACTAAGCCCTTACAACTACGGGGAAGTAAGACAACATCATATCCTGGCTTTGTCGTCACAACTTTGCTTATCCTTGAGATGCTTAGAAGCAAGAATTACTTTTTCTGGTGAATGAGAACAAGGTTGAAATGAAGTACAGTCTGTCCTCGTATAGCACGATAGTTGTGTTCCTAGAAACCCTCGTGCAATGCAAAATCGTGCAATATAAACAACAGGCCCTATGGGAAAAGTGGGGTTAGGTGCCGACCACCCAAGATTGAACACACATTTGGAACCAAAACACAATAAATAATCGGGTAATTTTAATCGTTATAAAATACTTACGTATTTTATAACAATTAAAATACGTAATAATAATATAATATATTTTTATTATAATATAATAAATATTTTTATTATTTATTATATTATAATAAAGTATTTTTAGTATTTTTTAATACTAAAAAGTATTTTTTACGAATAAAATACGTATTTTATTCGTAAAAAATTTATTATATTAAATAAAATAGTCGTAATAAAATGCTTACATATTTTATTACGACTATTAAGTAATAAAATATTGCTAATGCTTTTGCTTCTATCATAAGCAAACTTGTTTTTGTTTGATTTTCTATCCAGATGGCAGCCGTTCCATCTCTTCCAATTCTTGTGTCTTAATCTAATGGATTTTAATTACACTTTCAGTTGTTCCCGCTATGAAAGTTGTTTTTTTTTTCTCCGCATTCTTTGTAATTCTCGGCGTTGCCTCATTTAGGTCTGTAGCATGTGCAATATCACATGGTCTTTCATTTCGCTCAAAGCGTTTCACAATTTCATATTTTTTCTCTATCGACAGAGGCAGACTGGCCATAAGCCTTACCCGGGAAACACCGGTGGGCCGGAGGCTGGTGTGATTTTGGCCATAAACATAAAATAAGAAATTTTCCCGGGTAAGAATTTTTGACCCAGTCCGCCTCTGTTTATTGATATTGCTTTTTTTTTTTCTCTCTCTCTCTGAATCTGCAGTGTCTTCGCCAGGACGCTTCCTTTTCACACCTTTTAAGTATTTTACTAATTTTTAGGGAATAAAGCGCAATTACAAAACGAGGAGGCACGCTTGATACACATAAACAAAGCTGCGTGTGTGTAGCAACTGAATAAACAACACCGTAAAGGTTGAGATACACTATTAACACCTCACATTTTACTAAAGCACATTTCTAGGGGTGACTACCATAAAACAATAAAAACAATTTCCAGTTGTGTTTCTGCTAGTGGAATCTGTTATATACTGGTAGTAAACTCCATCTAATTGCATTTACGATTATATCGATAGCTGGAATCGTGTTGGTTTTTACATTACTATGGTGAAATGTGTTTCCCCTTCACTGATATGAAACACAAATACATTTTCAGAATCTTCTTCATTCCTATCGTGTTGCGTTCGGTTGGGGTAATTCCACGTTCGACTGCCATTTCTTGTAAACACAAAGGCGAATCGTGGATAAGCGAATTCGGTTCGTGTTATATAAGATAACGTTCCCCTATTTATAAATCGTGTATGATCGAATTCGTGTAATGTAAACACGTGTTATACGAGGACCGACTGTAGTATGTAACTGACAAAATATTGAAAGAACATGGTCATTCCATTCTATGTCTGCCACCATACCATTGTGACATTTGTTAGGCAAAGACTAAATATTATTGATGAAAAGTGAATATG
The DNA here is from genome assembly GCF_048544385.1 of Mastigoproctus giganteus. Taxonomy (NCBI): domain Eukaryota; kingdom Metazoa; phylum Arthropoda; class Arachnida; order Uropygi; family Thelyphonidae; genus Mastigoproctus; species Mastigoproctus giganteus. The sequence goes on from NC_143579.1 coordinate 166,005,461, forward strand.
TCATATAATGAAAGGAATGTAAAAATGATATGGCAAGAAGCATTGAACAATGTATTTGCTGACAGATGAGTTGAGTGTAAGGCACATAAGAGATATTGAGGAAAATTACTGGCATAAGGATTGTGTAATCAAAGAGAATAACTGATCCAATTATACTTTCGATAAATGATGTTGAAGATGAAACATATGAATGCAGTGAAAAATTTGATACTTCATTTGAGCCCATATAGAACCTCTAACATATATTCATAACATCATCTGAACAGAATTAAACCAAACTGCCCTTTTCAGGGCCATTATTTCCTGGAATAGAATCAAACCAAATCAAAATGTAATTTTTTTTTTTTACAAAAATAAATAACTATTTCACAGTAATTTCTTATATGCTAAATTATCATTAACTTATTTAATCACAATTTTAAACTCTTTCAACCCAGAGGATGTAGTGCAATTCAACAGTCCCCCACTTCAGGAAAAAAAAAAAAAAAAAAAAAAAAGAACATTAAAGTACAATGCAACTTTATAAAAATGATGACAATTATAGTATATTAATGACACACAAGTAATTATTAACATCATATACCACATGTTTCATATATAATAACGTACACTAAGAGATTATTAACCTCTTATATTTATCATTTCAAAATTTCTACTTTCATTCATAATAATTTAAACATGGTTGTTGATTCAAATTTTCTAAATACTAATTCATTGGAGAAAGTGTGCTTATTTCATTCATACAGGTTTAAGCATTTTTGCGCAAAGGAAAGAGAAGGCAACCAATTTGCCTCTCCTCTAAAAGTCTGAAGTAAAAGTGAACAGACTTTAGGGTGTGTGGTTAGGATTATCTACTAGGTAAACAAACAAGCTGTGTGAGGTCATCAGTAACTGCAAAATCTTCAGCCTCTCTACCAGCTGGGTCTGCACAATTAGAAAAGTGAAGCTAACCAAAGTTGTGAACATTAAAATCACTAAGAGAACTACCTCACTATTAGGAAAGTCAGACTGGACAGAGCAGAGTAAGATTTCAAAGAAAAGAAGTCAAAGCGTTCTAAGCAATTAGTGAAGTTCTGAGAATGATGGAGGCAAAAAGTGACCGAATGCGGTAGAAAGATTAAGTCAGAGAAGATCAAAAAGAAGACTGAGTTACAGTCTGATACATATGCACAAGTGCCACCTCTCAAACAAAAGTAATCACAGAGTGATTACATCAACTGAGTTGAGTATTTGTTGAGACAACCAATAATTGAGACCATCAGAAAAATAAAAATTAGGCAGGGCTTGACAGACTATGTGGTAATGAACCTTTGCAATTGGACCAGAGACCAGATATTTGTGAAATAAATGAGAAAGTTTTTGAAAGGTTTAGATTTTTTCACAGACAAGTTTGTTCTCTTAATTCAACTATTTTTGATACATTCAGTACATAAAATAAAAGTAAGGAGATATACAGTATGAATTAATGAAATTTTAGGAAATTGTGTACACATAGCAAGAATATGCCCAGAAAATTGCGTGATGTGGCCTCAACAATGCCCTCTGCTTATACACAAGCTGATCTGATTGCCTAGGGTATTACCAACAGGTTCGGTCCAGTGGACCATCTAGCAGCCATCCTGTGAACTCCATTTTAGAACTGTACCCTTGGAATGTATGGAATACTGGATCTTTCAACGATACCCATTGTAACTTCAAAAGTAATCACTCATACTCCATGATGGAATACACGGGGATTAATTTTGTTTTGGAAGCTAAATATGAGTTTCATCTATTACAGCCTCCAAAAAGCAAAATGATGGTGTTGGATCAAATGATGAGTCATCTACCAACTTGTGCTGCCTGTGACAAGGGAGGGCTGAGGGAAGCATTCCTCTGTGATGTGGATGCCACACCACAACAGCTGCTCACATTCATTCACACCCGGGTGGTCACTTTCAATACACAATTTCATTGTTTCATGGAGCTATAAATAGGGTTACCAACAATCCCATCATTGTAAAGGTGCAAACAGAGCAACTGATTGTTACAGACTGATTGGATTTCACTTAAATTCAACCATTTGGGATCTGAATATCAATTCCCAGGTAGCTGGCCTTTCAATCCTGAAACAACTGTGACAAGCCATAGAAACTACATGAAGTGGATTGGCCCCCCCCTTCCTTTTTTATCATTTATCAAAAATTACATAACTCTTTAAACCACAAAAAACTAATGAATATTTAATGAAAGATCTGTAGAGAATTTGCTAAGTAAGATCCTTTTAAATAAAATTAGACGTGCTCTCGCTCTCTCTCTCTCTCTCCCTCCCTCCTATTTTTACACTCAGATAGCTGACATATTCAACACATCTGTAGAAACAGTACTCTGAGAAAATCAATCCTAATTTTAGATATGCTAATACTGAATATGACCTCAGTTTTTGCATAACATGAACAGTTTATAGGATCAAACAAAAAGTAAATATGCAAAAATACAACATAAGCTTTATTAAGAATATACAGGGTGTCCCAAAAAAAGGTGTAACCAATTTTAAATGTTTGCAACAAATGTAATTTTAATGATAGAAACACAAAACCTGCGCTAAACGCGAGAAAAACAGTTGAAGTTTTTACTGACATTCAACATGTACACCACTTGTCACACGAACAATATCTAATCGGTAATAAAGTTCATCCCATGTTTTTTAAAGGATGTCACGCTTAATCATGGTAATTACATTTGTAATCCTGTGCTACGATGTCTGCAACAGGGGTCTTGTAGACGGCCTTTGATGAATCCCCATAAGAAGAAATCACAAGGGCATAAATCTGGTGAATGTGGTGGCCACGCAATGGGACCATCATGCTCAATCCAACGGCCAGGAAACTTGTCATCAAGAGACCTCCTCACACTCAAAGCCCAATGTGGTGGCGCTCCATCCTGCTGAAAAATAACCCCATTTGGCAGTTCATCCAATTGAGGATACACAAAGCTCAAGCATGTCCTGGTAATTATCCGCTCTCACAGTCGCTCTTTGAAAAAAAAAAAAAAAAAAAAAAGGTCCAATAACAATTATATTGTCTGATCAACCATGATGCCACACCACATATTCACCTTTGGGTTATCTCGCTGATACTCCAGCACGCAGTGTGGGGTTTTCAGTCCCCCTAAATTCTGACATTTTGCTGAACCTGCGTTTCAGACCAGGTTTCAATAAACCACTCCACTATCTGTGCTTTGGTCACGGGCTCCATTTGTTACCTCTCTACTTAAACTTCAGGACAACTGTCACAATCTGCAAAAGAAAAGAACGGATTATTGAAGTAAAAACTTCAACTGTTTTTCTCACATTTAGCGCAGGTTTTGTGTTTCTGTCATTAAAATTACATTTGTTACAAACATTTAAAATTGGTTACACCTTTTTGGGGCACCCTGTATAACTTCTGTACAGAATAGAAGTACAGGTCGACCATCACTAATCTGGTTCTACTGCTAATTCAGATATAATTTCCACGAACGTAATTTTAAATTTCCTGGGTCAGCACACCGTCCTGCCACTACTGTTTTGGTGGCATTGGTTCCAGCATCAGCTTTTTGTGCAAACTAGTAAACACTGGCAAGCCATTCCCACTTGTTTTTCTGCATTTATTATTATAACCTGCTCACACTCACATTTAGCCCAAGCCATGGTTCCAATGAATAAAGGAAGTGCCTCTTGTGGTGTAAAGTGCAAACACCGTACATTTTCCATAACAGATAATGTTGAACTACTGAAAAAACTTGACAGCGGGTGTGTCAGTGAGAAGTTTAACTCTGCTTAATTGTAAATTCTAGCAATTTCTCTCAGTTCCTCTTATTTTAGTAATTTTCTTTTAGCCATTCCTTTTTAGATTTTTTTTTTTTTTTTTTAAAACACACTTGTACAAACTAGCAGAAAAACACAACACAATATGACAGATAACACAGCGTGCTAAAGACCTTGTTTTCACAAAAATCTCTAACAATATTGACAAACTTATTGCAACGTTTGAGAGTTTATTTTATCGCAATTAGTTTTATTGCAGTGCTTGGCATGCATGCAATAAACTAATCAAACAACCTTCATATGTATGTGTAATAGCGTCACATGTATGTGGCTAACACGGCTTCTCAAGAAATAAAGTAACCTATCGGGCCAAGTCAGCCACATATGTGACATAAAAAAAAAAAAAAAAAAACACTTTTTTTTTTTTTTTTTTTTTTATATCTTAAGCCAAAAAAATAACACTGACATTGCAATATTTATTTTAGAATTACTAATCAAATTATATGCTAAATATTTTTTGGCCCCGGGGAATTCATTTTCACCCCATGAGAAATAAATATTGTTATTTTGTACGTTTAATACAAACCTTAGCACAGCTGTCCGATTATGACCCCTATTATTGCCTCTGGCCACCCAGTTCCCTGCTGCCTGAAGGATGGCACTGACTTGTTAGAAATTATTTTTGTGTAAACAAAACCAGTTTATAGTAGCTGTAACCTAAGTGCACTTTGAAAAACATCATGTTAAATTACCAAAAGAATAAAAACAGTTTTTCGAAGATGTTTACGTACACTCCCTCGCTCTCCACAGGATTAAGGTCAGCTGCAATTGTTACACCAGTTCAAAGAATCTTTTGCTACAGTATACAGTAATCTATTTTTTGTGCCATTTTATTTGAGCTGATGTCTTTTTTGGAACTTGTCTTTAAATTAATTTAAAGTTTGTTTATATTAAATCTCATCTAGTAGTGTTATGGTTACAAAACTTAAATGAACAGAATTGAGCCTGGAAATTAAACTGAAAATTACACAAGAGGCTGATAGGATTGAACTTAGCAAAAGGGACATTGCAAAGTAATACAACATCCTTTATCTGCTTCATCTACAATACTGAAAAACAGAAAAAAAACCTGAACTGTGTGACACTGGAGCAATGATAAAAAAAAAACAGGAAACTAATTCCTGGTTCAAACCACGAGGAGCTTGAAACAGGAAGGGGGAAAACACTTTACAACTAAATTGGAATGTCTTGGATGCTATCCATAACCTTTTTATTGCTTGGGACAGTATTGCATAAAGTGTAATAATCAAATTCTTAGAAAGGGTGCCTTTGGAAAGAATACCATCGAAAAACATGGTCTAGCAGACGAATGTGATAGAAGCATTGAGGAATGGGGGAATTTGAAGGAGCTATGGATTTTGTTGGTGAATTTAAAGAGTTTGTGAAGGTACACGTAGTTTCTACCACAGCAACATCAGAAGAGCTGCTAAGAACCAAGCAAAATGATGTTTTTGTTACCAGAGACAGTGAAAGTGAAGAAGCACACACACTGCCATTTAAAAAATGATGCCCAAAATGCATTGAACATAATAGAGAATGTGTTGGCCTGCAGTAACGCTGACAAAGAAACAACTATTGTATTTTATAATGTCTGTGCTGTAGTTAAAAATGCATATAGGACAAAAACTGCAAACATTGGATTCTTTCTTTAAATTAGATTAATTTATCAAAAAGTTAATGGATTGTATGTCTTCTTTTATATTAAGATTAATTCCTTTACTGTGATACTAAAATACTGTATATATTAAAATATATACTGCACAATATTTTCATTTCTGTTAATTGCTTTTCTCTTAGTTATCTTACAAATAAAATAAAATCTAAAAAGTATGTTAATCTTACTGTATTGTTAGACAAGGCTTTTGTTTTCATTATTTTTTATTTTAATTATTTTTTTATTAATTTAAATTAATTATTTTTTATTTTTGATATTATTTTATTTATTATTATTCTTAGATATATAGTATGTGCCAAAAAAAAAATAAAATAAAAATAATAATAAGAAGAAAGGTAAAATTTTGACACTTTTAGGGGACCTCGTTACTACAAACCTTGTTATTACAAAACGTAAAAATTGAGATCCCTTGAACTTTGTATTAACGAGATTCTACTGTAGCTCCATTCGACTTTGGTAACTCTTCTCCGCTGACTATCTGTCCTGGTTAAATCTTGCTCATGCTCTTCGCTAACATATTAAATATTGTCTGAGAAATTTATAGCGAGTTTTTTTTTTTTTTTTGATTTGGTAGTTGTTGGCGCATCGGCTTCTGTGGCCATATTGCACCTCCCAAGGTTTTTTTTTGCAGTACTTTGATCCAAGCCCGAGGCGGGAATCGAACCCGCGACCTTTGGGTTGCCGGGCAGGTACTTTACCCACTCGGCTAGCCCGGTCGGCTATACAGGGTGTTTCAGTTAAACGTTTCAGAACTTCTAAGAGGGGTAGGGTACATCCTGACAACTCGAAATCATATAGCAATGTGGGGTCGGAAATGCTTTCCTGAAGCGGTGTTGTACACAGAAGCACCATAAAGAAAAGAGACCGTAAGTGAGAAATCGTTTTAATAATACATGAAAAGAAGCAAAAGGTACATGGATTACCGTAGGTACATGGATTATCAAGTAGATAGGTCTAACCGGACCTATCTACTTGATCTTTCTGCAGCAAGTATTGCCACAACCTTTGAGAGATGAACAGATTTCTGCATCGACGCAACAGACAATGTGGTTCCAACACGATGGAGCCCCTGCCCATTATAGCGGAGATGTTCGTAACTACCTGGATGTCACATTTGGTCAACAGTGGATCGGACGTGGTGGTCCCGTGCGTTGGCCTGCTCGGTCACCCGACCTATCATGTCTTGATTTTTATTTCTGGGGTCATATGAAATCGCTAGTTTATGACAACCCTGTTGACAATGCTGAGGAGCTGGTTGCAAGAATCGCAGTAGCTGCCGAAGAAATTCGAAATTCGCCTGGAGTATTCCAGAATGTTTGGATGTCCATGCGTCGGAGATGTGAGGCGTGCATTGTAGCCCGTGGAAGAAACTTCGAACACTTACTTTAATCCATATACCTTTTGCTTCTTTTCATGTATTATTAAAACGATTTCTCACTTACGGTCTCTTTTCTTTATGGTGCTTCTGTGTACAACACCGCTTCAGGAAAGCATTTCCGACCCCACATTGCTATATGATTTCGAGTTGTCAGGATGTACCCTACCCCTCTTAGAAGTTCTGAAACGTTTAACTGAAACACCCTGTATATAGCGAGTTCAAGTCTGATTGATAGACTGATAGATGCAGAAGGTCAATCAAACATGCATGCATGAGATTCTGTATCCCAGTTTTCTGTAACTTTTAATAAACTTGTTCTATGTAATTTTTGCTCTTAATGTTACCAAGAAAGCCATTCACCAGAATGGTGAAATAAATGCCAGGCATTTAACTCATCTTGAGGTTGTCACAGACATTCTCTCAGATATGCCAGAAAAGCTGTTCTTGCTACCTGGGAGTCTAAAACGCTGATGGAACTGATATTCGGGTGACACTCAAGTCAAAGTGGACCCAATTTCGGCGAAGTCCGGACGGTCTATGACAGCCAAATCCTCTGCTTGCACCTTCACGATGGTGGGACTGTTAGTAATCCTGGGTATAACCTTCATGCACAAGTACATGGTGGGTGACCACCCAGGTGTGAACCAACGTAAGCAGGGGTCGAGGTGTGGCGCCCACACCACATGGAGGAACGCCGCCCCTCTATGTTACCAGGCAGTACTAGGTGGTAGATGACTCTCATCAACCGGTGAAATACCACCACTTTGCTTATTGGAGGCTTGAAGTGGTGGAACCCATGTTTAGTCTCTAGAGCTAAGTTCCGGCCAAACCTTCCCTATCTCTTCCATCATGCAGTATGATTGATGATTTTTGAGGTTATGATGAATGTCGTGGCGAGATCCAATATTCCTTACATTTCGAGGGTACAGCTCTAAAACGGTGTTCGCAGGCCGGCCGCTAGTTAGTACACCGGACTGAACCTATTGGTAACTCTCTAGGAAGCTTCCGGATCAGCTAGTGTATAATCTTGCTACCTCTACTCTGCCAGATAGTGACTGGAGGGAGTCCGAGTAGTGTGTATGCGGGGAGCATTGTCGAGGCCACGTTATTTCAAGGATCTGGGTATATTCTTACCACATGTACACCATATCCAAAAATTTCATTACTTCATACAGCATGTACCACCCACTTTTTCTTACTATTGAATACACCATGAATTGTCAAAATAATAGAGCAAGCTTATCTGCGAAAAGATCTAAACCTCCCAAGGACTTCCTAATTCACTTCACAAATATACGTGGTCGCAATTCTAATCTCAACGATGTCCATTTCCACTTGCAGTCTTCCAAACCCCATGTACTTTTTCTGACTGAATCTCAGTTATCAGTTGATTCAACTACTGCTCATCTCAGATGTCCAAATTATTTGCTGTATGATTCCTTTCGCCTCAAAGGTAGTACTTGTGAGTATGTCCGTTCTGATATTCCCTGTCAGAGACTTGGCAATTTGGAATCTCCTCTCTTTGATCTTCTCTGGCTTAAAATCTCTCTACCTCATTGTGTAAAATTCATCTGTTGTCTCTACCGTTCTCCCAACTCCACTAATCACTTGGAGCTCTTTGACTTCCTCTCTTTGCAACTTGACTTTCTCCAGTCCAACTTTCCTAACAGTGAGGTAATTTGTCTTGGTGATTTTAACGTTCACAACTCCAGTTGGCTTCCGTTTTCTAGTCACACCGACCCAGCAGGTCGAGATGCTGAGGCTTTTGCAATTACTAATGACCTTGCACAGATTGGTCATTTACCTACAAGAATACCGGACAATCCTAATCATACAGCCAATACACTTGATCTTTTTCTCACAAACAACCCTTCTAAGTACAAGGTTGAAGTGAGAGGTCCTTTAGGCACTTCAGATCACAACTTGGTGATTGCCTCTTCTCCAATGGAACCTTTATCTCATGGCTATTCCCAACCTCTTATTGTTTGGCATTACAAGAATGCAAAATGGGATGACCTGCGAGACTTCTTTTCTTTTCCTTGGTCTGATTACTGTTTCAAAACATCTGATGTCACCGTTTGCTCTGATCGTGTCAGTGAAATTATTCTTGCAGGAATGGAATCCTTTATCCCACACTCCACTTTAAAATCTCATCCTTTATCTAAACCTTGGTTTTCCAATAAATGTGCTAAGGCTGTCCAAGAGAAGAACGTTGCATATCGTAATTTGCTTGTTTCTAATTCTTCAGTTTCATTTTCTGCCTACACCAAAGCTCGCAACAATTGTAAAGCAGTTATTAATCAGTCCAAACTAGAGTTTGAACAGGCTAAGAGTAGAAAACTTGCTTCTTGCCCTAATGGTAGCCGAGCATTCTGGTCTCTTGCCAAAGCTATTGGCCGCAACTTTTGCCCATCTCTGCTCCCACCTCTGTCCAAACCAGATGGTTCTGTTGTCACTTCAGCCAAGGATAAAGCTGACCTGCTAGCATCAAATTTTTCTTTGAGCTCATGTATTAATGATCTTGGTAAAACACCTCCCACCATTCCTAACACGCTCCATTCAATGCCTCCTGTGGTCTTCCGTCAAAAGGATATCAGAAGGATTTTGATGAATCTTGATGCTAAGAAAGCTCCAGGTCCTGATGGTATTTCTCCACTTGTTCTCAAAACCTGTGCTCCTGAACTTACTCCTATTCTTTGCCGCCTTTTTTCACTTTCTTATTCCAAAGGTGTTTTTCCTTCTGCTTGGAAATTTGCTCATATCCAGCCAGTTCCTAAAAAGGGTGACAAATCCCTCCCATCCAATTATCGTCCCATTGCAATTACATCTACTCTTTCTAAAGGAATGGAGAAATCAATTAACCACCAACTGTTAAACTACCTAGAAACCTTCCGTCTGATCAACGATCACCGGTATGGATTCCATCAGTGTCGATCCACTGGTGATATTCTGGCTTACGTTACCCATATATGGACTAATTCAATGGAAAGGTTCGGTGAAACACAAGTAGTTGCTCTCGACATCTCAAAGGCTTTTGATCGTGTTTGGCATAAAGGTCTTCTAAACAAGCTTCCATCTTATGGTTTGCCAACTGTTTTTAGTAATTGGTTATCCAGTTTTCTCTCTGATCGCTCACTGAGGGTGATGGTAGATGGCTCTTCTAACTTCTAACTTCTCCACTAATGCCAGTGTCCCCCAAGGTTCAGTTCTTTCCCCCACTCTTTTCCTCTTGTATATCAATGACCTTCTTCCATTGACTGGAAATCCTATCCATAGTTTTGCCGATGATAGAACATTGCATTCAACTTTCAATTTTGAGAAACCTTGTCCAGCTCAATCAGCTTCAACTTCTCGAAAATCTGCTGCCAATTCCTTAAATGCCGATCTTCAGGTAATACTCCAGTGGGGCAAAGACAACTTAGTTGATTTCAACCCTTCTAAAACTCAATCTTGTCTTATATCTCGCAAAAAGGATTCTTCTGCTCCTATGCTTATCTTTAGTGACACTCCGATTTCTAGGCAAAATGATATATCTCTTTTCGGGATTACCCTGACTTCTAATCTCTCTTGGCACAAGCACATTACAAATATTGCTTCCTCTGCATCTAAAAAACTTGGTTTTCTCTTTCGCTCTCAGCGTTACTTTTCTCCCAAACAGCTGCTCACTCTGTATAAATCGCAAATCCGCCCTGCCATGGAATATTGTTCCCACATCTGGGGTGGTGCCCCCAAAACCTCTCTCAGGCTTCTTGATTCCATTCAGAAGAGGGCAGTTAGGTTAATTAATGATTCATCTCTAACAGAGTCTCTCCACTCGCTGTCTCATAGACGCACTGTTTCTGCTGCATGCCTCTTCTACAGATACTTCCATGGGCACTGTTCTTCTGAATTGGCTTCTATAATTCCCACTCTCTCTTTCAAAACAGTCCGAACACGTGCCGCCACCAGCCAACATCCATTTACTGTCCAACTTCAAACCCACAGAACCAACTTTTCATCTTCCTCATTTATTCATTCAACTGCCGTTTTCTGGAACCTTCCTTCATACGTATTTCCTGAAAATTACAATCTACAGAAGTTCAAGTCCAATGTCAACAAATATCTTCTTTCGTCTTCTCAATCTCCAACCCAAGCACGGTACTAAGTACTATAGGTTATAATACCTCTCGTGTTTGGGGTTCTCATAAAAAAAAAAAAAAGTCATTTTATCTTCCAGTAATTACAAGGCCAACAGCTGCTCAATTTGTTAACCATGCTTCACTTTTGAATAAGATAATTTTAGAAACAGTTTGTATATTCTTCAAAGTATTGCCTTGAGGACACAATGATTTAACAAATTGTTTGAACAGTTCCAGATTGATATGGAGTTATGGAAGCATTAATTTGTATCTTTGAACCAAACAATCGTCTCCTACATTGTATGCACCAAGCTGCAACTCAATTACGGCAGACTATTCTCTTCTCTGTACTTATCCTACTGCCCTGCTGTCCCAGAGGAAGGAAAAGCAAGAGAACTTGCAGAAATCATCTTGTAAATCTAGCAGGAATGCTACAATCTTGAAGACTAAACAGACATTGTATTGATACCAATCATAAATGACCTTCTTCAACTACTTTTATAGCTTTCTTTAATTCGAACAGTGCATGACAGAAATTTATGGGTGTATATTCCCTAATTATCAAAGTTGAAAACCTGTGTAAGCTTTCAAACTTTCAATTGCACTATCTATAAAAAATGCCACTCTTCTGGATTATGACAAATACCCTTTTCTTATAAAAATCAAAGAAATAGAAATTAAAACAATAGCACTGGGATTTTAAGAGTGTAAAACATATATAAGTGACATGTCTTTTCCTATGGAAGTACTGTTGATAGGATCCTAGTATATTTCACATTTTTAAGCAAAAATAAAAATTCAGAACAGAATCTTATTTAATCAAGATTCTAAAAATTGGTTCCATTGAACCATTCAGATTCAGCATTCAATTTAATGACTTTTCTGGAAAGTGGACTGGAAATGGGCAAGTTTTCAGTGTGTGACACCAAAGAAAAAGAAGATGGTATGAAAGGATACACCAGAGTTTTCTGATCCATAGACCTTTTTAAACTTTGATATATATCCACCATACAAAAGTAGTAGTCATTGTGATGGTTGTGGCCTCTTGACGCATTAGAAGTACAGTAATACCCCGACTTACGCTACCCCGACATACGCAAACTCGGAGTTACGCGGTTCTTGATTTTTTCGTTTGGCAACACTGCTGCCCACTATCTTCAAGGTAGTTTCTCATGTTATCAATATACGGTGCAACGGCGGAGAGTGAGAGCGAAAGATGAACAAAATTCAACTTTGCTGCGCATGAGCTGCACACATATACAAGAATTTGTATTCCAACTGTCATATTTATATGTGTGCGTTCGAATTCGTGCTCAACTTTTGTCGGAAATTACATCGTTTTCACGAGAGAAATGGATCGCGTCGGTCGAGCCGTATACAGTCAGTCCTCGTATAACATGTGTTTACACTACACGAATTCGATCATACACTATTTATAAATACGGTAACGATATCTTATAATATAACACGAACCGAATTGGCTTATGGACGATTCGCCTGTGTTTACAAGAAATGGCAGTCGAACGCAGAATCACCCCAACTGAACGCAACACGATAGGAATGAAGAGAAGATTCAGAAAATGTATTTATGTTTTTTATATCAGTGAAAGGGAAACACATTTCACCATAATAACGTAAAAACCAACACAATTCCAGCTATCGGTATGCAATTAGATCGAGTTTACTACCAGTTTATAACAGATTCCACTAGCAGAAATGCAACTGGATTTTTATTGTTTTATGGTAGTAACCCCTAGAAATGTGAGGTGTTAATAGTGTATCTCTGCCTTTATGGTGTTGTTTATTCAGTTGCTACATGCGCGCAGCTTTGTTTATGCGTATTATGCGTAAGACACTGCAGATTCAGAGAGAGAAAAAGAAAAGCAATTATCGATAAACAGAGGTGGACGGGGTCAAAAATTCTTACCCGGGAAATTTATAGTGGCCTCATACTATGGTTTATGGCCAAAATCACTCCGGCCCACCAGGGTTTCCTCGGCAAGGCTTATGGCCAGTCCGCCTCTGTCGATAGAGAAAAAATATGAAATTGTGAAGCGCTTTGAGCGAAATTAAAGACCATGTGATATTGCACGTGCTACAGGCCTAAATGAGGCAACGGCGAAAAACACATGACAATTGCAAACTTGACAGAAGGTCTCAGCTCAATTGAAAAGGGCTTAAAAATTTTAGAACACAGACTCCAACGAAGAACGCGTTATAGCTACAAAGCAAGGAATAAAAAATTATTAGCTTGCTACGAAGAAATTTGGTTTAAAAAAAGAAGGCGCTGTGTCGTCAGACGAATTTGTTAGATTTTATGAAGCCATCGACATAACTTTTTTACGTAAGTCATTTATTTTTTTAATACATATTTTGTATTAATATGTATAAAGAACTGCAATTTTATTAATATTTTTCTTCTAAACTAGTGTTTTTGTTAGTCCTTGGTCCCAATTAAACAAAATTTATATGTATTTATATACAAAGTTGTACCCCGACTTACGCGAATTCGACTGAAGCGATTTTCGTCGGACCCACCTATCGCGTAACTTCGGGGTATTACTGTACAGCAAAAAACAAAAACATGTACGACTACTGAGGCCAATCCCTCTAATACTGACCTGCAACTATCACAGCAGAAATGTGCCCACAGCTTGACATGATCATCCACAGGCTTCATATGCACTGCAAAATGCAGTGCCTATACTTTATCTGCTTCAGATCCATATATCCACAAACATAACAAAACAAGTCTGGAGATAACTTACACCTTTGTTTGGTAGCCACAGCAAACTGAAAAAAAAAAAAATAAATAAATAAAATAAAAAAAATCCCTATTATAGTATTAGTAGTGGCAAATGATGCAACAAAGAAAGCTTTAGACAAAAAAAAAAAAAATTACCCACATCACCTGTCTCTCCCCCCCCCATAATCTGTCTAGGGAAGTTTGTTCCAACTATTACCCACCCTCTGGCTCCAAGCAAAACTCTAGATATCTATCTTTATCTTGCACCATCCTCCATCAATTTGAATTTATCAACCCTTACATACATAGTCTGAGCAAAAGGAAGGATATCAATCAGCCTTGAGCTTGCTCAATACATTCAAAGCCTTCCAAAACACTTCAACCAGATCACCTCACAGGTGACAAGCCTCTGAATGCTGCAACATGCAACACTGAAGACCTCTTGGTAAGACCACCTGCAGTACTCAAGGTGTGGCCTATATAGTTGCTCTGAAAAATGGAATAATCACCTCATTATCCTTGCTAGCAAAATTCCTGTATATCACTGGCAAACGCCATGAACTATCCTGGTAACTGTATGCACTGCTCTGAGAACTTCATATCTGACTGCACAATACTCACAGATCTTTTCCATTTTCCACTACACTGAGTGTAGTACCAGACAGTTGGTACATTAATCAGGGATTACACTACCCATATGCAGTACCTTGTGTTTGTCAATGTTAATCTTGAACTGTCATTTCTCAGCACATTGGCCTAATTTTTCTAGATCTTGTTGCAGTAGGCTTATCCCGATTACTGCCATTAATCACCCTGCCAACCTTTACCATCTGCAAACTTAGACATCAAGCCTGATATATCCTCATCAATAACATTAATACAGCAAACAACAATGGGCTCAGCAATGAACCCTGGAGGACTCCACTAATAACATTAATCTACAAAAACTCCATTATTTGACTTGGAACAAAAGCCCAAATGGTCTGTAATTACTCATGTCACCTTTTGGTCCTCCTTTCGGGGATATATTCAAACACCAAGTCCATAGGGGCCTCCACAGAATCCAAAGATACTCTCATAATTATGGGTATGGGGTCTGCTTACCTCCTTTGCTACCGCCCTTAATATAACTGAATAGATTCCATCAACCCAGGTGCACTTTAATTTCTTTTTCACTTTCCTCTGTTACAAAAAACCATTTAGCTCTCTTTTACAGTTTGATGAACTTCTGGCATCACCCCCCTCCCCTAAACCTGAGCAGAATAATCAACATAAAATGGACCAATATGACTCAATCCCTTCCTTCTATTATTAATAGAAGTAAAGCAGTCTACTGTGTTTTCTTTGCCAGACACGTCGGGTAATTTGCCTTAGCTTGCCTAAACTCCTTATGATTTGATTACAGACTAGTTTATATTTCCCACAGGTTTCTATATCACCTGATAATTCATATATTTATCCTATGGATTTTTCTTCCCTGCCACATCAGTTCATCTAATATTCATTCAATTATTTCCCTGAATGCTTCCCATTTAGAATTTGCTGTTTATAACATCATCAGATGGTCCCACTGTACAGAATTAATTTAAAAATCTGTCTGAAACCCCTGTAGTCACCCTTACAAAAGCAGAAACCTTTACCCTTGACAGTAGGTTAGGTCTTTAAGTAAATTCCACATCAGTACACTGTGTTCAATGCCACCCAATGGATCTTTTACCTGCAGATCTTTAATGCACAAAGAATTGCTGCTGATAATGAGATCAAGGGTATTGTTTTGTCTTGTTATCTAGAGGCTGATATATATCATAGCTTTGATAAACACTTTTGTAATAAATGTAAATAAATGGTGGAAAAACATGATCTTCAATTTCTGTAAATACAATGGTTATGCCAAAACACTGACTATTTACCAATCAATATTAAATAATAAAAATAAATAGTACCATTAAAATCTATGTTCTTTATTTACCCTAAATGACAAATTTCACTAAAATCCTTCAAACAGTTATTGCTGGAGGGTACAATTTTGTTGACAAGGTGCTTGTTTTTTTAAAGATTACATAAGCCAAAATGGAGATTAATCGTCAAAGTCTACATGTCTTGATTTTCTACGATTTTAAATCTAATCTAACTGCTAAAGAATCCAATGAAAGGTTTGTAAATGTTTTAGGGATCATGCACCACCAATTAGAACAATTTTTAATTGGTTCAATGGAACCTCGCTCAAGGAGACCAACGACAGCAGTCATGCCTAAAAAAATTGACTTGGTGAGATTTTTACCGAGAGAAGATTGAAGAATTACATATCAGCAGCTGGAGAAAGATGTGGGCATTGGATCAGAAGCAATCATTACCATTGTTAATGATCACTTAAAGTACAAGAAACTTGTGAGCAAATGAGTGCCTCACAGCTTGAATGATGATCAAGAAGTTGCTTGTGTTGAATGGTGGCATTTTGTGCTGAAAAAGTTCGAAGGTAAATCCAAGGCTGTTTATGATATTGTTAAGGGTGATGAAATTTCAATATACAATTTTGATCCAGAAACAAAGCAACGATCAGCCATTTGATGCTCTAAGTCTCCACCCAAGAAAGTTTGCCGAGCCAGAAGTGTTGGAAAATAAATGGTTGCTTGTTCCTTGAGAAAAAGGTGCATTTTTAAAAATTGTAAGGCTAGACTACTAAACATCTTCCTGAAGTGTTTGAAAAAAATTATTCAAACAGACCCAAAAAAGGAATCTTGGTTCACCATGACAATGCCTTATTCTCCACACTTAGCACTTTGTGATTTCTTTTTATTTCCAAAAATCAAAATTCTACTAAAAGGGAAAAAATTCTGAGAGGGATGAAGCAGCTTTTCAGGCCTTCATCGATGGAATAAACATTACCTCCAAAGAAGACTGGTCAAAATGTTTTGATAGTTGCTTGTATAGATATTAAGGGCGAATACTTTGAGGAATTGTAAAAATTTGAAGTATGTAATTTTAATAAAATTATACGACTACAAAAACTTTTGGAGTCACCCTTGTATATTGACATTAGATAAAAAAAAAAAAAAACAATAACACCACTTATTGCAGCATACAAAATACATATAAGAACCAATTTTTTTTTTTTCCTTGTTAGTGTTATTATTAATTCTGGATTACATGCAATGCATATCACCAATTCTTTTACAAGTCAGATCAAAATAATTCTGATCATATGAAAAAGCTAGAGCCAATGTCATTAAATCAACAAATTCAAATGAAGATTAGTTTATACAATTCAGCTATAGTCATTTTTGAAATGACTCCCTCAGCCCTTTACTCCCTCAGTACGTTTTAAGAAACTGACATCAGAGGGAGGAAAGTTTTTTGAAGTTACTGACAGCAAATCCAGCCCAAATTGGTAAGGCATAACAATGTTCAGTTTTACACATATATTAAAATATTCAATAATTAACTAAGGACAAAAAGACATGCAGGTGTTTTAAAATCCAAAATGGTTTCTGTGAATTTTATCAAGAGATGATTAACACGGAGAGCAAAATTAAATCTGGATTAATATAAAATACCTAGGTTTTTGTGAGCCTTTGTCAAACTTTATAATGATGATATACCATCCGAGTGACATGATGTGAAAATAAAAAACAATCACCTTTCTCTGTAAACAAAGTTAAATATGAAAGTTCAGGATCCTGAACTTTGATAGGTGATTTTGTGAAGCATAGCAAGGAAACTGAGCATATTCCCTGATATTGCAAAAAGAATGGGTATACTGCACAAAAACCAGAGCTAATACCTGTAAAAAATGTCTATCTAACATTTGGTTCAAAAGATGAGCAGATTACCAGGAAAATGAAGTCTATTTTCTGAAATTGCAAAAAAGTTTAAAAGAGCAAGCAGAGTCTGTTCCAACAATCAGCCATCCCTGACCATCCTCTCTAATTTGAATTTAACCACACTTTCGTGCTAGTCTCAGCAAAAGTAAGAATACTATCAGCCTTGAGCTTGCTCAATATATTCAAAGCCTTCCAAAAACACTGCAACCAGATCAACCTCACAGGTGCCTAGTCTCCAGATGCTGCACTGAAGACTTACTTGGTAAGACCACCCTTTGGTTCCCTGACCAATCTCATTCCCTTCTCTGCACCCATTCCTCCAGATCTACATCTTTCTAAAATGAGGCCTCCAGATCTGTAGACATAAGAATGTCTAGTTTTACAATTATATAAAAATATTCAGTAATTAACTAAGGACAGAAGACATGCAAGTGTTTTAAAATCAAAAATGGTTTCTGTGAATTTTATCAAGAGATAATTAACATAGAGAGCTAAATTAAATCTGGATTTAGAGAGAATACCCAGGTCTTTGTGAGCCTTTGTCAACCTATGTAACGTGTAATATTATTATAAATTCAAAATAATCAAAAGGCTTGGTACATCTGATTTAACAGATATTAACATTATAACAATATTAAACTTTCAACTTGGTCTTTTAACTTGTTTATTTGATTATTTATTCCATAATTTGAAGAATGAGTTTTATACTGTGCAGAAAATAAATTTAACAATATTCAACCAAAATTTATTTATTTTCATAAAAGAAACATTGAGACATGATTTTCACACTTATTAAAAACAGTATATTTACCAACAAGTCTATTCCTTAATTCAGTGCCTGATAGCTGAAAAACATTATCCTGGTTACCACAATCATTAAAGTATTTGGTTTCGATTTCAAGGTAAAACTTTTCTACAAATGGACAGGTATAACGAGTTTTAGTATAAGGATAAGCATTCCATGCTTCTTCTTCAACTGTCAGTGCTGATTTAGGCAACAATGCTTTAAACCATCCTAACCAAAACAAAAAAGAAAATTTAAGGAATAAATAACTGTGAGTATATAAAGATAAAAATAAATAAGATATGACGAATGCAACTGAGTGTGCAAAGCAGCAGCAAACGATGCAAAATTTATACATGTGGGGTTGAATTAATAAATCAATTAAGTGTGAAGATGGAAATGTAAATTATGTACAAAAAAATAGGAAAAGGATAGCAAAAATATGAAAAATTGTAGGTGTGAAAAATAAAGAATGTGAATATTCCATATATTATAACGAATTAAGTAAAATTATAGGCTGAATTGTAAATCCAATTAGAGAGGAGTGACCTGTAAAGTAAAAATGATTAAATTAATAAAAGCAATAGTGGCCAGCATCAGATATGGGTGGGCAAATTTGGCTAAAAGTCGAAAAAAGGGTTAGAGCAAATATGCAATTAAATTTGATGTTAACAAAAGTAATATTGATACATGATCAGGTATTTCATCAGTGGACTACACCTGATAATGCATCACCGACAGCATTTCTATACTTGTCCATATCTGTGGAATAAACTAATTGAGATCAAAAGGGGCTCACATCTGGTGAGTATGGGCTTGGTGATCTCCCCCCACCCTCTCAGGGTGACTCAAATTTTTTTTTTTTTTTTTTGGCTCAAGCTTCCCTGCACCATATGGCTAATAAGAAGAATAAAAGGGGAAAGCAGTATAACTCACAGTGTATGGACAAGTTAGCCCCATTGCTTTTATTAATTTAATCATTTTGACTTTACAGGTCACTCCTCTCTAACTGGCTTTACAATTCAGCATAACATATAGGATATCACATTCTTTTTCACACTACAATTTCTCATATTTCTGCTATCTATTTCTATTAGCTTTTGGCATAATTTACACTTCCAACTTCACACTCAACTGACTTATTCATTCAATCCTACAAAGTGAAGTGTAGATAGTGATGGATATATAAATATGTATACCCATCACTATCTACAAATACTGAAGTATTTATTGATTTTTTTTAAACTATCTATAAAAATTAAAGATATACATATAGTTCAATATACAGTAAGCGACAGTGAGAATGATCGCATTAGAATCGCCACTTTAGAGAATCAAATTTCAAAGAACCAATTCAAATCAATAAAATGCACTATTTTCACTATTTATCAAAATCAATTTTGAAGGCCTCTGTGATATTTTTCTAAAGCCCATTTCTGGAGGTCAAAACCATAAAACAATTAGCAGTTTTCAGTTTATTTGGCCTTTTTGTTTGTACAATCTGTTATAAATGGGTAGTTACTACAGCTTTAACAGAAGGTAGAAATTGCCTAGTCTGATAATTTTGCCAAGGAGGAGGAAAATGAACCCGAACAAATTCCAGTTACAAAACAGCAAACTCATGAAGCTACAGCCGCCCAGAGGAGAGCACTGGGAGAAACTGGTGCAAGTGATCATAAATACTGACTGTTATGCAATATTGAAATAATCTATAAATAGACTTTGTAATATGATTATAATTTTAAATAGTCAGTTATTTTAGGTTGCTTTAAATTATCACTACAAAGTGTTATGTTTAATTAATGTGTACATTAATTAAGCTATGTACTGAAATAGAAATTTTTTCATTTCGCTAACCTGGGATAATATTCTGATTTTCACAAATCATTTAATTGGTAATAAGCTTTTGATAAGAAAGTGTATATTTGTGCTTTCTGTCTTTATTTGTAATTTACACTTCCATCTTCACACTTAACTGACTTATTCATTCTACCCTACATAGGGAAGTGTAGATAGTGATGGATATACAGCAATACCTCGCTTAGCACAGCTTCAAACAACACGGTTTTCAATTAAGTTTAAGTCAAAAATTTACTGTACATATTAAAACTCATTCAATAGCCTAGAAACATACTCTGCATATATATATATATATATATATATATATACTGCAGTGCCAACTATATCCTCTCACATGTGCCAATAACACCCCATGGGCATTCAGCGGCAACGTGCAACAATGTTCAGTACTCTTAATTCCATTCTGATGAGGTGGCATGATAGCTTTTCAAACTTTTCATTTCACGATTTAATTTTTACCCCTTTAAATACGATCAAAAATATATTTGCATCTTGGCTAGAAATCACTGCTAACAACATACATTCTGTTTGGCAAATAATTTCACTGGTCTTGAATCGCAAATTAAAAATTTGGAATTCACTGCTAAAAGCAAACATTTTTTTAGTGAGCTGTCAATCAGAACAAATCTTAATTTTATAAAACGTTTATTCATGTACATAAATTAACATCTAAACATAATTAACAGCAAAAAATAAATAAAACTTGTGTGCCAAATCGATAAACAAATGACAAGCATTACTGCAAAAGGATTAGACTACTGTTTTATGCATATATGCATTGAGGCAGTGAATGTGTTAATAGAGTGTACTTATTGTTGTTATTTGGTTTTTAGGAGCATTAGGAACTAAGGCCATATTGCCCCGGGGATATGTGGTGGTCATTCCCTGACCTTTCCGCAGACTCCGTATTTGGTGGTCATGGGCTCGAACCCCGGTCTAATCAAGAAGCATGTGCTACACACTGCTGCTCCATGAATATATCATGCAAAAAGTATAGGTGGAACAGCACCAGGATATGTCTGCCAGGGGCAAAAGTTGATGTTGTAGGGCAGATATCTTTTAATGGCACAAAAGGTGATATTGCTGTATATGTTGGCACTAATGACCTTCAGAGTAAGAGATCTGCAGATTTACTTAACAAGTATGATCAATGCTGAAATAAAGTCACGAGTTAGGATGAAATTTGAAAGTGTCTACACTTCTGCCCAGACATGATAGGAGGATGTAAATGATGAGAGCCAATCAATTCGGCCCTGGAGAGATTTAGCAAGACTCATGGGGTTGAATTTTTTTTCAGCATGATCTGTGCTTGCTAACAGGAGAGACTGCTTCTACAGGGATGGGATACACTTAAATAGAAAGGGTACAAGAATATTTGCTGATACTATTGAGGCAGGGTTAGGAGGGTCGGAAATTGCTAGATTGGGGGTTTCACAGACTAAAAGATTAAAGGTAACTGCAGGCAAAGGCGAAAGTGATTCTTGCACTGCTTCTATTGTAATGAGCAGCAGGTTGACAGCAAGTTGCTGGGGGCTTCAAAAGCTGCTGGGAGTCATCATTGAAAAAGTAAATACATGGGCTGTGTTAGGGTAACTAAGAGGTGCATGTATACTTGCATGTGCACTATAATACTAGAAGTATAGTAAATAAAATTGATGAATTTGAAATGCTGATCAAGACATCAAAGGCAGATATTGTTGGGATATCAGAGACATGGTGTCACACAGATATAAGCAGTGCAGAATTGGAATTTGGGGAGTACAATGTGTAAAGAAAGGATAGACAGGGGGAAGGGAGGAGGGGATTATGATATTAGCTAAGAAACACATCAAATCTAAGAAAGTGCATCCAGTTGACACGGGTGAACAGTGCAATGCTGAGTCTGTTTGGTGTGGCTAAACACTGGGAAAGGGAAAATGAGAGTAGGAGTATGTTACAGGAGTAATGACTCTGATGAGTACAATGAACAGTTGTGCAGAGAAATAGAAGGGGCCAGTATATCAGAATGTCTAGTAATGGGGGATTTTAACTTTCCAGGTATTGATTGCAACTCGTGGGTTGGTCACTCGTTCGCTAGTAAGACTTTTGTGGATTTAATGGAGGATTGTTTTCTACAGCAACTTGTTCGAGGCACAACCAGAGGGAGTAATACTCTTGATCTGATTATCAGCAGTGATTATTCATGCATTAAGAATTTGCATATAAAGGAACCACTAGGTGACAGTGATCACAGTGTACTGATGTGGAATTTACTTAAAGATGTAACTACCATCAAGAGTAAAGGGAAGGGTTTTTGTTTTCGTAAAGGTGACTATAGTGGTCTCAGACAGTTTTTAAATTCTATACAGTGGGATCGTCTGATGATATTACCAACAGTGAATTCTAAATGGGAAGCCTTCAGGGACTTAATTGTGGAGGCTACTAGGCGTTTCATACCAACTAAGAAATACTGTTCGGGGTTTAGGCCTAAATGGATGTCAGATGAATTAATGAGGCTCATGGTAGAGAAGAAAAATGCATGGGATGCATATAAATTATCAGGCAATACAGAAGCCTATGGCAGATATAAGCTAGTCGGTAATCAACTCACAAAGGAGGTTAGGCAGGCTAAGGCAGATTATGAGATAACTTTGACAAAGGATACAAAGAAAAACAGCGAAGGGGGTTCTTTACTTATGTAAATTCTAGAAGGAAAGGGATGGATCAGATTGGTCCATTTAACATAGATGGTTCGACTATTAATGATCCTGCTCAAGTAGCTTATAAACTGAATGAGTATTTTGCATGTACATTCACACATGAGGAGTTATTCAAGGAGACGAATGCCAGAAGTTTATCAAACTCTAACAGGGAGCTAAATGATTTTGTAATAACTGTGAGCAAAGTGGAGGAGAAATTGTTGAAGTTAAACATAAAAACAGGCAACTGGGACAGTTGGAATCTATTCAGTCATAATGAAGGAAACAGCAAGGGAAGTAAGCAAACCCTTAGCCATAATTATGAGAGCATCCTTAGAGTCAGGGGAGGTTCCCGTGGACTGCAGATGTGGAAATGTATCCCCAATTCACAATGGGGGTTCAAAGGTTAACACAAATAATTATATACCTGTTAGTTTACCTTCTGTTCCGGAGAAAATAATGGATTCACTGGTTAAAGAAGTGATACAGGATCATCTAGACAAGACAGCAGTAATAGTTCAGACACAGCACAGGTTTGTTAAGGGGAAGTCTTGACTGACCAATTTGACTGGATACTACGATGTGGTCACAAAGGAACTGGACGCAAAAAATAATTTTGATATCATATACTTGGATTTCAGTAAAACTTTTGATACTGTTACACATGGAAGACTGCTGTACAAATTGGGGCAGTATGGCATTGAGGGCAAGTTACTGCAATGGATAAAGGGATGGTTGAGTGGGACATTGAGTTTTGTCAATGATATATAGGAATTTTGCTAGCAGAGAAAAGGAGGTGATTATCCCTTTGTATAAGGCAATAGTCAGGCCACACCTTGAGTATGGTATACAGGTCTGGAGGCCTCATTTTAGGAAGGATGTATAGTTGCTATAACGAGTACAAATATGGGCAAGAAGATTGGTGAGAGTAACAAAGGGGTGTGTGTGCTTATGAAGAAAGGCTTAAGTTCTGCAAGTTCTAGCATTTGGAGACTAGGCACTTGCGAGGTGATCTGATTGTAGTGTTAAGGCCTTGAATGGTTTGAGCAGGTCCAATGCTGACGGGATAATTCCACTTGCTCAGATTAAGAAACTGAGGGGGACATAGATTCAAATTGAGGAATAGTAATTGATTGCTGGAAAAGACTTCCATCTGTTGTTGTGAAAGTTAATAGCTTAAATAAATTTAAGATTGAACTACACAAACATTTGGAGTGACTGGATGGGTGAAATTGAGAAGGGGGGTTTTTTTTTTTTTTTTTGCTGATGCTGTATAAGCTTGCTTTCTTGCATCATATGCCTCAACTAATACGCTAATACTTTTTGACTCTATTTTCACTATTATTGAAGAATTAAATCATCTCCAACTGTGAAATTACTGATCACTCTTTAGTAATGAACCATACATGATGATCGCTCATTACACATTGCCTGCCAATGAATACAATTCACTTTGGACTATGTGTGCAGTGGATTAAGTTGTAAAATGCAACTTATACCCAATAACTGTGTAACCCATCCCTACAGGTAATCTAGGGCTTAAGATTAATTACAGATAATTAACAGCAATTGTAGTTACTATTATTGTCTATTAGTAATATAAGCCTGAATTACTTAGATAACACTATGCTGCACTGCAATTGAAAGAAATTTTTTTAGGATTACTTGCAAAATTAAGAGCTTATTGAAATGAGATCATTGCAGCAAAATGTGGACCGCTGTAAATTATCCCAAAAATCATTTCTTTCAATCTCAATAGCGCAATGAAATTGAAAGAAGTATTTTCTGTTAGTGCAGTGTTTTTATTTATTTTTTTCTTTTGTTCATATGCTTTTGAAATAAAACTATTTTTTTTTTTGTTTGACATCATTATTTTCTTCGGTCAATATCACCATAATAATAATACAAATTACGTAAATTTGTATTATTATTACACAATTACATTATTACCATAGCTTTTTTAAATTCATAAAAAAAAAAAAAAAAACTTATATAAGCATGTTTTGCTGTGAAAAATGTAAGAGAAATGGGAATTGATATTAATCTATCTGGCAATGTATATGCTGTGCACGTAAGCGTCGCTTACGTGCACAGTTCAAGAGGGCATCGAAATATTTTTTGATATTGTTCTCTAATTGGTTAATGCTTTCGGTATTCAGCATTTAGGATGGCAAATTTTATTTTGCTTACTGGCGGCATATAGGAATGCACACTAGTGTTCTGACATTGCTGTACAATAAGTAAATATAAGTAAAATGAAAGCCAGTCGTCTGCTGCCAGCCTAAGAAAATCCCGAGAAATCTCGGGATTTATCTGGCTAATACAAAATTAGCCAGATAATTGTCTGAGGAAATACGTTTCAATCGTAAATTTGGAAGTATCATTGTTTGCTTCGGATATTATTGTATCCCAAGATATTTCGTGTAGTTCCAAATAACTTTAAAAACTAAAAACGTGATATCTCGGGATAATCCATGAAGGGGTTAAGGAATTGGAGGATATTTGAGAAAATGAAGCTGTTTGTGCAGGGCAAGGTTTCTCAAACTAGACCGTGGAATGCAATGTGCTATCATCAGCAAAGCTATGGTCTATTAATGTAAAAGAGAAAAAGAGTAGAAGAAAGAAGTGAAACCCCAGCATCAGTGAAAAAACTAGACGACAGAAACCCATCTACCATCATTGTTAGGAAGAGGTCAGAAAAAAGCTTGATACCCAATTACAAAAAACAGTCAGCTTGTTAAGACCATTACACCAAACATGATCAAAGGTCTGAGAAATATCAAGAGCAACTGCTTGAGTTTCGCCAAACTTTTCCATTGAATTTCTTCATAGATGAATAATATAAGGCAGTATGTAACCAGTGGATTGATACTGACGGGATCCATACAGGTAATAATTAATCAGATGGAAAGTTTCTAGATAGTTTAGGAGTTGGTTGATGGATTTCTCCATTACCTTAGAAAGAGTAGAAGTAAATGCAATGGAATGATAATTGAATGGGGGGGGGATTTGTCACTCTTTTTAGGAACTGGCTAGATATGATCAAATTTTAAAACAGAAGGGAAAAACACAGATGGAATAAGTAAGTGTAAAAGACAACACAGAAGAGGAATAAGCTAAGGAGCACAGGTTTTGAGAACAAGTCGAGAAATACCAATAGGGCCTGGAGCTTTCTGGGAATCAACACTTCAAAATTCTTCTGACATCCATTTGAAGGAACACCACAGGAGGCACTGAGTGGAATGTACTGGGAATGATAGAAATTGGTTTTTCAGGATCATCAATAAAAGAGTTAGAAGAAACAGTAGGATGCTAGTAACTCAGCTTTATCTTCAGCTGAGGATTCAATAAAACCATTAGGTTTTACGAGGTGGGATACTTACAGGCAAAAGTTTCGCAATAGCTTTGGCAAAAGAACAGAATGCTCAACTACCATTTGGACAAGGTGCAAGTTTTTTTCCTAATCTTACCCTGTTCAAAATAACTGTTTTACAATTGTTGTGAACTTTGGTATAGGCAGAAAATAAAGCACAGATTTGGATGCAAGCAAATTGTGATATGCAATATTCTTATTTTGACCAGTTTTAGCAAATTTACTGGAAAACGGAGATTCGGATAAAGGAAGAGATTTTAAGGTGGACTGTGGAATAAATAATTTCCTCCTAAAGAATAATTTCAATGACGTGATCTGAGCAAACATTGACATCAGAAAATTTAAAACAGTAATCCAACCAAAGAAAAGGATCAAAATCTCAAAGATCAACCCATTTTGTATCCTTGTAATGCCAAACAAAATAAGGCTAAGAATACCCATGAGAGAAAGACTCCACCGGAGAAACGACCACCACTACAAAGTTATGATCTGAGTGCCTAGAGGACCACTCCCATCGACTGTGTGGTTAGGATTGTCTGGTATTCTGGTAAGTAAATTTAGGAGAGGTCATTAGTGATTGCAAAAGCTTCAGCATCTCAACCAGCTGGTTCGTGTGACTAGAAAACAGAAGCCACCTGAAGTTGTGAACATAAAAATCAAAGAAATGTAACTCGCTGTTAGGAAAGCTGGACTGGAGAAAGTCTGGTTTCAAAGAATCCCAAATGGATTAGTGGAGTTAGGAGGAAGATATAGGAAGTTTCTAAACAAGGATCTGGAAGGGGTCTGTTCACAAGCCTTTGCGGACAACCTCATCCTGATAATAGAAGCTAACTCCAGGGCACAACTGGAAATACTGGCAAACCGTGCATGCAAATTCTCCAAGACTGGGCAACACATCATTTACTACAAATCTCACCGACTAGACCAACTCCATACTCTTAAAGGGAACACTGAACACCCGCAGACCATCCCAAATTAAAATTAGCACTAGAACAATAAAGCTCAGCACAGAGCTAAAATACCTGGGTGTCATCTTGGATACCCGCTTATCCTTCAAACCACACCTAAACTACGTAAGAAGAAAAATAAGAAACTGCACTGCCTTAATAAACAAAATTGCCCGAAGAGACTGGGGACTTAAACAGAGAACGATGATGTTTTATTATAAAGCAGCCTTCTTACCAATCACGACATACACAGCTGGTGCCCGGTACAAAAAGGCCAGCACAGCTGCAAACCTAAGAATACTTGATTCCATACATAGAATCATGCTACTCACACCTGCAGCACAGTGAGCACACACACCCTGCAAGCCATCGCTGGAACCCTCCCCTTGGACCTAGAGGGTGCCTCTAGGTCCAAGGGGAGGGTGCCTCTCCGCACCACCTAGAGGTGGTGAGGAGAGGCACCCTCCACAAGCTCGCTAAAGGCAATGCTTGTACACACCTTGACTTCAATGTAGATCCAGGAAATAACCACATTGTGGAAAAAAGAAGACTCCAGACCCACTTGCTGCAGGTATGGCAGGCAAGACGGAATGTCTCCATCAAAGGTCGGATAACAAAGTTCTTTCCAAATGTAGATAGATTCCTAAATTACCAGCCTGGTATGCACCTGGTCAGTTTGTGACATACCTACTCACAGGAGATGGTGCCTTAAACGGCAAACTAACAACCCTAGGAATAAATGAAAATCCAAATTGTACTTGTGGCGATCCAGAAACTTGGTCGCACTTAATGTTTGACTGCCACCAATATGACGACATCCGCTGCCAGCTGGTGACAAGGCTACAACATTCACCGAAGGACCAGGAGCAATTCATCCTGGACGATAAAGAACCATATAGGGCATACACTGAATTTGTGCAGAAACTGTTTCACAGATTCTGTGAAATGATGCCGAGTCACACTGGCCCAACAAGCAAATAACAACACAACTGGAAACTAAATGGAGTGACAAATGCAGAAAGACCTGCAGACCAAAACGGAACAAGTAACAAAGGCCAACTAAGGATGGAACAAGCAACATAACAACAATATAAAATGGGACAAACTACTATTCCCACAACAATTTTCATACCTCCAACGAGAATAAAAGGACATGGTCTACAACTCTGTGACTGACTTCAATCCTGAACCTGCAAAAGGGTCACACAGAATTGAACCATGCAGCTTCGCTGCCATCAAAGCCTCGTTAAGAATCGAGCACCTGACTCAATTCCTTTCCAACCCTACCACAGCAGGGAGGAGACACATTGTCTCCCCCCAACCCTCACCAGAGGTGAGGCCCATGCGTCACTGACCAACTGGGGCACCTCCTCTATCACTCCCATACTTCTATCTTTACCTCCCCAGTTTTCTGTCTCCCCCTCCTACTCTATCTATATACAATGCGACTGCCCCCACACACTAAACTTAACAACAATCAAAATAAATTCCCAGTCTCAGCCTATCCATCTAAGTAATACCAAATCTCCCAGCGGTGTGTACAGGCATACAATGTATGCTTTATACAGACAAGCGAAATGAGTATATACACATACATATTACGATTTTTTTTTTTTTTTTAGGTCCTAGCCACCGAAATCTCAGGAAACTAAGCGGCAGGACCTGCCAGAGTAACTAAGTCTACTGGGTTCCTGGTCTGCCTACACAGGGCAAAGGTGGACAATGTTGGGCCTCATCAGGGGTCCAGCAGCTAAAGGAACAGAAGAACAACGGTACATGACAACACATACAATGTCCATACACTTTTAAATCTCTGGCATTTCCAGTCAACTGGTACACTCACAATGTAATCAACACGGAGATGGGGGGACCCCTGGTGCCACTTGACACACTTTATGCTCTAAAATAGCTTGGGGTGGTGCTGACTAGCTTCTGGTCAGATGCATGTTTTTTGGTGCTGATATCAAATGACATCATTCTGCGGACATCAAAGTTTTGAAGACTGAACAAGGTAAACCAAAGTTACGATGACATTAAAAATTCTGTATGTTAGCGTTACTTTCGCTATTGCCCAAGTATATAGATTACAGATGAGTAATTAAGAATAAATGTAGGAACCATAACATTCAACTGATTTTGATAGAAATAACTATAGGAGTAATTACTTGAACTGAATAGTTGCATAAATCTTTTTCATGATGATTTATTTATGTCCAAGTGGTTTTAAACTTGATCGAGAAACTGTGTCCAAAAAGTACAGTGACTGGCTGGCAGCCATATTGCTCTTCTTCCCCTACCATTTAGGCCTTTGTTCTGTTGTTGTTTCTGGCGCTAATCATGTGACTGTCAGTAAGTTTCAGAAAAGTGTGCAAGAATATTTATAAACTTCAGTGGAATCCAATGGTGAGATATTTTGAATGTTGAGGGTTGAACAACCAGTTTTCCAAGTTATTACTTGTTCCTTTGTAGTGAAACAGGTCACCATACCGCTCACTATACTGTAATAGGGAGTGCTCTGATACAATGCGGTACCACATACAAAACTGGTTAGATTGGGGAGGGTGCTCCTCTTGTGTGGAACTGCTAGATAGAGTTAGGACTGAACACTCTGTCTACCCACTCTACAGCAGAACATTAAATACCACATCTTATCAGTGCTTTCCCCCCACGTGGAACTCTAAACTTAAAAGTCACTGTGCATCTGGGACGGACACCAATATCACTACGTGTTCGGAGACATAAACCTACTAAAAATGTAACCCAGCTTTCTAAGTGAATTTTGAATTCTGGTATCCCCTCTGCTGCATGATCTGTGGGGTTAGCCAAATCTCTGATTTCGTAATTTCTTGGCATAGAAATACGCTACGAACTTGTAGTTACTTTCTTTCTCCATATCTTCGATTGCCATTTACATAGGCATCCTACACCTGTTTGTCCGGAACTGTTAGCTGATCCAAACCTTGTGAAAATACCACGAGACGCTGAAAATGCAGCTCTGCTGAACACTATAGCACAGGTGCCTGCAGCATTTCCTCCTTTTGGTGCAGACCAACCTGAGGCTGCAGATGAAGTGAAATCTGCACCCCAAACCAAGCGTAAGTCCAAAAAACAAAATGGCCCAAAAATGAGATGTCAACAAGAAAATTGGGACACTCAAGAACCCCCCAGTTCCCAGGTGGAGCATACAGATGAAAATAATCAGGAACACAACAAGAGCCGCTAGATCCAATGCTCCTGAAGGGACGATCCTTGAAAAGAACTTATCCCTCAGAACTGCACTTGAGGATCCGCTGAAGGACTCCAGCAAAAAAATCACTACTGGACTCGGAGGCAAAATTGTGAACATTTGAACCAAACTTGAAACTGTCCTACTCCGGACAAATCTCGACTGTGAATGTGTAAAGCCAAACTTGAAGCTCTACAGTCAATGGGGAGCAAAACAAATGCAACAGTCTGCTCCCTCATGCACAAGCGCTGAGGACCTCACCTAAGGAGGACCAACCTGCAACCTTGGTAACTTCAACAGGGTGCAAGACCCTCCTGCCCACACCACATCTAGTTATACTCCGCCCTGCCAATATGGACAAGCACACCACCAGCGAATAAGTAAAAATCCTGGTGATAACCAATTTGGCAGTTGACTTTAAACAAACCAAAATTAAGTCAGTCAGGAAGACACGAAACGCCGGCCTCATTATAGAGACGCAAACAAAACAGGATGCCACAAAAATAATGTTCAACAAGAAAATCCAGACGCTTTGATTAGAAACCCTGCCTCCCAAATGCAAGGTCCTAGCATAATCATTTTCAACACTGACAAGGATCTCAGCCAGCTGCCCTCCAAGGTGAGCTGTACTGCAGAAACCTCCAACTGACCCACCTGGCAGAGGACCTAGCAAGCTTAGTCACCCACAAATTCAGCACAAAAGCCAAATCAGGAAACTTCAACAACTGGATAGTAGAATTGTCACCAGCGATAAGCAAGACAGAGTATTTATAAACTAGGGCAGCCACCACTTTAGAGAGCATGTGGCTGTCCCCAAATGTTTCAGGTGCTGCTGCTTTGAGCACACCACACACACACACCTGTGCCCAAAGCCAGCCCACCTGTGGTCACTGTGCAAAAAGTGGCCACGACTTGTGCACAAAAAAGAAATCCTCACCAATCTGTGAAAAACTGCAAGGTGCAGAAGCTACCAGCGGATCATTCTAACAGGGACAGCAAATGCCCTGTGTATTGTCAAGTAAAGGTAACATACCAAATGAGATTCTACTATGGCAGTACACCTTAAACCATTTAACTTAAACAGAGTAACCTTCATACAGCTAAACACTCAACATTCTAAATCAGTTACCACACAGCTTACAAAAAAGGAAAATGAAGAAAACCTGGACATCTTCCTTATACAGGAACCGCATGCATACAACAGAGAGATCAGGGGGATATCCCCTAGCCTATAAAATTGTTCAGGACAGCAGTGAGACACCTTGGGCCTGCATTCCGGTGAGGAATCCCAGTATCAATGCTACAAAAATCTCCAATTACTGCACGCCATGGGCTGTTTGTGCCCACATCATCACCACCTCCCTGGAAGATTTCAATGCAGTTTTGCTATATTGTCGCCCGAGAGGGGATATTTTACCTGCAAAGCTTATATATACTGACTTCCTGAATAGCAAGATCATCGTGGGAGCAGATGTCAACTGCCGGTCTCCGGCGTGGTTAGCAAGATCACAGAGACGTGGCGAACACAATGAACTGCGACTGGAGAACTACCAGGCAAGTAGCCCATACATAATACTAAACCAGCCAAATAACCCAACCATCTTTTCCAGCTCGATATGGGAGTCTACTACTTGAGGTGTCTAGCAATAGACCTCAAGGTCTATTGCTAGACACCTAACCTCTTGGACCATCCAAGAATAGTGGACCAGGTCGGACCATAGAGCAAATACATTCGAGCTCAGATGCTCAACCTAGATAAGCTGTTGATAAGGCGGACAGGCCTCTATTCCAAACCTCCCTGACCACTGCAGTCCAATCCCTGTGTTGCTGGACTAACCCCAGATCAGCACCAGATTGCAGTGGTTGACCTCATCACGACAGCTGCAAACAACTCTGTTAAAAAGAAAAATATCTCCCCAGTGGAGCTATTCCCTAGTGGTCCCCAGACCTACAATGCCTGAGGAAAGAAGTCATTAGGACAAGAAAACTCTTGCAGTGAATGCCAGCAGCTGAGATAATAGAGGCACTGAGACAAAAATCTTCTGTGTTGTCAGAAATCAGTACACCACAACCATCCACCAGCGCAAACAATGCTGTTGGGAGAACTTTGTATCTACAACTGGGAACGATGATCCCTGGGGTGTTGTCTACAGGGTAACTACAAAAAAACTCCCCAGGGGTGAAGCTATCTCTGCTACAAAAACGACCTAAGGAACTTATACCCAAACTCAGCAAGATTCTGTGACAAACATCCTGGATACTCTGTTTTAGAACCCCTAGCTCCTTCCAGTCAGGAACAGAAAATCCATGTCAGGATAATGACACTTATCCTGACATAGGATTACCTACGAAGAACCTCTCACCAAAATAGAACTGGATAGCAGCACTGAAGATCAAAAACAGGAAGTCTCCTGGCATTGACCTCCTAGAGCCAGATATCATTAAAAGGGCCGCCGAAGCCATTCCAGAAGTGATAATCAATCTGTTCAATCACTGTCTTAGGGAGCACCTCTTCCCACAGGCTTGGAAAACTGCAAACCTACGTCTCATTCTCAAAAATCCCAGTAAGAAACAGGACCTTCCGGAATCGTACAGACCAATCACACTCCTTTCCATACTGATCAAGCTGTTCGAAAAACTTCTGAAAAATCGGATTGAAACTCATTACAATGCAACAGGCCTACAGTCGCAAAATCAGTTTGGCTTTAAGAAAGCTGTACAACCCTAAATGTCCTCGTAAGCATCAATGAAGCTGCAACCTCAACAAATCACAAATATTTCCTTGTTATTGCAATAGACTTTGCCAGAGCATTTGACAACTTAGGGTGGCCAAGCGTCTCAGCCGGCTCCAGAAGGCCAACCTTCCAAAAAACCTGTTCCAATGTATGAAATCATACTTATCTAACAGATATGTAACTGTTTGAGCTCCATACTTTTCCGTGACAAAAGAGG
Source organism: Mastigoproctus giganteus (assembly GCF_048544385.1). Lineage (NCBI taxonomy): Eukaryota > Metazoa > Arthropoda > Arachnida > Uropygi > Thelyphonidae > Mastigoproctus > Mastigoproctus giganteus. The sequence continues at coordinate 166,038,866 of NC_143579.1, forward strand.
TGTTCAGAGGCTACCCCCAGGGCTTTGTCTTAGGCCCCTTCTTCTGGAACCTGGTTCTTGATGACTTCCTGAACCTGAATCTCTGCAACATTGTTTCCTTGGGCTATGCAGATGACTTGGTTCTGGTGCTTCCTGGGGATTCCAGAGCCCTACTGGAGACTACCGCTACTCTGGCAATTGACACCCTTGAGAACTGGGCTGCAAGCAATAACTTCAAAATTTCATCAAAGAAAACAAGATCCATTCTACTCAGAGGAACCTTGGACATCAGACGACCGCACCAAATCAGGATTCAGAGTTTAACTATCAATATGACTACTGAATTGAAACACCTCGGAGTGATTCTTGATAAAAATCTATCGTCTATACACAAGAAAATTAGAGTCTACTCCGCACTGTTTACAAGAATAGCACACAAGGACGGGGGTTTGAGGAGAAAAACCCTCAGCCTCTACTATAAAGCCATCTTTCTACTGGTAACATCATACGCAGCTGGAATCTGGTTCCACAAGGCCACAACAGCTGTAAACAGGAGAAAGCTGGAGATAATACAAATATGTATATTACTAACCGCCTCAAGAGCTTGTAACACAGTCAGTACTCACACACTCCAAGCCCTTAGAAGAACCCCCCCCCCCCATGAACCTGGAGATCATTCAACGTGGACCACTTTATCAGTTGGCAAAAGGCCGGGTGGCCATTTGCCTTGACTTTACAACCAACCCTTCAAATGATCTTAAAAATGAAAGGAAACGCCTCTCTGTTCACCTCCAGCTGACCTAGCAAGCCCGCTGGGAAGCATCCAGCAAAGGACAAATCATGAGCAAAATTTCTGCCCGCAATACAAATGGTATATCCTAAATATCCATCATGGCTTGCCCCTGGAATCTATGCCACCTATCTATTCACTGGCCATGGGGCCTTTAGAGACAAGCTTCAGGGTTTCAGACTCAGCAATACGCAATGTCATTTACTGGGAACATTTACTTTACACCTGTCCTCTCTATGAGGATCTGCACCGCAGGCTAATCAGTAGGATCTGTCTCTGTCTACGAGACCAGGAGCACCTTGTAATAACAGAGGAGGACACATACCGGGCATTTGCTCAGTTTGCCAAAGATCTCTTTGAAAGGAGAAGGACATTCCCGCAACCTCAATCGCAGCAGCGACCAAAAGACAAACCTTCGATCAACAGACAGTGATCAAACCTTCCACTAAGACACTCAAACGTGGAAACATCATCTGGATCTGCCCTCCCTTCTGCTGGTAGCAAGAAGGCTCAAATGTGACAAATCACCTAACATCAAGGAATACTAAAACATGAAATAAACTTTCTGGACACACATCTTTGCATATCATTGGGACCATCAATGCAAGAAAACTAGAACATGACAATACAATGACTAAAACTTAATTACCTAAAATATAAATGCAACCTATGAGAGGATTGCTGTACACAAGAGCCCACGCATTGACGCTATTGTGCCATCACCAGGAGCTAGACAAAGTACTATCCTAGAGCAAGAAAAATGAAATGTGACAAACTAGGACTGAACTGGACCACAACTGCAGCAATTAGCTGCCACCAAGCCATTAGGTGACCCAAGGCCAAACATCTGGCTCAGCCTGCTTTCACTCCCTTACTAATAGATTAACAGTAGCCACTGGCAGAGGTGAAAGATTCTTGCACTGCTTCTATTGGAATGAACAGAAGCCTGAAAAACAAGATGCAGAATATTTCAGATACTGCTGGGAGTCATTGCGGTACAAGTAAACACATGTGTTGTGTTAGGGTAGCTAAGAATAGAAACAGGTGCATGTATACTTGCGTGTACACCAATGCTAGGAGTTTAGTAAATAAATTTGATGAATTGGAGGTATTGTTCAAAACATCAAAGGCAGATATTAGTGGGATATCAGAGACTTGTTGTCACACAGATATAAGGAATATCTGTGTGACATGAATTTGAAAATATCGTCAAGGAAGCATCATCTATTGCACAGAAATGGGGTATACCTTGTCAATTTGCAAATAACCAGAGGCAATTTGTTAAGAAACATTTTGATGAACTGGCAGAGGACTACAGATTTGAAAATGCGGAACTATTCTTTAAAGTTAAGATTTTTTATTGTGTAACTGACTCAGTGACAACGGAACTGAGACTCAATAAATTTTCTGACTTGTTTGAGTTTCTTACTCCAACTCAATTAATTCAAATTGATGACAATTCCATTATAAAAAATGCAGGTGTACAAAATAAATTTTCAAGCGACTTTTCAGAATCATTTAAAATGCAATTACTACATTGCATAAAGTTACTAAAAATTGCAATTGCAAAAATTAAAACTATTAATGAATTTGCAGAACTAGTCATAGTAAAATACAACGATATGAACGCTAGTTTTTCGGAAATGTGCTCCTTACTGATATTATTTTTGACAATTCCGGTTACTGTATCAACCACGGAACGCTCTTTCTTAAAATTAATATTAATTAAGAATTATTTGAGAAACACCACGGGACAAAAAAGACTATCAGCGCTAGCACTGCTTAGCATAGCACAAGAAGCTGAAAAAATGGTTCTAAATTAATTAATGACTTTGCCAATGCTAAATCTAGACGAAAACCATTCTAAATCAAGTTACTTCATTTCATTTCATTTTCAAAATTATTTTTCATTTTTATATTTACAGAATTTAATAATTTTGTTTTTATATTGTATTGATAAAGATTTTAAATACTCATTTACTGTTGTATTGTGAATTTTTTATTTTTCCCAAAACTAAAGTGACCAGACGTCCCAAATTTAAGTTATTTGCTCCACATTGCAAACTGTACCAGAAAATGTTCCAGATTGAACATGTAGCCTCCATACTTAATGCAAATCATTTGCATTATGTTTGCTGGGAACCAATGGTGAACGGAAAGAGTTTTTTTCGGTAGTATACAAGTTGTGAACATCAGAAAAAACACGAATGACTGACCGTAGAAACGCTGAAAGCAATACTACATGTTAAGTGCAAGTTTGCTAATTCTTGTGAAAAATTTTATGAAGAAATAGCAAATAATGAAGAATTATTAAGAAAAATTATATTATTTAATTTCTATTACTCGTATTTGTTAAAATAAGTATGTATGTCTATTATTTCACAGAAATAACTATATAATATAGGCATTTCTGTGAAATAAAACAAATATATATGAAAAAAAAAAAAAAATATATATATATATATATAGGCTATATTTTTTTTTTTTTTAAGTGTGATTTATTTTATAAGTTTAGTTCAAAGGAGTATATGTATTTAATTTATATTTTGTAAGTGAATATTTTTTTATATATAAAAAATTTTAAAAATATATGTATATTGTTTTTAGGTAGGGGTTGTAAACTCAATGTGCCACATTGGAATACTAAGGATCTCATCACTTTAACCAAAACAATTTTTTTCAAGAGGGGGACCCCCACACTAAACTTTGCATCAGGGCCCACTTTTTCTAGTTATGCCACTGACCAATAGTAAAGCAGAATTTAATTAATTATGATACACTTAGATAGTAAGATTAAGATTTCATCCTTTATTTTAATTAAAGGCTGTTTGATAAAAGGATTACTATTCAAATAAAGTTCAGTGGTATGAAAAACAGAAACCAAATCAAGTCAAAGTACTAACAGTAATAATAACCTTACCTGGTAAGTGACTACCGATATGATATATCTTATGTGTGTATTGGCCATTACCACCAGGTCCATTAGTGTATGGCTCATTTACCAATATCTCTACACCACTACCAGCACCTCTTGATTCTTCTCTACTCTTCCTCTGAGGAAGCAAATAAAAGAAAACCATTTTAAATTAATAAGAATTCTAATAATCACAAATGTTTTACAACTTGATATTGTATTAATTAATTCTCAGTAATATGGAGTAACCCTCACTTTTAAGATCACTATTGACTATTTCAGTGACAGTTGATCTCCACAAATAACCATTATAAAATCTGTGTAATAGCCATTTATGGTTGATCGGTGTATCCAGTTTTATCCAGAATTCAGTTAATTTAAATCAGACTGTGATCATAAATTTTCTTGACCCTTGAATCAGATGTAACAAATAAAACCTGGCTACTACTCAAGTGAACAAGTTAAAAATTTACTAGTGTTCAATTAATCTTTTGCATTACAGAAGCCTTGTCCACTCAAAACAGTTATACAGGTCATGTTTCTTCATACCAAAAAATATGTTGATAATTTAAAACAATTTTTTAATGTTACTGAAAAAAAAAAAAAATCCATCTTGTTCTTGTTGGTAAGAGGAATCAGATTGTCTTTTAAATATATTTCTGAATCATGGTGCAGTTTCCATATTTTATGTTTTCCACTATTTCTGGATTTTTTTTCTCTTGCTTCCATAGCATGTTTTCAAGAATGATGGATGTCTGCCATTGCAATTTGGACAATGAGGGGACATTACAGCACAATCAGTTTAGTTGTGTTGCTTGGATCAAAAAGTAAGACATTGTTTCATGACAACGTTGTTTGGAAGCAATATTTCTGGAACTTGTAGAACCTGACTGACCTGCTTTCACTGATGTTTGGAAAATTAGAACTAAATGTGAGAATAATGCTTATTTTTGGAACATATTTCTATCTTTACAAGTCATGACTGCCTCTCTTTGTTTGAATACCTTTTTTCTGTACAGCTCTTGAACTACCTCTGATACAATTAACGGGTCCCAATTCTGATATGGAGAAGTTTAGAGTGACATGGGTGTAACTTTTATCTGGAGACTGCCAAAGGTAGTCAGTTTTAACAACTTTTCAGAATATTTCGGTTGATTGGTCTCTATCAGGAAGTCGCCAAATTGAGGTCACTTTACCATTTTTCAGGGATCCTGCAGCATATTTGATACATTTTTGCACTAAGAAAGGAGATAACTTACTCAGAGGTTGATTTGAAAGTGAGTGTAATATGAAGAATGCTAGAAATTTCTGATGCCGAGAAACTTGGTTTTAACCTCTTGGGTTGAGAAGTGTCATGGTCAGTTTCTGAGGCTTTGTCCAACAGCTTGTCAACAATAAAAGTAGGAAAACATTAAAGTCCATGTCTGCAACTTTAACCCTGGGGGTTGGCTCTCCACCCAGGTTTCCATCCTTGCTATGTAGAGGCAGCAGTGTTGTGAACAAGTGACAAAGTTACTGGGAAAGGAAAAAAAACAAAGGTGACTTTCCCTTCTCAGCTCTAGTGTACTACTTGTAGAACTAGAAGCTGCTGAGAAATCAAAAATGGGGAAAAGAATCTGATATCAAACAAAAACTAATGTATATCTTGGGAATGTGTTATATAATTCACTAGAAATCACTTGAGCATTGAAATTCACTTGGCACTTGGGTCCCAACCAATTTTAAAATAGCAAATAACACTGCTATGTGCTTATCAACGACTAATAATTCATTCATAATTATTTGAAACATAAATAACTAAATGAACACAGCATTATTATTTATAAGTTTAAATTTAAAAAAAAACTCAGTTCTGAACTACAAAAAAAATTACAAATGATTTCACAATTACGTCATTCAAAGAATTCAACAAATATTAATCAAATAGAAACTGTAAAAACAATTTTTTTTCTTTTACAGAATATAAAAATTTGAGAAAAAAACTAGACTCATTACAGTTTCAAACTCTTATGTGACATCTGTGAAAATATCTAAACCTCTCAAAAACTTCATCATTCATTTCATAAATATACATAGTCTCAGTTCCAATCTCAAATATCAATTTCCACCTACAATCTGCCAGCCCCACTTCCTTTTTCTGATGCTCTCAATTATTGGTTTCCTCAGTCACTCTTATGATTACTTTCCCGTCAAATGGCATATTTTTCATGTGTGCTGATATGGCTAATAATAATAATAATATTCCTAGCAGAGACTTCATAATTGGAAACTCGCTTTTTTAATCTCCTGTGGCTTATCCCATTCTGTTAAATTCATCTGCTGCACATATTGTCCTCCCAATTCTACTAATCGCTTTAAATTCTGACTTCCTTTTTTTGAATCTTTGTTTCCTCCATACTACCATTCAGATAATTTTCCTAAGTGATTTACTGTTCACCACCATCTGGCTTCAGTTTTCTAACTTTCTTTGTTACTGCAGTCTGGTTACACAAACCCAGCTTGTCAAGATACTGAACCTTTTGTGATTACTAATGGCCTTACAGCTTGTTCATTTACCTACCCAATAACAAACAATCCAAAGCTCTTGATTTGCATTCAACAAAAACTCTTTCTAAGTACACAAACAATTTTAGTAGTTCTCTAGACATGTTACATCAAAAGTTGGTGACGGTCTCTCTCTCTCTCAGCCTTATGCGTATTAGTATTACTAGTGGAAAATAATGCAAGAAAGCAAGCTTATAAGCTTTCTTTCTTACACCATTTCCCAAAAAAAAAAAAAAAAAAAAACTTCCACATCACCTGTACATCCCTACCAATGGTTTGTCTACTTTTTTTTCTTGTATTGTATTTATTCAAACTACCTATTTACACAACAAATGTAAGTTGCAACAGTTAAGCACCTTCTGGCTTACCGAAACTTCCACACAGCTATCCTGCAAAACCATCCTCTCAATTTCAATTTATGCAGCCTCATGCATGTAGTCTGAGCCAGAAGAAGAATGCCATCAGCACTAAACATGCTCAATCCTAATCACTGAATGTGTTAAGCACATCAATCAGATCCCATTGCAGGTGACTAGTCTTCAGACATTGCAATTTATAGAACTACAGATTGTCTTGGTAAGATCACCTTTTGTTTCCTTCACCAATCTTTGGCCCTTCTTGGCACAAGTTCCTGCAGATCTACATCCTTCCTAAAACAAGGCCTCCAGACCTCTATGCAGTGAAATACGGATTTTTTTTTTTTTTTTTTTTTTTTGGCTGATGTTATATAAGCTTGCTCTCTTACATCATATGCCTCTGCTAACACTACTAGCAAAGTACCTGTATATCACTAAAAAAAAACCCTGGCAGAGCTCAGAGAGCCTATCTCCACTGCTCAGAGAAATTCATATCTCACTGCTCAATTACCCCCAGATTTTTTTTTTAATTTTCAACTACCCTGAGTGCAGCACCACACAACTGGGATTACTGTTACCAATATGCAAAGCAATGTATTAGTCAGTGTTAAACTTAAACTGCCATTTCTCAGCTCATCTACCTAATCATTCTAGTTCTTGCTCCAGTAGCTTATCTTGATACTGTCATTACCCACTCTGCCAACTTTTGTACCACCTGGTACAAACCTTAGACATTAAGCCTGCTATATCATCGTCAATATTATTAATAAATAAAGAAAACAACAACAAGCCCAGCAATGAACCCTGGGGCACTCCACACTCCACTAAAAACATTAGTCCAAAAAGAACAATGCCCACTGATAACACCCCTCTCCCTCCTCCCACTCAACCACCCTTTTATTCATACCAGTAAGTTTTCCTTAATGCCAACTGCTCCAATTTGTATAGCAGTCTTTTATGTGCAAAAGTATCAAAAACTTTATGAAATCAAAGTTTATGACTGCAAAATTATTTTTTGCACCCAGTTCCTTGGTCAGCCATGACAGTATTCAAACATTGGTCAGACAAGACCACCCCTTAACAAATAGATGCTGTGACTGCAGTATAAATATATAAATATTTATATAAACATGTCATTTTAAATATGGTTCAGTGGTTGAAGAAATGTCCACCTAACAAATCAAGTGATGTGCAGCCTAGTACAAGTAGAGATAATGGAAATATTAATAAACCCCCTGGCAATGGGCAGACTAACAGCATGGAAAAGAAATCCAGAACCTCTTGAACAAGGCAATATTATGAAGATTATTTAAAATTTGGTTTTATCAGCGATAACCACATGCCACTGTGCATTATTTGTTTTGAAACGTTGCCAAATGAATGCATGAAACCGTCGAAACTGAAACGGCACTTAGATTGTGCGCATCCAGAATACTCAAATAAGTCAAAGGAATTTTTCATTAATAAGAAAAATGAATATATTTCATCTAGAAAAAGTTTTATTATGGCTTCATATGAAGTTGAAAAACTAATAGCTGGGCCAGAATACCCTCATACTATTGCTGAAAAGTGAATACTTCCTGCACTAAAAGTAATTACATCTCACCTTTATAAAAATAAAGAAAATCAGCTGCATTTACTCTCCTTATCAAATTATACAATGAATTGTGGAAATGGCAAATAATATTGAAGAAACTCTCATAAAGCACATTCAAAGCTGTCGATTTTTTTTCTTTACCAGTGGAAGAAAGTACAGACAGGAGATAATGCCAATTATCTCCTGTATTAAATATGCTTTGTACGATATGATTTTAAGGACAGAGTCAGTGAAGATTTTTTGTTTTTTGACTATTTAAATTAATCACTAATTATATAACTCAAAGTGGAATCAATTGGAACAAATGCGTCAGATTGAGTTGTGATGGCGGGTTAATGTCAGGGACTTTTTCCGAGGGTCCGAGAGATGGCTCCAGCTTGTGAATGGATGCATTGTAGTATTCACAGAGAAGCTTTAGCTGTTTAAAAAAAAAAAAAGCCTTTGGTTCCAAATACAGCTATTCAAGAATGTGTCAAATTTGTTAACTATTATATAAAAGCCTGTTCCTTGAATTCCAGAATCTTTATCGCTTTATGCAAAGAATCAGGAAGCGATTATGAACATCTATTACACATGAAATTCGATGGTTATCAAGAGGGAATGTATTGAAACGACTAATTGAAATGAAGAATGAGTACTTATTGTTTTTGGAGCAACACCCTCCATCAGCAAAGGATGCAATATTTGAATTTAAATACAAGTTTAATGATTTCAATTGGTGAATTAATGTGTCCTACTTATGTGATATTAAGGAGCCCTACTTAATTCACTTATGTGATATCAAACATTCAAGAATATTTTCCTCCAATTGACAGCAGTAAAATGTGGATTCAAACCCATTTACTTTTAATGTAGAATAATTCTGATTAGTGATTCTGTTATTGAACTGTCACGTGACGCAGCATTAAAAGATTGCTTCAATCAAGTCTCATTGATAAATTTTTGGCTAAGTTGCCGTGAAGAATATAAGCATTTATCAGAAAAATGCACTGAAATTTCTTATGCCATTTGTAACAACTTACAAATGTGACACCAGATTCTCAACAGATTGGACGTCGATTCAAGTTGACATCTTTTCCCAATTTAAAATTACTATGTGATGAAAAACAGCATCACTCTACTCATTAAATAAATATTTATTTGCTCAAAAACACTCAAAAATATGTCAATTTTATGTAAACATTATACAGCATTATTACTGGTATGTTAAATGTCCTAATGGTAGTGTCATTATTTCCTGAACCTAGGAGTATAATTATTGTGTCCCAGGTAAAAGATTCAATTGCAAAGGACCTTAGTAGTGGAGTTGTTTATAGGATAAAATGCCCGGATTGTGGGGAATGTTATGTGGGCAAAACAGAATGGTGGTTAAAAGATCATCTGGGGGAGCATTTAAATGCTATAAAAACCGCAGTATATAACAAGTCTGCTGTGGCCGAGCATTATTGGGAGAGGCAGCATCAAATCTCCCCAGAGGATGTGGTTATTGTGGACTGAGCCTGCGAATCTGTTCATTCATCAACAATACCATGAATAGGGACAGAGGTATGCGTTTGCATCCCCTATTTGAAACTATTGTCCTAAGTACGGATGAATGGTTTTCCTTGCGCATTCCCAAGCTATTTCCGCTTCCAGTTCTGACCATGCGCCAATGGTACCACGTGGTGAAATACCGTGAGCCTGTTATTATATAAGGAAGTGTTGCCAGAAGATTTATTATTGTTGAGGAAGGAAGCTGATGTTTCCGAAAGCTACAGGTTTTATCACTTTTAATCCAGTTTATTTTAGCTAATTTTAATTTTATCACAATGATTTTATTACAGTTTTAATCCTTGTATAGTGTATCATAGTAGTTATACATTAAATTTTATTGTAAATATGTTATTTTAATTTGTAAATTCTAGTCACAGTAAAGAGCTATTTCAATTAATGGTTGGTGTATGAGCTTATTTATCATCAAGAAATGAATTTGAAAAGGCCTTTTTCAGGATAATTATTGAAAATACATTAATCTTTAGCTATAGGTGGGTGGCAAAAAAAAAAAACAGCAAACACCAGTCCGTGCTTGAAAAAGTCTGGTCTAGATTATCCTGCATTACTTCTTTAATGAATCAATCCATTATTTTTCCTCAAACAAAATTCCAGCCAACCAGTCAATAATTACTTATATCACCTTTTGATCTCCCTTTATGAATTGAGGATACATTTGCACATCTGTAGTACATAGGGAAATCCACTGAATTCAAGATGCTCTCAAAATTATGGCTAATGGTTTGCTTACCTCCTTTTTTTTTTTTTTTTTTGATTTGGTAGTTGTTGGCGCATCGGCTTCTGTGGCCATATTGCACCTCCCAAGGTTTTTGCAGTACTTTGATCCAAGCCCGAGGCGGGAATCGAACCCGCGACCTTTGGGTTGCCGGGCAGGTACTTTACACACTCGGCTAGCCCGGTCGGCTGCTTACCTCCTTTGCTGCCTCCCTTAATATAACTGGATTGATTCCATCCACCCTAGGAGTCCCTTTTTTTTTTTTTTTTTTTTTTTTTTTACTTCTAGCTTAACTTCTCTTCCACTTTCCTTTCAGTAATCACAAAATCATTTAGCTCCCTGTCACAGTTTGGTAAACTTTCATCCTCTTCTCTAAAGATTTCCTCATGTGTGAATGTAGATGCAAAATACTTATTCAATTTGTCAGCAACCCAACCTGAGCAGGATCATCCACAGTTAACCTATTGACATCAAGTGGCCAAATGTGATTCTACCCCTTTGTTCTACTGTTAATATAATCACAGAAGACTTTCCACCTCTTATTTGCATTCTTTGTCAGAAACTTCCAAAAATCTGCCTTAGCTTTCCTTAACTTCTTTGTGACTTGATTTATACTTAATTCATACATACCATAGGCTTCTGTATTACATAATAATTTATATGGATCCTACACATTTTTCTTTTCTGCCAAAATCTCATCATTTCATCTCACGTCCACTTAGGTCATTAACATTAGCAGAGGCATTTGATGCAAGAAAACAAACTTATGCAGCATTAGCCAAAAAAAAAAAAAAAAAAACCCACTTCCACTTCACCCCTCTGTTCGTTCAAAATACCTGTCCAGCTGAGCCTTAAACTTATTTAGGCTATCAACCTCCACCACAAGGGATGGAAGTCTGTTCCACCAACCAACCACCCGCTGGCTAAAGGCAAATTTCCGCATGTCTATCCTACATCTGTCTTTCCTCAATTTGAATTTATGCCCTCTCAGGTGATTTTTCTGAGCTAGAGGAAGAATCCCATCAGCATTGAGCATGCTTAAACCATTCAAGGCTTTATACACCTCTATCAGATCACCTCGCTGGTGCCTAGTCTCCAGACACTGTAATTTGCAAAACTTAAGCCTTTCTTCGTAAGAGCACCCCTTTGTTCCATTCACTAATCTTGTTGCCCTTCTCTGTACTCGTTCCAGCAGCTCTACATCCTTCTTGAAATGAGGCCTCCAGACCTGTATACAGTACTCTAGGTGTGGCCTGACCATTGCCTTATACGAGAGAATAATCACCTCCTTATCCCTGCTGGAAAAATTCCTGTATATCATTGACAATACTCCATGAGCTACTCTTGCAGCCCGTCTGCACTGCTCAGAGAACTTCATATCTGCCTGCACAACCACCCCCAAGTCCCTTTCATTCTCTACCACTGTCAGTGTAGTACCACAGAGTTGATACGTTGCTCTGGGGTTGCTGTTTCCCGTGTGTAGTACTTTACATTTGTCAATGTTAAACTTCATTTGCCACCTCTCAGCCCATCTGCTCAACCTTTCCAGATCCTGTTGCAGCAGCATAGTGTCAGTAGTGTCCTTGACAACCCTGCCAACCTTTGTATCATCAGCAAACTTGGACATTAAGCTTTATATACCATCATCAATATCATTTATAAATACAGAAAACAATAATGGACCCAACACTGAGCCCTAAGGGACTCCACTAATAACATTAGTCCACGATGAGCAGTGTCCATTGATTACCACTCTGTCTTCTCCCCCTCAACCACCCCTTTATCCATAGCAGCAATTTGCCTCCAATGTCACACTGATCCAATTTGTGTAGCAGTCTTCCATGTGCAACAGTATCAAAAGCCTTTCTAAGATCCAAGTAAATATCAAAGTTATTCCCTGCATCCAGTTCTTTTGTGACTGCATCACAGTATCCAATCAAGTTGGTCAGGCAAGACTTCCCCTTAACAAAACCATGCTGTGTCTGAGCTATAACTGAAGTCTTGCTAAATGATCCTGCAGTGCTTCTTTAACCAGTGCCTCCATTAATTTTCCTGAAACAGAAGTTAAGCTCACAGGTCTATAATTACTTGTGTCAGCCTTTGATCCTCCTTTGTGAATTGGGGTCACATTTGCACATTTCCAGTCTATGGGTACCTCCCCGGAGTCCAAGGAAGCTCTCATAATTATGGCTAAGGGTTTGCTTACTTCCTTTGCTGCCTCCTTTAATATAACTGGATAGATCCCATCCACCCCAGGTGCCTTTCTTGTGTTTATCTTCAACAGTTTCTCCTCCACTTTACTCCCAGTTATTTCAAGATTCTGTAGCTTACTGCTAGAGTTGAATACACCTCTGGCATTCCACTTGCTGAATAACTCCTCATGTGTGAATGTCGATGCAAAATATTCATTTAGTTTGTTAGCTACCTGAGCAGGATCATCAACAGTTGACCCATCAATATCAAGTGGACCAATCTGATTCATCCCCTTCCTTCTAGAGTTTACATAAGTAAAGAACTCTTTGCTGTTTTTCTTTGCATCCCTTGCCAAGGATTTCTCGTAATCTGCCTTCGCCTGCCTAACCTCCTTTGTAACTTGGTTGCATATCAACTTGTATCTATCACAGGCTTCTGTGTCATGTGTTAATTTGTAAGTATCCCATGCATTTTTCTTCTCTGCCATATGCCTCATTAGTTCATCTGACATCCATTTTGGCCTAAACCTTGAACAATATTTCTTCGTTGGTATGTAAAGCCTAGTAGCTTCCAAGATAAGTTCTTTGAATGCTTCCCATTTTGAATTTGCTGTTGGTAACATCAGTTGGTCCCACTGTATAGAATTTAAATACTGTCTCAGTCCATCGTAGTCGCCTTTACGGAAGCAATAACCCTTCCCTTTACCCCTAATGGTAGTTACCTCTTTGAGTAAATCCCACTTCAGCACACTGTGATCACTGCCACCTAGTGGTTCATTTATCTGCAGATTCTTAATGCATGAAGAATCGCTGCTGATAATCAAATCAAGAGTATTACTCCCTCTAGTTGCCTCCCAAACATGCTGATGTAGAAAACAATCATCCAATAAATCCACAAAAACCCTGCTAGTGTGTGAGTAACCAGCCCCCAAATTCCAGTCAATATCTGGGAAATTAAAATCTCCCATTATAAGGCTCTCTGATTTACTGGCCCACTATTTCCCTGTACAGTTCCTTATTATACTCAGAGTCATTAGGCCTATAGCACACTCCTACTCTCAATTTTGATCTCCCAATGCTTATGTCACACCAAACTGACTCAACACTGCACTGTCCGGCGATGTCGACTGGCTTCACTTCCTTGGTTTTTATGTGTTTCTTAACTAATAGCATAACCCCTCCCCCCTTCCTATCCTGTCTATCCTTTCTGTAGACAGGATAGGAAGTCAATTTGTGCTCCCCAAATTCCAGTTCTGCATCCCTTATATCTGTGTGACACCACGTCTCTGATATCCCAACAATATCTGCCTTTGATGTTTTGAGCAATACCTCAAATTCTTCAAATTTATTTACTAAACTCCTAGCATTGGTGTACACACAAGTATACCTGCACCTGTTTCTATTCTTAGCTACCCTAACACAACCCATGTGTTTACTTGTACCGCAATGGCTCCCAGCAGTCTCTGAAATACCATGCATCTTGTTTTTCAGGCTTCTGCTCATTCTAATAGAAGCAGTGCAAGAATCTCTTTCACCTCTGCCAGTGGCTACTGTCAATCTATTGGTCTTTGTCTCCCCCCAAGCTAGCAGTTTTCCGACCCACCTAACACTGCCTCGATAGCATCAGCAAATATTCTTGCACCCTTTCTATTTAAGTGTATCCCATCCCTGTAGAAGCAATCTCTCCTGTTAACAAGTACAGTCCAGGCTGAAAAAAATTCTACCCCTTGAGCCTTGCACAATCTTTCCAGGGCCGAATTGATCGACAAGGCTCTCATCATATACTCCCTCCTATCGTGTCTGGGCAGAATTGCAGACACTTTCAAATTCAACCCTAATTCTCGGCTTTTGCTCAACAGTGACCTGTACTTGTTAAGTAATTCTGCCGGTCTCCTACCCTTAATATTATTAGTGCCAACGTGTACAACTATATCACCTTTTGTGCCCTTAAAAGATGATATTCGCTCTACAACGTCATCAACCTTTGCCCCTAGCAGACATACCTTGGTCCTGTTCCACCTATCTTTTTTACAAAGCATGTTCCCCATTTCCCTGACAATAGAGTCACCAACAGCTACTAGTTCCTTCGGGACCAGCGCATTCTGCCTTGGGGGTTGTCTCTGTGTCACGCGATGCCCAAGTGCAAGCTCTGGCATTGATGTGGGCAGCTGAGAGCTTGATGGGCCCCTCAATTTAGTTTCTTCGAGGGCATCCACCCTGTCCTTCAAGCTCTCATATAGGCCCACAAGAACGCCGAGTTGTTGCCTGATATCGATACACTCCTTGCATCGCGCACACACGAAGACATCCCCCTTGGCAGTATCATGTCCCGTACCCGATTGCTCTGCAAACATCAAGCAAACAGTCCATTTTATAAGGGGCTGTGAGTCAGAGGACAACTGCACCCCTCAGTTCTGCTCTGAGCCACAGCGCTTCCATTAGCTTGAGCCTTTTGCTTTGCTGCTCTGGTCTGAGTCATGATTCTATTAATTTATTAATTAATTATAACTAATTATGTTATGTTATTAATTATGTTAAATATAATTATATTACGTTTGTAATCTAAGTCGTTAGATGTATTTATTTAAACATACAATTTAACTGCTAACGAAGTTCAACTAATGCTATCTAGTACGGTATATAACTATCATATCACAAAGCCGGGAAAATTACGAACGGTAGCGGAGTTGAAACACGTGGAAACCTTTACCGATACTTTTATGCAATTACAAGGCCGAGTAAAGAATAAATACACCAAATTAATCAGAAAATCACAAAATAATGTTATACTACTAAATTTAAATCAAAAGTATTAGAAAAACAATAATTTCAAATCAATAAATAAGAAAAATCCACTTAGCGGCTTTGAACACGACCGTCTCTAGTAGCCTCGTCAGCAGACCAATTGCAGACCAGTTCATACCAACTTAGAATTACTGTTCAAGGTCTTAGCCTTGAACAGTAATTCTTAGTTGGTATGACCTTATAGCCTCTATAATTACTTCCTTGAATGCTTCCCATTTAGAATTTCTGTTAGTAACATCAATTGGTCCCACTGCACAGAATTGAAAGACTATCTGAGACCACTGTAGTTGCCCTTACAAAAGCAAAAGTGTTTCCCTTTACCCATGGACAGTAGTTATACCGTCAATTAAATTCCACATCAGTACACTGTGATTACTGCCACCAGTTGGTCTTTTACCTACATATTGTTAATGAAGAATCTCTGCTGATAACCATATTAAGAGTATTTCTTCCTTCTGTTGCCTCTCACATGTTGTTGTAGAAAACAGCCATCCAATAAACCTACACACTTGCTAGTGTGTGTGTGTGACCAACCCACAATTACCAGTCAACATCTGGAGTGTTAAAATCTCTCATTATAAGAAATTGTGATCATATTGGTGAACTCTATTTCTCTGTAAATCTCTTTAATATACTCATAGTCATTAGGCCTACAGCACATTCCTACTTTCCTATTTGTTTTCCCAGTGTTCATGCAACAAACTGAATCAACAATGCACTGGCCACCAATGTTTATTGGATGCACTGCATTAGATTTAATATGCTTCTTAACCAAGAGCATAATCAACTCTAACCCTCCTGTGCTGTCTTTCTGTCCTTGTATACACTGTACTCCCCATTATCAAATTCAGCAAGCATCGCTTATGTCCAAGGGACACCATGTCTCTGCTATCATTACAATGTTTGCATTTGATGACAATCAGTATTTCAAATTTATTTACAATGCTTCTAACATTAGCGTACATGTTCTTACTCTTAGTTGCCCTAATACAGTTCATGTATTTACTTGTTCTGTGACAACTCACAGCAGGGCTTGAAATTCCCAACACCTTGCTTTCCAGGCTCCTGCACGTTCCAACAGAAGCAGCACAAAAATCGCATTTACTTCTGCCTTCAGCTCTAATTAATCTAATATTCTGTGTATCCCCCAAGCTAGCACTTTTCCAACTCACCTATCACTGCTTTGAGAGCATCAGTAAATATTCTTGCACCCACTTAAGTATATACCATCCCTGTAAAAACTGTCTCTCCTGTTAACAAGCACAGATCACGCTAGAAAAATTCTATCCCATGAGCCCTGGATATTCTCTCCAAGGCCCTGAACATGTACTCCCTCCTAGTATGTTTGGGCGGAATTGCATACACTTTCAAATTCAGTCGTAACTCATGACTTTTCCTAACGTTGCCATGTACTTGTTAAGTAAAGTACAGAGCGATGAATAACATTAGTCCACGAAGAGGTGCCAATTGATTACCACTATCTGTCTTCTACCCACTCAACAAGCCCTTTATCCAAAGCAGCAACTTGTCATTAAAGGCCACCATAGCCAGGTGGTCAGGCACAAGGGTGCAGAAGTTCATGTGCCTTGAGTGACAGGGGTTCAAGCCCATGGCTGCTAAATATAGTGCTGTTTCTTGTAAACTCTCAACGTTGTGAACCCCTCTGTTCATGTGGTTGTCCTGGAGTATAAACAGAAAATTTGTTTATTTATTTAATGCCATACTGCTCCAATTTGTATAGCAGTCTTTTATAGTAGGAACCAGAGCTATAATGCTCAATACGTTCTACATTGATATCAACATTTTTAAAAGAATAAGAGCAGTTTACCTCAATATGATACATAGAATACTTCCGTATGATACTATCCAGAAATTAAAACGAAAACAATTTTAAAAAAAATCGAAAATCTGACATTACAGTAAGAACTAATTAAATATCAAAATGAACACAAAAATAAATTTAATGTAATAAAAATTAATTTAACGAAAAAATTGCAAAATAATTTTCCTTCCTGAAGCTGACAATGATTCAGGAAGTCCGTTGTCGTGTGATCACGACATACGGTCGAAAAGTATCGTCAACTTCAGGAAGCAAAATCATTTTGCAATTTTTTCATTAAATTAATTTTTGACTTAATTTTTAATTGTGTTAAATTGATTGTGTTCATTTGATTTTTAATTATTGTTAATTACTTCTTACTGTAATATAAGATTTGATTTTTTTAATTGTTTTCATTTTAATTTCTGGAGAGTATCATACGGAAGTGTTCTACGTATCATATTGAGGTAAACTGCTCTTATTCTTTTACAAGCAATCTTTTATGTGCAACAGTATCAAAAGCTTTCCTGAAATCCAAGTATATGATATC
The DNA here is from genome assembly GCF_048544385.1 of Mastigoproctus giganteus. Taxonomy (NCBI): domain Eukaryota; kingdom Metazoa; phylum Arthropoda; class Arachnida; order Uropygi; family Thelyphonidae; genus Mastigoproctus; species Mastigoproctus giganteus. The sequence continues at coordinate 166,056,678 of NC_143579.1, forward strand.
AAAATTATTTTTTGCATCCAGTTCCTTTGTGACCACATAATAATATCCAATCAAATTGGCCAGACAAAAACTTACCCTTAACAAACCCATGCTTTGTCTGAACTATAACTGCTGTCGTGGCTAGATGATCCTGCAATGCTTCTTTAACCAGTGACTTCCCCATTTTTCCCAGAACAGAAGTTAAACTAACAGGACTGTAATTACTTGTCACCCTTTTATTTTTATTCCCCCCCTTGTAAATTGGGGATACATTTTAACATCTCCAGTCCATGGGGACCTACCCTAAATCCATGGATGCTCGCAATATTATGGCTAAGGGTTTGCTTACTTCCTTTGCTGCCTCTTTTTATATAACTTGATAGATCCCATCCATCCATGCCATTCTTATATTTAACTTCAACAATTTGTCCTGTTTTCACTCAGTTATTACAAAGACATTTAGCTACCTGTTAGTATGATAAACTTCTTGCTTCCACTTCCCTACAGAATTTCTCATGTGTGAATGAAGATGCAAAATACTCATTCAGTATGTCAGCTACCTGAGCAGGATCATCAACATTGAACCATCGATATAAAGTGAACCAATCTGATTCATCCACTTTCTTCTAGAGTTTCCTTAAGTAAAGAAGCCTTTGCTGTTTTTCTTTGCATCCTTTGCCAAAGGTTTCTCATAATCTGCCTTCGTTTGCCTGATCCCCTTTGTAACTTGACTACAGACTAGCTTATATCTACCTAGGCTTTTGTGTCGCCTGATAATTTTTATGAAACCCATGCATTTTTTTTTCTCTGTCACGAATCGCCTTAATTCATCTGATATACATTTAGGCCTAAACCTTGAACAGTATTTCTTAGTTGGCATGAAAAGTCTAGTAGCTTCCTAGATTAATTCCTTGAATGCATCCCATTCAGAATTTGATGTTGCTAGTAACATCAACCATTAGTCCCACTGTATAGAATTTAAAAACCGTCTGAGACCACTGTAGACACCTTTATGAAAGCAAAGACCTTCCCTTTACCTCTGATGGTAGTTACATCTTTATGTGAATCCCACATCAGTGCACTCTGATTGCTGCCACCAAGTGGTTCCTTTATCTACAGATTCTTAACGCATGAATAATCACTGCTGATAATCAGATCAAAAGTATTAGTTTCAATGTGCAACAATATCATCTTCTGTGCCCTTAAAAGATATCTGCTTTACAATGTCATCTACTTTTGCCCCTGGCAGACATACCCTGATCCTAACACATTTATCCTTCTTGTACAATATATTTCCCATTTCACTGATAATAGAATCGCCGACAATATCTACTGCCTGTGGGACCAGCACAACCTGCCTTGGAGACTGCCACTGCGTTGCCTGATGAACAAGTGTGAGCTCTGGCATTGACTTTGGCAGCTAAGAACTTAGTGGGCTCCATTTTAATTCCTCTGAGGGCATCCACACTTCAATCGCTCATAAATTCTCATCAGAACACCGATTTGCACCTAATTTCTTCACATTTTCTGCTCTGAACACACACATCCCCCCCAACTGTATATGTCCTGTTCCAGAGAGCTCCACAAACACTGCACAAGTTACATACGTTGTTAAGTTATAATTCGTAGGGGAAATCACCCCTTTTGGTTCTCCTCAAACCACAACACTCTGGCTACTTTGTGCCCATTGCTTTGGTGCTCTTGTCTGCAGCATGATTTTCATTTAAATACAATTTAATTAATTAACAATAAAAAGTAATAAATTTAATCAATTTAACTAATTCATTATATATGACAATACTACACTAATAGTACTATCACTGTATTTAGGCTAATATATTCCTGAATGCAATGATAGTATTATACTATAGAGTTTACATTTTACCTTACACTATCAAGTACAAGTTTTACATTATGTTATACTGCTACATTCAAAGTTTTAAGTTAGTTATATCCTTACTTAAAGTAAAATTTCTAAGATAAAAAAACTATGCCAATCTATGTAATTAGAACCTTCGAACTACTTATCTATCACAATTAAAATTCTACTATTTCCACTGTAATACTTTTTTTTTGTTAGTTGTTGGCCCATCGGCATCTGTGGCCATAATGCACCTCCCCAAGTTTTTGCATTTACTCTGATCCAAGCCCGAGGTGGGATTTGAACCTGCGACTTTTGTATTGCCAGGCAGGCACTTTACCCACCCGGCTAGCCCAGTCGGCTACCAGTTATGTAATATATTAATTGATGCTGTATAAGCTTGCTTTCTTGTATTATGTGCCTCTACTAATGCTAATGTGCTTTGATATATGCACCAAGACACCAATACAAAAACTGCAAATAATAAGTTGTAACTTACAAACTCTAGCTAAATTAGAAAATAAGTTACCGAATGTGACTAAGACTATTAAACTATTTGTCAAATACAATTTAATATGTTAATTAATCAAAAAGAAAGGTAAAAATTTCCAGAAAAATTATCCGTTCCCACAAGCTCAAAATTCTTCGCCTGCACTTCATAATCTCGTACGAAATATACTTCACCACTAATGCTGATGTTCCCCGAGGTTCAGTTCTTTCTTCCACTCTTTTCCTCATGTATATTATGGCCTTCTTCCACTAAATGGAAATCCTATCCATAGTTATGCAGATGACAGCAGACACATTCCACCTTCTCATTTGAGAAAACCTTGCTCTCCACAGTTTCAATTTCTTGATTTTCCACCATTAATTCTTGAACAGTGATCTCCGATGGGGTGAAGAAAACTTAGTTAACTTCAATCCTTCCTGTAGTCTTATTTATGATTCCTGTAGTCTTATTTCTCATAACAAAATGAGGTCTACTGCTCCTACACTTACCTTTGATGACACTCAGATTCCTAGCAAATGTCACATCTGTGTTAGGGATTATTACGATTTGTAATCTCTCTTGGCATAAGTACAACACAAATATCACTTCCTCTTCAAAAAAAAAAAAAAAAAAACTTTTCTTTTTTGTTCTTGATATTACTTTCCTTCTAAACTATTCACCCTGCACAAATGTAATATCTGCCTTATCATGGAATTTTGTTCCAACACCAGGGATAGTGCCTCAAAAACTGCTCTCCAGCTTCTAGACCAGTGCTTCTCAAAGTGGGCGATATCAACCCCTGGGGGGCATTAGGCACAACAGGGGGCGATAGGTATCATTGTGTTTAACAGGCGGCTTGCAATAATTCGCACCTTTAATTGCTTTGACCAAATCACCGCACAATATAATAAAATCTATTCCACTTAGCAATGATACAGTTCAGAGACGGATAGAAAAAAAATGGCCAAAGACACAGAAAATACCCTAAGCAACATTTTACGAACAACAGAATTTGCCTTACAAATAGATGAATCAACTCTGCCAGGTAACAAATCTTTACTACTAGCATACATACGTTTTATAAAAGATGAAAAGTTGAATGAAGAATTATTATTTGCAAGATATCTAGAAACGTATACCAAAGGCGAGTCTATATTTCAGGTTACTGAAAAGCTTTTTAAAGACAGGGGAAATTCCACTTACAAATGTACTTGCTCGTGCAACGGATGGAGCACCATCAATGATTTGCCGTTACAAGGGTTTTATGGCTTATTTAAAAAATGCTGTGCCAAATATTATTACTGTTCATTGTGTCATTCACTGTCAGCATTTAGTTGCGAAAAAACTTGGTGATCAACTGCACAATTCTCTACGAACTGTTATTACTGCTATAAACAAAATTAAAGCACATTCTTTAAATGATCGTATATTTCAAAAGCTTTGTGATCAAAACAGTGAAGATTCTGAACGATTGCTACTTCACTCAGAGGTTCGGTGGCTGTCAAAAGGCAACTGTCTCAACAGATTTTATGAACTCTTTGATACTGTTGTCGAGTTTTTTTGAAGATAGGAACAACGACCTTAGCAATGACCTCAAGAAAATGAAAACTGATATTGCTTATCTTGCAGATTTATTTACTAGATTCAACTCAATGAATTTACATTTATAAGAACAAGATGCAACTCTTATTAAGGCAAAAACTCAAATTTCAGCATTTATTTCAAAATTAAAGCTTTTTATGCGCAACGTAGGACAACGTGAATTGTATCAATTTCCAAATCTGTTGGAAATAGAGAAAAAAGAAAAAATAGCTGATGAAACTCTACTAACTTTTTGTAATCATCTAGAAATGTTGCACAGATATGCAGGAAAGGTTCGAAGCTCTCTTTAATTTGAAAATTCAATAATGACGATGGTGAACGTTTTCTAGAAGAATTGATTGAGTTACAAAATTAAGTTGAACTGAAGCCAAAATTTCAAAATTCATATCAGGAATTTTGGTTACAAAAGAATTACTTAGTAAAAAAAATTACTTATTTCTTTTCCAACATCATATCTAGTCGAAACCGGTTTCAGTGCTGTATCTCAATTGCTGACAAAAAAGAAATTGTCTGGATGTTATTAAACGTGGTGATTTACGACTTCTACTTCACGACTTACAGATATTAAACCTAATATTGATAAGCTAATAAATCTCCACCAAGCTCATCCATCGCATTAAATATTAAAAAATAATTAACTATTTCCATTAATATCACAACTTATTTATGTAATTAACTTTAATTTTTATGACTTAATTTAAGTGACTATAACTGACTTTATTTATGTAGTCATTTTTTACGAAAAAAAGAATAAAGTGCAGTAAATAGTTTTCTTTATAATTCACACACCTACATGCAGGGCTGCATTTACCTTTTTGGAGGCAAACAGACAAATATTCATTTCAGTTATTTAGCTTCACTTTATATTGGTTGAATCACCTCCCCCCACCTAAAAAAAAAGCCCTGGCGAGGTAGGGCTTTTTTTTTTTTTTTTAGGTGGCGAGCAGTAGGTGGGGGGAGGTGATTCAACCGGGGGAGGGGGGGATCCAAAAAAGTTTGAGAAGCACTGTTCTAGACTATTCAAAAGAGGGCAGTCTAGTTAATTAATGACTCTTGCAAAAGTCTCTTCATTCTGTTTCATGCCTTTTCTGAAGACACTTCTATAGGCAGTGTTCTTTCCTCTGAATTGTCATGCACAATTTCTCACTCTCCAATCCAAATTCACAGAAACAACTTTTGTTCTCTATAACAACCTTTATTCACATGTATTTCCCAAATAATACAATCTATGAAATTTCAAGTCTAATGTCAACAAGTATCTGTATTTTCAGCCTTCAGGGATCTCAATCATAACACTTAGAGCAGTAGCAATTAATAAAAATTGTGTCCAGCCACTCAACCATCTTTTTATCCACAGAAGTAACTTGCCTTCAATTCCACATTGTACAGCAGTCAATAAGGCAGAAGAGTATCAAAAGCTTCACTAAATTCTAAGTACAGGTAGCTCTCAGTTTACAACTGCTTGTTTTGTGATGATTCACAATAACAACAGTTTTGAAATCAGAGGGCCAAAAATATCAAAAAACTATAAAAAATTTCAAAAATGCACAACTATAAATACCAGTTAACATGTAAAGAAACAGCACAGTCAATCAGAGATGAGAGTTATCCCCATCTACCATCTGGGCTATCAGGGATGAGGTGGCTGGAGATAACAGGAGAGAAACTTAATTTGCCTGTTGGTGTATTATTGTTGGACCACTATTCTACAGTGTCAATTTGTGACTTTTAATTAAAAATTGTTGATTAAATTTATAAAATAAGAGCTGCCATGTCTAGTAAGAGAACTGCAGTAAACCAAAGTGAATGTGAAAATGTCGCTAAAAACACATGTAGATCTATCACGTTGAAAAAAAGAGATTGAGGTAATTTGTAGAATGGAAGAAGATCAGACACGTCCTTAATGGGCATACAAATATGAAATCGCTTCCACTGACTGAGTGCCATAATGAAAAATGCAGATGGAATAAGACAGTCAATGCAACAACAGTAAGAGCAATGCAAATGAGTTATAGCAGAAGTAAACTTTGGGGGGGGGATGGAGAAATTTTCACTGTGGGTGGATAACAAAAAAAAAAAAAAACACCAAACATTCCATTAACTCAAGCTGTTATTACTGATAAAGCAAAGTCAATTTTTGAAGACCTTAAGTAAAAAAGAGGGCAGTGATGAGAAATTTTTAGGTGGTACAAGTCAACCATCACTAATCCAGCAGCATTGGGATCTGTGGGGGTGTCGGATTAGTGAGTTCGCCGGATCACCGGTGGTTATTTTCGCATGTACGGATTACCCAACAGCTAACCACCTCATCCTACCTTTAACACATTAACTGCTAAGCTAAAAAAATTCCCCAGGGTCCAAAAAATATTTAGCAAATAATTTGATTAGTAATTCCAAAAAAATAAATATTGTAATGTCACTGTAATCATTTTTTTCGCTTAAAATATCAAAAAAAAGAGTATTGTTTTTTTTTTTTTTTATGTTGCATATAAGTAGGTTACTTTATTTCTTGAGAAGCCGTGTCGGCCACATGTGTGGCCGACACGGCTTCTCCATAATAGCGCGTCCGTCTCTGAGGACGCTATTACAGCATACATATAAAGGTAGTTTGTGATTAGTTTATTGCATGCACGGCGAGTGCAGCAATAAAATTGTGATAAAATAAACTCTCAAACGTCCCAATAAGTGTCAGTATTGTTAGCGCACTGTATTATCCGTCACAATATTGTGTTGTGTTTTTCCGCAAGTTTGTACAAGTGTGTTGTAAAAAAAAAAAAAAATCTAAAAAGGAATGGTAAAAGAAAATAACTAAAATAAGAGGAACTGAGAGAAATTGCTGGAATTTGCAATTAAGATTTAAACTTCTCACAGACACACACACCGCTGTTGAGTTTTTTTCAGAAGTTCAACTTTATCTGTTATAGACAATGTATGGTGTTTGCATTTTACACCACGAGAGGCACTTCCTTTATGTATTGTAACCATGGCTGGGGCTAAATGCAAGTAGGTTATAATAATAAATGCAGGAAAACAAGTGGGAATGGCTTGCCAGTGTTTACGATTTCGCGGCAACAGCTGATGTTGCAACCAACACCACCATAACAGTAGCGGCAGGTCGGTGCACCAACCCGGGAAATTTGAAATAACGTTCGCGGAAATTATATCCGGATTAGCAGTGATAGTGGATTACTGGTGGCCGGATTAGTGATGGTCGACCTGTAATAAGCGATGCTTCATGCGATTTAAATCTCAAAGTAAGTGCGCTGCATTAAATTAAGTGGCAAAGATGCTGAGGCAGCTGCAGAGTTTCAAGCCATTGTAGAGGAAGGTAATTATCCTCCTGATCTCATTGTTCATGTGGGAAAGCCCAGACTTCAGTGGAAGAAACCGTCATCACAAACCTTCATTGCCCACAAAGAGCAGTCTGTGCCAGGTTACAAAGCTGCAAAAGACAGACTAACGCTTCTGCTGGGAGCAAATACCTCTGGTACTTTGGTTTTAATTTTAATGTTGGTGTTCCATTCACAGACACCACCTGTTCTTAAGGGCCTAAACAAAGCCACGTTGCCAGCTTACGGGAAATGGAACAGGAGGGCTTGGGTGACAAGAAATCTTCTTGGATTGGTACAAAAACTATTTTTTCCTACTGTGCTCAGTTTTTGTGAAGAGAATGAGTTACCAGCCAAGGCTCTTCTTTCGCTTTAACAATACCCTTGTCCATCCTGCAAATCTTGCTGAAGTCGGAACATCTCTGGACGTTAATGTTGTTTACATGTCACCAAACAAACACCACTTCATGTTATGTTGGTTTTTTTTTTTTTTTTTTTTTTTTTTTTTTAGGAGCATTAGCAACTAGGGCCATATTGCTCCGGGGTATGCGGTGGTCATTCCCTGACCTTTCCGCATCCTCCGTATTTGGTGGTGACGGGCTCGAACCCCGGTCTAATCAAGAAGCGTGTGCTACGCACTGCTGCTCCTTCCCACCTGGCTACGGAGGCGCCACACACACACACACACACACACCACTTCAGTTTTGTAACCAATTTACCAGGGGGTAATAGCAACCTTTAAATCCTATTACCTCTGCCAAATCTTCATGGAAATGGTAAGAGTTTTGGACAAGTCAGACAAAACTATCAAGATTATTGGCACTCATTTGACATTTTTAAGGGCATTAATAACATCAAAGCAGCTTCGGAGGGGATCAGTGAACTGTTTGAATGGAGTATTAGATTTAATCACTTTTACAACTAAATAGTAATAGTATTTGCCATATCCTATTAATATTTAGTTGTAATTGTAAATACTATTTAGTTGTAATTTAGTTGTAAACTTTTACAACTAAATAGTAATAGTATTTGCCATATAGCACAAGGAAGCCACAGGCTTTTGCTGCACTGACAAAAAAAAAAAAAAAAAACACAAGTAGATAACCAAATGCAAATTATATGCTTCCCTCCTCAAACAGGTAACTTTTGACCTTTTGATCTAGTTGACCTTTGTATTTATTCAAACTGTCAGTCTCAACTACCTGTGAGACAACTTCTTCCAGCTATCAAAAACTCGCTGGCTAAAAGAAAATTTCCTACAATCTAATCTAAACCTCAACCTTGTAATTTTAATTTATTACCCCTAGTTCTGGAATTCATTATAACAATGAAAATTTCAACCTAATTTGTTTTATTAATCCCTCTCAGAGCCTTATAGACCTCAGTGTCAACTTTGAGGTGCCTGGTTGCCAAGCTCTTTAGCCCACAAAATCGGAGTCTTTCCTCATACAGTAGTCCTGCTTACCTCACCATTCAACTTGTCCGTCTCTGGACCCTTTCAAGAAGTTCAATGTCTTTTTTTTTCAGATGAGGTCTCCATAACTGAACACAGTATTCCAAATGTGGTCTTACAATTGCCATATAATGGTTGAGTTCAATCATTTTCTTAATGTAATTACACCGAGGAATGATACTTCATTCAACCCTGCATAGTGATGACAACGAATTTTAGTATTCCTTCACTAACTTTCAATTTGTACTGACTGTAGTTATAATTCAAAAATATGGCCAAGAAATCAGATCTCTCACTGTTGGTTTGGATACAAAGTACATCAACACACCTGCTCATTTAATCCTTCTTTTTGAGACAATAAACTTTAGTGAAAAAACAATTTGTTTAATTCAAAAAAAAATAATAATAATAAATAATAAAGAACAAATAATCCTTTATTTCAAATTGCTTTATGCTTGCTTTTTGTTTTCAAAAAGATATCTTGAATAGCGTAAAAAGTACAATGATCATAGCTCGCTAACATAACACTTGCTATGCCAACAAAATTGGCTGTCACTGTTGGTGAAAAATTGCACAATTTTAAACAATTTCTATTCTTTAAAAATTCAAAAAAAAAATGAACGGTGAGCAAAGTACATCAATGTGCCTGCTCATAACTTTTTTAAATGCACCTATTCTAGGGTTGGAATAGGTGCAAAAGTATGGGCAAACTTTTCCTACAATTTATGCACAACTTTACAGGATTAGAGTCAGTGAAGAACACTGTTGAAGACGTTAGCAGGCTGGTGCAAGAGGCGGGATTGGACAAGGTACAGCTGAAGATGCAACAGAACTGTTGGATAGCCATGGACAGCAGCTTTCCAATGAAGATGGAGGAATTGGCTAAAGAACTATGCCAACAGAAGGAGGAGGAGAAAGAAAAAGATAAGGAGCCTCCTCTAAAATCTATGAATAAAAGCAATCTACGGTGCATCCTTTCAGCCATGGAGACCCTCACCAATGAGCTCTGTAAGATTGACCAAAAGTCAATCTTGTTCACATGCAGAATCTAAGAATGTTCTTGTATTTTAGCTGAAGCTTTGCATATGTCTTCTACTTCTTTAAATATAACTGGATAGATTCTACAGCACAGGTAGCTTATTTACTTTTAGCTTCAACAATTTATCTTTCAGTTTATATAAATTATGATACAATGTATAAATTCAAAGTTCTATTTAGTACTTGCTACTAAGTAGTATCAGTTACTTGCTACTCCATCACTCAAAAAAACAGAAAAGGTAAGGAAAATACAATAATTAACATTTCACCTCAAATAAGGGATATTAACAATGGTAATTATTTTAAAACTAACTATTAAATCACTGTTTTATATGGAAAACTCCATAAGAAGAGCAATGAGTAAGGTGCACTATCTTCTATGTAATTTAATTTGAACCAGTTTTTTAATACCCATACCTCTTTTTAATTAATCTCATTCATTAACACAGAGTTGGGAGCTAAGTTCTGGAATTTTAGGATTTCCTATTTTTTTTTGTCAGAACTTAATATTATCCATAACATTAATATAGTCTTAATATTCTTTTAAAACATTGGTAGTTTCAAAAGGTGTGACTCTCAATTTTGGTGATTTTGTGCAATCAAAAATGGCTTCATAATTTAAGAAATGATTTTTGTGCTGAGAAGAAATTCTAACAGAAACAGGCAATATCTTCATGTCACCAACTGGAAGAAGAGACTCTACACTTTCCAATTTGTTAGGGCATTGAGTGCAGTATCGATTTGATGGGGGGGGGGAGATAAAACCCAATGCTCAAACTCAGATTTTCTTTCTGCTCAAGTTTCATTCTCTTAGCTCTTTCAGGATCTTAAATTCTCTGAGTATGTTAAGCTTTACATTTGTGAGTTTTCTGAATGTGTAGGTCGAGTTGACGGTAGAAATAGTTCTGCTACAACTGGCTTTGTGGAATGAATCTTTCATGGAATTTTTTAAATATTCCAGAAAAAAAAAAAAAAAATTGGTACCTAAATACTTTTAAAGAGTAATCTGTTCTTGTTTTGACCCGACTGCCCATATTAGAGTGAAATTACTGCCAAAACATGAAATCAGAATTTTTTTTTTTTTTTTTTTTTGAATTAGTAAAAAATATATTAAAAACATTTGGAAAAAAAAAAAACATGTATTAAGAAATGTGCTTTGTTTGAATAAAATAATGCATGGCTATTATTAATTTCAAATTCAATTTTTCAATCTGAATTACAGAGAATTTTAGCTTTTTAAACTCAAAATGGATAACAACAGCCAACATATGTATTCTTATCCTCTTTCGATTTTCAAAGCTATTTTTGTGCTGCCATCTATTAAAACTGCTTACTATTTGTTGGAGAAGAAAAGGCAGCACATAATCTTTAATCTTTAAAATCATTTTAATCTTTAAAGAAACAACCTTGGAAAATGTAAATTTAAATACATACTCCCCAGAGCCCCCCTACACACACCACACAATGTAAATTTGGATAAACACCCTGGAAAGAGTTGAAGGATACTAGGTGAAATCTATATTTATCTTTAATAAAAATGACTGTCTCTCATATGAATGAGAGATTCACCCAGTGGGGAAGAAGCCAGCCCTCAGCCTCCCATACATTAAACCAATTAAAGTCTCTTGTCTCTTTGTGAGAAACGCCAAATGCAGGTCAAAGCACTAGCTTTAACATTCAATCCCCTCTAAAGAAAAATCCTGAATGTACAACTGTATGAAGGTATAAATATATAAAGTTGTGCATTAGCAAACTTTGCAGCAATAATTTCTATTGTCTTGTAAGCAGTAGAAATTATTTTTTAATTAACATTTGACTTAATTGATATGAAACTGATCTTTAAAGGAATGTTACTTGCATAAAGAAGAGATAGGTTGGTTAATTTTGAATGTGTCAAGGAAAGTTAGATTAAAAAGCATCAGTTCACTTCATCTATGCATGCCGAACAAACCCAGGGGGAACTATTCACCTCCACCTTAAACCAGAAAACTCAATCCAGCTTGAAAAGGATTCATAAGCTCCTTTCTCACTAATAATTTTCCAATCTACGATCTTTCCAAAGGTGGTATCTGGAATAATATTATTATTATTAGCCACATGGTGCAAGGAAGCCTTATGCTGCACCACAAAAAAAAAAAAAAAAAAAATTTCTGAATTACCAGGAGAGAGAGATCACCAAGAAAAAGAATGATGATATCTAGCTAAGGACACTGGGTGTGCCAAGTCCATATTCACCAAATGTGAGCCCCTGGGCAGTAAGGTGACAAGGGAACAAGTAAAAAAAAAAAAAAAAAAAAACCATAAAAAGATTAAATGTGTGGAATTCATATACATCTTATAACAAAAAATATACTCGAATTATTTGTTAGAGATACAAAAAAAAAAAAAAAAAAAAAAAAAGAACACCTTAAATTACTAGCCCGAGATACAAAAAATTATGACTACAGTATAACATATAACAAGTTATCCATTTTCATTAAATATCTTTATTAAATAGGAATAATGCTATGGGTTATTTTTTTTTTTTTTTTTTTTTTTTTTTTTTTAGGAACATTAGCAACTAAGGCCTTATTGCTCCGGGATATGCGGTGGTCATTCCCTGACCTTTCCGCATCCTCCGTATTTGGTGGTGACGGGCTCGAACCCCGGTCTAATCAAGAAGCGTGTGCTACGCACTGCTGCTCCTTCCCACCTGGCTATGGAGGCACCTTAATGCTATGGAGAAATGTATTAAGAAATTTGCAAATATTCAGTTTTGAAACATGCACTTTTTATAAGGCTTGATCAAAAAGTTGGGTGAATGACCTTATAATTCTTAAATGCATAGTAGAGGCTAAGAGTTTGTGAACAAAGCTTACGATGTTTTCATTTGAGCATGCACAAACCAAGTTTTGTTATGCTCTAGTCTATGGAAAAGCTGCTTTGAGTAAACACTTTTTCTCATTTATTGCAAGTACTGAAATTGGAAATTTTTAAATGTGATAAACATTAAATTTTATTATAAACTAGAAAATAGATGAATCTTTTGTTATAGTTTACAGAGATGATGCTGTGATGAAAAAAAAAAACAATTTAAGTAGTTTCAAAGGTTTTTGTGAGGGATATTTTTTGGTTTATTTCAGGTCATTTTAACTGAGAATTTGGATATGAAGCAAGTAAATGCCATATGGCAGATCATGGGCGTGTGTGGCTATGACCCAAAGACCAAACTCCAAATGGAAAACATTATAAACATGGCTAAAAGGTGCAGAAATCAAAATCACATGTGAAGGACAGGCACACTGATTGAATTTTTTGATGAGAAGGCGGTGTTAGCAGAATTCGTTCTGTGAAGTGTCGGTGTTACTCCAGCCTGCAACGAAAGTTTTACAATGGTTGGACATAACCAGCTGTAAATTACCCAAAAAATGGGAAAATGGTTCGATTGTGTCACAACGTGGCATATCACTTGTCCAGAAATTAACTGACAAAACCCTTCCCATTATGCTGCACCCAACTTATTTGGCTGATTTGGCAGAATATAGCTATTCCCAAAATAAAGGCAGAACGTGAAATGAACACAATCTGAATTGATTCAAGAAATCTAGTCAAACATGATGAACCACTTAAAATCATTCAAAAAAGACTTCCAAAAATGTTGTGATCGGTGGCAGGCACAATGGAACAAATATGTGTGGGTGCATAGAATCTTGTTAATACAAACTTGGTTTATAGAATATTGTCATTTGTACAAAATTCATATCATTCCCCTGTGAAAAAATAGGCTTTTCTATGTAAACATATTTGTTTATTACAAAATTCGATTAACACACATTAAAAAAATCTGAGCTTCAAAAATCTTTTTTGGAGCTTGTGTCTAAATAAATTTAAAGTTTCTTTATGTTAAACTGGCAGTTATGGCAGCAAAGTGTAAACAGAGAGAATTAAGCCTAGAAATTAAACTGAAAATTATACAAGACATTGATAGCATGAAACAAAGTAAAATGGATACTACAAGGTATTCAACATCCCTTTATCTACAAAATGTAATGAGCTGATGTAATGTAATAATACATGATATATATACACACACGGTATAGTATAGTATGTGTGTCTGATGAATGGCAGCAGCTGGAATGTCTTTCAACTTCACTGTGTTTCTCTGTGGTGATAGAGGACATGCCTGTAGGTATAAAAACAAAGTAAACATGAAGGCAACCATTTCAGGTCAAAGTAGGAATTCAAACGGAATGAAATTGTTTACAATTAGACTTTATTTAAAAATAGGGGGACCAATTTGAGATACATAACCTGAAAGAGTTAACCACTCAACTGTTTGCAAGAGAAAGAATTATACAGAAAATTATAAATCCTTAAACAAGTAGTTATACACACTGTTTGAGACAAAAGAAATTATACAGAAAATTTACAGAGTTATACAGATGTATGGGTGCCAGCAGGATATTTCGCAAGGTGGTGCATGTGGGAATAAATTTGTTTACCAATATTTTGAATACATGCAATATCTTAATTAAGTCAAGTTTGACTGATTTACATGTACAGCCAAGCCAAGCAACATTTCGTGATTGGTGGGAAAAGTATTAATTGAAATTAATGTATTTTTCTTTCTCTTTTTTTTTGTAGAATTTTTGTTTTAATAAATTAATGAAAATATTAAAAATTATGTATTACTTCAAAATCCAAAGGTGGTGCACTTGCACCATGCTGCTGGCGCCCATGTACAGATGCAAAATGTACAAAATTATACTTAAACAAAATGTTCAAAGAAGTACAGAATTAACAAATATACAGGTAACCTTCGTATAACACAATAGTTAGGTTCATATAAAATGTTGTGTTGTGCAAAACTGTGTTATACAGGACTAAGAAAAAGTACAAAAAGGGGGGGGGTTACGTTCCAAAAGCTAACAAAAATACGCTATTTCGTTAACAAAACTAACAAAAATATACCATTCTAGATTTCGTGTATACAGTAAACCCCCGCTATGCGCGGTCGCTGATTTAATACAAAATGAAACCTGAAAAAATGTGAATTTTAAAGTGCCGTGAACATTTTCCGCCATAAAAAAAAAAAAAAACATGGGTGTGGATAAAATTATCTTTCCCAGTCAAAACAGCGTTCAGTAGGTGGGGGAGAGAGGGGTGACAAAATCTCGAGCGTGGATGTTTCTCGCTAATCCTTGTTCAGTATGTGTTATGTGCTTGTCATGGAAGGTTTCGTCATTTGCTTTTAATTTATATGCTTATAAATTGAACAAATTTATAAATTGATATGCTTACAAAAGTGATAAATTTACCATTTTGCAGTGTAAAACAGACTTTTTCGAGTGTGTTAACGGAAGAAAGTGACTTTACTGTGGACAAGTTCTTTCTAACCCCTACAAAAATATGGCTACAAATAACAAGGGAAATGTGAAAAGATCAAAGAAGGTGGTGATGACATTAGCGAATAAAATTGAGTTATTAGACAAAATTTCTAATGGTAAAAGTGTCTCCTCAGTGGCAAAACATTATAAAATCAATGAGTCAACGGTACAATCAATCAAGAAATCGGAAATAAAAATTGGCCGTAGTGTCCGTGAAAACATGCTAATTGCTTCAAAAATTTGCTCTGTAACTCGTGATGTTAAATTAGAAAAATCTTTAAATCTGTGGATAGAAGACCGAACTCAAAATAAAATTCCATTAAATTCACTCATCATTCATGAAAAGGCAAAACACCTTTATCAACACTTTAGCGAAACTGGTGATAGCACTGGCGGGATAAGTTTTTTAGCTAGCAAAGATGCTGGTTTGAAAGATTTGTTTGAAATTTCTAATAAATATTACATTTAATATTAAATTGTTTCTTATTTTCATTTCGATGCCATATGCTTGCATTTCACTATGTACTTAGTCATATTATGAAGGTACATATAATACATACATAGACAAAATTATAGACTAGTTTTTCTTATATATTTCATACTTTGGAACGGAACCCCTTTATTACTATGGGATCCATAACTCAGTATTCGCGTTTTCGGTATTCGCGGCATTTCTCAGGAACGTAACCCCAGCGAATAGCGGGGGTTTACTGTATTCTACTCTTTAAAAAAATCAGTAATCTGGGTTTGTTTTCTTTTGCTTGATAAATCTCTGTGAATTCATCATATGGAACAAGCATTTTTAAAGTTTCCTTTTGAACTTTGGGCTCCTTTCATTCAAGAATCCGCATTCAAAAAATAAAATTCTAATTGCTCGGCTAACTTTATGACTTCCCCTATGTTTTTTAGTATAAAATTTGGAAGTTCAGAATTTATCTGCACTATCATCCTCTGAATTGATTTACCTCCGATGCCATTTCCACCAAATTCGCTTCGCCAGCCACTTTTTCTACCAATAATTCTTGAACGTCTTCAGTAATCATATCTTATTTTTATTTTTTTAGGAGCATAAGCAACTAAGGCCATGTTACTCTGTGCATGTTGTCTATAAATTGCATGTTCTGAGGTCGATTTTCAGTTTTGCTGGACAAAACTGAAATCCCCGAGATTCTGGGAGAAAAAACAATGCTCTACTCTTGCCTGAGCCCGACTAACTCAGTCACATTGTGAAAAAGACCCATAAAAATTCTTCCTGTCATTTGAACTCAGGTATTTTCCACCTGGTGTGGGAAGGAGAGTGATTCTATCAACTGTGCTACCCACAAGAGCTTCAGTAGTTATATCATCAAAACCTTCCCCTCCTACTGACGTAGCAAGTTCTACTATCGCACCGATTTCATTTTCGGCCTTTCAACCATATTTCCTGAATGAACTGACTCTGGCCATACATTTTTCCACAAGCATTTAACGTTGACGGTTTTACTTCTTTTAGCGATAAAGCTATGATTCTGAACAGTCCACAATTGAGAAATGTTTCCATGCCTCCATTACTTCAATAGAATTGGAATCAATTTTTTTCCAAAATCCATTGTAACGATTTTTTGATGTAATGAGTTTTAAAGGTGGATATGATGCCTTGATCTAATGGCTAAATGAAAGAAGTTGTATTAACACAGTACAACTGTGGTGGTAGGAATATAACTTCTACATTTGAATGGCCTGGTGTGCCATCCAATAGTAATAAAACTTTGAAATATAAATTTGTCCACATATTCAACAAGCACAAGTTCAATAGCAGAGAACATTACAAGGGATTTCCCAACAAAATAAAATACATGGATTCCTCAATTTTTTTTTTTTTTTTTTACCAGCAAGTCAACAGCGGGGATTCATAAAGAGTGGAAAATGTTAAAAAATTACATCCAACACATAATTGCAGGGTTTCTCCCCCTCAGAAAACCTCAAAACCCTGTAAACCCTTATAACCCTGTTATAAGAGGTTTACAGAAATTCCCTAACTGTGTTAGAGCGAAACGGTTTAATTAAATAAGTACCGTGTTGTGCGAGGATCGTTGCAGTTTATCAATCATGTTAGAACGAAACCATGTGGTAGAAGTACCGTTTTATACAGGGGTTGTCTGTACAAATAATTATAAAAAAAAAATTGGATTGGCCATTAAATCTGATAAATTTCCTAGTCCAGCAATTAATGTCAAATCAGTTCAAGACATGAAACAGGTGTTCAGCACAATAAATTTTACAAGATAATGACAAATTATGTTATGGTCATACTTTACCACAAAATCTAAAGAAAGCAAAAGGTACTCTATATTTATTTAAATATAAATTAATCACTATTTACATAATATGAACATATTTACGAAATGTCAAATTTTAACACATTAAAAAAATGGAGCAAACAGTTGAGATGAATGTTACAGCTTATAACAATTTGTGCTACAAGGCTAATAGTAACAAGAAAATGTTTGAATATATGCCTTAAAATTTAGAATTTAACAACTTTGGGAGAGAAGCTTGGTGAAGTTCTGAAAGAATTTGGGAATTGTGAATGAATTTAAGTTAAGTATAGGTATTGATCAATAATATAAAATAGATTTATAATTCAGACCATAACTGTTGTTTTAAGAAAGGCAAGAGCATGGGAAATTTTGAAAGGACTGAAAGAAAGTGGGAGAGGAAATGAAGACAGATTCTTGACCAGGAATAACAGGACCAGTGACGGACAGTAACTGTGAACGAAATTCATTAAAAACAATTCTCGACAGAACTGAAAGGCAAAGTTCGGTGTTGGAAAGATGAAAATAGGCAAGTTTAAAATTTAAGGAACTGTGTCCTATTAAAAGAAAGCTAGAAAACATGCTGGGAGAAAACCATTTACAACTGTTTTTATTAACAAATGTAACTTCCAGAATAAATAATTTTGTCATTAAGCCGTTTTGGGAATCAGACCACCGAAGTTGCCAACGGTCATGAAGAATATTTAAAATTCGTTGTTTTTCTTGTTTAGGACTGGAGAATAAGTCAATTTGAATTCCATTGAATTCTTGCTTATTTTATTTATAAGAAAGTCCACAGTAAATTAAATGAGATATATATATATATATATATGAAATTTATATATTTTTTTTATATATATTTAAAAATAGAGAATTAGAATTAAAATTAAACTTTAGAATTTTTAAATGCAAGTCTGCACGTGACTTTATTGGCAGGAGACAAACAAGTATGCTTTCGATAGTTGAAGGAACACACTAAGGTAGGCAACGCTTGTTTATTGCCCATCTGATGTGAGCCAAGCTTAGCGTGCAATTCAAATCTTTTTAAACTATCACATAAAAAAAAGATAGTGTTAACTCGAAATTTGCATTGTGTAAAGTGATATAATTTTTTTCAAATAGCGGTAACTGAAAAACATGTTAATTTAACTCGTGGTATGCGAGGGCCGGTTGTATGTGTGAAAAACAAATAAATGCCCGATTTCTATTAGTCCAAGTTTAATGAAATTCGGGATGGCTTGACAAGTTTTTCTAAAAAGATTCAAAATATAAATTTTATGAAAATCCATACCTAAGGAGTCGAGTTAATACATTCGGCATCTGGACAGACATGGCAAAGACAATAAGTGCTTTATCCATATATGCTAACATTCCTAAAAACCAAAAAAAAAAAAAAAAAAAAAATTTGAAGCATGTGGCACTGGAGTAGCAACAAAATTAGGAAACAAATTCATGGTGCAAAAAATTAGGAGCTTTACAAAAAAAAAAAACAACTTTCTGAACGGTACCAATGAATGCGTGACATCTAATTTGCTAGTATCATGTCCAATTTTGCAAGAAAAGGCTGAATACCTGTCCCATTCCCTAATTCTACATTGTAGCTACACGCTATGTGAAATTACTAACTTAAAATGCAATAGTGGCAAGCACCAAAGATGTAACAAGAATAACCTAGTCTCACAAAATGTTTACGGCAAGTCTGACAAAGAAAAAGGCTATAGACCGGTTGTGTTATGTATGGTCCATTCTTGAAAAATATAAGGTAATGGATATTTTTAATCTTGACACGATGGGTACATTTTATAATTTTGTGGCCAAACAAACACCTGTTATTGAAGGAGAGTCTTGTAATGAGAGAAAATTAAGTAAACAAAGAATAGCTATTCTGTTATGCTGCAATGTTATACTGAAATGCAGATTAACTAACTAGATGCGTACAGTTTTGTACTGCACCCACTTGGGGCTGGTAAATTTTCCTTTACAGCGTTTTAAAGGAGTTAATCAACCTCTGTACTTATGAAACCAATCAGTGATTGGCTCAGTCAAAATTTTTCAGTTTTCGTTATTGAGAGGTGATAGAACAACGGCTTCAGAAAAAGGAACAATTTGACGATTCCCGATCATTTTGCAATCCATTCTACTGAGGTGCTTAAGTTGAAGAATATAAGGCTATTGTGTTATCTCCCAATACCACCAATTTTATGCAGCCAACAGAACAAGATATTGCTTATAACCTCAAGAGTGCATACAGAGCCTGCCTCAGTATCACATCCGCAATACAGAAGGAGGGAATAATTTCAGCCAAAGTGGAATTCTTGAATGCTAGATACTGTTATTGATTGGAACTGCTTCAGAGAGATTAGCTTCTTAAAGACTATTAAAGAAACAAATGAATTTGATAGCAAATGAATGTAATAGCTATGTTGAGAAATGGGAGACAAAGGAGCATAGGCAAATTTCAGGGTTTTTTTTTTTTTTTTTTTTTTATGTGGATGATGAAGTTGCTACCATAAGCCAACACCAGAAGAGCTGCTGAGCACCAAACATAAACAAAGTTTTTGTAACCACTAATGAAAGTGAAGAAGCGCGCGCACACACACACACCCATCTAAAAAGGATGTCCAAAATGCATTAACTTAATAAAGAATGTTATTCTACAATAATATTGTTAAAGAAACAACTATTACATTTTATAATGTTCACGTCATAGTTAAGAATGCATATACTCTTCCATTGTAGTATGAGTGATGTCTTCTGAGGTTATGATGGGTATCATAATGAGATCCAATATTCATTACAAATGAGGTCAAAGCTCTAAAATGGTTTTTGCAGGCCAGCCACTATAGGGACAACCAGACCAAATCTACTGATAACTCTCTAGTGGGCATCTACATTATGCTAGTGTATAATCTCACTGGCTCTACTCTGCAGCTAGTGAATGGAGAGAGTACAAGTAGTGTGCATACAGGGACATTGTCAAAGCCACATAATGTCAAGGAGCAGCATATATTCTTGTTATATGTGCACCATATGCAAAATTTTTTTTGTACATATCCTCCCTCTATTACTTTACCTACTGAACACATGAACAGTTAACTAATAGAACAAACTTATCTGAAAAAAAAAAAAAGATCTACACTTCCCAAAACCTTCCACATTCATTTCACAAATATAGGTAGTCTTAGTTCCAATCTCAGTGATGTCTATTTCCACCTACAGTCTGCCAAGCCCCACTTACTTTTTCTGACAGAATCCCAATTATCGTTTGCCATAACTATTACTCATCTGTTTCCCTAATCATTCGCTTTATGATGTCTTTTTGCTTAAGGTAGTATTTGTGCATATGTTTTCCTTGCCAGAAACTTCCTAATTTGGAATCTTCTGTTTTTGATCTCGTCCGGCTTAAAATCTTTCTAATCCATTAAGTCAAATTCATTTGTTGTCTCAATCATTCTGCCAACTTCATCACTAAGACCACTTCATGACCTCCTTTCTTTGAAAATCAAGGATCTTCAATCTAACTGTACTAACAGTTAGATAATTTTTTAGTGAATTTAATGTTCACAACTCCAGTTGGCTTCAGTTTTCTAGCTGCATAGACCCAGCTGGTCAAGATGCCAAAGCTTTTACAATTACTACTGACCTCAACTCATCTTATTCATTTACCTAACAGAATACCAGACAATCCTAACCACAACACTAGATGTTATTCCAACAAACAACCCTTCAAAGTGCATGGCCACTATTAGTTGTCCTCTAGGCAATTCAGATCACATCCTGGTGATGGTCTCTTCTCCAACAGAACCTCTCTCTCATCAGCAGTTTCAGCCTTGTGTTGTTTGGCATTACAAAATCATTAAATGAGACAATGCAAGATTTCTGTTCTTTTCCTTGGTGGGATTACTGTTTCAAATCTTCTGAACCCAAAGTTCCCTATATCGTTTCAGTGAAGTTATTGTTGTAGTGACGAAATCCTTTATTCCACATTCCTCCTTAAAACCTTATTCTTTTATCTAAACCTTGGTTTTCCAAAAAATGTGATAAAGCTGTTCAAAATAAGAATATCGCATAATGCAATTGCCTTACACCCAAATCTCCAACTTTATTTTCTACCTACACCACAGCTTGCAACACTTGAAAAACAGTTATTAATCATTATTGTATAAGGCAGTGATTAGGCAACATCTTGAAATAAACAGTTGATTTTCAACAGGCTATGAGCAAAAAAACTTGTTACTTCTCCAAATCAAATGTTCTGGTAAGTCTGAACAACCTTGATGCCAACAAAGATTCAGGTTATGGTGGCATTTCTCCACTTGTGTGCTCAATACCTGTGCTCCTGTTCTGCATCTCATATTATATTTTCTTCTTCCACAGGTGCCTCCGTAGCCAGGTGGGCAGGAGCAGCAGTGCATAGCACACGCTTCTTGATTAGACCGGGGTTCAAGCCCGTGACCACCAAATACGGAGGATGCTGAAAGGTCAGGGAATGACCACCGCATATCCCGGAGCAATATGGCCTTAGTTGCTAATGCTCCTAAAAACCAAATAACAAACATCTTCCACTGGTGGTTTTCTTTCTATTTGAGAATTTGCTCAAATCCAGCCAGCCATTAAAACAAGAAACAAATCTCTCCCACGCAATCAACACCTTACTGCGCTTACCTCTACTCTTTCCAAAGTAATAGAGAAATCCATCAGCCTCCAACTGTCTCAAAACCTACCAACTCATCAATAATAGCCAATATGGATTCCATGAGTGTCGATCTACATGATATATATACTGGCTTGTCTTTGGAGAAATTTGATAGAAGTTTCGTGAAACTTGAGCAATTTCTCTTGACATTTCTAAGGCATTTAATTCTGTTTGGCATAAAGATTTTCTACACAAACAACCATCCTGTGAATTGCTGACTATTTTTTGCAATTGGATATCTAGTTTCCTCTCTGATTACTCACTGTGTGTGATGGCAGATGGCTCTTCTTCTAACTTCTCCCCATTATCATGTTTGTGCTATTGTTCAATGTTTGTGTTCTTCAAGTTTACTTCTTTCTCCCCTATTTACCCTCTTGTATATTAATGACCTTCTTCCACATAATAGAAATCCTATCCATATTTTTGCTGATGATATCACACTATATTCTACCTTCAAATTTGAGAATATCCTGCACAAACAGATTACACTTCTCAAATTTAAAAAAAAAAAAAAAGAGGTAAACTGCAGCCATTATCAATCCACTGCAGGATGGAAGCCTCCTCAATGATTCAATGTTGAGGGAAATGGACCATAATCTGCCACACTGATGAAGTGCAGGTTGGCAGATAGACTGTACTTAGCAGTCGGGGGGCTTGAACCCCGGTATACTCAAAGGGCATGTGCTAATGCACTCCCGCTCTTGACCACTTGGCTACGGAGGCCACTTCTCAAATATTCTCGACCAAGTCCTTAAATGCCAATCACTGGGTAATCCTTCGGTGCGGAAAATATAACTTGGTTAATTTTAATCTCTCTAAAACTCAGTCTTGTCTTATTTCTCACAAAAAAGGGTCTACTGCTACTTTGCTTGTCTTGGCATAAGTACATCATTCTCTCCTGGTATAAGTACATCACAAATATTGCTCCCTCTGTATCCAGAAAAAACTGGATTTTCGTATTTGTTCTTGGCAGTACTTTTCTTCTAAACATTCTACTCACTCTTTACAAATCTCAACTCCATCTTACCATGGAATAATGTTTCAGCATCTGGGGGTGCCCCAAAACTGATCTCAAGCCTGAAGACTCCATTCAAAAGAGGGCAATCAAAATAATTAATGTCCTGTCCCTTACAATGTCTCTCCACTCTGTCTCAAACATTTGGCTTCTGCTACTAGCCTTTTCTTAGTTGCATACGCAATGTTGTTTTGAATGGAATCTGCAATTCCCCCACACCATTCTAAACCAGTCTAAATCTAAATACAAACTGTAACCAGTCTAAATCTAAATACAAACTGTAACCAGTCAGCATCCATTCACTGTCCAACTCCAAACTCACAAAACAAACCTTTCCTCTTTAATCTCTACTACCATTTGCTGAAGCAAGCTTCCTTCACATGTAAAGAAAATTATTCCTGAAAATTACTATATACAGAAATTTAAGTTTTATGTCAACAAATATGTTTATCTTCTCGACCTAGAATCCATACATGGTACTAAGTACTGTAGGTTCAATACCCTTTGTGTTTGAGGGTTTCATTAAAAAAAAAAAAAAAGAAAACTGCGCAAATTAAATTAGATTAGCATAGATTAAAGAATTAACTGGTTTGCATTTCCTTTAATATTAAGACTAATTCTTCTTTTACTACTTTGTGATACTAATCATATACTACAAATATTTTATTTCAATCATGTTGCTTCTCTCTTAGCTTAAAATCCAAATAATGTGGATTTTAGTTTATCATATAAATAAATAATCCAAATAATTTATATTTTTTATTGTTAGAGAAGGCTTTTGTTATTGTTTTTTTTTAATTATTATTTCTTTTTGTTACTATTTCCTATTATTGTTCCAAAAAAATGGTAGTTTTGACATTTCTGACAGACCTCATTACTACAACCTAGTTATTACAAAACATGGTTCCTTGAACTTTACATTGACAAGATTCTACTGTGATGAATATTAACATGGAAACATTTATCATTGAAGAAAATTATTTTTTTTTGCAACATTCACTGAACATTTTGATCAAACCTTGTATCTATCAACAATATACTGAATGCATTAAGAGATCTACAAAAAAAAAAAAAAAAAAAATTCAGAAGTATCACTTACAGCAATCATATATAGCTGCGCAACTCTATATTCCTCTACTGTCAATGGTATAGGAATGCGATATTCTTTGATCAACATTTCGATTATTTTTATACAAGTTTTGCTGAGGAAATTGGTGATCACGCTATTTCGATTTCCATAATATCATTATATTTAATAGAGAAACTGAAAACCAAACATCTGACTTCTGCTCTACCAGAAATTTTCTATGAAATTCTAAACTCTGGGTAACTGAATCAATCACTTCACACATTAGCACTAGTTATCTGTAAGATGTGAGCTATCCAGAACTGTAGTTAACTGATTCAAAGTCAACTCATATATTCATGAGACTGCATAAATAATACAAATAAAAAAATGAAAGAAAACTTTCACTTGCTCTTTTCTTCATAGTTCCTCTGCAAGTTATGAATACATACCAATCAAACAAAAGTATCTGCAAGAAAAAATAATTTCACTATAATAGCATATGAGTTAAATATAAGTTAAAAAAACAAGCATGAGTGTTTAATTACATTATCACAATACACTGCTTTATTCTAAACATATTAGAAAGCTTGTGCACAATACTTAGAGAGATTATAACAAAATATTTATTTCAATAAAGAATATTTATCGAATTTTTTATTGAACATTTATTTATTTATTGAATAAAGAAGTGCAAATTACACACATAGCAAAACATTTGAGATTTAATATGTGGTGGAAATCTTTAAACAGCAAATTTATTTTGTTGGAAATCAGTGGCTAAACACTGTCATTCAGTATTAAAATTATGTTATACAGGCTAGCCAACCACAATTTTTTTTAAATAAAATGTCTAATTATATGGTGAGGACACTACTGTATGATGTTAATATGAGGGTATGGAGATATACAGAGATCTATGAATAGTTGACATATAAGTCTCGTATACCTTGGATTTGAAATGGCTAAACTATATAAATTAAAGGACTTACCTTTTTATTTTTCTCAAGGTGCTGCTAAGAATAATTTATGAAAATATGAATTTGAATGCTCTAAAACATACCACATACATCCTTTACTTCCTTGGTGGGATATGCTAGTTAGAGTACCATTATTATGGCACTCTAACTAGCACATCACATAGCATTATCAGTAATTTAGTGCTGTAGGACTAATTACATTAGCACTAACAGCACTAAACTACTGAATGCTATAGGACTAATTACATTTAATTTTTTTTTTTTTTTTCAACTAAAATTATGCCAAGAACAAGAGCAACAAAGCATATGACAGAAGAGTGAGGATGCCTTGGCTCAAGAGGAGGAATGGGGGAGGGGGGGGGGTTACTGCATGTATCTGATTCAATCAGTCTACCATTTTAGGACTAAATTCAGAGTACAGCTGTAATAATATGGAGTCTGTTTTGTTTTACCATGGATGACCTCTTTCTTGGGCCATTGGCCTTGTGAAATGTGTTGAAACTCTCACACTTGACCGAGGCTTAGGCTGAAGTAGTTAAAACGTTCGAGTCCCTTTTAGTTATGTATAATTCACATTTGAATGAGGCATTTTCTCGGTCTGTTGGAAGGTAGTCTTATTAAAAATTATTAGGAAAAGTCCTGACAGATCTCCAGTTAACCCCATTTCATATCGTCCCACTGCTCTTCTACCAATTAAGGCAAAAGTGTATGAACAGTTATGTAGTAACTGATTAAAGAATTTCTCAGAGAAGCAGTTTGGCTTCAAAAGAAGCCAATCTGCTGAGGATGTCATAAAAGAGATAATAAGATATAGTGAGGAGTATATGGACCGATACATCCTTGGGTTTGTTTGTTGATTTAATTTGAGAGGCTATTGTGGAAAAACTCCCTCAGTGTTTAGTAGCCGATGAATATACTACTAATATATACTCTGTTTTTAAGAATTATTTCAGTGACATGGATACATATAAGGATCAGGTATACTGAGGAAACAAGAACTGTATGTGGACATCCTCAAGGTTTATTAGTGGGCCCTTTTGCTTGGAACACTATCTTGGTTGAGCTTTCTCAGACTGAGTATGCATAGGCTGACTCGGTTGCTTATGCATATGATTTGGCTTACATAATTTTTCATAACTCTAAATCTGAAATTGAGACTAGAGCTTCTTCAGCACAAGAGAATTTATTTAACCAAACCCATAAATTAATACCATCTCACAAAAAGATACTGCACGTGCTTCTGAAAAGCAAATTCAGTCACACTAGATTTCCAGTCATTAGGTGTTAAGGGGATCTCCCTGAAGTATGTTACACCTACCAGACATTTTAGGTTGTACCCAGAGGAAAGGTTGTTCTTTTCAGAACAAGTTAAATTTGTTAAAAATAAAAAAAATAAAAAATATTAAATGCCAAGCTCTGGAAAGTGATGCATACAGATAGGGGTATCAACAAACACATTAAATCTTCCTTATCAATGCTAATTTGTCCCAGTCTTCACATGTGCTTCTGGGACT
The DNA here is from genome assembly GCF_048544385.1 of Mastigoproctus giganteus. NCBI lineage: Eukaryota > Metazoa > Arthropoda > Arachnida > Uropygi > Thelyphonidae > Mastigoproctus > Mastigoproctus giganteus. The sequence goes on from NC_143579.1 coordinate 166,083,364, forward strand.
TAGTTTCACAGAACAAAAAAAAAAAAAAAACACCTCTATAATTAATGTAATTTAAGAAACATTTATTATCAGTTCAAAGATTTGTGCTTTAGGTACAACCCAGGTGTTTTGTATTGTCACTAATGGAGGCATTACAAATGATTGGTGGTAAGCTTCCTGTAGATCTCCTGATTATCTACGGTCACAGACAAAAGAACTAATCTTAAAAAAAAGTAATATTTGTAGTGAAATGTATAAGATATTGTTTGATTACAGTCATTTTTGTTTGTCACAAAGCAAAGGTATTGTGTCAGATAACTTCTATTGCATCAGACAGTAATTGCAAGGTATTGCATCAGCCATTTCTATAAATACACTGTTGGAAGGATATACACACTCATTAGTATTCTCTTTTGCAGAGGTGCAACTATGGCTCCAATATTCAATTGAGAAAAAAAGTATATCTGTCCCAGGAAGGGCTTTCTATGTGCTATCGCTGATAAAACAGGCTGCCACCAGTCAACAGTATCCTGGGTGCTGAGATTAAAGCGTGAAACCGATGATGTGAAGAGAAGACATGGATCACACCGTAAGAGAGTGACTACTCCTTCCCAAGATCGATATTTGAAACAGCTATGCCTTTGTAATCACCATGCTAGTGCTCCTGATCAAAAACTGGACTTAAATTGGTAAGTTTTATGCTATTTAGATTTAATGATAAGTTTGTCTTCTTGTCTCACAAGGCTTAAAACATATTTACACCAATGTTTTCCCTTGTTTTTCTCCTAATGAAAATTGCTGGTATATAATGTATTCTAAAATTGCTCAGAAGAAGCCAACAAGTAAGATTCAGCTGCAGGAGAGCATTGTAAGGGTGTGGTACCATGAAATTAGGCAACTGTATATCCAGAAGAATAAATGGATGGAAGTCAAGAGAAGAATAAATTTTGGATGGATAGCATTCAGGAAATATAGTCACATACTGATGAGCAATATCCCAATTTGTCTGAAATGTAAAATAATGAACCAAAATATACTCTCCACCATGACTTATGGAAGTGAAACTTGGGCGCTCACCAAAAGAATGGAAGAGAAGCTGAGAACTACGCAGCGAAGAATGGAACGAATTATATTGAGAATCAGACTGTTAGATAAGAAGAGAAACACATGGATTAGGCAGCAAACTCAAGTAAAGGACATTCTTATCAAAACTAAAGAACTAAAATGGACTTGGGCAGGACACATAGCTCGAAGACATGATGACAGATGGACTAAGAAAATAACAGAATGGTACTCAAGAGGAGCTAAGAGAAAAACCTGGAAGACAACAACGGATGGACAGATGAAATTCATGAGTTTGTGGGTAGTATAAATGGATTGCCATTGCATAAAACAGAAGGAACTGGAAAATTGTTGGAGAGGTCTTCATCCTGCAATGGATTGAAAATGGCTGATTATGATATCCAGAAGTTGATGAATCTATGGAAGACTGTTGCAAGGCTGTAATTGCAGCTCAAGGAGGAACAACAAAATATTGAGGACTTATTTTGCTGATTTACAGTACATAATACTATTGCGTTAACTTTTCATTTCAGTTTGCATATGTAAATGCAATAAAATGTATGTTTGGTTGTTGATGCTTCATGCAAATAGCCTTCAAATGATGGCTATTTACATGAATTCTCATATTTCCATTAATTACACATTTCACTCTTTGGGAAGATATTTATGGCAATTAGGTATACCAGGTGGAGTCTTTTTATTGGGTTTCATTCACAGAGATATATATCCCACCTACCAAATGCATTTTGAACATTTCTGCAACCCACAAACGCAGTGCAAAACATATTTGTGAAATTCACAAGTGATGCAGTTTTTTTGTCCACCACTGTATATACTTAATACTGAAACTGTTTTTTTACTCCATCAGTGTGAACCGATAGGGCTGGAAGTGGTTTCAAATTAAAGCTTTTTTTAGCAATAGTATAGGCATATGATGCAAGAAAGCAAGCTCATGAAGCATCAGCAAAAAAAAAAAAAAAAAAACAAACATGCTCCCACTTCACCACTCCTTTCGTTCCAAATACCTGTCCAGCTCAGCCTTAAATTTATTTAGGCTATCAACTTCCACAACGAAGGATGGAAGTCTGTTACACCAACCATCTGCTGGCTAAAGGCAAACTTCAAACATCTGTCATTCCTCAATTTGAATTTATGCCCTCTGAGGTGATTATTCTGAGCAAGAGGAAGAATCCCATCAGCATTGAGCATGCTCAAACCATTCATGGCTTTTTACACCTCAATCAGATCACCTCGCATGTGCCTAGTCTCTAGACACTGTAATTTGCAAAACTTAGGCCTTTCTTCATAAGAGCGACCCTTGGTTCCATTCACTAATCTTGTTGCCCTTCTCTGTACTCGTTCCAACAGCTCTAAATCCTTCATAAAATGAGGCCTCCAGACCTATATACAGTACTCAAGGTTTCGCCTAACCATTGCCTTATACAAGGGGATAACCACCTCCTTATCCCTGCTAGAAAAATTCCTGTATATCATTGACAAGACACCATGAGCTACTATTGCAGACCGTCTGCACTGATCAGAATACTTCATATCTGCCTGCACAATTACCCCCAGGTCCTTTTCGCAGTGATCACAGTATACAAACATGAAATTTAATTAAAGGCAACTACTCTTCAAGGGTAAATGGAAAGGCTTTTGCTTTCATAACGGTGACTGCAGTGATCTCAGTCAGTTTGAAATTAAATGCACTGGGACCAACTGACAATGTTACCACCAGCAAATTCTAAATGAGAAGCATTCAGGAAAGTAATCATAGAAGCTACTGCAATTTTCATACCAATAAAAAAAAATACTGTTCAAGACTTACACCTAAATGAAAGTCACATGAATTGAGGGGACTTGTAGTAGAGAATAAAATTACACAGGATGCATATAAATTATGAGGTGATACAAAGCTTGTGGTATACAGGATGTCTCAAAAATATTGGTAAAAACGTTTAGGGGAGGTAGGTAACATCTAAAGGAATGTGAATCGCATAGGAACCCATAACCAGAAACGTCACAGGAAAGTAGTAGCAGAGGCACAAGAAGCAGAAATAACACAAGACAGTAATTATTGGCAAACATTTATTTGACATAATATTAACAATGGAGTACGAGATGGATGCATTTCATGATGTTACAACAGATGCTCGAAGGTTCCACCATGAGATGCGATGCGTGCATGACACAGACACATGCATGCAACTTGTATCTTAACACAGTTATAACGCTATATTTATTTTTCAGTATCGAGTGTTATCTACGAGTTCCCTTTATATAACTTCCGTATCAAGTATGTATTAATTATTTGTTACGTTTGTACTCTAAGTCGTTATATATATACACCTAATTCTGTTTTTGCACGAACTTTTTTTACACGAATTCAAAATAAATATTTCATTCTCTTTTTACGCGAGTCATTTTGATTTAACACGATTTCTATGAATTTTTTTTTTGCCTAAATTCTAAGAAATTTTTTTTTTATTTGTGGCATATTAGTATCATTTCTATATTACACGCATCAATAGATTGGATAACTGCTAGTGTTTGCGTTTTGAAACGCGTGCTTTTGCTTACCAATGTTTACGTCTAGGTATCTATGAATCATCAACGTTTTTATTAATTTTGTGCACATCTACGGTATTCGTGCATTGTATCTTCAGAAGACGAACATTCCAACACGTTTTGGACAAACTGAATGATGAAACATTAACAGTCATTGATGTGTGGAAGAAATTCTCAATTATGGATTGTATCAATCAAGTTGGATTAGCGTTAACTGAATTAAAACCAGCAACTTTAAATGCGTGTTGGAAAGCGGTTTGGCCACAATGTGTAAAAAGCAAAGATCCCATCATCCCTAATACGACCGAATTTCCCAACATCATTACAATGGCACACAAAATTGGTGGAGAAGGATTCGATGATCTATCGTTAGAAGATATCGATGAATTGTTAACCGACAAAGCCCTAAGCGAAGATGAAATATTAGAGGTTGTCCTTGGGACTCCTTATCCCACAGAACGTAGTGATAATGAAGAAAATGATCCTGTTCTAAATGCAGATTTAATAAAAGAAGGTCTGGAACTGGCTAGAAAATTAGGTAATCATTTTGTCAAACATGACCCTAATGAGGAACGCGCTGGGAAGTTTCAACGCGAACTGAAGTTGTTGACAGCCTCTTACAGAGAATTATATAACGGACTAACCAAAACACGAACACAACGATTAATAACTGAATTCGTTCGTAAAACCGGTGAAACATCAGCACCAGAGGAGATTCGTGCTGATTTTGCTGAAGAGATCACAGAAAGAATTTCATTAATAGAGGAAGAAGACGATGTCCACAACATTTCTAGTGATGGCAGTGATATTCCAGTCGTACGCAAACGTATGCGCCGTTTATTATCAGAAAGTGGAAAATGAATAAAATCTTGTTATATGTAAAACAGATTTTTTTTGTTCATGAAGAATTTTTTTTCATTTCATATGCATACAAATTTATTTTAGTACATTTTAATTACATATTATTACATGTGTATTTTGTTGAAATAAAATAATAAGCTTAAAACAAATATTTTATGTGTTTTTTTTTAATTATTTTTACTGATTTTTTTAGATCCGGAACCAATCTTCTTTTCTTCCATAAATACAATGTCTTTTTTTACACGAATTTTTTTTACACGTATTTTTCAGGAACGTATCTATCGTGTAAAAACAGAATTAGGTGTATATAGTTAAAAGTACAATTTAATTGACAATGAAGTTTAACAAGATTAATAGATCTACTGATTAATTGACAATATTATATTATGCACTATACTATACAAAGCTAATGCTATCGAATTCCGGATATGCTGTATCGCGTTTCAGTAACGAGTGTTATCTACGAAATTCCTTTATATAACTTCCGTATCAAGTTATGTATTAATTATTTATTTTTACTAATTATTTATGTTCCGTAGCCTAAGTGGTTATATGTATAGTTAAAAGTACAATTTAATTGCCAATGAAGTTCGACAAGATTAATAGATTTTACTGATTAATTTTCACGTAACAATGGCGGCTGTTTATGAACGGTAAACACGTGGATTTGATACCCTTTCCGATACTAAGTAATACCTACAAATCTCTATCTAAGTTACTTTAAGTACCGTAAATAGGAATATAAAGCTAATCTAGAAATAAGTTAATATGTCAATTTAAACTAATAAAGCAGAAAATAAATCAGAAAAAACTAGTGCCTCCATTAATTTTCCTGGAACAGAAGTTAAACTCACAGGTCTATAATTACTTGTGTCAGCCTTTGATCCTCCTTTGTGAATTGGGGTCACATTTGCACAAATCCAGTCTGTGGGTACCTCCCCTGAGTCCAAGGAAACTAATAATTATGGCTAAGGGTTTGCTTACTTCCTCTGCTGCCTCCTTTAATATAACTGGATAGATCCCATCCACCCCAGGTGCCTTTTTTGTGTTTTTCTGCAACAATTTCTCCTCCACTTTACTCTCACTTATTACAAGATTCTCTAGCTTACTGCTAGAGTTGAATACACCTCTGGCTTTCCCCTCGCTAAATAACTCCTCATGTGTGAATGTTGATGCAAAATATTCATTTAGTTTGTTAGCTGCCTGAGCAGGATCATCAACAGTTGACTCATCGATATCAAGTGGACCAATCTGATTCATCCCCTTCCTTCTAGAGTTTACATAAGTAAAGAACTCTTTGCTGTTTTTCTTTGCATCCCTTGCCAAAGATTTCTCGTAATCTGCCTTCGTCTGCCTAACCTCCTTTGTAACTTGGTTACAGATCAACTTTTATCTATCATAGGCTTCTGTGTCATGTGTTAATTTGTATGTATCCCATGCATGTTTCTTCTCTGCCATATGCCTCATCAGTTCATCTGACATCCATTTAGGCCTAAACCTTGAACAATATTTCTTGGTTGGTATGTAAAGCCTGGTAGCTTCCAAGATTAGTTCCTTGAATGCTTCCCATTTTGCATTTGCTGTTGGTAACATCATCAGTTGGTCCCACTGTATAGAATTTAAATACTGTCTCTGTCCATCGTAGTCGCCTTTACGAAAGCAATAACCCTTCCCTTTACCCCTAATGATAGTTACCTCTTTGAGTAAATTCCACTTCAGCACACTGTGATCACTGCCACCTAGTGGTTCATTTATCTGCAGATTCTTAATGCATGAAGAATCACTGCTGATAATCAAATCAAGAGTATTCCTCCCTCTAGTTGCCTCCCGAACATGCTGATGTAGAAAACAATCATCCAATAAATCCACAAAAGCCTTGCTAGTGTGTGAGTGACCAGCCCCCAAATTCCAGTCAATATCTGGGAAATTAAAATCTCCCATTATAAGACTCTCTGATTTACTGGCCCACTATTTCCCTGTAGTTTCTTATTATACTCATCAGAGTCATTAGGCCTACAGCACACTCCTACTCTCAATTTTGATCTCCCAATGTTTATGTCACACCAAACTGACTCGACACTGCACTGTCCAGCGATGTCCACTGGCTTCACTTCCTTGGATTTTATGTATTTCTTAACTAATAGCATAACCCCTCCTTCCTTCCTATCCAGTCTATCCTTTCTGTAGACATTGTACTCCCCAAATTCCAGTTCTGCATTCCTTATATCTGTGCGACACCACGTCTCTGATATCCCAACTATATCTGCCTTTGATGTTTTGAGCAATACCTCAAATTCAAATTTATTTACTAAACTCCTAGCATTGGTGAACACGCAAGTATGCATGCACCTATTTCTATTCTTAGCTACCCTAACACAACCCATGTGTTTACTTGTACCGCAAAGTGATGTTATGCCGTATGGGGGCACCACCGTGTGGGCCCCTCTGCTAATCCATACACTAGGTGCATGTCTGCCAGTTCACAGTTCGTATATCGATGCATGCTCTTCGTGCGGCAGCTACTGCTTGAATGAATAAACCAGAAATTTTCCTCTCGCGAACTGATAAACAGCGCCATGTACAGACTTACGGTGACGTTTCCGGTTATGGGTTCCTATGCAATTGACATTCCTTTAGATGTTACTTACCTCCCCTAAATGTTTGTACCAATATTTTTGAGACACCATGTATATAAATAAGTCTGAATTCAAGTCACACAGATTAGGCAAGCTAAGGCAGATTATCGGAAGTCTCTAGCAAAGAAAAGCAGCAAACTTCTATCCTTATTTATTAATAGCCGAAGGAACAGATTGGATCACATTTGGTCACTTCATTGATGTCAATGGGCCTGATGACCCTGCTCAGATTGTTCACAAATTTGGCATCTACATTCACACGAGGAATTCTAAGGAAGGAGATGACATTTATCACACTGTAATGGGGAGATAAATGATTTTGTGATAATTTAAAGGAAAGTAGAATAGAAATTGTTGAAACTAAACATAAAAAGGCACCTAGGATGGATGGAATCTATCTATCTATCTAAGTATATTGAGGGAGACAGAAAATTAGGTAGGCAAACCCTTAAGATAATTATAAGAGTATCTTTGGATTCAGGTGAGATCAATGGAATCTATATGCATGAAAGTACAGAGAGCATCAGTTATCCAGACTAATAATTGTCAGACCTCTTCCAGATAACAAAATTTTCTGGATAATCGAATGTAAGGTAAAATTAAATAAATTCTGTTATAATGTATTAAGGAAAGAGACTTTAAATAGAATAAAAAAAATTTATTAATTTAAAAAATAATAATAACACGTAAAAATTTGCACATTTACGTATGTATTATTCGGATAGATATTTTACTGCAAATTATGTGGAAAAAAATTTAAAAGTAATTTAAAATAATGTTCTACAGTTTTTTTTGAGACTTTTTTTTAATTTAATTATATTGCATTTTTTCTGGTTTTCTACCCACTTCAGTGATATTTCTTTTCATTGACAATTCGTAAAAAAACTGAGAAAAATAATAAATTGCAAAGTTTTGGTCCGACATTATTCTTATCGAATCTGGGCTAAACTAAACATAACATGAAATGAAGAGAACAAAATGTCATGGAAAATTGGATTTATGGAAACAAATGACTAAACTATCACTCGTGGTTTATGAGAAAACCCATTAGTGCTAATCAAACATTTCACCAGATATACAATGTAAAAAAAAAAAAAAAAAACACATAGAAATACTTCCATAGCACAATAAACATTTGTCTCAAATACTACCATTAATAAAAAAGAAGAAAAATCAGCCTTTCAAATTATTCCAGATAACTGACTTCGAGATAATCAACGTTCTACTTTATCCCCAATTCACAAAGGGGGAAGAAAGGTGGCACGAGTAATTATAGACTTCTTAGCTTAACATCTGTTCCTTGGGAAAATAATGGAATCACTGGTTAAAGAAGTAACGCAGGTCCATCTAGACAGGAATGAAATTATGCTGCAGTCAGTCACAGCATGGATTTGTCAAGGGGCGGCCTTGTCTGACCAACATGATTGAATACTAAATGCAGTAATCAAGGAACTAAAGGAAAAAAACATTATCATATACTTGGCTTTTCATATTGTTGCACATAAAAGATTTCTGTATAAACTAGAGTAATGTGGCATTATGGACAATTTACTGCTATGGCTAAAAGAATTTTTGTGTGAGAAGACAGAGTGGTTATCAGTGGGCACTGCTCTTCATGTACCAGGTTATTAGCGAGTCCAATAGGATCACTATTGGGCCCATTTTTGTTTTCAATATTTATTAATGATATTGATGAAGGTATATCATCAATATTAATAAATTGGACAGGTATTTGGAACGAATGGAGGGATAAAATGGGAGCTTTTTTTTTTTGTTTGTTTTTTTTTTGGCTGATACTACATAAGCTTGCTTTCTTGCATTATATGCCTCTACTAATGCTAATGTGTAATGTCTACATTTGCAGATGATACAAAGATTGAGAAGGTGTTAATAACAATAATTAGGGTGAGCTACTGCAAGAGAACAAACGAAAATTAGGTCAATGGGCTGAGAAAAGGCAGTTGAGGTTTAATATTTACAAATGGAAGGTATTGCATATGAAGATAGCAGTAATCCCAGATTAATATACCAATTTTGTGGTAATCAACTCACAGAAATGGAAAATGAAATAGACCAAGAGTAATTGTGTAGTCAAATATGAAATTCTCTCAGCAGTGAAGACAGGCTGCTCGTGGGTTTTTTTTTTTTTTTTTAATGTAAACCCCAAATACGAGAGGTATTGGAACCTATACTGTGCTTGGGTTGGAGGTTGAGACTTATTTATTTGTTGAGATATTTATTGACATTAGACTTGAACTTCTGTAGACTATAATTTTCAGGAAATACGTACGAAGGAAGGTGTGGTGTTTTAAATGATATGCAGGAATTTTGCTAGCAGGAATAAGGAGGTGATTATATTCTTATAGAAGGCCATAGTTAGGCTGCATAGTGAATACTGTATACAGGTCTGGAGCCTTATTTTACTTAGGATTTAGATCTGGTGGAACAGGTACAGAGAAGGGTAATGAGATTGGTGAACGAAACAAAAGGGTTTTCTTACCAAGAAAGGCTCGAGTTCTGCAAATTGCAGCATTTGGAGACTAGGTGCCTGCAGGGAACCCTGGATTTAAGGCCTTGAATGAATTCAATAAGCTAATTTTCTTCCCTTTTTGAGACTACATATATGAGGGGACATATATTCAAGTTGCAGGAGGATGGTTACAGCAGAAATATGTGAAAGTTTGCCTTCAGTCAGCAGGTGGTTGATTGTTGGAACAAACTTCCCTCTGTTATTGTGGAAATGGATGGTTTAAATAAATTCAAGAACTAGACAAATTCTTAGAGGGTAAGGTTAGGTGAAGTATATAGTTTTTTGTCCGATACTTTATAAGTTTGCTTCTTGCATCATAACCCACTATTAATTCTAAGTAAATCCCACATCAGCACACTGAGATCAACTGCCATCCGGATGGTCTCTTATACCTCTCTGGTCAGATTCTTAATGCATGAAGAATCACTGCTGATAATCAGATCAAGCGTAATGGCTCCTCTTGGTACTTCTCTAACATGCATCTGTAGAAAAACAGTCATTCAATAAATGAATAAATCTTACAAGATCCAGTCATTTTCAAAAATCTCCCATTATAAGATATTCTGATTTCCTTTCCCACTATTTCTCTGTATAGTTGTTTGTTATACTCATCCCAATCATTAGGTCTACACTCAGTTTTGTTTTCAAGTGCTAATATCACATCAAACTGAATCGACATTGCACTAGTCACCCATGTTGACTGGATACACTTCCTTAGATTCACTATTCTTCTTAAATAAGAGCATTATGCCCCCTCATGCGAGTAGTATTCTCAATTACTCTGTGTTGGCATATAGTTAGTAATTTAATCTGGGATTACTGCTCCCATATGAAGTATCTTGCATTTGTCAATATTAAACTTCAATTGCCACTTCTCAGCCCATCTACCTAATTTGTATATATCTTATAGTATCTCACAGTGATTATTATCATTAACCACCTTGCTACCCTTTGTATCATCTACAGTTTACATATTATGGTTGACATGCCTTTGTCAATATCATTAATTAAAACAGAAAGGAACAATGGGCCTAGCACTGAATCCTGGGGGAATCCATTAAAAGTTTTGACCACAAGAAGTGCCCATTGTTAACAATTCTGCATTTTCCCACTCAACCATCACTGGATCCACAGCAGTGACTTGCCCTTAATGACTGCTCTGATTTAGCATTAGCAATTGATGTAAGTAATCAAGCTTATAACACATCAGCAAAAAAAAAAAAAAAATCCCATGAGCACAGAGCTTGCTGAATCCATTCAAAGCTTTAAACACCTTAATCAGATCACCTTTCCAGGGGTGATTCGATTAAGATGTTTAAGGCTTTGAATGAATCAACCTACTCTCCACATGCTGCAATAGGGCTTGGAATTGATCTACCTGCTCTCCAGATGCTGTGATTTGCAGAACTGAAGCTGGTGCTCTTACTTGATAAGGGCACCATTTGTTCCACTTGCCAATCTTGCTGCCCTTCTCCGTACTCATTCCAACAGCTCCATATCCTTCCTAAAAGTAGGCCTACAGACATGAATGCAGTACTTAAGATGTGGCCTGATCACTGCCTTATACAATAGGATATCACCTCCTTATCCCTGCTAACAAAATCCCTGTATATCACTGACAAACCCCATGATCTGTCCTGGCAGCCTGTCTACACTGCTCAGAGAACTTCATATCTCACTGCACAATTATCCCCAAGGTCTTTTTTCCACTACCCTGAGTGTAGCACCACACGGTTGGCACATTACTCTGGAGTTGATTTGGTTTGGTAGTTGTTGCCGCATCGGCTTCTGTGGCCATATTGCACCTCCCAAGGTTTTTGCAGTACTTTGGTCCAAGCCCGAAGCGGGAATCGAACCCGCGACCTTTGAGTTGCCGGGCAGGTACTTTACCCACTCGGCTAGCCCGGTCGGCCTTACTTTGGAGTTACTGCTGCCCATATGCAGTACTTTGTGTTTGTCAATGTTAAACTTCAATTGTCATTTCTCAGCCTATCTGCTTAACTTTTATAGATCCTGTTAAAATAGCATACTGTTGTTACTGTCATTAACCACCCTACCAACTCATGATCTGTACACTTGGACATTAACCTGATATGCCTTCATCAATATAACTGATAAATATTTATACCCATGATGAGGTTATTCATCACTATAATTTTATTTCTCCAGATGATTCAAGTAAAACGAAGAAAAATAATCCAATGGCATTCCTTCGCGGTTTCAAAAAAAGGTGGGGCTAATTCATTAGAATTTCCTCCACATTTTTAGATTTATTCAAAAATTTAAAGCTATGAACCATATACCGCGAGTGTAACTACGTATTGAAATTGTTGTGGTTCCCCTCAGGGGATCCCTTAATATTATAAAACCGATTCTTCGCTTTAAAAAAAAAAAAAAAATATTAAATAAGATATCCCTACTATGTTTACGATGTATATCAATAAAACATTTTAATTAAGAAATATTTATATTGCTAAATAAAAATTTCTTAATTTAAATGTTACATTGCCAAAATATATAAAATGCTAAGCATTTAAAATTTTTACATTTAAACTCATTCCGCTAAAAAAAAAAAAAAAAAAAAACGCTATCCGTTGTTACATATTTTAATCCGCCAAACCTGCAGCAATTCCGCTAAATCTAGCGGGAAAACCGCTCAATTGGCAACACTGAATGTAATAAGCATTAGAGCCAAAACTTATTTCGCACGCAGGCGCAAAAATAGCTCGTAGCAAGCCTGCGCAAAGTACTGCTTAGGAGTTGTGACAATTGGCTCCATAAGAGTAATTTTTGCGCTCGCACGCAGACCAGATGAAAGACACTTACTAGAATATCTTATTACGCTTAGATATCTCTACTACTTTATAAAGTTGATACGTATTGGTGCGCTTGGGTGTCGTAACTTCGCAAATAAAACATTAATCAAGAAATAAAGTCAAGCCATACATGTCATGGAACGCAATATAAAAGATTTTTGTTTTGTTCGAAAACTCAGTTCTGGTCTACTTTTAAAATATTTTACATGCATTTACCTCAACCACTCGTCACCTCTTCAATTTCAGTGAGCATAGCTATTGATGTTCAATAGATATAGCTATTGATTGAGGGATTTTGATGTTCAAACTTGCTTGTGCCTGCTAGCATGTAGAGTCGAAAATTTGCAAATAAAACATTATCTAATGGATGTATGCAGTCATCTCATTCATCCTCAGTTCGGCGAAATATAAACAAAGGTTTTCTTTTCTATTGTTGTTGTTTATGTATGAAGACACCTAATAAAATAATTATAATTTCAGATGTGTATTCTAGAAGTCAAGCTGACCTGCAATAAAAATCTCGAAAGCGCGCGAGTGCATTCCTGTTCAGTCCATGGAGTTTCTGCGCAACACGATTGTTTCCTAGCTTCCGCGGCGTATACGAAAGATAAAAAATGATAGCTTAAATACCAAAGGTTAACCTGTTTGTTGCTAGCAGGGTCAGTACCACACGAGCATCAAGGAGAGGGAAGCGGAACTCCGAGGAGTACCAGATGGCTGCTATACTAGTTTTCAGGGGTCTATTTGATCATGAAGTGATTCTGAGAACTATAAAAGTAGCTTTTTTTTTTTTTTATCGTTTGTTCTCTGAGTAATTTGAAGGATAATTACTTTTCTTTTCTATCATCAAAAAATTTGATTAATTTAAAATTTTGAGACAAGTATATCCATCTTTCTACGCTGTACATTAGTCCACGGGCGGCCGATTGGAATATTATTCCGGTAGCACTGTTTTCCAAGGGTATATTCCGAAATTTGCGATTCAAAAGCAAATAAGGTCATACCCTCACGTAAGAAAAGGAAAAAAAAAAAAAAAAAGCTGTGGAAAAATAAGTCAGGGAATATCGGGGTAAGGGAATGCCCCCAATATGCCCTTGTTCGAAAAAAAATTGAACGCGTCGTTAATACGGTACACTTTTTTTTTCTTCTTCAGAATTCACATCTATTACCCCAATAAATTATGCAGCGGTTAATGCTATATGAAAGTGTAAATTTTGAATACAGGATCGAATATTTTAAAACGTAAGAAATGTATTCATCCGGGGTTAAAGATTGTGCGAATCAGCACGAAAATAGGTAAGGAAAAGTTGCATGCTTTAATGGTTTGAGAAAAAATTTTAAAATATATTCGACATAATTAATTGGAAATACTGGACATTAATTAAACATCGAAGAGGTAAGAAGAGGGATAATAGCGTGACCTTACGAATAAATTCATTGACTGAAGATATAATTACTTGTGCGAATCTAATGAATAATATATATCCGTTTATATACATAAACGACCTCCTCTGGAAACCAGTTTTAATCAGCCTTCTGCCTTAAGTTGGGCTCTGCTGTAGTCACCAGTTTTCCTCTTCAAAAGCATCTTGTCGGATGCATGACGACTCTTCCTATGATTAAGGCCGGCCCTTTCAAAATCGGCCGTGTGGCAGGCAATGGCATACCACCACATTATCTGATGCCACAGAGACCATAACAAAACCAACTCCAAAAACTGCCGTTAAAGGAAGACCTACAACTAGGAAGGATGGGATCAGTGACATTTTGCGATGCCGCTTGTATAGTACATGATCGAAGCAGTTGGGGGAATTTGTTGGTGGCCACAACAGCTCCTCAGGGAATTATGTGACTGGAAGAAGAAGACTCCAATATTCCTGGGCTTATTTTTAGCAGTTTTTTTTTTTTCTTTTAATTATCATATCATAAATGAGGGCTGCAATTTTAGCATCGATTCAGGACCTGAAAACAAAGTTATTATTATTATTAGCCAGACTTCCTTGCACCATATAGCTTATGGTGCAAAGACGTCTGAGGCTTTTGCTGCACCAGCCAAAAAAAAATTTTTGAGTTACCCTAAAAGAGAGGGGGGGTAGAACAAGAATCAGAAGAACAAGGGAATCACCAAGGAGAAGAATGATGATATCCAGCACAGGACCCCTGGGTGTGGCATGCCCATGCTCACCAGATGTGAGCCCCTGGGGTTCATTTAAATGTGTCAACTCTAGATAATTAATGTATCTACTACTGTTTGAAATTTAAAAAAATGGCTATAGAGTTTTTGAATAAAAAAAAAAAAAAAAAAAAAAAAAAAACACGAGGAAAGAAAGCTGGGGAGAGGGGTTGAAATTGATTCTTGCACTGTTATTAAAATGTGCAGCAACCTGGAAAGAAAGGTGTCGGAGATTTCAAACCCTGCTGGGGATCATTATGGAACAAGTAGGTACATCAGCTGTGTTAGGGTAACGAAGAGTAAGAACATGCGCATGTACACTAAAGCTAAGTGCATAGTAAATAAATCTGAAGTATGATTAAGTCATCAAATGCAGACATAGTATCATCAGACAACAAATGGAGAATTTCAATACGGGGAGTACAATGTGTAGAGAAAAGACAAGGAATGGGGGATTATGCTCTTAGTTAAGAAGCATTTAATATTAAATGTAAAGCATATATCCAGTTGACATCAGTGGAATGCTGAGTCATTTTGGTGTGACCCAAGCACTAGAAACACAACAATGAGAGTAGGAGTGTGTTATAGATCATGACTGTGATAGACAGAGACAAATCGGGTAGGCCAGTAAATTAGAATGTCTTATAATGGGGGTTTAAAGTTTCCAGATACTGACTAGAACTTGGGGACTTGTTCTAGTCAGTATCTGGAAAATAACAAGACTTGTATTTTACTGGATGGCTGTTTTCTACAGCATCATATTAGAAGTACTCTTGATCTGATTATTAGCAGCAATTCATGCATTGGAAGAAAATGCTGGTAAAAGACCCTCTGGGTGCCAGGGTGGCTACAGTGGTTTCCCACAGTTTTAAATTCTACACAGCGAGACCGTCTGATGATGTTATCAACAATAAATTCTAAATGGCAAACATTCAGGGAAGTATTCATAGACGCTACTAGACTTTTCATACCAAATCGTAGGTGGTAGATGAATTTCATCAACCGGTGAAATACCACCACTTTGCTTATTGGAGGCTTGAAGTGGTGAAACCCATGTTTAGTCTCTAGAGCAAAGTTTCCGGCATCCCCTCCCCCCATACTTCTCCTCCAACCCATGCACGGTACTAAGTACTATAGGTTTTGATACCTTTCGTGTTTGGGGTTTTCATAAAAAAAAAAATTACCATTCCAGGATTAGACCTAAATGGGTGTCATTTGAACTGATGAGACTTGTGGTAGAGACCAAAATTGCATGGGATGCATATAAATTGTCAGGTAACATAGAAGCCTATGGTAGATATAAACTAGTCTAATATAATCACAAATGTGGTTAGGCAGGTTACGAGAAATCTCTGGCAAAGAAAAGCAGCCAAGACTTCTTTACTTACATTAACAGTAGAAGGAAGACACCCTCCATAGGAGCCATGCCATGGCGGACCCCAGAGTTACAAAGACTGCGAAAGCAAGTTCAAATAAAGAGAAAAGAATACCAGAAGGCGCAGAGAACCTGGCCACCGGCAGAGGTAGCCTATCTAAGGCATCAATACCAACAGCTACGTAATGCCTACACTGAAAAAATAAAGAAAAATAAGAAAGCCTCCTGGGAGTGACTAGTCTCTGCGACAGGAAATGAGGACCCCTGGGGGGTTGTATACAAAATAACCACAAATAAGCTCCCCAGGGGGGAAATAACGACGGCAACAAAAACACCCCAAGGATCCCTCACTAAAACATGGGATGATTCAATTAATAACATTCTTAATACAATCATTCTAGAACCCCCAGACAATCTCAGTGACAAGCAAGAAGAAATCTCCCAAGCGAACGAGGCATACACAACGCAACAAATGGAGCCGCCCTTCACCATGGAGGAGCTACAAAATGCCGCATCAAAGTTGCGAAATAGGAAATGCCCGGGACCAGACCTCCTGGAGCTGGAGCTGATCAAAAAGGCTGTGGAACATATACCTGGCTTCCTGCTCAAACTTCTAAACTGCTGCCTGCAAGCGGGGAAATTTCCGACCTCCTGGAAAACCGCAAATCTGAAACTCATCCTGAAGAACCCTAACAAGCCACCGGAACAACCGGATTCCTACCGACCGATAGCTTTACTGACTACCCTGAGTAAACTATATGAAAGGCTGTTGCATAAAAGAATTATGAGCCACTACAAAGCTGCAAACCTAGAATCACCAAAACAGTATGGATTCAAACCGGGATTATCAACCATAGAAGCAGTCCAAAACCTTATATTCAAAGCAACCCAATGCGACAGGAAGTACTTCCTAGTCATTGCAGTGGACTTTGCAGGGGCATTCGACACCCTGTGGTGGCCGAGCATCCTCGGCCGGCTCCGTGAGGCAGCACTCCCAACAAACCTCTACAAGTGTATAAAGGATTACCTAACTGATCGAAGAATTGAGGTGGTAACACCTTTTCGAAAAGTGGCTCGATGGGTCTGCAGGGACTGCCCCCAGGGCTCAGTCCTGGGGCCGCTCATGTGGAACATTGTCTTTGACGACTTCCTCGCTCAGGACTTGGGCGAAGTGAGCTGCCAGGCCTTTGCTGACGATTTGGTCCTGATGGTGGAGGCGGACTCCACATCGGGCCTGGAGACTCATGCAAACAAGGCAATACAGGTGTTACAGGATTGGGCAAAGCTACACATGTTGAAGATCTCACCCACGAAGACGAACTCTGTTCTACTGAAAGGAGTGCTCGACATTCATAGACCACCGCAAATAAAGATAGCAGGAGCAACCATCAAACTTGCAAAACAAATACGATACTTAGGGATTACAATCGACAGTAATTTATCCTTCACCCCCTCACATCATCTACCTGAAAGAAAAACTAAGAAATTATGCAGCATTAATAGCAAGAGTCTCACGCAGGGACTGGGGATTAAACAGAAAAACCCTGTACTACAAAGCAATTTTCATCCCAGCCATTACCTACGGATCCCCGATATGGTACAAAAAATCAGGGACAGTAGTAAATAAAAGACCCCTGGACACAATCCAGCGTAGCATTATGCTCATTATCTCTCATGCATGCAGAACAGTGAGCACGCATGCCCTCCAAGTCTTGACAAGAGTCCTCCCACTGGACCTGGAGGTGACTCGCTGCGGGCTGATGTACCACCTGTCTAAGGGAACACCCACTACAATTTATGGGCTCACCTTAGAACCAAACAACAACCGCAAAGCAGAAAAGCATAGAATCGTGGCTCACCTGCTACAGCTGTGGCAGGACAGATGGACAGCATCAAACAAAGGCGAAGTAACGAAGAGAATCGTACCACTGGTTGCCAAGACTTATCCAAAAGCCCCCCCCCCGTGGTTTAACCCGGGGCTAAATGCAACCTACTTACTAACGGGCCATGTTCAATTTTGCCTACTTACTACCCAGCATGTTCAATTTTGCCTTGAATGGGCCATGGCCCGTTAGTAAGTAGGTTGCATTTAACCCCGGGTTAAACCACGGGGGGGGGGGGCCTTTTGGATAAGTCTTGGCAACCAGTGGTACGATTCTCTTCGTCACTTCGCCTTTGTTTGATGCTGTCCATCTGTCCTGCCACAGCTGTAGCAGGTGAGCCACGATTCTATGCTTTTCTGCTTTGCGGTTGTTGTTTGGTTCTAGGGTGAGCCCATAAATTGTAGTGGGTGTTCCCTTAGACAGGTGGTACATCAGCCCGCAGCGAGTCACCTCCAGGTCCAGTGGGAGGACTCTTGTCAAGACTTGGAGGGCATGCGTGCTCACTGTTCTGCATGCATGAGAGATAATGAGCATAATGCTACGCTGGATTGTGTCCAGGTGTCTTTTATTTACTACTGTCCCTGCTTTTTTGTACCATATCGGGAATCCGTAGGTAATGGCTGGGATGAAAATTGCTTTGTAGTACAGGGTTTTTCTGTTTAATCCCCAGTCCCTGCGTGAGACTCTTGCTATTAATGCTGCGTAATTTCTTAGTTTTTCTTTCAGGTAGATGATGTGAGGGGTGAAGGATAAATTACTACAGCTGTGGCAGGACAGATGGACAGCATCAAACAAAGGCGAAGTGACGAAGAGATTCGTACCACTGGTTGCCAAGACTTATCCAAAAGCCCCCCCCGTGGTTTAACCCGGGGTTAAATGCAACCTACTTACTAACGGGCCATGGCCCATTCAAGGCAAAATTGAACATGCTGGGTATAACGGAGGAGCTAACTTGCACCTGTGGTGAGCCTGAAATGGCATCATATAATGCACGACTGTGAGTGTTATGAGGAACACAGAAGCGTGCTAATAACTAAAATAAAGTACATACCGAAAAACAAAGAACACCATCTCTTGGACACAGAAGACGACTACGCGGCTTTCAGCAAATTTGCACGAGAAGTCTTCGACCGAAGAAGAACAGAAATTGCCATCCACAATGAATGAAAGTAAATTACATACTCGAAGAAAATCGACCACCCCACAAGACTGCAAAGAGCAAGAGGAAATCAAAATGAGCATGGAAGAAGACAACCCCGACCAACGTGAGGCCACAAACGGGTCAAAGGACCCTACAAAGATCAAGAAAACAGCAAAGTGACAAGGAACCTGGTCAGACACAGCCACTGGAACTACCCGACGAAGATGAGTACAGGCAAACAAACCAAGTGACAAAAAACCCGGACTGGACATAAATGCAGGAACTACTTGCAGTACGCCATATGGCAGTCTGAATAGGACACCCTAGTCCTATTCACTTTTAATTCCCAATCCCCAGGCAGGGGGAGACGGTTTCCTGTTCCCTCCCCTGCCACTCCCCGCTTCTCTACCCCTGGTGGGGCATGGGCCTGCCCCACTGCTTTTGGGGACATCTACTCTATTGTCCCCATACTTCTGGCTTTTCCCCCCAGTCTTTAGTCTCCCTCCCTTACTCTGTCTATACACCAGCGCATGTCCCACACAATGTTAAAAATTAAAATATGTCCAAATTCAAACCGCGCACGCAAAACTCTTTCGGTTTAAACCTTTTTCAGCGATTATTTTATTTTATTGTTATATATATATATTTTTTTTAGGCCCTAGCCACTGAAATCTCAGGAAACTAGGTGGCAGGGCCTGCCAGAGTAAAATATCAACTACTGGGTACCTGGTCTGCCTCCACGAGGCTAAGTATGGACAACGTTGGGCCCCAGTAGGGGTCTAGCGGCTAAATGGCCAAAAGAACAACGATACACAACACTACACTTACAAAATCCATACACTTTTAAATCTCTGGCCTTTACAGTGAACTGTTACACCTACAATGAAAGCAACGCGGAGTTGGGGAAACCCCCGGTGCCACTAGACACGAATACACTTTACACTTTTGGTCTACTTCATATTGATGATTTATTAACTGTTGATGATCCTGCTCAGGTTACTGACAAACTGAATATGTATTTTTTTCATTTACATTCACACAAGGAGTTCTTTAGAGAGGGGAATGCCAGATTTTCATCAAAATCTAACAGGGAGCTAAATGAGTTTGTGATAACAAAGAAAAGTGGAAAAGAAATTGTTGAAGATTAACATAAAAAAGGTGCCTATGGATGTGATCTATCCAGTTATATTAGGGGAGACAGCAAAGGAGACAAGCAAACCATTAGCCATAATTATGAGAGAATCTTTGGATTCAGGAGAGGTCCTTGTGGACTGGAGACGTGCGAATGTATTTTCAATTCACAAAGGAGAATCAAACCGCGACATGAGTAATTACATACCGGTTAGCTTAACTTCTATTCCACAGAAAATAATGGAGTCGCTGGTTAAAGAAGTAATGCAGGACCATCTGGACAGGAATGCAATTTTATTGCAGTCACAACATAGATTTGTTAAAGAGTGATCTTGTCTGACCAATCTGATCTGATTTTATATTATGATGCACAAGGCTGAATTAAGGATGAAATAGGCCCCCGGCCATATATAAATTTGTGGCCCCATAGGTTTTTATATTTATATTGTGAATAATAATTCCTTGATAAAATTGCAAATTAAAAAAGGTCAAAAATGTTTTGTTTTTTGACTTTAAAAATAAAGTACTAATAAAAACAAATTTTAGTAGAAACTTAACTTATTTATTGTACAATAAAGTATAAGAATAAAATTTAAACACTTAACAAGTTAAATTTAAAGATGCTTTTATATTACACATTTTCTTGGTTTATTATTATTATTAGAAATTTTTATCACTACTTTAGAAAATATTTACACTGAAATTGAGGCCCCTCTTCGGGTGAAACCTCTGGCCATGGCCGGTTTGGTGTGTAGTGTTAACAGAGCCCTGATGATGCAGTAACAAAAGGAACTGGAAAAAAATAATTCTGATACCATATTAGCATTAGCATTAGTAGAGGCATTTGATGCAAGAAAGCAAGCTTATGCAGCATCAGCCAAAAAAAAAAAAAAAAAAAAAAAAAGTAACATAAATAAATAAAAATAACCACTTCCACTTCACCCCTCTGTTCGTTCGAAATACCTGTCCAGCTGAGCCTTAAACTTATTTAGGCTATCAACTTCCACGACAAGGGATGGAAGTCTGTTCCACCCACCAACCACCCGCTGGCTAAAGGCAAATTTCCGCACATCTATCCTACATCTGTCTTTCCTCAATTTGAATTTATGCCCTCTCAGGTGATTTTTCTGAGCTAGAGGAAGAATCCCATCAGCATTGAGCATGCTCAAACCATTCAAGGCTTTGTACACCTCTATCAGATCACCCCGCTGGTGCCTAGTTTCCAGACACTGTAATTTGCAAAACTTAAGCCTTTCTTCGTAAGAGAACCCCTTTGTCCCATTTACCAATCTAGTTGCCCTTCTCTGTACTCGTTCCAGCAGCTCTACATCCTTCCTGAAATGAGGCCTCCAGGCCTGTATACAGTACTCTAGGTGTGGCCTGACCATTGCCTTATACAAGGGAATAATCACCTCCTTATCCCTGCTAGAAAAATTCCTATATATCATTGACAATACACCATGAGCTACTCTTGCAGCTCGTCTGCACTGCTCAGAGAACTTCATATCTGCCTGCACCACCACCCCCAGGACCCTTTCATTCTCTACCACTGTCAGTGTAGTACCACAGAGTTGATACGTTGCTCTGGGGTTGCTGTTTCCCATATGTAGTACTTTACATTTGTCAATGTTAAACTTCATTTGCCACCTCGAAGCCCATCTGCTCAACCTTTCCAAATCCTGTTGCAGCAGCATAGTGTCAGTAGTGTCCTTGACAACCCTGCCAACCTTCGTATCGTCTGCAAACTTGGACATTAAGCCTGATATACCATCATCAATATCATTTATAAATACAGAAAACAATAAAGGCCCCAATACTGAACCCTGAGGGACTCCACTAATAACATTAGTCCACGATGAGCAGTGTCCATTGATTACCACTCTGTCTTCTCCCCCTCAACCACCCCTTTATCCATAGCAGCAACTTGCCTCCAATGCCACACTGCTCCAATTTGTGCAGCAGTCTTCCATGTGCAACAGTATCAAAAGCCTTTCTAAGATCCAAGTATATAATATCAAAGTTATTCCCTGCATCCAGTTCTTTTGTGACTGCATCATAGTATCCAATCAAATTGGTCAGGCAAGACTTCCCCTTAACAAAACCATGCTGTGTCCTAGCTATAACTGAAGTCTTGTCTAGATGATCCTGCAGTGCTTCTTTCACCAGTGCCTCCATTAATTTTCCGGGAACAGAAGTTAAACTCACAGGTCTATAATTACTTGTGTCAGCCTTTGATCCCCCTTTGTGAATTGGGGTCACATTTGCACATCTCCAGTCAATGGGTACCTCCCCTGAGTCCAAGGAAGCTCTCATAATTATGGCTAAGGGTTTGCTTACCTCCTTTGTTGCCTCCTTTAATATAACTGGATAGATCCCATCCACCCCAGGTGCCTTTCTTGTGTTTATCTTCAACAATTTCTCCTCCACTTTGCTCTCAGTTATTACAAGATTCTCTAGCTTACTGCTAGAGTTGAATACACCTCTGGCATTCCCCTCGCTGAATAACTCCTCATGTGTGAATGTCGATGCAAAATATTCATTTAGTTTGTTAGCTACCCGAGCAGGGTCATCAACAGTTGACCCATCGATCTCAAGTGGACCAATCTGATTCATCCCCTTCCTTCTAGAGTTTACATAAGTAAAGAACTCTTTGCTGTTTTTCTTCGCATCCCTTGCCAAGGATCTCTCGTAATCTGCCTTCGCCTGCCTAACCTCCTTTGTAACTTGGTTACAGATCAACTTGTATCTATCATAGGCGTCCGTGTCACGTGTTAATTTGTATGTATCCCATGCATTTTTCTTCTCTGCCATATGCCTCATTAGTTCATCTGACAACCATTTAGGCCTAAACCTTGAACAATATTTCTTAGTTGGTATGTAAAGCCTAGTAGCTTCCACGATAAGTTCTTTGAATGCTTCCCATTTTGAATTTGCTGTTGGCAATATCATCAGTTGATCCCACTGTATAGAATTTAAATACTGTCTCAGTCCATTGTAGTCGCCTTTACGAAAGCAATACCCCTTCCCTTTATCCCTAATGGTAGTTACCTCTTTGAGTAACTCCCACTTCAGCACACTGTGATCACTGCCACCAAGTGGTTCATTTATCTGCAGATTCTTAATGCATGAAGAATCACTACTGATAATCAAATCAAGAGTATTACTCCCTCTAGTTGCCTCCCGAACATGCTGATGTAGAAAACAATCATCCAATAAATCCACAAAAGCCTTGCTACTGTGTGAGTGACCAGCCCCCAAATTCCAGTCAATATCTGGGAAATTAAAATCCCCCATTATAAGACTCTCTGATTTACTGGCCCACTCTATTTCTCCGAACAGTTTCTTATTATACTCATCAGAGTCATTAGGCCTATAGCACACTCCTACTCTCAATTTTGATCTCCCAATGCTTATGTCACACCAAACTGACTCGACACTGCACTGTCCAGCGATGTCGACTGGCTTCACTTCCTTGGATTTTATGTGTTTTTTAACTAATAGCATAACCCCTCCTCCCTTCCTATCCTGTCTATCCTTTCTGTAGACATTGTACTCCCCAAATTCCAGTTCTGCATTTCTTATATCTGTGTGACACCACGTCTCTGAAATCCCCACAATATCTGCCTTTGATGTTTTGAGCAATACCTCAAATTCATCAAATTTATTTACTAAACTCCTAGCATTGGTGTACACACAAGTATACATGCACCTGTTATTTTTCTTAGCTACCCTAACACAACCCATGTGTTTACTTGTACCCCAATGATTCCCAGCAGTCTCTGAAATATCCTGCATCTTATTTTCCAGGCTGCGGCTCATTCCAATAGAAGCAGTGGAAGAATCACTTTCACCTCTGCCAGTGGCTACTGTTAATCTATTAGTCCTTGTATCCCCCCAATCTAGCAGTTTGTTTGAAATCCATATACTTGGATTTCAGGAAAGATTTTCATACTCTTGCACATAGAAGATTTCTGTATAAATTGGAGCAGTGTGGCATTAAGGGCAAGTTACTAATGTTATCAGTGAAGTCCCCCATGGTTCAGTGCTAGGCCCATTGTTGTTTTCTATATTTATTAACGATATCAGTGAAGGTATTAGGCTTAATCTCCAAGTTGAAAGAGAAAAGAAAGGTTGATACTGCATATGGGTAGCAGTAATCCCAAATTAATATATCAAATATATGGTACTACACTCAGGGCAGTAGAAAATAAAAGAGACCTAGGAGAAATTGGCATTCAGATATAAAGTTCTCTGAGCAATGTAGACAGACACTCTATGAGGACAGCTCACAGGGTTTTGTCAATGATATACAGCCACTCCCAACTTACGTACAGGGTTGCATTCCGCAGACCTCTACATAAGTTGAATTTTATGCAAGTTGAAATTTCCCTAAATGTTCTTGTTTATACTCTAGCATGACCACCAGGTCAGTGGAGTTTACAATAAATCAATCAATCAATACAAATGTTAATCGTATTTAGCACTCATGGGCTTGAACCCCAGCCAATTCAAAAAGTGGGTACTACTGCACTTTTGCTTGACCACTCAGCTATGTCCGTACTTATGGAGCACTCAACTATGCAAGCTGAATTTGATCGAAGCAAAAAAGAAATGTTCAAGATTGCCACTGCGGAAGTTGAGGACTATGGAGATTTAGAAGGGATTTTTTTCCAACACATCATGTAATGTCAGCTGATGAAGGGACCCGATATAGTTTAGTATTTTGTAAATATTTCAGTCCTGCTTTTTCAGACGCAACAATATTCCTCATGCATTATGGAACCTGAAGAAAAAGGCCTTTACCTAAGTGACCTATGTAAATGCAGTTAAATAATTACACAGTGAAATTTATTCCACCTTGAGAATGCCGCATGGTGGGGTAGCCAATGGGAGAAGAGGGATGTGGTCACGTAGTACAAGTGGGCAGGGCAATTACATCACTACAAATGCACAGGTAAATAATTACATAGGTCATTTCCTGATTAGATATCAATCATAGTGGCATAGTTTTTGGGTAAGGTGCCACCTGTGGTTTCCCACATCTGTGCCATCAGTACGCTTGTGATGAATACAGAACCTCTGTAAAAGCCAGAAAAGTTGCATATGTAGTTTAGTGTTGGGTTCTGTTGTTTGTGCTGGCTTCTTGGCTGCAGGGCCCCTAGTGGGACACCACGTTGCCCACCCCCACCACCACTGGGAGGTGAGCCAGGCTGTCCACAGTACTCTCGCTGCTCTCCGTCAGGGATCGCCTGAGCTTCCTGACGGAGGGGGAAAAAAAAAAAAACACACGAGTGAAGGAGATAGCTGAAGGATGGGAGTAAAAACATCAGTGCATTGACAGGTGTCTTTTTTTAAGTAGAAAATATGACTTACTCCATCATATCTCTACATTTTACGTAGAAAAGCTTGCACGGGGGTTGGCGAGCAAGGGATATAGCCCCCTAGTTTTTCATTAAAAATATTTTAATGTATCATTTTAACTAGGTGCACTTGATTTTTTGTAATTATTACCACTGACTGAACTAACGCTGTAATAAAAACATTTTGCAATGGCCCTCATACTGCATTTGGCATGCTAAATGTGGTTTGCACACACACACACACACACACACACACACACACACACACACACACACACACACACACACAAAAAAAAAAAGTAGGTTATAAGATGCCTCCACACCCCTGGCAACTATATAGTTGCATTCAAGAAGTATGATGACTGATTTTTTAGCAGTGTGGATGTCAGAATGATATTAAGAATATATAACAAAGCTGTATTCTTAACACAATCCTAAAATCCATACTACTGAACACTCAAAATGGTTTAGCAGCACTATTAAATAATTCTTTAGTGTAGATCAGGGAAGGTTATACTGATTTCAGATCAAGGGATATGATATTCAATTGGGACTTGTCATTAAGGGCATGCTGGATTCTAAAGAACACTCCAGAAGGTTAATAGATGTTGATCTTTTGCAAATTGCTATGGAGGTAGGGATATTTACATAAGTGAACCAATAAATCCAAAATGTACAGACTACAAAAGTTCATTAAACAGTAGTAATCCATCTGGGCCCACTGTGGCTTTATTGGGAAAGGTATTTGTAAATTTTTTCCAGGTTTTTGTGATTAATTTTAAAATTTTTAAGAGACTGGAAGGATTCATTGCTCACATTTGGTCGATTAGGAGTTTGCTGAGACTGTCTGGTTCACGGCAATGTTTGCAAATTCCCTGAACATTTTTTTTTTTCCCCCATCTATGTGCATTTGGTTATCATTCCTATCCTTTGATTTTCTTAATAACTAAATAAAGATAAGCTTTTCTCCTTTTGAATGTAATCATCTCATTTTTTGAGATTTCCTGAAACTTTTATTTAAAGAAATGGCAAAAAGTGAGAAAAACATCTGAGCAAAGACTTGCTTGACATGTGCAATAAATCATGCATTAATTTTATTTTACACAGTATTTCTTTATATCCATGGTTCTCAACTAGGAGTACGTGTACCCCTGTGGGTACCTCAGGTGTTGCATCCAAAATGACAGATTTTCATGTGCTTAGTTTTAAGTAAAATATTTATCAGCTAATTGCAAAATTTTACTGATTTTATCATGTATTTATTTCTGATGCCCTAGAATTTATCATGTTTTGAGAAAACTAAATCAAAACCAAACTATCCGGCCTATCATAGTGGTGAAGTGAAGTCACACGATTTCTTTATAAATCACTTGTCAATTGGTGTATATTTTTGTCTAGCTTTTGCTAGTCTAGGTGTTCTTTGTAACTAACTATTCCGTGTAAAAAAATTTACTTTGTAACTTATGTACTATCGCTCTCTGCCTTTTGGCTTAGATTAAAGTGTAACTAATGTATTGCACTTGATGAATGGTAGCTGTATTCTCTTCCAGAGGTAGCTGTGTATAATTAGTGTTCCACTGAAATACTGTTTTATTATATCTCCAGCTGAGGGAAGAAAGTGGGTGTTTACAGTAATTATTACTGAAGTCCTGTTGTTTACAAACATTACAACAAACATTAAATGAATACTGAATACATCGAGGCAAATATACAGACAATTTTTAGCTATTTTCCCCTCTTAGAAATATGGATATACAATAGATAAGAGTCCCAGAAACACTGATTTTTCTGCATAACCACTTTTTATTTTTATTTCACACCATCCAATTATGGATAAATTTTTAGTAAGAGGAACAAAGAGAAAGATTCCAGAGAAAACAGAAAATCCTGAGAAAAGGTGTGAAGACGAGTCGAGAAAATCTCAAACCAAGGGGCAAGTGTAATCATGACTATTCATCAAGTCTCTGTATGAACAAATCAACTCCAGAAAAGAACCAAAAAAAAAACAATGGCATTATGAAAATGAATATTTGAAATATGGCTTCTATTAATGTGGTGATGAGCAAAACCAAATCACTCTAAATAATGTTAACAGAAAGCAAAACTGTATGAAACCCTCTCCTGTTGATGAGAAATTTTGAAAATCAGAGACTTGAACAGCAAGTCCATTGCTTATGTCAAAAAGAAAAAAGAATTACATAAAAAAAGATTAGAAGCCTCACTGAAAGTGAACTATCGCGTTTCTTGTCAAGGAGAGGCCCACACTATTGATGAAAATTTGATAATGCCATGTGCTATTGACCTGTGCAAGACAATATTCAGACCCAATGAATCAGAAAAAAAAAAAAAGAAAGAAAACAGGTGCCGCTCTCTAATGACACTCTATAAAGAAGAATTTTACTTTGCTCAGCCGATCTTCTCAATGAACTATTCGTAGACTTAAGTTGTTGCCTTATTTTACTTTGCAACTCAATGAGAGCACTGTGTCAGCAGCCTAGCTGTACAGGCAGTTCTCGCTTTACAAGTTCCCAGGTTTATGAGTTTTTTTTTTTTTTTTCAAAGTATCAACAAAATGAAAAATATGAACATTAATTGCAAAAAATGAATGTTAAACATTCATAAATACAGCATTTCAAACCATGTGCGTAGACAATACTGAGCACCCAGCTTTACGATATTAATCTGTTTCAGAGATACCATCGTAATATGAACCCAATAACACATTATTGCATTAGTTACCAATTCAAATCACTAAAATGCACTACACTTTCATCTTTATCATATGTTCTGTTATAAGAACCAATTTTGAACAGCTTTGTGATATTTTTCTAAAGCACATTTCTGGAGGTCACGACAATAAAACAATTTGCACTTTCTGGTTTATTGGGCTTTTCTGTTACTGCAAGCAAATATAAACGGGTAGTAAACTCTATCTTATTGCATTTGCAAAAATAGTGATAGCTGGAATTGTGTGGTTTTTTGTGTTATTATTGTGAAATATGTTTCCCCTTTCTGAAATCTTCAATTGTATAAAAAACAAATTTACAGAATCTTTTCTTCATTTTTTTTTTGCTTTGTCAACTTGTTACTCTGCACAAATCGTGTTACTTGCAATCTGTGTTTTCCATTAAAAAATGCCTTTTTTTTTTTATGAAAACCCAAAACACGAGAGCCATTACAACCTATACAACTTAGTACCGTGCTTGGGTGGAGGTTGAGAAGACAGGAGGAGATATTTATTGACATTAGACTTGAACTTCTGTAGACTGTAATTTTCAGGAAAGACATATGAATGATGGTTGTTCCAGAAAACGGCAGTTGAATGAATAAACAAGGAAAATGAAAAGTTGGTTCTGTGAGTTTGAAGTTGGACAGTAAATGGATGTTGGCTGGTGGTGGCATGAGTTCGGACTGTTTTGAAAGAGAAAGCAGAAATTATTGAAGCCAATTCAGAAGAACAGTACCCATGGAAATATCTGTAGAAAAGGCATGCAGCAGAAACAGTACATCTATGAGACAGAGTGGAGAGACTCTGTTAGAGAGGAGTCATTAATTAACCTAACTGACCTCTTCTGAATGGAATCTAGAAGCCTGAGAAAGCTTGTGGGGACACCACCTCAGATGTGAGAACAATATTCCATGGTAGGGCAGATTTGTACAGAGTGTACAGCTGTTTGGAAGAAAAGTAATGCCAAGAGCAAAAGAGAAAACCAAGTTTTTTAGATGCAGAGCAAGCAATATTTGTAATGTGCTTATGCCAAGCAAGATTAGAAGTCAGGGTAATCCCCAAAAGAGATATCATTTTGCCTAGAAATCAGAGTGTCACCAAAGATAAGCATAGGAGCAGAAGCATCCTTTTATTGAGACTGACTGAGTTTTAAGACAAGACTGAGTTTTAGAAGAATTGAAATCAATTAAGTTGTCTTAAAGAAACACATGAATTAGGCAGCAAACTCAAGTAAAGGACATTCTTATCAAAACTAAAGAACTAAAATGGTCTTGGGAAGGACACATAGCTCAGAGACATGATGACAGATGGACTAAGAAAATAACAGAATGGTACCCAAGAGAAGCTAGAAGAAAACCTGGAGGACAAAGGCGGAGATGGATAGATGAATTCATGAGTTTGTGGGTAGTAAATGGATGGCCAGTGCTCAAAACAGAAGGAACTGGAAAGTTGCTGGAGAGGCCTTCACCCTGCAGTTGTCTTTGCCCCACTGAAGATCGACATTTAAGGAATTGGTAGCGGATATTCGAGAAGTTGAAGCTGATTGAGCAGGGCAAAGTTTCTCAAAATGGAAAGCAAAATGCAATGTGCTATCATAGGCAAAACTATGGATAGGATTTCCAGTCAATGAAAGAAGGTCATTAATATACAAGAGGAAAAGAGGGAGAAAGAACTGAACCTTGGAGGACACCAGCATTAGTGGAGAAGTTAGAAGACAGAGCCATCTACCATCACTTTCAGTAGGTGATCAGAGAAAAAAACTGGATAACCAATTCAAAAAACAGTTGCCAAACCATAAGATGGAAGCTTGTTTAGAAGACCTTTATGCCAAATATGATCAAAAGCTTTTGAGATGTCAAGAGCAACTGTTTGTGTTTCACCAAACTTTTCCATTGAATTTGTTCCTAAATGGGTAACGTAAGCCAGAATATCACCAGTGGATTGACACTGACGGAATCCATAATGGCGATCGTTGATTAGACAGATGGTTACTAGATAGTTTAAGAGTTTTTTTTTTTTTAATTTAAATTTGAATTTGAGTTAATTGATTTCTCCATTACTTTCGAAAGAGTAGAAGTAATTGCAATGGGGTGATAATTGGATGGGAGGGATTTGTCACCCTTTTTAGGAACTGGCTGGATATGAGCAAATTTCCAAGTAGAAGGAAAAACACCTTTGGAATAAGAAGGTGAAAAAAGGCGGCAAAGAATAGAAGTAAGTTCAGGAGCACAGGTTTTGAGAACAAGTGGAGAAATACCATCGGGACCTGGAGCTTTCTTGGCATTAAGATTCATCAAAATCCTTCTGACATCCTTTTGACGGAAGACCACAGGAGGCATTGAATGGAGCGTGTTGGGAATGCTGAGGTGTTTTACCAAGATCATTAATACATGAGTTGGAAGAAAAATGGGATGCTAGCAGGTTAGCTTTATCCTTGGCTGAAGTGACAACAGAACCATCTAGTTTTAAAAAGGTGGGACCAGAGATGGGCAAAAGTTGCGGCCAACAGCTTTGGCAAGAAACCAGAATGCTCGGCTACCATTACGGCAAGAAGAAAGTTTTCTACTCTTAGCCTGTTCAAAATCTAGTTTGGACTGATTAATAACTGCTTTACAATTGTTGCAAGCTTTGGTGTAAGCAGAAAATGAAACTAAAGAATTGGAAACAAACCAATTATGATATGCAACTTTCTTCTCTTGAACAGCCTTAGCACATTTATTGGAAAACCAAGGTTTAGATGAAGGATGAGATTTTAAAATGGAGCATAGAATAAACGATTCCATTCCTACAAAAATAATTTCACTGACACGATCTGGGCAAACGTTGACATCAGAAGTTTTGAAACAGTAGTCCAACCAAGGAAAAGAAGAAAAGAAATCTCACAGGTCATCCCATTTTGCATTCTGGTTAATGCCAAACAATACGAGGTTGGGAATGGCCGTGAGATAAAAGCTCCATTGGAGAAGGGACAATCACCAGATCGTAATCTGAGGTACCTAAGAGACCACTCACTTGGCCCGTGTACTTAGAAGGGTTGTATTTGAGAAAAAGATCACATGTGTTAGCTGTGTGGTTAGGATTGTCTGGTGTTCTTGTAGGTAAATGAACAATCTGTGCAAGGTCGTTAGAAATTGCAAAAGCCTCAGCATCTCAACCAACTAGGTTGGTGTGACTAGAAAATGGAAACCAGCTGGAGTTGTGAACATTAAAATCACCAAGGAAAATTACCACATTGTTAGGAAAGTTGGACTGGAGAAAGTTAAGTTGCAAAGAGAGGAAGTCAAAGAGCTCCAAGTGATTAGTGGAGTTGGGAGAATGGTAGAAGCAACAGATGAATTTGATACAATGAGGTAGAGAGATTTTAAGCCAGAAGATCGAAGCGAGCAGATTCCAAATCACCAATTCTCTGACAGGGAATATCGGAATGGACATATGCACAAGTACCACCTTTGAGGCGAAAGGAATCATACAGTGAATAATTTGGGCAACTAGTAGATGAGTAGTAGTTGAATTAACCGATAACTGAGATACTGTCAGAAAAAGTACATGGGGTTTGGTAGACTGCAAGTGGAAATGGACATCGTTGAGATCAGAATTGAGACCATGTATATTTGTGAAATGAACTAGGTGATTGGGAGGTTTAGATCTTTTCACAGATAAGCTTACTCTATTAGTTTGACAATTCATGGTGTACTGAATAGTAAGAAAAAAAGTGGGGGTCAATATGCTGTATGAAGTAATGAAATTTTTGGATATGGCGTACACATGGTAAGAATATACCCAGATCCTTGACATCGACAATGCCCCCCCCCAACATACACACTACTCAGACTCCCTCCAGTCACTATCTGTAGCAAGATTATACTTATTAAAATTTGTAGGAAGCCCCCTAAAGAGTTACCAATAAGTTCATTCTGGTATACTAACTAGTGGCTGGCCTGCGAACACCGTTTTAGAGCTGTACCCTCAAAACGTAAGGAAGATTGGATCTCGCCATGATGTTCATCATAATCTCAAAGGTCATCAGTCTTACTGGATGATGGAAGAGATGGGGAAGAGTTGACTGGAACTTAGCTCTGGAGACTAAACATGGGTTCCACCACTTCAAGCCTCCAAAAAGCAAAGTGGTGGTATTGCACCGGTTGATGAGTCATTCACCACCTAGTATTGCCTGGTAACACAGAGGGGGCGGCATTCCTCCATGTGGTGTGGGCACCACACCTCTATCCCTGCTTACGTTGGTTCATACCTGGGTGGTCACCCACAGTGTGATTGTGCATGGAGGTTATTATACCCAGGATTACTAACAGTACCACCATTGGGAAGGTACAAGCAGAGGATTTGGCTGTCACAGACCATCCGGACTTCACCGAAATTGGGTTTACTTGACTTGAATGTTGCCCGAATATCAGTTCCATCAGCATTTTAGACTCTCGGGCCAGTACAGCTTGTCTGGCATATCTGAGATAATGTCTGTGACATCCTCAAGGACCTTATGCATCTATTGAAATTTATAAAGAAAAGCGAAGATTATCTTGGAAACAAACACCACTTCAAGAATTTCTGAAGATGACGACTCCTTGTGCAACAAACCAACGAATGCCGAGCCAATAATGAGTGATCGACGAGTGCACATTTAGTCAATGATGAAGAATAAACATTCTTTAAAATTTGTAAGTCATAAATAATTTCTTTATTATTATAATTTGCTTAATTTTACAGACTTACGTTTTAATTTCTTTGGATAAATCAATCATTGTTTAAACAAACTAGTTAATTAGCTAACTAATTTCATTGCTGAGAACTTCACTCCTATTTTTAACATTGTCTGTGGGATTTAATTCTCGCCTTACGAGCGCGCGCTAGGAACGAATTAACTCGTAAAGTCGAGAACTACCTGTACTCTTATTT
This sequence comes from Mastigoproctus giganteus, assembly GCF_048544385.1. Taxonomy (NCBI): domain Eukaryota; kingdom Metazoa; phylum Arthropoda; class Arachnida; order Uropygi; family Thelyphonidae; genus Mastigoproctus; species Mastigoproctus giganteus. The sequence continues at coordinate 166,116,518 of NC_143579.1, forward strand.
GTTCGATACCTGTATAATGGTAAGCTGTGGGAAGACATTTCTTTTCTGTGACGATATGAAAACCACCACAACAGAGCTGATAATTTTGAAAAAAATTTATAGCTTTTTTGTGCTCATGAATTTGACTGAAAGAAGTGTACTGATATCTGTACTAATGGTGCGAAGGCAGAGGGTTCCATTTCAGGAGTTATGAGAATCAAGGCAGTATCACACTTCAAGTAGTCAATGTGTACTCCAAAAGGAAAATTTGGCTCTGAAAAACATTCCTGCAAAACTGAAAGATATTTTTAAGACACTAATAGAAATCATCAATTATATGAAATCTAGCGGCGGCTTACATACAAGGCTTTTCCAGCAGATTTGGGACAAAATGGGCAGAGACTACAACCGCTTATTTTTTTTTTACACCAAAGCATGTTCGCTGAGTTAAGATAAAGTGCTCATAAGATTCTCTGAATTACACTCAGAAATTGTGATGTTGCTTACTAATTGCAGAGCTGAAGCCACGAGAAAAACAACTTGAGATAAAATGTAGAGTCATCAATTTTATGTTTAGTGATTATAATTCACAAGGAATTAAAAACTTGAGAGTTGGTCACTCATACACTAGTCAGACTTTTGTGGATTTATTGGAGGATTGTTTTCTGCAGGAAGCATGTTCAAGAGGCAACCAGAGAGAGAGTAATACTCTCGATCTGGTTATCAGCAGTGATCATTCATGTATTAAGAATTTGCAGATAAAGGAACCACTAGGTGGCAATGATCAGTGTACTGATGTGGGTTTTACTTAAAGATATAATTACCATCAGGGGTAAAGGAAAGGGTTTTTGCTTCCGTAAAGGTGAGTACAGTGGTCTCAGACAATTTTTAAATTCTGTACAGTGGGATAAACTGACCATGTTACCAACATTAAATTCTAAGTGGGAAGCATTCGAGGAATTAATCGTGGATGCTACTAAAAGTTTCATACCTATTAAGAAATACTGTTCAAGGTTTAGGCCTAAATGGTTATCAAATGAACTAATGAGACTCGTAACAAGGAAGAAAAATACATGTGATGCATATAAATTATCAAGTGACTCAGAAGCCTATGGCAGATATAAGCTAGTCTGTAATCAGGTCACAAAGGAGGTTAGGCAGGTGAAGGCAGATTACGAGAAATCTTTGGCAAAAGATGCTAAGAAAAACAACAAGGATTTCTTTACTTATATAAACTCTAAAAGGAAGGGGATGAATCTGATTGGTCCACTTAATATCGATGGTTCGACTGTTGATGATCCTGCTCAGATAGCAAACAAACTGAATGAGTATTTTGCATCTGTGTATTTTGCATCATGTGTGAATCTACATTCACACATGAGGAGTTATTAAGGTCTGAAAATGGCAGAAGGTTATCAAATTGTAGGAGGGTGCTTAATGATTTTGAAATAACTGAGAGCAAAGTGGAGGAGAAATTGTTGAAGTTAAACCTAAGAAAGGCACCTGCGGTGGATGGGATCTATCCAGTTATATTAAAGGAGGCAGCAAAGCAACTAAGCAAACCCTTAGCCATGATTATGAGAGCATCCTTGGACTCAGGGGAGGTCCCCACGGACTCGAGATGTCCAAATGAATCCCCAATTCACAAAGGGGGGGATCGAAGGGTAACACAGATAATTACAGACCAGTTAGTTTAACTTCTGTTCCGGGTAAAATAATGGAGTCACTGGTTAAAGATGCATTGCAGGATCATCTAGACAAGACTGCAGCAATAATTCAGACACAGCATGGGTTTGTTAAGGGAAAGTCTTGTCTGACAAATTTGATAGGATATTATGATGTGGTGTGTATTATGATACAATTTTGATATCATATATTTGGATTTCAGGAAAGCTTTTGACACTGTTGCGCATGGAAGACTATTGTACAAATTGGAGCAGAATGGTATTAAGGGTAAGTTGCTACAATGGATAAAAGGATGGTTAAGTGCGAGAAGACAGAGGGTGGTAATCAATGGGTGTTGCTCTTCTTGGACTAATGTTATTAGTGGAGTCCCACAGGGTTCGGTGTTAGGTCCACTGTTGTTTTGTATATTTATCAATGATATTGATGAAGGTATATCAGGCTTAATGTCGAAGTTTGCAGATGATACAAAGGTTGGCAGGGTTGTTAATGACAGTAATGGCAGTCTGCTACTGCAACAGGATCTAGATAATTTGGGCAGATGGGCTAAGAAGTGGCAACTGAAGTTTAACCTTGACAAATGCAAAGTACTGCATATGGGTAGAAATAACCCCAGAGAAGCGTACCAACTGTGTGGTACTACACTTAAGGTGGTAGAAAATGAGACCTGGGAGTAATTGTGCAGTCAGATATGAAGTTCTCTGAGCAATGCAGACAGACTGCCAGGGCAGGTCATGGGGTTTTGTCAATGATATATAGGAATTTTGCTAGCAGGGAAAAGGAGGTGATTATCCCTCTGTATAAGGCAATGGTCAGGCCACGCCTTGAGTACTGCGCGTACAGGTCTGGAGACCTCATTTTAGGAAGGATGTAGATTTACTTGAGCGGGTACAGAGAAGGGCAACAAGATTGGTGAGGGGAATGAAGGGATCCTCTTAACAAGAGAGGCTTAAGTTCTGCAAATTGCAGTGGTGGAGACTAGGCACCTGCGCGGTGATCTGATTGAGGTATATAAGGCCTTGAATGGATTGAGCACGCTGAATTCTGATGGGATCCTTCCACTTGTTCAGATTACGAACCTAAGGGGGCATAAATTCAAATTAAGAAAAGACAGATGTAGAATAGATGTGCGGAAATTTGCCTTTAGCCTAATTGCTGGAACAAACTTCCATCTGTCGTTGTGGAAGTTGATAGCTTGAATAAATTTAAGGAGGAACTGGACAGGCATTTGGAGGGAATGGTGTGATTTTTTTTTTTTTTTTTTTTTTTTGGCTGATGCTGCATAAGCTCATACATTTGCTTTCTTGCATCACATGCCACTACTACTACTATTAAGTTTTCTTCATACTATATATCTTGTTTTTTTTACATCTTTTTTTCCAACACGAATACTTCAAGTGATTGACAAATCCATTTCCAACACAAATATAGAGTCTTTGTCCAAAGACTTATGCCCTACAGCAGGGGTAAATTACCCCAAATGGCATAAAAGTAAAAATTTTGGGGATAACGAAAGTTCAGAAAAAATAAAAGTAATTAATAAAATAAAAATAATTAATTTAAAATTTTCCCTTTTCAGTTAGTTTTCTCCACCCTTCAAATGGCATCAAATAGAAAAAGGAACTACCTGGCAGAGTTCATCAATTATGGTTTTACAGAAATAGAAGACAAAGAACAAACCAAGCCACAGTGTGTCATTTTTTTGAAACTGCTGACTTGCAGAGTGTTTCAAAAGGAATCAATTGAAGAGATACTTGGATAATTTGCACTCACATCTTTCTTCCAAATCATGGGAATACTTTGAGAATTTAGAAAGAATTACCAAAAGGCAAAGATTTTAAAACAACTTAGTAGGTACATTTGATCAATGTTCAGCATCGAGAGCTAGTTTTGAAGTGGCTTGGTTGATTGGCCCAAAATAAGAAGCCACATACCATTGGTGAAGAATTGGTCAAACCTGCAGCTGTGAAAATGGCAGAAATCATGCGTGGCCAGAAAGAAGCCATGCATTCAGTGCCTTTGTCTGCAAGAGGTGTGAAAGAAAAAAATTTCTATCTTAGCAAAAAATGTGAGGGAACAAGTGATTTCTTCAGTCAAAGAAAGCAAACATTTTGCTATTCGACTTGATGAGACCACTGATGTCAGTAGCAATTCGCAGCTGATGGTGTTTGTTCGATCCTTAGGTTAAGGATCAAAGCTTTTGTACTTGAACCAGAAAGTGGAACAAAACAAGATAGCTGCTTTTCCAAAGCTAGCAGAGTTTTTGGAAGATTGTGAAGATCTGTCTTTGTGACATTGAGGATTAGACATTTGACCAAACTCAAAAAGCGGTTTTCAGAGTACTTTCCAGAGCTTGATTCGGCGAAGGTAAAGAAAGCCTGCACGAGAACGACGAGAAACGTCGGATAACTTACGCGGAAAATTAGTTTGCCGATACGGCACTCTAGCGCTGCTCACTCGGTAAACAGACGGTAGGTGTTAACGGTCTGGAGCAAAGTCGAGAACGATATACTGATTGACAGGTAGGCGTGGCAAACGACGTGCTGATTGGTGCGCGAACACAACACACGATAACATCGGTTTAGTATCACTGTACCAGCACTAATGGTAACTTGTCCTAATCGTACATGCCCTAACATTTACTGTAACGGTGAAAAAAGATCAGGTTACCTCGACTTGAATCCCATGGGAGCTTGAACCCCTCCCGAAGTGGAGGGGGTAACCTAACCTTTTTTCTTTAGAATCAGTCATATTTAGAAATACATTCATAAAAAAATAAATTTTTTTATGACCGTATTTTTATTTTCTTGTTCAATAATATGCCCTAATGGTGAAAATAGGTCAGGTTACCTCCACTTGAATCCCATGGGAGCTTGAACCTCTCCCGAAATGGAGGGGGTAACCTAACCTTTTTTCTTTAGAATCATGAGTGGACTAGCACATAAATTGTTTATTAATAAAATATTAATTTTTTTATTAATGTACTTTTATTTTTAAAGACACTCATGCGGATACACACGTATCATAACGTCAATCAGCACCTTAATAGCTATTCAGTATACTGTATATATAAAGAATCTTTCTTTCTTTTTCTATTATTTCCCAACCTAACGTTTAAGTTTAGGTCGCGAAATACAAGGAAACCTTCTCTTTTATTTCCTAACCTACCATTTAAGCTCAGGTTGTGAAATACAACGAAAAACAAAGAAACATTTTCCTTTTTTCGTAACCAAACCTAAACCAATAATACAGTAAAAGCACTCATCAACTCCAAAAATCTGCTTTTAATATGAGAAAAAAAAAAAAAAAAAACACAATGAAGAACATAAAATGAACGGAACGAAACTTTCTCACCCACCACCAATCATTTCATTGTTTGCCACGCCTACCTGTCAATCAGTATATCGTTCTCGACTTTGCTCCAGTCCGATAACACCTACCGTCTGTTTACCGAGTGAGCAGCGCTAGAGTGCCGTATCGGCAAACTAATTTACCGCGTAAGTTATCCGACGTTTGTCGTCGTTCTCGTGCAGGCTTTCTTTACCCAAGCCCTTGATTCTCATACTGTCAATTAGGTAGTAAAACCCTTCAACTGTGAACTCACAAATATACCCAAGGAACCTGAAGGATTATCAGAGACACTTCTTGAACTTCGCCGCAACAGTGAAACATGTATGGAATTTCAGAACAAGACAGATCTCTCATCTTTTTGGATGTCACAAACTGCAAATTTTTTTAAAATTGCACATGAAGAAGTGACAAAAATACTGCTGCCTTTTGCAACAACCTACCTCTGTGAACAAGGATTTTCTACCCTTATTAATTTAAAAACAAAATACAGAAATCAGTTGGACCCCGAAGATTGCATCCAAATTGCTCTGACATCAAAAAGTCCTGATATTGATGTTGTTTCATTGAAACAGCACCACTTTTCCAAATTCTGAAGTGAGGATGTTTCTAATTACTTGATTTAATTATTTAATCCTTTTTATTAATTTTGTATTTATGTTATTTTTGTTACAAAATGTGTGGCTTTGTACATAGTGGCTTTATAATTTTATATTTTATTCTTATTCTTTATTTTTGTTTAATGTGCAGAGCGCATTGGCGTCAATCCTATAAAAAACTAATATAAATAAACTTCAAACAACTATCAACTTAAAACTGATATCTAAAGTAATGATTGAACCACTGGCTATATAGATTACCACTCTCACTCTTGCAAGTTAGGTCAGCGCTACCTAGTGATAGTGACCTACCCTTTAACTAATGATATCACATCTACTGTACATTTAAAACACTACTTAATATTAATTTATCCTACTATCTAACAACCTCTTGCTTTCATATATAAAAGCCACAAAGCAATGATAACTATTACAATTCAACACAAGAAATTATGCAAATTTTCTTCTGGTCTACATCTAATTCAAATTGCAATCTTAAATCAGAACACCATACATCAAATAAAACATAACATTTATAACTTCCAATCTCACAATGAAAACAAAAACTAACTCTCAATCCAAACTTAAAAATATATATATATATATTACTGAAAGTTCCACAATCTGTAAGAAAATAATTTATTTCAAGACCAAAACTGAACCAGCATGTAACTTCATATTGAGGATGTCCCTTATCTAGTGTCCATTTGTTCTGTTCAGCAATCCCAAACTCCACTTGCATTTGTAGTCTTTCATTTTTTGGGCTGTTTTCATTTACACCAAATGCCCAATGTGAAGCCACTCCAATGGCAATGACTGTTTGATACACACTCCCACCAAAAAGTTTGGAATTATGTTTAATTTTACTTAATTTTCAATGTTTTTATTATTAATATAGGACCAACTTGTTTGCAAATTTTTATTAAAATATTTTCTATTATGTATAATAATCAAATAACTTAAATACTATTTAAGAAATTCCTAGAATATCTGTAAATATTTCAAAAAGTGTAGAAGATTCCTGAATCTTGTAGATGATTCTAAAATATTTTAGAAAGTGGGAGTTATTGTTTTGATATTATAGAAGATTGTAGATGATTCTAAAGTGTTCTGTAATAATATAAATTGAGGAGTAAGAGCACTACTTCACAAATTCAAACTCATCATTCAGAACGAGTGTTTGGTGTGAATTTTGTGTTTTGTGATAAACATAGCAAGATTTAAGGAACTGAGTGTTAAAAAAATGAAGTGCTATTATAACTCTGTATAAAGAAAATTATTCCAAGAGAAGTACTGGAAAAAAAAACTAGGTGTTTCATTTAAAGGAGTACAAACTACCATTTCATTTATAGGAGTACAAACTACCATAGGCCGCCGTAGCCTAGTGGTTAGGCGCGCGGGTGCATAAGTACACGTGCCTTGAGTGACCGGGGGTTCAAGCCCGTGACTACTGAATACGGTGCTGTTTCTTGTATTCTGTCTATCTTGTGAACTCGTCTGACCGTTTGGTCGTCCCAGAGTATAAACAGAAAAATTTATTTATTTTATTTGATGATTCAAGGAGAGTAGCAGTTTAAAGGCCAAACCACAATCAGGACGACCTCATGTAATAACAGAGCAGAAGATAAGACCATAATGCTGATTTCCTAACACAATCAATTACTGTAACTGAAATCTGAGCTAAGTTCAATAGGAATGCATCCACTGTAAATTTTCATCTTAAACAAGCAGGACTTCATGATGTGTAGCAGTCTGAAAACCCTTATTAAAATCTGAAAATCGAAAGAAACAGTTGGCTTGGGCTAAGAGCCATCAACATTGAACGGCTGAAGAGAGTAAAAATATACTTTGGATGAATGAATCCAAATTTGAAAGTTTTGTGTAGAGTTTAGGTGAGACAAATTAAAATTGATGCCACACTGTTTAGTTGGCTTCTATTTTTCTAGAGTGGGTGACTTCGTCAGAATTGAAGGAATATTAAGAAAAGAGGTCATAAAAACATTCTTGAACATAATGCAATATCCTCTAGACTTCAACATTGTGGAAGAAATTTTATATTACAACAAAACAATGACCTGAAGCAGAGCTGGGAAGGGTAAAAAAAAAGTGCAGCCATTATCAACCCACTGCAGGATGGAAGCCTCCTCAACAATTCATGCTGAGGGAAAATAGACCATAATCTGCCACACTGGTCCAGTGTGGATTGGCAGATCAACCGTATTCAGCAGTCAGGGACTTGAACCCCGGTCTACTCAAAAAGCGTGTGCTACTGCACTCCCGCTCTTGACCACTTGGCCACGGAGGGACTTTCTAGCAATTCAACAACAAGAGGGGAGTATTGCAAATTATGGCCACCCACCCCAATTGAGCATTTATGGGATCATATAGACTATCAAGTCCATGAAGTCAGCCCATCTTCATAAAATAATGTTCATCAAGATACTATTGTAAAATTAATGGCCAGAATACCATGTCTGTGTAAGGCAGTAATAAAATCTTGTGGAGAATATTTTGATGAAAAATCAGTATGGTTGTTAATAATTTCATTATTTTTTTGCTGCAAATTTTTCAGTGATTAATAATAAAAAAAAAAAAATCATAAAATACTTTGTAGTGTACTGTTTTTTTTTTTAATAATAAACCTTACATTTTCATATTAATTAAAATTGTTGTCATATGTTATGATTCCAAACTTTTAGGCAGGAGTATGCCTCTCTTCTGGAAAACATACAACCCTTCTTAGTCAGTAACAAGTCTGCTGTAAGACATCTTGATAACATTTGAAGGGATTCATTTGACACTTAAGTACAAATGAGTAATGCACAGCAAAAACAAAAGTAACTGGCACAATCAAATCCAATGGGATTGATAAATTCTGCCATCTAACAAACATTTTGTGACACTGTTGAACTGAATTATAACACTCACTGAGAACGTTTGTTGGATGACAGAATTTACGTTTGATTGCACAATATTTTGTTGTCAGTGGCTTGGAAAAAGCCAACTCTGAGTACTGTTAAGTTCTGCATTAAAGTGGTAGCAATAGGGGGGGGGGGAGGGAGAATTCTCACCAACCAACACAAAAAGTGAATGTAACACATGTTATTCTGTTATACACAGCTGTGCATCAGAGATATGAAAATAGCCGAATCAACCCAATCCCATCAACCCCACACTTCGGCGCATATATTACAATTGTTTCTGTGATCGAAACATTAAATTTTATAAACAAGAACACTTCTCATTTTCTTTAACAATCGTTCCTCAACAAGCTCATCATATGACAGTCTATGGTATACTTCATCTGTCATATTTTATTTTGAAACACTGTTGAAAATGATACCAGCAACTAACAAGGGGGACAGCAATATTTTGAATAACCACACTCTGAAACAAAATATACTCGACGTTAATGAGTTTTCTTAATAAATAAACTTACCTTTATTCAAAGTAAAATGAAATTTTAAAAAGAACATTTTCAAAAACTTTCACATTCCTTTGTTTTTGTATATGATTTAAAACTGATACTAACGACAGTCTCAAGTACAACCGCAATTCAAAAAAAAACAAGTAATAATAAAACACCAATTCCTGTACAACTTTATCACACTTACGATGCGACTAAAAGTGAAGAATCCGAAATCATTATAAGTACCATCTACTTTCGAAGAAGCTTTACTAGAAGTGACGTCACATCTAATGACATTTCTAAACGAATTATCCATTAGATGGCAGCACTAGAGTCGTTGGTAGCATGGCGATTCTACTGTTGTGGTGATAGTCATGTCAAAACGTTTTAATGCTCTAGCGGCACCACTAATTTCACACTTTTTGTTTATATTTGTAATTATTTTGGATTTCGTGGACGGTGAGTTATATAAATGAATAGTGTAGCTTTCATTATATTTAGCACATCTGGTTAGGCATTTGTTTTAATAATTAGTTTCTCTGAAACATCTCTGCTGTGGTAGTTTTTGAGCAAGGCATTTTATTTCTTTCCTGACGGTGTAAATCCTTTGCATTATTAGAAAATGCTCAATGTAAGCAACTGTCAGCAAAATTTATGGGATTTAGTTTCGTGGGATAGTTTTCAGACGGTGAATTTAGAATTTCGATTCAACTGAAATTCTCTGTGCTCTAGAATTTGAGTTCAGAAAATCATTTCGTAGCTGTTTCGTTCCGTTTTTTTATATCGAAAAGTTTAATCTGATGTTCAAGAAAGATTTCACTTTTGGACTAACCGTTTGGTGTTTGTGCAGTAACTGTTGCCAAATGTGGTTATATGCCATTTGGATTTTGAGTTTTCACTCTGACTTGTGTGGGGGGGGGACCGGTGAATTTTACAGACTTGTAATTAAAAAATTAATTTGCTAAATGTTATTCATTATTGGGGGGAAAAATTACTATAAAGACTTCTTTTGGGAAAACTACATTTCTAATTCCAGTTCAGGACTTTATCAAAACCATAGTTTAATATTGTGGTACATGATAAAAGTTTTTTTTTGTGAAAACCTCAAACACGAGAGGTATTAGAACCTATAGTAATTGGTTCGTGCTTGGGTTGGAGGTGAGAAGACGAGAGGATGTATTTGTTGACATTAGACTTGAACTTCTGTAGACTGTAATTTTCAGGAAAGACATATGAAGGAAGATGAAAAGTTGGTTTTGTGAGTTTGAAGTTGGGCAGTAAATGGATGTTGGCTGGTGGCGGCACGTGTTCGGTGTATTTTGAAAGTGAGAGCAGGAATTATAGAAGCCAATTAAGAACAACAGTGCCCATGGAAGTATCTATAGAAAAGGCATGCAGCAGAAACAGTACATCTATGAGATTGCGAGTGGAGAGACTCTATTAGATATGAGTCATTAATTAACCTAACTGCCCTCTTCTAAATGGAATTTAGAAGCCTGAGAGAGGTTTTGGGGCACCACCTCAGATGTGGGAACAATATTCCATGGTAGTGCAGATTTGCAATTTGTACAGGGTGAACAGCTGTTTGGAAGAAAAGTAACGCCGAGAGCGAAAGAGAACCAAGTTTTTTAGATGCAGAGGAAGCAATATTTGTAATGTGCTTGTGCCAAGAGAGATTAGAAGTCAGGGTAATCCCCAAAAGGCGCCTCCATAGCCAGGTGGGCAGGAGCAGCAGTGCGTAGCACACGCTTCTTGATTAGACCGGGGTTCGAGCCCGTGACCACCAAATACGGAGGATGCGGAAAGGTCAGGGAATGACCACCACATATCCCCGGACCAATATGGCCTTAGTTGCTAATGCTCCTAAAAACCAAAAAACAAACAAACAATCCCCAAAAGAGATATATCAACTTGCCTAGAAATTGGAGTGTCACCAAAGATAAGCATAGGAGCAGAAGAATCCTTTTTGCGAGATATAAGACAAGACTGAGTTTTAGAAGAATTGAAATCAACTAAGTTGTCTTTGCACCACTGGAGAATTACCTGGAAATCAGCATTTAAGTAATTGGTAGCGGATATTCGAGAAGTTGAAGCTGATTAAGGAGGGCAAGGTTTCTCAAAATGGAAAGTGGAATGCAATGTGCTATCATCGCAAAACGATGGATAGGATTTCCAAAAGAGGCGGAAATTCTCTAACAACAAAATTCTTGTTATATTATTTAATATGGTATCTCTAAGTGAGAACTTGGTTATAGGTTAGCATCTAACCTGCTCTTTTGAGATGTAGATATTTCATAATGTATATTTAAAGATTTGTATTAATGTATGCTTAATGAATCTGTTCCATGGAAAATAATGGAGTTGGTGGTTAAGAAATTAATACAGATAGTCATCTCCCATAGGTGACCACAGAAATACAAAAATGATTTTGGCACCACCACTCACGTAGGTAAATAGGCTCTTATAGGAGATATTTCAGCTAAGTGCATAGTAATCACAGTGCACTTCAGACATTGCTGCGGTGCAATTTACAGTGGCTACATGGTGAATGCATCAGCAGTGAGCTACACATATTTAGCCAATCTGTTTATTTTCATTTCATACTTTAATCAGTTTCTGTAACGTAACTGTACACAACTGTTATTATATTAAAGTTAGGTTACCAAAATTTGCATAGGAAGTCCACAATTCAGAAATTCACCATGTTGTCACCATAGAGTGCCACAGCATGGTTTGTGATAGCTACATGTAGAATGCATTGGCAGTGAGCTAAAAACTGCAGCACACTTTGTCTTTCCTCCTCTTATATGTTGCTGATCTTTTAATCCCACCACATCAATCAGCCAGTTGTTCCAGAAATATATCGCTCATTTCTTTCAAAAATACTCAGATGTAATTTATTCATATTTTCAAAATAACGACCATCTCTTAAGTATACACGAAAGAAATAAGCATTTTGTCAAATTGTCAAGCGAGCCACTGCAAACACTTTGTGGAAATTGACTATCCATACTTACTAATCTATGGTATTAAAGGAGTAGTGCAGGACTATCTAGGCAGGAATACAATTGTACAGTGGTCACAGCATGGATTTGTTAAGGATGATCTTGGCTTACCATTCTGATTAGATAGTACTTAGTATTGATACAGTAATAAAGGAAATGAATGCAAAAAAATTTTGACATCATACTTAGATTTCAGAAAATCTTTTAATATTGTTCCACATAAAAGACTGCAGTACAAATTGAAACAATTTAGCTTAATGACCGGTGGCACGTTATCCTATAGGCAAAAAAAGACATCTGTCTAGGGCTGCGATCAGAAGGGGCCCCAAAATCACTGTTTAAAAACTCATTGCTGTTTTTTACTAATATTTTTTAAGCGATTTTAATTGGAATCAACTTTCTACCTGCCAAGGTCAATAAACTTTACTTGAAGATTAATTTGAAAATTATATATATATATTTTTTCCAAACTGGTTTTACCGATTTTGATGAAATTTTATACTTAGTTCTTATGTCATATAATTTGTTTTCATTGTCACAATAAAATGAAATTGAAAATGTTCTTTATTAGTTTTTTCTTTAGATGAGGCCCCCAAATTCCATTTTTCCTTGGGCCCCATGAAGGTATAATGCACCACTGTTAAGGACAAGTACTGTTATGGATAAAAGAGTGGTTGAGTGAGAGAGAGCAAGAGAGTGATTATCAGTGAGCACTGCTTCTTGGACAAGTATTAATAGTGGACCAGGGTTCAGTACTGGGCCCATCATTGTTTTTCAGTATTTATTAATGATATTGATATGTCATTTATTAACGATGTTGAAGATGGTATGAAGGTTAGCAGGATGGTTAACAACAACAACAATCAGGGTATGCTACTGCAGTGAGATTTAGAAAAAATAGGCAGTGGGCTGAGAAATAACAATTTAAATTTAACATTGATATATGTAAGGTACTACATAAGGATGGCAGCAATTCAAGAATAACATACCAACTGGGTAGTGCCATACTGAGGGTAGTAGAGAATGAAACAGCCCCAGTAATTGTGAAGTCAGATATGAAAGGCCGCTAGGACAGCTAATAGGGGGTTTGTCAATTATATACAGTAATTTTGCCAGCAAAGATAAGAAGGTGATTGTCCTCTTGTTTAAGGCAATGGTTACACCACATTTTGAGTACTAGGTCTGGAATCCTCATTTTAGAAAGGATATGGAAAAATTGGAGCAGGTAAAGAAAAGGTCAATGAGATTAGTGAGGATAACAAAAGGGTACTCTTACCAAGAAAGGCTACATTTCTACAAACTGCAGCATCAGTTTGCCTAGGAAACTAGGCACCTGTGAGGAGATATGATTGAATTATTTAGGGATTTGAATAGTTGAATGGTCAGCTAAGTGCATTCTTCCCTTGCTCAGACACAACATATGAAGTGTCAAAAAATTAAATTGAGGATGTTGTTGGATAGATATTTGCTTTCAGCCAGAGAGTAATTGGTTGTTTGAACAAACTACCATCCAATTGTGGAAGTGGGTGGTATGAATAAATTTAAGGAAGAACTACTGATACTGTTCCACACAAAAGTAAAAATGACTAAACTATTGTTGGAGTTAATTTGGAAATTGAGGTTTTTTTTTGTTTTTTTTTGTTGTTTGATTTTTTTTAGATGGGCCCCCCAATTTCCATTTTGCCTTGAGCCCTATGAATCATGCTGTATAAGCTTGCTTTCTTGCATAATTGGCTAATAACAGTATAAAGTGGATCAAAATGTTTCATCTCATAAGCAAAGTATTTGTTGCACACATTCTCATCTCATTTGCCTTAGCATTCCTGTCTCCACCTTGAATATCTTTATAAGTGACTAGCCGACCGGGCTAGCCGAGTGGGTAAAGTACCTGCCCGGGCAAACCAAAGGTCGCGGGTTCGATTCCCGCCTCGGGCTTGGATCAAAGTACTGCAAAAACCTTGTGAGGGTGCAATATGGCCACAGAAGCCGATGCGCCAACAACTACCAAATCAAAAAAAATAAATAAATAAAAATAAGTGACTAATTTATTCTTCTTATTAGATTCCATGACCCCCTGATAATTTTTATTCATTGTATGCAATTACATCCCTTAATTAAATAGTAATCATAGTGGCTGTTATGATTATTCAATTAATACTTCCCATTTGCATTTCTTAACAACATCGCTTGGTCATACTGAAAAGAACCCCAAAAATGTGTACAAATACAACATAAACTGCATCACATCATCTCTGACACCTATTGGTTTCTTTACTTAAATTTTTAATGGGTGATGAATTACTGCTGAAAATTGAACAGGAATATTTTTTCTTGTAGTCTCTAAAAATTCAGGACTCACAGATATCATTTTGTATATTGAGCGAAAAAAAAAATCAAATATTCTATCATGATCGTTGATTTATTTATACTCATTGCAATCATTGATATAATTAAGCACAAACAACATAATAAAAGATATATTACCAATATTCTTCCGGAGAGTTATTTGTTATATTTGCATCTTTTTTGAATAATCCTGTGTATATACAAAGGGTACTAGGAAAGTTTTGCAATACAGGTTTGTTTATTTAATTTTTTCAAAGTAATTTCCTCTACATTCAATACACCTCTCCATCCTCCGAAACCAATCTTTAAACCAGTTCTGCCAAGTTTCACTAGGGAGTAAAGCACACTCGTTGTCCCAAGCCCGTAGAAGGTCCTCATCACTGGAAAACCGCCTCCCTTTTAGCTTCATTTTCACATGCGGGAACAGTGCAAAGTCGCAGGGAGCAAGGTCTGGACTGTAGGGAGGGTGCTCGAGAAGTTTCAGTCCTGTCGTGGTCAAATATTCGGTGCAGGCTTTGGCTCGGTTAGCTGCAGCATTATCGTGATGGAGGTGCCAGGTGTCCATTCTTGACTTTGGCCGCAGGTTCTTCATAGATCCAATGACTTTAGGCAGTCATTGTTCAGTATACCACTTAGCTGTGACTGTCTTCTGCGTGTCCAAAACGACACGTTCCACAATTCCACTCGATTTGAAAAATACAGCTATCATTTTCTTCTTTACAGATCGGGATTTTCTGACAATTACGGGTGTGTCGTCATCATCAAAGACCCAAACTTTGTTTTGAGCCTTGGTCGGCAGATCGTAATAGTACAGCCAAGTCTCGTCACCTGTCACGATGTTGTTCACATACCGAGATTGTCCCTTATCAAACTTTTTTAACATCTCCCGGCACCAAGTCACACGTCGTGTCACCTGCTCTTCAGTCAGTTGATGCGGCACCCAGAGAGAACAAAGTTTCTTCACGTGCAAATGATCTTGCAGAATCGAACGAATTGCTGGTGCATTTAGGCCCAAAGTATCCTCTATCTGTTGGTAGGTCACTCGACTGTTTTCGTCAAGCATTTTCCTCACAGCAGTAACATTTTCCTCCGTAACTGACGTTCGTGGCCTTCCCGGCCTCTCAGAATCCTCCAGAGTGAAACTTCCCCTTCGGAATTCTCTATACCACCTGAATATCGTTGTACGATGGGGACAATCATCATCTAGTGCAAGAGTAATTTCTTCTAAGCACTGGTCTATGGTTAAACCACGCACGAAATTATACCGCAAAACTGTCCTTATCTCATTTCGTGACCACGATGCCATCGCAAGCACTTTACACTCTCACTACTAATGAATAACTGAGCCCATCGACTTGGCGCGGCGGCTACTATGGACGTATGAACATGTCTCAACATGCAGCAACAAGCAGCTTCCTGTGATTCATTGTTGCGTCATATTGCAAAACTTTCCTAGTACCCTTTGTATATATATATATATATATATATATATATATCTGCTTTTACCATACCAGTATCTTCAGCTCATTAGTGGAGGCATAGGAGATAATGATGCAAGAAAGCATGCTTATCTAACATCAGCCAAAAAAAAGAAACACCTTCCCATTTCATACATCTATTCACTCCAAATCTTTGTCTACTTCTGTGTTGAACTTATTTAAGTTGATCTTCACTACAAATGGAAATTTGTTCCAACTATCAACCACCTGCTGGCTAAAGGCAAATTTCCGCACATCTATTTTGCAATTGCCTTTCCTCAATTTGAATTTATGTCCCCTCAGGTGAGTAATCTGAGCAAGAGGAAGAATCCCATCAGCTTTGACCATTCGAGGCCTTGTATACCTCAATCAGATCATCTTGCAGGTGTCTAGTCTCCAGATGCTGCAATTTGCAGAACTTTTCTTTCTTGGTAAGAGCAACCCTTTGTTCCACTCACCAATCTCGTTGCCATTCTCTGCACTCATTCAGGCAGCTCTACATCCTTCCTAAAATGAGGCCTCCAGACCTATATACAGAACTCAAGGTGTGGCCTGACTATTGCCTTATACAAGCAGATAATCACCTCCTTATCCCTGCTAGCAAAATTCCTGTACATCATTGACAAAACCCCATGACCTGCTGTTTATACTGCTCAGAAAACTTCATATCTGACTGCACAATAACTCCAAGTCATATTCATTCTCCACTACCCTGAGTGTAGTACCGCACAGTTGGTACGTTACTGTGGGGTTACTGCTACACATATCCAGTACTTTACATTTTTCAATGTTAAATTTCAGTTGCCACCTCTCAGCCCATCTGCTGAACTTTTCTAGATCCTTTTGCAGTAGTATACTGTCATTAACAACCCTGCCAACCTTCATACCATATGCAAACGTGGACATTAACCCTAATATACCTTTATCAATATCATTAATAAATACAGAAAACAACAAGGGTCCCAACACCAAACCCTGGGGAACTCCACTAATAACGTTAGTGGAGTACTGCATATGGGTAGAAGTAATCCCAGAGAAACGTACCAAGACTACAATTAAGGTGGTAGAAAATGAAAAAGACCTGGGAGTAATTGTGCAGGCAGATATGAAGTTTTCTGAGCAATGCAGACAGGCTGCCAGGGCAGGTCATGGGGTTTTGTCAATGATATATAGGAACTTTGCTAGCAGGGAAAAGGAGGCGATTATCCCTCTGTATAAGGCAATGGTCAGTACTCAAGGCAGTGGCCTTGAGTACCGTGTACAGGTCTGAAGGCCTCATTTTAGGAAGGATGTAGACTTACTTGAGCATGTACAGAGAAGGGCAACAAGATTGGTGAGAGGAATGAAGGGATCCTCTTACCACAAGAGGCTTAAGTTCTGCAAATTGCAGTGGCTGGAAACTAGGCACCTGCGTGGTGATCTGATTGAGGTGTATAAGGGCTCGAATGGGTTGAGCACGCTGAATTCTGATGGGATCCTTCCACTTGTTCAGATTACGAACCTAAGGGGGCATAAATTCAAATTAAGAAAAGACAGAACAGATGTAGAATAGATGTGCGGAAATTTACCTTTAGCCAGCGGGTGGTTAATTGCTGGAACAAACTTCCATCTGTCGTTGTGGAAGTTGATAGGTTGAATAAATTTAAGGAGGAACTGGACAGGCATTTGGAGGGAATGGTGTGAATTTTTTTTATTTTTTTGGCTGATGCTGCATAAGCTCATACACATGCTTTCTTGCATCACATGCCACTTCTACTATTAGTCCACGAAGAGCAGTGTCACTTAATTACCACTGTCTTCTCCCACTCAAACATTCCCTTATCCATAGCTATATCTTATATCTACCATATATATCTATCAAGCTTATATCTACCATAGTCTTCTGTGTCACCTGATATTGTATCCCATGTATTTTTTTTCTCTGCCATGAGTCTCATTAGCTCATCTGCTATCCATTTAGGCCTAAACCTTAACCAGTATTTCTTAGTTGGGACAAAAAGCCTAGTAGCTTCTAAATTACTTCCTTGAATGTTTTCCATTTAGAATTACCACTGTCTTCTCCCACTCAACCATTCCCTTATCCATAGCAGCAAATTGTCCTTAATGCCATACTGTTCCAATTTGTATAGTAGTCTTCCATGTACAACAGTATCAAAAGTTTTCCTAAAATCCACATATATGATATCAAAATTATTTTTTTCATCCAGTTCCTTTGTGACCACATCATAGTATCCAATCAAATTTTTCAGACAAGACCCCTTAACAAACCCATGCTTTGTGTGAACAATAACTGCAGTCTTGTCTAGATGATCCTGCAGTGCTTCTTAACAAGTAACTCCATTATTTCCCCCAGAAGAGAACTAAAATTAACAGGTCTGTAATTATGCGTGTCACCCTTTGTAAATTGGGACACATTTGCACATACCGTATGCAAACATGGACATTATCCCTAATATACCTTTATCAATATCATGAATAAATACAGAAAACAACAAGGGGCCCAACACCAAACCCTGGGGAACTCCACCAATAACGTTAGTGGAGTACTGCATATGGGTAGAAGTAACCCCAGAGAAACGTACCAACTGTGTGGTACCACACTTAAGGTGGTAGAAAATGAAAAAGACCCCATGGACTGGAGAGTCCATGGGGACCTCCTCTGAATCCAAGGAAGTTTTCATAATTACAGCTAAGGGTTTCTTACTTCCTTTGCTGCCTTGTTTAATATAACTGAATAGATCCCATCCAGCCCAGGTGCCTTTCTTATGTTCAACTGCAACAATTTCTTCTCCAATTTGCTGTCAGTTATTTAAAAATCGTTTAGCTCCCTGCTGCAGTTTGATAAGCTTCTGGCCTTCACTTTGCTGCAAATATGCATCTATATTCACACATGAGTGTGAATATAGATGCAAAATACTCATTCAGTTTGTCAGCTACCTCAGCTGGATCATCAACAATCGAACCATTTGTGTCCATATCAAGTGAACCAATCTGATTCATCCCTTTCCTTCTAGAGTTTACTTAATTAAGTAAAGAAATCTTTGCTGTTTTTCTTTGGATCTATTGCCAAAGATGTCTCATAATGTGCGTTCGCTTGCCTAACCTCCTTTGCGACTTTATTGCAGACAAGCTTATATCTACCATAGTCTTCTGTGTCACCTGATAATTTGTATCCCATGTATTTTTTTTCTCTGCCATGAGTCTCATTAGCTCATCTGCTATCCATTTAGGCCTAAACCTTAACCAGTATTTCTTAGTTGGGACAAAAAGCCTAGTAGCTTCTAAATTACTTCCTTGAATGTTTTCCATTTAGAATTTGCTATTGGTAACATAATCAGTTGGTCCCATTGTATAGAATTTAAAAACTGTTTGAGACCACTGTAGTCATCTTTACGAAAGCAAAAACCCTTCCCTTTACTTCTGATGGTAGTTACATCTTTAACTAAATCCCACATCAGCACACTGATCACTGCCACCTAGTGGTTCCTTTATCTGCAGATTCGTGATGCATGAAGAATCATTACTGATAATCAGATCGAGTATTACTCCCCCTAGTTGCCGCCCGAACATGCTGTTGTAGAAAACAATCATCCAATAAATCCACAAAAGCTTTGCTAGTGTGTGAGTGACCAACCCACAAATTCCAGTCAATATCTGGGAAATTAAAATTCCTCATTATAAGACACTCTGGTTTACTGGCCCACTATTCCTCTGTGCAGTTTTTTATTCTCAATTTTGCTTTCCCGGTGCTTATGTCACACCATACTGACTCAACATTGCACTCCACCAATGTCAACTGGATTCACTTCCTTAGATTTTGTTTCTTAACCAACAGCATAAACACTCCTCCCTCCCAATTCTGCCTATGCTTTCTGTACACATTGTACTCCCCAAATTCCATTTCTGCATTCCTTATATCTATGTGACACCGCGTCTCTGATATTCCAACAATATCTGCCTTTGATATCTTGAACAGCACCTCAAACTCAGCATTGCATATAAATCTTGCTTGACCAGTTTGATTGGATACTACAATGTGGCTACAAAGGAACTGGATGCAAAAAATAATTTTGATATCATATACTTGGATTTCAGGAAAGCTTTTAATACTGTTGCACATAAAAGACTGCTGTACAAATTGGAGCAGTATGGCATTAAGGGCAAATTGCTGCTGCTATTAGCATTAGCATTAGTAGAGGCATATGATGCAAGAAAGCAAGCTTATTCAGCATCAGCCAAAAAAAAAAAAAAAAAAACCCCTCTCCCATTTCACCCCTCCGTTCGTTCGAAATACCTGTCCAGTTGAGCTTTAAATTTGTTTAGGCTATCAACTTCAACAACAAGTGATGGAAGTCGGTTCCACCAACCAACCACCCGCTGGCCAAAGGCAAATTTCCGCACTTCTATCCGACATCCGTCCTTCCTCAATTTCAATTTATGCCCTCTGAGGTGATTATTCTGAGCAAGATGAAGAATCCCATTGGCATTGAGCATGCTCAAACCATTCAAAGCCTTATACACCTCTATCAGATCACCTCGCCGGTGCCTAGTCTCCAGACTCTGTAATTTGCAAAACTTAAGCCTTTCTTCGTAAGAGCAACCCTTTGTTCCATTTACTAATCTTGTTGCCCTTCTCTGTACCCGTTCCAGCAGCTCTACATCCTTCTTGAAATGAGGCCTCCAGACCTGTATACAGTACTCAAGATGTGGCCTAACCATTGCCTTATACAAGGGAATAATCACCTCCTTATCCCTGCTAGAAAAATTCCTGTATATCATTGACAAGACACCATGAGCTACTCTTGCAGCTCGTCTGCACTGCTCAGAGAACTTCATATCTGCCTGCACAATTACCCCCAGGTCCTTTTCATTCTCCACCACTGTCAGTGTAGTACCGCAGAGTTGATACATTGCTCTGGGGTTACTGTTACCCATATGTAGTACTTTACATTTGTCAATGTTAAACTTCATTTGCCACCTCTCAGCCCATCTGTTCAACCTTTCCAGATCCTGTTGCAGCAGCATAGCGTCAGTAGTGTCCTTAACGATCCTGCCAACCTTTGTATCATCTGCAAAGTTAGACATTAAACTTGATATCCCATCATCAATATCATTCATAAACACCGAAAACAACAATGGACCCAACACTGAACCTTGAGGAACTCCACTAATAACATTAGTCCACGTTGAGCAGTGTCCATTGATTACCACTCTCTGTCTTCTGCCACTCAACCATCCCCTTATCCATAGCAGCAATTTGCCTCCAATGCCACACTGCTCCAATTTGTGCAGCAGTCTTCCATGTGCAACAGTATCAAAAGCCTTTCTAAGATCCAAATATATAATATCAAAGTTATTCCCTGCATCCAGTTCTTTTGTGACTACATCATAGTATCCAATCAAATTGGTCAGGCAAGACCTGCCCTTAACAAAACCATGCTGCGTCTGAGCTATAACTGAATTCTTGTCTAGATGATCCTGCAGTGCTTCTTTAACCAGTGCCTCCATTAATTTACCTGGAACAGAAGTTAAACTAACAGGTCTATAATTACTTGTGTCAGCCTTTGATCCTCCTTTGTGAATTGGGGTTACATTTGCACATCTCCAGTCTATGGGTACCTCCCTTGAGTCCAAAGAAGCTCTCATAATTATGGCTAGGGGTTTGCATACTTCCTTTGCTGCCTCCTTTAATATAACTGGATAGATCCCATCCACCCCAGGTGCCTTTTTTATGTTTATCCTCAACAATCTCTCCTCCACTTTCCTCTCAGTTATTACAAAATCATCCAGCTCACTGCCAATGTTTACTTTACCTACATCATTCTCCTTCCTGAATAACTCCTCATGCGTGAATGTAGATGCAAAATACTCGTTTAGATTGTTAGCCACCTGAGCAGGTTCCTCAACTGTTGAACCATCAATATCCAGTGGACCAATCTGATTCATCCCTTTCCTTCTCGAGTTCAAGTATGTAAAGAACTCCTTTCTGTTTTTCTTTGCATCCTTTGCCAAGGATTTTTCGTAGTCTGCCTTTGCCTGCCTAATCTCCTTTGTGACTTGGTTACAGACCAACTTATATCTATCATAGGCTTCCATGTCACCCATTAATTTGTATGTATCCCATGCATTTTTCTTCTCTGCCACATGTCTCATTAGTCCATCTGACAACCATTTAGGCCTAAACCTTGAACAATATTTCTTAGTTGGTATGTAAAGCCTGGTAGCCACCAAGATTAGTTCCTTGAATGCTTCCCATTTTGAGTTTGCTGTTGGTAACATCATCAGTTGGTCCCACTGTATAGAATTTAAATACTGTCTCAGACCATCATAGTCGCCTTTACGAAAACAAAAACCCTTCCCTTTACCTCTGATGGTAGTTACCTCCTTGAGTAAATCCCACTTCAACACACTGTGATCACTGCCACCTAGTGGTTCATTTATCTGCAGGTTCCTAATGCATGAAGAATCACTACTGATAATCAGATCAAGAGTATTGCTCCCTCTTGTTGCCTCACGAACATGCTGATGTAGAAAACAATCATCCAATAAATCCACAAAAGCCTTGCTAGTGTGCGAGTGACCAACCCACAAATTCCAGTCAATATCTGGGAAATTAAAATCCCCCATTATAAGACTCTCTGATTTACTGGCCCACTCTATTTCCCTGTACAATATATTATTATACTCATCAGAGTCATTAGGCCTATAGCACACTCCTACTCTCAATTTTGATTTCCCTATGCTTATGTCACACCAAACTGACTCGACACTGCCCTGTCCATCGATGTCAACTGGCTTCACTTCCTTTGACTTTATGTGTTTCTTAATTAATAGCATAACCCCTCCTCCCCTCCTTTCCTGTCTATCCTTTCTATATACATTGTATTCCCCAAATTCCAGTTCCGCATTACTTATATCTGTGTGACACCACGTCTCTGATATCCCAACAATATCTGCCTTTGATGTTTTGAGCAATACCTCAAATTCATCAAATTTATTTACCAAACTCCTAGCATTGGTGTACACGCAGGTATACATGCACCTGTTTCTATTCTTAGCTACCCTAACACAACCCATGTGTTTACTTGTAACGCAATGACTACCAGCAGTCTCTGAAATATCCTGCATCTTGTTTTTCAGACTTCTGCTCATTTGAATAGAAGCAGTGCAAGAATCACTTCCACCTCTGCCAGTGGCTACTGTTAATCTATTAGTCCTTGTATCCCCCCCAACTAGCAGTTTTCCGACCCACCTAACACTGCCTCGACAGCATCAGCAAAAATTCTTGCACCCTTTCTATTTAAGTGTATCCCATCCCTGTAGAAGCAATCTCTCCTGTTAACAAGTACAGTTCAGGCTGAAAAAAATTCTACCCCTTGAGCCTTGCACAATCCCTCCAGGGCCGAATTGATCGACAAGGCTCTCATCATATACTCCCTCCTATCGTGTCTGGGCAGAATTGCAGACACTTTCAAGTTCAACCCTAATTCACGGCTTTTTTTCAACAGTGACCTGTACTTGCTAAGTAATTCCGCCGGTCTCCTACTCTTAATATCATTTGTGCCAACGTGTACAACTATATCACCTTTTGTGCCCTTAAAAGATGATATCCGCTCTACAACGTCATCAACCTTTGCCCCTGGCAGACATACCCTGGTCCTATTCCACCTATCCTTTTTACAAAGCATGTTCCCCGTTTCCCTGACAATAGAGTCACCAACAACTACTAGTTCCTGTGGGACCAGCGCATTCTGCCTTGGGGGCTGCCCCTGTGTTGCCTGATGACCAAGTGCAAGCTCTGGCGTTGATGTGGGCAGCTGAGAGCTTGATGGACCCCCTCAATTTATTTCCTTCGAGGGCATCCACCCTGTCCTTCAAGGTCTCATAAAGGCCCATAACAACGCTGAGTTGTCGCTTGATTTCCTTGCACTCCTTACATCGTGCACACACAAAGTCATCCCCCTTGGCAGTATCATGTCCTGTACCCGACTGCTCCGCAAACATCAAGCAAACAGTGCATTTTAATAGACTGTGATTCAGAGGGCAACTGCCCCCCTCAGTTCTCCCCTGAACCACAGCACTCCCATTAGCTTGAGCCTTTTGCTTTGCTGCTCTGGTCAGCGTCATGATTCCAATTTAATTCAATAAAATTTAAAACAAAAATTAAATCCTTAAGTTATATCCCAAAACAGTTATGTTATATATATATATTTTTTTTTTTTTTTTTCGGTATCTAATGTTCCCTTTATACAACTTCCGTATCACGTGTACCACTATAGTTATGTATTAATTATTTGTTACGATTAAGTCGTTATATATATTTATAGAGTTAAAAATACAATTTAATTGACAATAAAGTTTATCAAGATTAATAGATTTACTGATTAATTGACAATATTATATTATGCAGTATACTACACTAAGCTTATGCTATCGTGTAAAAATGGCGGGAATTCATGAACGGTATTTCTACGGACTCGTAAGTATTGATTAGCTTCGAAATCTCGCTATCTCAATTTAGAATAAACTAAGGATCCTGACTAGGTCTATAATCTACTTATAGAAGATAATTTGATATAACAATTGGTTAATAAATCGACTAAATTTGGTTAAAAGACCTCTCGTTCAATTTGTGACACGTGGATTTGATACCGTTACCGATACTAAGTAATATCTACGAAATCTCTGTCTAAGTTAAACTTTAAACTAAGTATCGTAACTAGGAATATAAAGATACTCTAGAAAATAAGTTAATATGACAATTTAAACTAATAAAGCAGAAAATAAATCAGGAAAAACTTCTCTGTTTGAAGAGCTTTAAGGAGCAATGTCTGCACAAGCTATCCTATAGATAAAGGGCTGGTTGAGTGGGAGAAAACAGAGTGGTAATTAATGGGCACTGCTCTTAATGGATTAATGTTTTTAGTGGGCCCCCAGGGTTCAGTATTGGGACCATTGTTTTATGTTTTTATCAGTGTTATTGATGAAGGCATATCAGGCTTGTTGTCTAAGTTTGCAGATGATACAAAGGTTGGCAGGGTTATTAATGATGGTAATTATGATATGCTGCTGCAACAGGATCGAGAAAAGTTAGGCTGAGAGGTTGCATCTAATGTTTAATGTAAAGTACTGCATATGGGTAACAGTAACCTGAGAGTAATGTACCAACTGTGTGATACTGCACTCAAGGTAGTGGAGAATGCAAAAGACCTGGGGGTAACTGTGCAGTCAGATATGAAGTTTTCAGAGTATTGTAGACACACAAGGCAGTGGTTTTCATCCGGGGTGCCACAGCAACATTCCAGGGGTGCCACATAATTTGGGTTTAAGTTACTTAAACTTATAATTATTTTTTAATTTATATGTTTATTTCATTATAAAATGATGTACAGTATCTTTTTAAATTTGTGGGGATCTATAATTTATGTTTACTTAGTACCCCTATATAAAGAATAAAATTATATACTGTATATATATAATTTGTATTATGGAATGTAATTTTTATAATTATATTATTATATAAATATCATATAACATATATATATATATATACACACACACACACACACACACACACACACACACACACACACACACACACACACACACACACACACAGGGTTGTTAAAATTAAAGTATCTCTATGTAGCGGGCTCTGGAGCGAGTTTTAAGGCTCTTACTGAAGAGAAATTTGGGCAACTGGTACAATAAAGAATGCACCCGCCATTTATTGGGGGAAAAAAAAATTAGTTACAAAATTTGTCACTATATGGCACTGAGGCAATACAAATCATTCGAACAGTGCTTTAATTGTTTAATGAGTCCTCCATTTTGATCAACAAGTTTCCATTCGAAGAACAGCATTTTTTACAGTAGAACCTAACATGTCAACTGGAATAGCCAGCACATGACATCTAATGCTGTCCTTCAGATCTGCCTGAGTTTGACATCCTTCCCAATACACCTGGTTCTTCAAAAAACCCAACAACCAGAATCGCATGTGGTGAGATCCGGTGATCGGGGTGGCCAAGATGTCTAGAAACAATGGCTGATAACCCGTTCATCTGTAAAGTGTTGCCTTAGCAATCTTTGGACACAATGGTGGATGTGGGGGTGGCGCATCATCTTACAGGTGCCTCCGTAGCCAGGTGGGAAGGAGCAGCAGTGCGTAGCACACGCTTCTTGATTAGACCGGGGTTCGAGCCCGTCACCACCAAATACGGAGGATGCGGAAAGGTCAGGGAATGACCACCGCATATCCCGGAGCAATATGGCCTTAGTTGCTAATGCTCCTAAAAATCAAATAACAACAACAACAACAGCATCATCTTACATGAATATGGTATCCTGAAGGCACCCACGTTGTTGCAGCTCTGGTATTGCGAAATTTTCCAACATTTCATAATATCGCTGTCCAGTGATGGAACAGGTGCAGGGTCCAGTCGGTGTTACCTGTTCCAAAAAAATATGGCCCAATCACGAATGTGGCCATAAATCCACACCACACTGTTACTTTTGAAGAATGCAAGGGGACCTCTTCACTGAAGTGCGAATGTGAAGTGCATCACCATGCTTTAGCTGCTGTAGCATGTGCATCTTGTAAGGATGGTACCGCAACACCTGACGCATTACTAGCCTTACAGTGGAATACGGCATGTCCGCTTCATGAGAAACAGCTGGCACCCTTGTGCTACCACATGGAGATTGACTTTATAAATCCACGACAGCCATAGCCACATCTTCAACATGAGAGGAGTCCACTCATTTTTGACCTCTACCTGGTTGAACACCAAGATGTCCTGTCGCTTCAAATTTTGCAGTAATTTTGCATAGAGTAGAAACAGTCATAGGTCCACGTGGGCCTTATGCGCTTCTGACGCTGGAATTCTCTGATAGCCACAGCTGCATTGTTGCTGTTCTGATAGTTTAGCTTTACTAATAGCGCCTTTTCCTTATGATTTTGAAGAGTGCTTTGCTTTTATACAGTACAGTAGAGCTGAGTAGTGGCACTGTAGCAATAACTTACAATTATGCAAATAACGTAACGTATTTGCATAATCATAACTAAGGTAGTTATGCGCCATAAAGCGACAAATTTTGTAACTATTTTTTTTTTTTTTTTTTTCCCCAATAAATGGTGAGTGCATTCTTTATTGTACCTGTTTTCCAAATTTCTCTTCAGTACGACCCTTAGAACTCGCTCCAGAACCTTCTTAATTGAATGGTCTGCTTTGAATGGTTTGATCAAGCTCAATGCTAATGAGATTCTTCCTCTTGCTTAGATTATGCACGAGGGGGCATAAATTGAAATTGAAAAAAGACAATTGCAGAATAGATGAACAGAAATTTGCGTTTAGTGAACAAGTGGTTGTTTATTGGAACAAACTTCAATCTGTCGTTCTGGAAGTTGATAGCTTAAATAGATTCAATGAAAAACTGGACAAAGTTTTGGAGTAAATAGATAGTTGAAATGAGATTTTTTTTTTTTTTTTTTCAGCTAAAACTGCATAAGCTAGCATTCTTGCATCTTATGTCAATGCTAATGCTAATAACTACATTTCCTGTTAGTATCCCTAGCATTCCTTGAAAATTATCCTGCCTTTCTATGTCCAAATAGACATAAATACAAGAATCAGTTCTACCATCAGTTCTGTATATGCCCCCCTACCCCCACACACCAATCAAAAATTAGCCGTTTCCCAAACCGCCTACATTATTATTATTATTATTATTACTAGCCACATAGTGCAAGGATGTCTGAGGTTTATGCTTAATATCTATGCTGTCATCTGTTCTACCCTATGATCTTTGTAGAATCTCTTCCGATTAAAATGATTGACACAGGCTTGCATCATGAACTACCTCCCATCGTGCCTTGGCAGAATACTAGATAATTTCACATTTAGTCCCAACTCGTGGCTTTTTCCCATTATCACATCATACTTATTAAGCAAAGCCAAAGATTGCCTATTCTTAATATTATTAGTACCAACATGTGCAATTAATATCATGTTTTTTACTTTTACCCTTCTATAATTGTTCTAAAATGTCTCTAACTTTTGCCCCAGTAGACATACCCTGGTCTCTTCTACCTATCCTTATTACATAAAATATTCCCTTTTGTCCTGACAGTAGAATCACCAAAAATAGCTACCTCCTGTGGACTAGTGCTTCTTGCAGTAATGCTGCCATGCAACTATATGTAGATGGGTAAACTAGCATTCATTTGGACAGCTGAATACTTCATGAGTTCCTCATTTTAATTCCTTTTGAGAGCAGTAAATCTTTTCCTCAAGCACTCATATTTTTACATCAAAATGTAAATTTCTCTGTTATTTTCTCACTGTCCCTGTACCATATACACACAGGCACCCTGTAGCATTATATCCAGTTACACTCAGTTCTGCAATAAGGCCTTTGCCACCATCAATCCCTCCCCCCTTCTCAAGCCAAGGCACCCTCAATAAGCTGGGAGATGTACTTTGCTT
Organism: Mastigoproctus giganteus; assembly: GCF_048544385.1. Lineage (NCBI taxonomy): Eukaryota > Metazoa > Arthropoda > Arachnida > Uropygi > Thelyphonidae > Mastigoproctus > Mastigoproctus giganteus. The sequence goes on from NC_143579.1 coordinate 166,144,853, forward strand.
TCCTAATCTGTAACGTAATTTCAGTTGAAAAATTAAATTACAGCAATGTATCTCAGTATCGAGCTATTCCACAAATTTATTTTTTATTATGCTTATGCTTGGATACAGGTAGCAGTTAGCTGTTTCCTGTACATCAGGGGTCGGCAACCTTTTTTTGAGTAAAGAGCCGTTTTTGCTCAAATTAAAAAAGAGAGAGAATCCGAAGAGCCTCAGCTCAAGCTGGGAGGAGGAGGAGGAGGGGTGGGGGAGTTTTTTAAGAATTATAAAAGAATGGGAAGGTGTTTTATTAAAAAATATATATTTTTTGAAATATTATTTATTAATAATGAAAAAACGTAACAAACATCCAATTAGGTACGAATTAATGTGACTTTTGCTGCTGAACTTCTTGAGTGAGTCTCTCAACATCAGGCTCTCAACATCATTGTTCAGACGGTTTCTTGATTTATTTTTAATATAGTTCATGTTTGAAAATATTTGCCCGCAGAAATTCGTTTAACCAAAAACTGAGAGAAGTCCAAATATTTTCAAATTTGTATGTGTCCGGTAAGCTACTCTATGCATCGAACACAATTTGGTCTTGCTTTTTCAACTCGTTCATCGCCGTCCATTTGTGTAGAATTGCAAGGTTAGCCTTTTGCCTCTCCAAATCCTGAATTTCAAGGCATTTTAATCTTGCACTCCACATCCTTGATTTTTAAGTCCTCTAACTCCATTTCAAATTATGCTTCATATGGGCTAAAAGTTAGAGCCACAGTTACATGCTCAAAGAGCCTCATGTGGCTCTTGAGCTGCAGGTTGCCGACCCCTGCTGTACATGGTGTAACAAGGTTTTGATTTGGTTACTCATAGCTGATCTATGATTAACTAAGCACCACATAGAGTTCATGCTTTTAATTATTTGACTTTTGTAGAGATAGTTCACACACTGATGGTTTTATTTTCACCCCTTTCATTCCACATTTTTCAGTATGGTTACCCATTTATTATTTAATTTATTTTATTTTTATTTTCTGTCTTGAGTTAGATTGGTGTTATTACTCATATAATTATGATTTAGCCAATTATTGTGTATTTTGCTTTTTAGTATTGTTTGTTAATAGTTTAGTTGCATATGCACACTTTGTTTGGTCTTCTTGAAACCTTTTTTTTTTTTTGCCTTATTTGCTTCAGATTTTAGGCAGTGTTGACCGTATAGGCATTTTTCTTTTTTCAGTTTCTTTCTATGAGCAGGCACGACAGCAATGCAATCCTGTAGGAACTTACATGAAGAGATGTCCCCAAATGAAGATTTCTCTGTAGTTGTTCATTTGGTTTGTTAAAATGTCCTTAACATGTTCTTTTGGTACGTTATTTCTCTACTAGCAGGTGTCAGTATTTGCTTTTAGGTTTATGCAGGGATATGGTTTGCATTATTCTGGGCTATGTTTGTATCTGTCATAAAAATATTCTGAGGTCCATTAATAAGAATTTGTTAATTTCTTTCTTTTATTTATTGTTTATTTTGTTATTGCCTAGATTAGAAGTAACAGCTGCAGCAGTTTCTCATATGTGCTATCATCATCAGCCATTTTCAATCCACTGCAGGATGAAGGCCTCTCCAGCAACTTTCCAGTTCCTACTATTTTGAGCACTGGCCATCCATTTACTACCCACAAACTCATGAATTTCATCTATCCATCTCCGCCTTTGTCTTCAGGTTTTCTTCTAGCTCCTCTTGGGTACCATTCTGTTATTTTCTTAGTCCATCCGTCATCATATCTTCGAGCTATGTGTCCTGCCCAAGACCATTTTAGTTCTTTAGTTTTGATAAGAATGTCCTTTACTTGAGTTTGTTGCCTAATCCAGGTGTTTCTCTTCTTATCTAACAGTTTGATTCCCAATATGATTCGTTCCATTCTTCGCTGTGTAGTTCTCAGCTTCTCTTCCATTCTTTTGGTGAGTGCCCAAGTTTCACTTCCATAAGTCATGGTGGGGAGTATACATTGATTCATTATTTTACGTTTCAGACAAACTGGGATATTGCCCTTCAGTATGTGACTATATTTCCTGAATGCTATCCATCCAAAATTTATTCTTCTCTTGACTTCCAGCCATTTATCATTATTACAGCTAATAACTTGTCCCAGATAAGTATATGACTCCACCTTTTCAATTACTGCTCTTTTAATCATTATTTCCCTTTCCATGGCATACTTGTTCATCATTACTTTTGTTTTAGCCATATTCATCTTTAGTCCAAAATCCTTACTAGCTGTGCATAACTCATTAAGATTTTCCTCTAATTCTTTGGGATCATGGCTTATGACCACAATGTCATCTGCAAATCGTAAATGGTTTAGGTACTCTCCGTTCACATTGACTCCTTTCTGCGACCAGTCTAATCTTCTGAAAGCTTCCTCAAGGGCAGCAGTAAACAGCTTCGGAGATATTGTGTCTCCTTGTTGAGCTCCTTTCTCAATTTTAAATATTCTACTGTCATTGTCTAGTCTAATAAAGGAGGTAGCACTCTCATATATTTTCTTCAAAATCATAATATATGGGGTATCAATGCCTTGTCTTTCCAGTTCCCGAAACATTGCCTTATGCTGTATGGAGTCAAATGCCTTTTCATAATCCACAAATGCCAGGCATAATGGTGTTTTATATTCATTTGCTTTCTCCATTAGCTGTGATATTAATTGAAGGTGATCCATAGTTGAGAATCCTGTCCTAAAGCCAGCTTGCTCTTTCGGTTGATTCTCATCAACTATTCTTTCTAATCTGTTAGTAATGACCCTTGTGAACAACTTGTAGATGTGGGATAACAAGCTAATTGGTCTATAATTTCCAATTTCTGATTTATCTCCTTTCTTATGCAGCAAAACTATGATTGCATTATTCCACTGCTTAGACGTCACACCTTTTCTAATGCACTTTGTGAAGAACCTTGCCAATTTTTGTGTTATGTCTCTTCCTCCCAATTTTAACAACTCTACAGTAACTTCATCTTCCCCCGGGGCTTTCTGATTCTTCATTTTCTTCAATGCATGTTCTACCTCATCAGGAAGAATATTGGGTATGTCGTATGTGTTGCTACTTTGCAATCCATCTTCCCCACTGCTGGCATCATTTCTCTGCTCCTTGTATAATTCTCTATAGCATTAGCATTAGTAGAGGCATTTGATGCAAGAAAGCAAGCTTATGCAGCATCAGCCAAAAAAAAAAAAAAACCCACTTCCACTTCACCCCTCTGTTCGTTCAAAATACCTGTCCAGCTGAGCCTTAAACTTATTTAGGCTATCAACCTCCACCACAAGGGATGGCAGTCTGTTCCACCAACCAACCACCCGCTGGCTAAAGGCAAATTTCCGCACGTCTATCCTACATCTGTCTTTCCTCAATTTGAATTTATGCACTCTCAGGTGATTTTTCTGAGCTAGAGGAAGAATCCCATCAGCATTGAGCATGCTTAAACCATTCAAGGCTTTATACACCTCTATCAGATCACCTCGCTGGTGCCTAGTCTCCAGACACTGTAATTTGCAAAACTTAAGCCTTTCTTCGTAAGAGCACCCCTTTGTTCCATTCACTAATCTTGTTGCCCTTCTCTGTACTCGTTCCAGCAGCTCTACATCCTTCTTGAAATGAGGCCTCCAGACCTGTATACAGTACTCTAGGTGTGGCCTGACCATTGCCTTATACAGTGGAATAATCACCTCCTTATCCCTGCTGGAAAAATTCCTGTATATCATTGACAATACTCCATGAGCTACTCTTGCAGCCCGTCTGCACTGCTCAGAGAACTTCATATCTGCCTGCACAATCACCCCCAAGTCCCGTTCATTCTCTACCACTGTCAGTGTAGTACCACAGAGTTGATACGTTGCTCTGGGGTTGCTTTTTCCCATGTGTAGTACTTTACATTTGTCAATGTTAAACTTCATTTGCCACCTCTCAGCCCATCTGCTCAACCTTTCCAGATCCTGTTGCAGCAGCATAGTGTCAGTAGTGTCCTTGACAACCCTGCCAACCTTTGTATCATCTGCAAACTTGGACATTAAGCTTGATATACCATCATCAATATCATTTATAAATACAGAAAACAATAATGGACCCAACACTGAGCCCTGAGGGACTCCACTAATAACATTAGTCCACGATGAGCAGTGTCCATTGATTACCACTCTCTGTCTTCTCCCCCTCAACCACCCCTTTATCCATAGCAGCAATTTGCCTCCAATGTCACACTGCTCCAATTTGTGTAGCAGTCTTCCATGTGCAACAGTATCAAAAGCCTTTCTAAGATCCAAGTATATAATATCAAAGTTATTCCCTGCATCCAGTTCTTTTGTGACTGCATCATAGTATCCAATCAAGTTGGTCAGGCAAGACTTCCCCTTAACGAAACCATGCTATGTCTGAGCTATAACTGAAGTCTTGTCTAAATGATCCTGCAGTGCTTCTTTAACCAGTGCCTCCATTAATTTTCCTGGAACAGAAGTTAAGCTCACAGGTCTATAATTACTTGTGTCAGCCTTTAATCCTCCTTTGTGAATTGGGGTCACATTTGCACATTTCCAGTCTATGGGTACCTCCCCTGAGTCCAAGGAGGCTCTCATAATTATGGCTAAGGGTTTGCTTACTTCCTTTGCTGCCTCCTTTAATATAACTGGATAGATCCCATCCACCCCGGGTGCCTTTCTTATGTTTATCTTCAACAATTTCTCCTCCACTTTACTCCCAGTTTACTCCTAGTAGTCTTCTGCTATTTGAATTATGCCTTCTCTGCTGTTTATAAGTACACCATCGCTATTCTTCAGTTTCAGTATCATTTGTCTTTCTGTATCACTGCTCATGGCTGCTGATTTAAATCCTTTGTTTTCCCTTAATGCTTGTTCTACTTTTCTTGTGTTAAATCTTCTTATGTCCTCTCTGAGTCTCTTTCTAATGGCTTTGCATAACTCAGTATACTCATTTTCTCCCTGTCAGTGTTTTTTCTTGCTTTTCATTTGTCGTCTTCGGTTCATCATGACAAGTGTTTCTTGACTAATTTTTTCTTCTTTGGATTTCTTTTTCCCTATAGGTTTCTTGGGCTTTATCACTTTCAAAAAGTTGTGATATTCCTCGTCGATATCTTGATCCTCAGCAGTCTGCAGATGCTCAAACTTGTTCTTAAGTTGTACATACTGCTTTTTCTCCTCTTATATTATTTCAAAGACCTTTGTGTTATTTACTCGAGTCAGTTTTGTCCTTTCCTTTCCTACATCTATATCAAGTGTACATCTTACCATTCTGTGATCACTTCCAACATTTACCTTATTCAGGACAGTAAGATCATTCACAATATATCTTCTGTTAGTGAGGATGAAGTCGATTTCATTAGTAGTTAATCCATTTGGACTCTTCCATGTCCACTTTCTGTTCACCCTTTTCTTGAAAAAAGTGTTCATTACTGACAGTCCTTGAGATTCTGCAAATTCCACAAGTCTTTCACCTCTTATTTCTTTCACCAATTCCAAAATTTCCTATAGTTCCCCTTTCTGCGCTGTTTTGTCTTTTTCCAACCTTAGCATTGAAGTCTCCCATAATAATAGTATAGTGGGTTTTCTGCTCATCTGTGTGTGCTATAATAGCACTATTATATGTGCTATAATAGCATTTTAATTTGGTTAATCATTGTTTTTAAATTTTTTTTTTTCTTTTATAAACTGGTTAATAAGCCTAGTTGTAGTATAAACAGTGGTGAGCTATAGTTGGCTCACAAGAGCCCATTTTTTTTTTTTTTTTTTTTGAAAATGCATTGTTCCTGAATCCTGAATTAAATTATTGGGTATCCAGAGCTGCAACTACGGTGGGGCGACCAGAGTACCCCAGCCCCAGGTGCAGCATTTTAAGGACACACTCATCCAGTTATGTATTTTAAAATACTTCATTTTTGATTTAATTACAGTTGGACCTCTGTTTAATGAATTTCTTTATAATGAATTTTTTGAATTCCTCTTAGTAATTACATTTAAAATAGTTTCTGTAGAACGAAAGAAATTTCTATATAATGAACGGATAATGAGAGAACTTTGTATGCATTGTTCCCACCACTGGCCTTTAGGCAGTTAGAAAGTGTAAATTAAGGGTTAAAGGGATTACCGATCGACGATGTTAGTGGTGCCCATAAAACCTATGCAGCCACCTATCCCACATACCGAGAGGTTGTACTAGTCAGTATGCTTTCCATAGCCTGTCAGAAGATTAACCATAACATGTGTTATGGGTTCCCTTTACTCCAGCAAGTGGTCATCTATTTTTCCGAGAAGTGAGTGATTCCGACAGTTTGGACAGTATTTAAAGAACTAGTGACGTGGAGTGGGGGGGGGGATAACTAAGATATTAAATAAACTTTCCAAAGATGAAATGTTGGCAGATTTTGAAACTGTCAAGGCCTTCACTGAAGGACAGTTTCAAAAGTTTCTTCACCTCGGCAGCTGTCAATGTGAAGAAAATGTTCCAAAATATAATGACATATGGGAAATAATTAAAAAAAAAAAAAAACTGTATGCATTATATCACCAATCTCCAAAAAACTAGCGCGGTTTAAAGATGATTGCTAAAGAACTTGATGTGGAAATTATAAAGATCGATCATGTGTTCAGGCCACGATGGGCAGATTGTAACTTGCAGGTGACAATTGAGGTTTGGAGGAATTATCTCTCTTTGTGCAAGCATTCTGATTAATCATTCTGAATCAGAAGTTAAATATTCAGGTTTATTAAACTGACTTTTCAATCTGGAATTTCTTAACGATTTATCACTAACGATCAACATCCTGCAGGTGCGCCTTACCTTTCAGAAGCTTTACAAAGTTGGGGCATATCTATAGTAAAAGTAGATAAATGAATTATTCAAACTATCAGTGCTATTGCTAATTTGAAAAATTCTGAAGGAAATTATGAAGCTAAAATTGAGAGCATATTGAAGTCGAAAGAATTTGAGGGAATCAAAATCGAAAGTAAGAACACATTTTAAAAAATTACATTGTGACAACTTATTAAATTGCATTGTTTTATCCTTACAGGATCGGTTATTAATGTAACAGAGTAATTTTAAATTAAATAAAGAAAATAATGATATCATTGACAATGAGGAATTGAAAGAAATTTTAAACATATGCTAAACATGGAATATGGAAGAACTTTTGTTTCTGTGGCAAGAGGATGAAAAACGAATAAGAAATTTTCTAAGAAGAAAAGAATAAGAAGTTTTCATAATAAAATATGAAATAAAAATTAATGATTTACAGATTTTGTTGAAGACCGTTTATCTTTAAAATAGAGTGAAATTCTGTTTTCAGTTAAAAAATCTAGAAATATCCTTGAAACCACTGTGAATAGCAGTGCTGAAGCTGAGCAAGCTTCAAGCATAATGAATAATATTTTAAAAATAAAAGGAACATCTTTGACAATTAAACACGTTGCAGCAGCATTGAAGCTGAGCAAGCTTTCAGCATAATGAATAGTATTGTAAAAATAAAAAGAACATCTTTGAAACATGTTGCAGATATGATGACCGTAAATCGGAATGGATCAAATTGCTTCAATTTGATCCGGATCATTGCATCAAATGTTTCCTCCATAATCAGAAGATCAACTATCGAGTAAAGCAGATTGGCAACAAATATTAATAAAGAAATAAATTCTACAAGTCCATTTTTCTTGAATATTTGTGTAATAATTTTTTTCATGTAATCTGTGATTTTTGTGTACCTTTTCTAGAATAGTTTTTTTTATGTAATATTTCTTTTTATATTCTTGAATGTTTTGTGATAGTTTTTATGTTATTTTTTATTTGCAGTGTTAAAATTCTATCATGAAAAAAAAATGTATCCATTATATTTCCCTAGTTATAAAAAAAAGAAGAATAAAAAGTTGGCAAAACTGTGATCCTATTGTTAAAACATTCAGAGCTCACCACTGAGTATAAGGACATACAGTATGTCCTACTATTATCCATGAAACCTTGATTTAGCTATATGATGGTAAGGCCTGTTCACTAATGCTGATTTCCTGTTAAACTGAAAAGAAATGGATATGGTCACCAAAGCCATCAGAATTTCATGAAAAACTGCTCTTCTGTGAAATAAAATTTTTTTAAAATGTTATTATACCATATGTTACCACACTTATTGTTGTATGTAGAGCGGAGCAGCTTGAAAGTTTGTCATGCTGCATGGTGGCAACTCTCAAGTACTCTTTGGAGGTTTAGATGACATCCTACTGATGGTCTGACACATGGAGGGGGTAACAATGCAGAAAAGCCTACCTACGTGGCATTCTGTGTTGATGTGAATCTTGTAATGGGCTTATTCTTAAGGAAATTTACAAGCTTGAGTGTAGTTTTCTGATCTCCATAAGATCAGGCAGTATAGTAATTTCACTACCCTTCTAATTAGCATTGAGTTAAATTTATTTTTTGTTAAAATATTAATATTTTAAATGGTGATAAATACCAGCAGACTGATGGAGTCATATTTATAAGGTCCCATGTGAATGAAATGCTTGGTTTGGTGTTTGCTATCTGTTGTTTCCAAAGTCCATTAAAGAAAGTATTTAATGTATTTTTTTCTTTTCATGGGAAAAAAATTTTAAGCTAAGTTATTTTTAAGGTACAGTAAAATCTCGTTAATACAAACTCGTTTTATTAAAAGTACTCGTTTATATGAAGCACATACCATTCCCCTGCAAAAGGATAGGCTTTTCTATGTGAATATATTCGTTTATTACAAAATTCGGTTAATAAATATTACAAAGTTCTTTTTCGCCTGTGAGAAATAAATATTGTCATTTTGTACTTTTAATACAAATCTTGGCAGAGCTGTCCGATTATTGCCCCTATTATTACCTCTGGCCACCTGGCTCCCTACTTCCCGAAAGATGGCACTGACTTGTTAGAAATTAGTTTTGTTTAAACAAAAACAGTTCATGGTAGCTACAACATCAAGTGCACTCTCAAAAACATCTTTCTGTAGGATGAGTTGTTAAACTAACAAAAGAATAAATAGAGTTTTTCTAAGTTGTTTACATGCACTCCCTCGCTCTCCAGAGGAATAAGGTGAGTTGCAATCGTTACCCCAGTTCAAAGTCTTTTGCTACCGTACACAGCAATCTAATTTTTTTGTCATTTTATGTGAGCTAATGTCTTTTTTGGAACTTGTGTCTTTAAATTAATTTAAAATTTGTTTATAGTAAATCTTATCTAGCAGTGTTATGGTGACAAAATGTAAATGGACGGAATTAAACCTGGAAATTAAATTAAAAATTATACAAGAGACTGATAGGATGGAAAGAAGCAAAATGGACATTGCAAAGGAATACAACATCCCTTTACCTACTTTATTAACAATTCTGAAAAACCGAAAAAGACTTGAAGTGCATGATTCTGGAGCAGCAATGAAAAACAGGAAACGAATTTGTGGTGCAAAACATGAGGAGCTTGAAACAAAACTTTTCGAGCCGACCGGGCTAGCCGAGTGGGTAAAGTACCTGCCCGGCAACCCAAAGGTCGCGGGTTCGATTCCCGCCTCGGGCTTGGATCAAAGTACTGCAAAAACCTTGGGAGGTGCAATATGGCCACAGAAGCCGATGCGCCAACAACTACCAAATCAAAAAAAAAACTTTTCGAGTGGTACCAACAAATGCGTGCATGTAATTTGCCAATATCATGTCTGATTTTGCAAGAAAAGACAAATTATCTAGCTCAGCAACAATGAATTAGCGACTTCAAATGCAGCAGTGGCTGGCTCCAAAGATTTAAAGACAGGAATAGCTTGGCTTTGCGAAATGTTTGGGGTGAGGCTGGATTAGTCGACAAAGAAAAGGCTGCAGACTGGTTGTGTTCTGTATGGTCCATTCTTGAAAAATATGCGGCAAAGGATATTTTTAATCTTGTTGAGACAGATTTATTTTATAATTTTCTGTTCGAAGAGAGTCTTGTCATGGCGGAAAGTTTAGTAAAAAAGACTCACTGTTCTGTTATGCTACAATTCAGATGGCAGTACAAAACTACACCCACTTGTGATTGGTAAGTTTTTCAAGCCAAGATGTTTTAAAGCAGTTACTAAATTCCCTGTAATTATGAAGCCAATAGAAGTGCTTGGCTTACACTCAAAATTTTTCAGTCTTGGTTATCAAAAGTAGACAGAAGAATGGCTTCAGAAAAAAGGAACATTTTGATGATTCTAAATCATTGTACAGCGCATTCTGCTGAGACACTTAAGTTGACAAATATAGGACTGTTGTTTTTATCCTTAAAACTGTGGAGGTTTAGATGACATCCTACTGATGTCTGACACACTAAGCAGGCTGATGGAGGGGGTAGCAGTGCAGAAAATCCTGCCTACGTGGCATTCTGTGTTGATGTAAATCTTGTAATGGGCTTACCACCAGTTTAATGCAACCACTGGATCAAGGTATTATTTATAACCTCAAGAGAGCATACAGAGCCCACCTGATAAGGTACTTGATCTGCAACATAGGAGGGAACAATTTGCAGCCAAATTGGAATGTGTTGGATGCTATCCGTAATCTTGTTATTGCTTGGGACAATATTGCATCAAGTGTAATAATCAACTGCTTCAGAAAGAGTGGTTTTGGAGAGAATATCATTGAAAAACATGGTCCAACAGACGAATGTGATAGCAACATTGAGGAATGGAGGAATTTGAAGGAGCATATGAATTTTGTTGGCGAATTTGAAGAGTTTGTGAAGGTGGATGATGAAGTTGCTACCACTGCAATGCCAACACCAGAAGAGCTGCTAAGCACCAAACAAAACGATGATGTTTTTCTTATCAGCAAAAGTGAAGAAGTGCACAGACTGCCATCTAAAAAAGATGCCCAAAATGTATTGAACATAATAAAGAAAGTGTTGGCCTGCAGTAACATTGATAAAGAAACAACTATTGCATTTGATAATGTCTATGCTGTAGTTAAAAATGCATATAGGACAAAAACTGTGCAAACGACATTGGATTCTTTCTTTAAATTAGTTTAATTTATTAAAAAGTTAATGGTTTGTATGTCTCCTTTCATATTAAGATTGTAATTCCTTTTACTATTATACTAAAATATTGTATATATCAAAATTTTATACTGTACAATATTTTCGTTTTGCTTCTTTTTTTTTTTAGTTTATCTTACAAATAAAATAAAATCTTTAAACAATGTTATTCCTATTACTGTGTTGTTAGACAAGGCTTTCGTTTTTATTTTATTTTATTTATATTATTTTATTTTATTAATTTAAATTAATTTATATTTGTTATTATTTATTATTAGTCTTAGATATACAATATGTACCAAAAAAAAAAAAAAAAACGGTACGATTTTGACACTTTTGGCAGACCTCGTTATTACAAAACGTGAAAATTTAGGTCCCTTGAACTTTGTATTAACGAGATTCGACTGTATATGTTTAGCATAACTTTAAAAGTGCATTAAATCACATTTCATAAGTAATAGTCAGATTGCATCTATTACATATTTACATTGATTTTAAGATATTTTTTATCTGATTCCCATTTAATACCTTTATACATATGGCATTATACTTTTAAATTTCATGTTTCAGCATCTTTAAGAATACTTTCACCATTACCCCCAGTCACAGAAGGAAATGTAGGGTCCAAACTGACCCTCTTCTGTAATATTACTGGCCATCCTCACCCTCAGATCTACTGGTTAAAAGATGGACAGTCACTAACATCTGAGTTGAGCTGGGAAGTTCATGATAGAAAAGGATCGTTAGTGTCATCTTCCCTGCAACTCTTAGATGCTGGAAATTACACTTGCATAGCTAATAACCATTTTGATTTGCAGGAAGTTGGCACCCAACTTATTATTAAAAGTAAGTAAAATCTATGTTATTATTAAAAAATTACCATTTTACAATAAATGTTATAATGAATATACCGCAGGCCCTCCCAGTAACACAGGTCATGTATTACATGAAAGCGTTTGTTTAATGTGAATCTATAGTAAATTAAGAATTGTATATATTTCTACATTCAGTTAGCAAATTTGTGTAATGTGAATAGATTTACATTCCTTTTGTCATTGTCTCCAATTGAAACAAGAAACATGGAATCAAGTTTGAATTTTTTTTTACTGTGTACATGTAGAATCCAAGCATGTCCAAAGTATTTAGACTTTACACATATGTACAAAGTGCCTATTGTCTTCATCTTGTCCATCCAGTGATATGTAACAACTGAACTCTGACAAATCAAATTTCATGAAATTTTATATCTGGGTCTTTTAAGAGGATTTGTTTAGTGCCAACTTTCATCAGAATTGAACTAATAGAAATTCTGATTCCACAAATTCACCAGTGCCCAGTAAGTCATCCGAAACTACTATAAAAATCTATATTTGTTTTTGAGATGTTGAATGTTACTCAGGAAGAGGAGGTTGGATCAACATGAAAAACTTTACGCATATTCTTCTGGTAAGCTGCGAGGACCAATTATGATTCCACAAGTAGCCTTGGTCCCTTAAGGAGACTGGGAATTTTGGAATTTTTGTTCATTGTCCATGTTTCTACACAGGTAGAATGCATTTGTTAAAATTGTTAGACTTTTGATATCTTGAACTCCAACAATCTCCATAAGAGTAATACTTTAAAATTCTTGATAATGCAACTACTTTTGGAATTGCAGGATCTAATCACAATTTTGTGATTAGATCCTGCAAAACTTGGTCAATCCAGAATGATTCTGTGTTAAATCCCAGCAGAAGTGGACAGAGAGTATGTCAGTGGCACAGTCATTTCATCTCTTAAATTAGTTGTTTGCATATTGTCCATCTCACAAATCATAAATGGGTCCCAAAGAGTCTGAGACTCTGCTGGGGCCCCCCCCCCAACTTAAGTGCTTCTGTCTAAACATACATATTTGACCACCAGATCTGACTGCAAACACCTAATGGTGTAGGATGTTGACACTGCTACAGTGTGGGTTGATCCCGGAGTAGATCTCCTGGATGGTGCCTCGGTACACTAACAATTCTGACACCTAGCATGGTGTGGGATGAATTCAGGGCAACTCATCTGCCAGAGAAACCCCTGACTAAACAAAGAACTTCATTTCTAAAGGTATGAATTGCTGACACCATTAGATGTGGGATGCTGATGCTGCCACAGCGTGGGATAACTGCCTGGACATTCATTCTCCAAACTGAGTGCTGTCGCCTCAGCGGCACAGGATTACAGGGGAAGTCAGATTTGGAGGAACCCTGTATAAATAAAAACTAATCAAAGTCATCTATTTCAGGTTGCTGGGCTTCCCCCCCCCCCACAACTGACGTGTGAATAGCAAGTACCACTTGTTATCTGGGGTAGGAGTAATAGAGATCAGCTGCTTGAATCAGCCTGGGGTAAATCTTATAGTAGCCTCCAGGGCTATGGTGGCATCTGAGTAGGATGGATTGTCACCTTTGTGTGTTGTGTGTATCTGTGTTAGGCTACTTGTGCTTAAAATATTACTGTGCTTCTGTGAATATCCATGGGTTCTGAACCAAGTGCATCTAGCGACAGACAAAAGGCTAAAAGGACCAAGGAAGTGGTGATGATGACTCTGAACGAGAAAGTGCTGATGCTAGATGAATGTTGAGAAGGGCTCACATACGTGGCCATAGGCCTCATGTTTGGCATCAACAAAAGTACAATACGATACATGAGAAAACAAGAAACTGAGATCAGAGAGGTAGTGCAAACTGGTGGAGTTCTTACTGCTAAATACACAGCTTATGTATTTAGTGATGTTAAAAATGGAGAATGCACTTGCACTATTCATTTGGATCGAAGACCAGCACAAGAAAAACTTGCCTGTGAACATTGGTATGATTTCCACTAAGGCTCTCATTCTTTACTTTACAACAGATTTAAGCAGCAAACCCCCTGTACCAGCAGCACCGCGGAAACCACTTTCATTTCCAGCAAAGGCTGGTTCCGGAAATTCAAGAGGCATTATTCTCTCCATAATGTAAAGATTACGGGCAAGTCTGCTTCAGCTGATCACAAGGCTGCTAAGGCCTACTCTACGCAACTCAAGAAGCTCATCGAGGAGAAGAGATATAAATCTGAACAGGTTTTCAATGCTGATGAGACAGCATTATTCTGGAAGAAGGTGCCTCAGCTATAGCTCTCGAAGAGAAAAGTCCCCAGGATTCAAGTCGGCATGAAATGGGGTTATGCATGCTAGTTTGCAGCAATGCAGCAGGCCATATGACAAAGCCTGGCCTAATTTTCCGCACACAATACCCAAGAGTTCTTAGAGGGCATAACAAGAATATACTGACTGTATACTGGATGTGGAATGAAAAAGCCTGGATGGCAAAGGATCTCTTCCTGAACTGGTTCCACCACTACTCAATCCCTGAAGTCAAAGGAATACCTGGAGGAAAAGTGACTTCCATTTAAAGTTCTCCTTGTGCTGGACAATGCCCCAGGACACCCAAGTGATGCACAAGATTATGCAAATGAAGACGTAGAGGTGGTATTTTTATCCCCTAACACCCTCTCCCTTATCCAGCCTCTCTACCACAGAGTAATCAAGGCCTTTAAGGCCAACTATGTGAAGAATTTTATGAACCAAATCGTTGAGGCCATGAACAGCTATGACAACCTCAATGTTATTCAGTTTTGGAAGGACTTCACCACAGCTGACGGTCTCTTCCTAATAAAATGTGCCCGATAGACACCAAGGACAAGTCTGTAAATACCTGTTGGAAGAACTTGTGGCCCGGGTTGTGCATGACTTTAGTCCAAACAAACTACCAACCATTCCAGACAAAAAGTGCAAGAAAACCATTGCAGAAATAAAGGAGTTGGCCAGGAGAATAGGAGGTGTATAGGTTTCGAGGACTTAGAGGAGGAAGACAATTGATGGACAGGCAACAACAACAATAATGGATGATGAACTCGAGGAGCTTGTTTGTTCCAACTCTGAGGATAAGGTTGAGGAAGAACCACACCAAGAGAAGAAGTTCGACTTCAAAAACCTAGCACATGCAATGCGCAACACCAAACGCCTTGTGGACTTCTATGAGTATGACGACAACACGATTCATGCAATGAGGTTCAAGGAAAGCCTCGATGATATTTTAACACCATACACAACCATGTTCAACGAGTTCAAACAAAAGAAGCAGCTTCCAATCACAATGTTCCTGGAAGGAACAACTTCTACATTGAAGCCTAAAACTCCTCCTAAATACCCCCGAACTGAAAGTCTCGACATCAGCCAACCTTGCTTCTTCTCCAGCCTCTTGGATCCCTACTAACTGAGGAGTACTGAATCCTGTGGTGAATACCCTGGTGTATGACTTGTTCTTAACTATGTAATAAAATTCTTATACAGTATTTTCGAACCATGGGCCTAAAATGTTATTCATTGTTGTAAAATACGATTAAAACCTTTTAATTGTGTTTAAACATTTAAACATTCTTCATTTAATTGTAAATGGTTGCATAAATGTTTAGGCAAACATAGAAAACATCGGAGGCTATTTGGGCGAGAGTACAGATTTTTGTGGAATTTCAGGTTTTTACGGGATTGACAAGTAACCCCCTTGAATATAGAGACCCGATTGTACCATTAAAAAAAATACTCCACAAGAAAGATTCCAAGTTGGATGAATAAGGAAGTTGCCAGATTATTGAGCAGAAACAGACGACATGGAAACATTACAGAGCAATAAAAAGTACTGAAGCCTATAACACAGGGGTGTTGTCAAAAGTGGATGCCTGCGATGCGGTTTTTTTTTTTTTTTTTTTTTTTTTGCAGCCTATGCTGCCTCCATTGAAAATAATGACATTTCTACCACTTTCCTCTGCTCTCTACTGCTTTCTGTGATCATACAATTTCCAGAATTTTCCATTGCCTATTTAAATGATCGTTTTGTGCACTCACAGTTAGTTTTACTGCAGCTTTCATACTGTTCGAGTTGGTTACATCGTACTGCAAGTGAGCTAATATTTGTATTGCCATTTCTGTTTAATAAAGTCAGTAAGCAGTTTTGTGTTGACTCTTATATACATGTGATTCTGACGTGATGTCGCTTTCCAAGCCAACAAGAAAAAGAAAGTAGTAGTAGTAGTGGCATGTGATGCAAGAAAGCAAATGTATGAGCTTATGCAGCATCAGCCAAAAAAAAAAAAAAAAAAAATCACACCATTCCCTCCAAATGCTTGTCCAGTTCCTCCTTAAATTTATTTAACTTATCAACTTCCACAACGACAGATGGAAGTTTGTTCCAGCAATTAACCACCCGATGGCTAAAGGCAAATTTCCACACATCTATTCTACATCTGTCTTTTCTTAATTTGAATTAATGCCCCTTTAGGTTCATAATCTGAACAAGTGGAAGGATCCCATCAGAATTCAGCGTGCTCAACCCATTCAGGGCCTTATACACCTCAATCAGATCACCGCGCAGGTGCCTAGTCTCCAGCTCCTGCAATTTGCAGAATTGAAGTCTCTCTTGGTAAGGGGATCCCTTCATTCCCCCTCACCTGTACACACTCAAGCAAATCTACATCCTTCCTAAAATGAGGCCTCCAGACCTGTATGCAGTACTCAAGGCGTGGCCTGATCATTGCATTATATAGAGGGACAATAACCTCCTTTTCCGTGCTAGCAAAATTCCTATATATCATTGACAAAACCCCATGACCTGCCCTGGAAGCCTGTCTGCATTGCTCACAATTACTCCCAGGTCTTTTTCATTTTTTTACCACCTTAAGTGTAGTACAACACAGTTGGTACATTTCTCTGGGGGTTACTTCTACCCATATGCAGTACTTTGCATTTGTCAAGGTTAAACTTCAGTTGCCACTTTTTAGCCCATCTGCCCAAATTATCTAGATCCTGGTGCAGTAGCACACTGCCATTACTGTCATTAACAACTCTGCCAACCTTTGTATCATCTGCAAACTTCGACACTAAGCCTGATATACCTTCATCAATATCATTGATAAATATACAAAACAACAGTGGACCCAACACCGAACCCTGTGGGACTCCACTAATAACATTCGTCCATGAAGTGCAGCTTACTTACTTATTCTTATTTGGTTTTTAGGAGCATTAGCAACTAAGGCCATATTGCTCGGGGAATATGCGGTGGTCATTCCCTTGACCTTTCGCATCCTCCGTATTTGGTGGTGACGGGCTCCCACGAAGTGCAGCACCCATTGATTACCACCCTCTGTCTTTTCCCACTTAACCATCCTTTTATCCATTGTAGCAGCTTACCCTTAATACCATTCTGCTCCAATTTGTACAATAGTCTTCCATGTGCAACAGTGTCAAAAGCTTTCCTGAAATCCAAATATATGATATCAAAATTATTTTTTGCATCCAGTTCCTTTGTAACCACATCATAATATTCTATGAAATTTGTCAGACAAGACTTTCCCTTAACAAACCCATGCTGTGTCTGAATTATTGCTGCAGTCTTGTCTAGATGATCCTGCAATGCATCTTTAACCAGTGACTCCATTATTTTACCCGGAACAGAAGTTAAACTAACTGGTCTGTAATTACCTGTGTTACCCTTCGATCCCTCCTTTGCGAATTGGGGATTCATTTGGTACATCTCGAGTCCGTGGGGACCTCCCCTGAGTCCAAGGATGCTCTCATAATTATGGCTAAGGGTTTGCTTAGTTGCTTTGCTGCCTCCTTTAATATAACTGGATAGATCCCATCCACCGCAGGTGCCTTTCTTAGGTTTAACTTCAACAATTTCTCCTCCACTTTGCTCTCAGTTATTTCAAAATCATTAAGCACCCTCCTACAATTTGATAACCTTCTGCCATTTTCAAACCTTAATAACTCTTCATGTGTGAATGTAGATGCAAAATACTCATTCAGTTTGTTTGCTATCTGAGCAGGATCATCAATAGTCGAACCATCGATGTCAAGTGGACCAATCAGATTCATCCCCTTCCTTTTAGAGTTTATATAAGTAAAGAAATCTTTGCTGTTTTTCTTAGTATCCTTTGCCAAAGGTTTCTCTTAATCTGCCTTCACCTGCCTAACCTCCTTTGTGACCTGATTACAGACTAGCTTATATCTGCCATAGGCTTCAGAGTCGCTTGATAATTTATATGCATCCAATGCATTTTTCTTCTCTGTCACAAGTCTCATTAGTTCATTTGCTAACCATTTAGGCCTAAACCTTGAACAATATTTCTTAGTAGGTATGAAACGTTTAGTAGCTTCCACGATTAATTCCTTGAATGCTTCCCACTTAGAATTTACTGTTGGTAACATCATCAGTTGAACCCACTGTACAGAATTTAAAAACTGTCTGAGACCACTGTACTCACCTTTACGGAAGCAAAAACCCTTTCCTTTACCCCTGATGGTAATTATATCTTTAAGTAAAACCCACATCAGTACACTGTGATCACTGCCACCTAGTGGTTCCTTTATCTGCAAATTCTTAATACACGAATGATCACGGTTGATAACCAGATCAAGAGTATTACCCTCTCTGGTTGCCTCTCGAACATGCTGCTGCAGAAAACAATCATCCAATAAATCCACAAAAGTCTTACTAGTGTGTGAGTGACCAACCCACAAGTTCCAGTTAATATCTGGGAAGTCAAAATCCCCCATTATAAGACATTCTGATTTACTAGCCCACTCTATTTCACTGTACAATTGTTCATTGTACTCATTCGAGTCATTAGGCCTATAACACACTGCTACTCTTATTTTTGCTTTCGCAGTGCTTATGTCACACCAAACTAACTCAACAGTGCACTGTTCATCTATATCAACTGGATGCACTTTTGATTTTATTTTTTTTTAATTAACAGCATGACACCTCCTCCCTTCCCATCTTGTCTATCCTTTCTGTACACATTGTACTCCCCAAATTCAAATTCTGCATTCCCAATATCAGTGTGACACCATGTGTCTGATATCCCAACAATATCTGCCTTTGATATCTTGACCAACACTTCAAATTCATTAAATTTATTCACTATACTTCTAGCCTTGGTATACACGCAAGCATACATGTACCTATTCGTAGTTACCCTGACACATCCCATATACCCACCTGTTTCACGATGACTGCCATCAGTTCCTGAAACCCCCAGCACTCCTTGCTCCAAGTCGCTACTTATTTTAATAGAAGTTGTGCAAAAATCACCTTCACTTCTGCCTGCGGCTACTTTTAACCTTTTAGTCTGTGAATCTCCCCAAGCTAGCAGTTTTCCGACTCACCTAACACTGCCTCAATAGCATCAGCAAATATTCTTGCACCCTTTCTATTTAAGTGTATCCCATCCCTGTAGAAGCAGTCTCTCCTGTTAACAAACGCAGACCACGCTGAAAAAAATTCTACCCCTTGAGCCTTTCACATTCCCTCCACGGCCGAATTGATTGATAAAGCTCTCATCATGTACTCCCTCCTATCGTGTCTAGGCAGAATTGCAGACACTTTCAATTTTAACCCTAACTCACGACTTTTTTGCAACATTGACCTGTACTTGTTAAGTAAATCTGCAGATCTCCTGCTCTTAATGTCATTAGTGCTAACGTGTACACCTTTTGTGCCCTTAAAAGATGATATATGCTTTACAACGTCATCAACTTTTCCCCCTGGCAGACATATCCTGGTCCTGTTCCATCTATCCTATTTATACATTATATTTCCCGTCTCCCTGACAATAGAGTCACCAACAATAACTAGTTCCTTTGGGACCAGCACATTCTGCCTTGGAGATTGCCGCTGTGTTGCCTGATACCCAGGAGTGAGCTCTGGCGTTGAGTTAGACAGCTGAAAGCTTGATGGGCCCCTCATATTAATTTCTTCAAGAGCATCTACCCTACACTTCAAGCTCGCATAGACGCCCAGTAGAATGCTGAGTTTATGCCTAATTTCTAGACATTCTCTACACCTGGCACACACAAAGACATCCTCCTTGGCTAGATCATGTTCTGTTCCAGAGAGTTCGGCAAACATTTCATAAGTTGCACATTTTTTTAGGCTGTGATGCGTTGGAGAATCACCCCCTCAGTTCTCCCCCGAATCGCAGCACTCCTGCCACTTTGTGCCCGTTGCTTTGCTGCTCTAGTTTGGGGCATGATATTTTAAATTAATAAGATCAATAAATTTAATTAATTTAATTTAATTTAATTTACTAAGCTATCTAATAGAATCCTAAATGCAGTGATGTGTATTATGCTATATAATTATACATTAGAGCTACCTAGTTACCACAATTAAAAATTTGAATTCCCTACTACTCTATACAAAAACAATGGCTGCAAGATTCGAACGAAATAATGGTTTTACGTATATTAAGTAGTAATCTAAAAACTCCTTATCTAAAATAAAAATCACCAGCATCACTATAACTATAAGACTACATATAAAGTACAATATAAAATAACAATTAGGTAAATAAAAAAGGCAAACACTTATCGCTTTTTCGGAGCCTGTAATTCACAACTGTAATTTTTAAAGAGAGTCAGCGCCCTCTCAATTAGTCTCTCAGTTAGTCGGTCCAAAAGGTTGAAAGGTCTTATCAAGGAAGGTTGTTGTGGGGGGAGACAATTCCAAGAAAGATGGGGATAGAGTTACTTTTGCACAGAGGTAAAAACTAATATTGTGTGTATTATTTGCAGTGAATCAGTTAGTGTCGTCAAAGAGTACAAAATTAAACAACACCATGATACAATTCACAAAAAAATTTTCCCGCTTCGAGGGTAAATTAATAGAAGAAAAACTAAGGGATATGAAGAACTCAGTTCAAAGGCAGCAAAATGTTATTACAAAAATTAACGAAGGCAGCGAATCAGTAGTGAAAGCCAGCTATGAAATCATCTATTTACTGGAAAAACATTCCAAACCTTTCAATGACTGCTCCGTGGTTAAGGAATGCATGATAAAAGCAGCTGAAGATGTCTTTACTGGAAATGTGAAAGTGTTCCAAGAAATTTCGTTGTCAAGAAACAGTGGCTGAAAGGATAACTGAGATAGCAGACAACTTGTGTGAACATCTTCCTCTTCAACGTTTCAGTGTTTTTCAATTGCACTTAACAAAAGTAACGATACTCAAGACGTGGTGTTTCTTCGAGCCTGCGATGACAATTTGAAAGTAACCGAAGAGTTTTGGGAAGTGATTCCCTTCCATGGAACTATTACTGGAGAAGACATTCGTGATGCCGTATGGGGCATTCTGGAGAAATACAAGCTTCCTCTCAAGAGACTCGTGGCTGTGACTACCGATGGCACTCCAGCGATGACAGGGAAAGTCAAAGGATTTATATCAACACTAAAAAGACGAGTATCCAGACAAACAAAAATTGCAATCTTTCCACTACATTATTCATCAGCAGGTTCTGTATTAAAAAATACTGAAAATGGACCATGTGCTCAAGACTGTGGCCAAAACTGTGAACTTCATCTGGTCCAGAGGACTGAATCACTGCTAGTTTGCTCTCCTTCTTAAGGACTTGGAAAGTGAATGTGAAGGGCTGCTGTACTACACAGAGGTTCATTGATTGTCTTGCCACAATGTACTAAAGAGGTTTTTTCTACTTTCGGAAGAAATAATACTGTTCCTAGAAATGAAAGTTCTGAAGGATCAGTCTTGGATATAAAATCTGCCCTTCCTAGTAGATGTTACAGGTCACCTAAACGATCTAAACATCAATCAAATTCTACAAGGGAAAGATCAGTTGATAACAAACAAGCACAATGCACTGGCTAGTTTTCAAAAAAAAGTTAACTGTGTGGCAAAATCAATTAAAAGAGTGTACTCTGACGTACTTTTCTATGTGTGAACAGTTAAAATTAGAGTCAGAGTTATACCTTTTCAAATCTAAAGGTATACCTTTTCAAATCTTTCAGATATATAGGAATTTTTCTAGCAGGGATAAGGAGGTGATTATTCCCTTGTATAAGGCAATGGTCAGGCCACACCTAGAGTACTGTATACAGGCCTGGAGGCCTCATTTCAGGAAGGATGTAGAGCTGCTGGAACGAGTACAGAGAAGGGCAACTAGATTGGTGAATGGGACAAAGGGGTTCTCTTACGAAGAAAGGCTTAAGTTTTGCAAATTACAGTGTCTGGAAACTAGGCACCAGCGGGGTGATCTGATAGAGGTGTACAAAGCCTTGAATGGTTTGAGCATGCTCAATGCTGATGGGATTCTTCCTCTAGCTCAGAAAAATCACCTGAGAGGGCATAAATTCAAATTGAGGAAAGACAGATGTAGGATAGATGTGCGGAAATTTGCCTTTAGCCAGCGGGTGGTTGGTGGGTGGAACAGACTTCCATCCCTTGTCGTGGAAGTTGATAGCCTAAATAAGTTTAAGGCTCAGCTGGACAGGTATTTCGAACGAACAGAGGGGTGAAGTGGAAGTGGTTATTTTTATTTATTTATGTTAATTTTTTTTTTTTTTTTTTTTTTTTTTTTTGGCTGATGCTGCATAAGCTTGCTTTCTTGCATCAAATGCCTCTACTAATGCTAATGCTAATGCTAATCTACAGAAGTTCAAGTCCAATGTCAACAAATATCTTCTTTCGTCTTCTCAACATCCAACCCAAGCACGGTACTAAGTACTATAGGTTCTAATACCTCTCGTGTTTGGGGTTCACATAAAAAAAAAAAAAAAAACTTTTCAAAATATTGTGACAGAATAGAAAAGATTAAAGACATTTGATAGGTGCTTTAAAGATTTCAAGAAGCACCAAGATTTTTCTTTTCACGGGTCCTTTTTCTTTTAATGTCAAGAGAGCTCTCATTTCCATACAAATGGAACTAAATGATCTGCAGAATGACTCAATTTTAAAGAAGAAATTCCAAAAATCAACTCGTATTTAGGGCAAAAATACCCAGAGATAAGAAAATTTGCCACACAAATTCTGTTACTTTGGGAGCACATATGTATATGAACAATTGGTTTTGTTTATGAAAGCTAACAAAACAGCTCACAGATCAAGGCTAACCGATTCATATCTTACTTCCATAATAAAGGTTGTGTCTTCTCAATCTTTGACTCCAAATCTCGTGAAGCTAGTTGTAAGCAGACAGAGTCGGTTGTCTGGCAAAAAGGCCTAAATTACCTAATTTCATGTATATTCCCTTGTTGAAATATTGTATTATCTGGAATAAACTTGCTTTTCATTATTCGTTCTGTTTATTCCGACTTTTATTTCCTTTCAATTAGTTATTAGCGCATTCTCAGCTGTGAGTATCAATCAGCAACAACTGAGCAATTAAAAAGCATCTTTAGGCTTAGCGATGACAAGGTTTGTAGGTCATGTGCGGCCTGTGTGAGGTACACTAATATGGGAAATGGCCTGCGGCCCAAATGCATTTGATACCTCCTGCTTAAGCTACAAATTGATCTGTAATAGTGCCACAGAAAAGGTTAGGCTGGCAAAGGCAGATTATGATAAATCACTGGCAAAGAGAGCAAAGAGTGGGAATAAGGAATTCTTCATATATATAAATGCAAAGAGAAGTACAAACCAGATGGGACCCTTATGTAATGGACGTGGGATAGTATTAGATACCCCAACTGAAGTTGCAGATGAACTCAACAGTTGCTATGCCACTCGAGAGCTAGATTTAGGGAATAATTTCGACATTGTTTATTTGAATTTTAGCAAAGCATTTGACTCAGTTCCACATGAGCAGTTACTTTATAAGCTGGAACAGTTTATAAAGTAAAGTTGAAATCACAGGAAAATCCTTAGCTGGATGGCTTTAGGGCATGAGGCAGAGGGTTGTGATGAATGGTTATTCCTCAGATCAGATTGATGTAAGAAGTGGGGTGCCCCAAGGATCAGTATTAGGACCACATTTTTTTGATTTTCATAAATGACATTGATGAAGGGATAGAGGGTGTGATGTCTGAATTTGCAGATGATTTAAAGATTGATAGAGTAGTTAATGATCACCACCAAGCGGACCTTCAGAGTGATAGACTTCAGGGATGATCAGAAAAATGGCAGCTAGGCTTTAATCCAGCAAAATGTAAGGTATTACACCTGGGAAACAGTAACCCCAAAATAATTGATACACTTGGTGGAGTTAAACTAAACCCAGTAGTGGAGGAAAGGGACTTGGGTGTTACGATACGGTCAGACATGAATTTCTCCGAGCATCATAGACAGATTGCAAGGAAGGCCCATGGTGTCCTATCGATGATTTATTGAACATTTGCTAGTAGAGATAAGGACGTCATAATCCCATTATATAAGGCTATTATTAGACCACACTAGGAATACAGGCATTCCCCGGCTTACATAATACTCATCTTATGGAAATTCGACTTTAGGTAAGTTTTTGCTAGCCAGTGCAAACTTTAAAAAATTGTGTAAACGTATTTTGTATCTCATAGGAATAAATGTAGGCATTGTGAAAATATCACAATGTCGAACCCAATAAAACATGTTTTTTTTTTTGATAATTCATTCTAAGACTTTGGAAGTTGAAATTTTCTCTTTATAACCTAAGCTATTTATCCCTCTAAAAGGTCATTTTTATATTGGAGCACTACCCTTTCATCATTATCATATAAGAATCAATTTTGAATGGCTTTGTTGTTATTTTTCTAAAGAATATTTCTGGAGGTCCCGACCATAAAACAATAAAAACAATTTGCACTTTCTGGTTTATTGAGCTTTCATGTGTGCAATTTATTTCACTTAGTGCAATCTATTATAAATGGGTAGTAAACTCGATCTTATTACATTTGTGATAATCACAAATAAAAAATTGAGGATTTTTGGCTGATGTAAAGGAATAAGTATTTTTAATTTTTGCCATATTCTTTGTGGTTGTCTTTATCGGTGGTGTTGGTGAAGTGAACGTTTTTCTGCTTAAGTATTATATTTTATTCGGAAATTTGGCTTATATCAAAACTTGACAAGTATTTATCCCATACTTAATACACCATTACAGTGACATAGGGTGCTCTAGTCATGGAAGAGAGGCGCTTCCGTAGCCAGGTGGGCAGGAGCAGCAGTGCGTAGCACACGCTTCTTGATTAGACCGGGGTTCGAGCCCTTGACCACCAAATACGGAGGATGCGGAAAGGTCAGGGAATGACCACCGCATATCCCCGGAGCAATATGGCCTTAGTTGCTAATGCTCCTAAAAAAAAAAATAAATAAAAATAAATAAAATCATGGAAGAGAACAATCAGCGGATTTTTGGCTGCTGTAAAGGGATAAGTATTTTTAACTTTTGCCTTATTCTTTGTTAATTGACATACTTAATTGTGTTTTCCAGAGAATAGCTTCTTATTTTGAGTTTAACTAGCAATTTTTGGAAGTTACGACTCCCAGTGTTGGTTCCAATATTGTGAACTAGCTGCCATATTGTAGCTGATAAGAAATAGTGTAATGTGTGTGTGTATATATATATATATATATATGTATATGTATATATATATATATCTTGAACTGATAGCGTAAGGTATAAAGTAAAAACTAGATAGCGTAATATGAAGCACTCAATTAGGAATCTGTTAGCTTATTATAGTATTATCAGTTAATCAAAAATATTAATCTTATTAAATTTCATTGTTAATTAAATTGTATTTAAACGGAAATCATAAATCAGACTAGAGCTGCAAAGCAAAGATCACAGACTAGAGAGAGTGCTGTGACTTGGGGAAGAAACAAAGGCGGTAATTCTCCAACGCATCACAGTCTCAAAAAATGTGTGAAACGTTTGCTGACCTTTCTAAAAGAGGACATGATCTTGCCAAGGAGGATGCTTTTGTATGTTCAAGGTCTAGTGTCAAGAAATTAGGTGCCAACTCACCGTTTTGATGGGCGTCTAGAAGAGCTTGAGGTGTAGGATAAATGCCCTTGAAGAAATTAATATGAGGGCCCATCAAGCTCTCAGCTGCCCAGCTCAATGACAGAGCTCACTATTGTGCATCAGGCAACCTCTAAGGCAGAATGTGCTGGTCCCAGAGGAAGTAGTTATTGTTGGTGGCTATTGTCAGGGAGACGGGGGATATACTATGCAAGAAAGATGCTTGGGAGGAACAGGACCAGGGTATGTCTGCCATGGTAAAAGTTGACGAAGTTGTAGAGCAGATATCATGTTTTAAGGGCACAGACGGTGATATTGTTGTACAAGTTGGAACTAATGACATTTTTTTAACATTGACCTGTACTCAACAAGTACAGGTCAATGTTAAAAAAAAAAAAAAGCCTTCAGTTAGGGTTGAATGTGAAAGTGTCTGCAATTCTGCCCAGACACGATAGGAGGGAGTATATGATGAGAGCCTTGTCAATCAATTCGGTCCTGGAGAGATTGTGCAAGGCTTAAGGGTAGAATCTTTTTCAGCCTGGTCTATGCTTGTTGATAGGAGAGACTGCTTCTACAAGGATGGGGTACACTTAAATAGAAAGGGTGCAAGCATATTTGCTGATGCTATCGAGGCAGTGTTAGGTGGGTTGGAAAACTGCTAGCTTGGGGGGGTACACAGATTAAAATGTTAGCAGTGGCTGCAGGCACAGGCAAAAGTGATTCTTGCTCTGCTTCTATTAGAATGAGCAGCAGTTTGGAAAGCAAGGCAGTGGAGATTTCCAGGACTGCTGGGAGTCGTAGTGGAACAAATAAATACATGGGCTGTGTTAGGGTAACCAAGATTAGAAACAGGTGCATGTTTACTTGCATGTACACCAATGCTAGGAGTATAGTCAATAAATTTGATGAGTTTGAAGTGCTAGTCAAAGGCAGATATTGTTGGGATATCAGAGACAACGTGTCACACAGACATAAACAATGCAGAATTGGAATTTGTGGAGTACAATGTGTACAGAAAGGATAGACAGGACAGGAAGGGAGGAGGGGTTATGCTGATAGTTAAGAAACACATCAAATCTAAGGAAGTGCATCCAGTTGATGTTGGTGGACAATGCAACATTGAGTCTGTTTGGTGTGACTTAAGCACTGGGAAAGGAAAAATGAGAGTAAGTGTGTGTTATAGGCCTAATGAATCTGATGAGTATAATAAGCATTTGTGCAGAGAAGTAGAGTTGGCCAGTAAATCAGAATGTCTTATAATGGGGGATTTTAAGTTTCCAGATATTGACTGGAACTCGTCGTTTGTCACTCTCGCACTAGCAAGATTTTTTTGGATTAATTGTATGACATGTTTTCTACCGAAACATGTTCGAGATGCAACCAGAGGGAGTAATACCCTTGATCTGATTATCAGCAGTGATTATTCATGCATTAAGAATTTGCAGATAAAGGAACCACTGGATGACAGTGATCACAATGTACTAATGTGGGAATTACTTAAAGATATAACTACCATCAAGGCGAAAGGGAAGGGCTTTTGCTTTTGTAAAGGTGACTACAGGGTCTCAGACAGTTTTTAAATTCTGTACAATGGGAAGCCTTCGGGGACTTAATTTTGGAGGCTACTAGGCTTTTCATTCCATCTCAGAAATACTATTCAAGGTTTAGGCCTAAATGGATGTCAGATGAACTAATGAGGCTCGTGGCAGAGAAAAAAAAATGTATGCGATGCATTATCTCAGGTGACACAGAAGCCTATGGCAGATATAAACTAGTCTGTGATCAAGTCACAAAGGAGGTTAGGCAGGGGAAGGCTGATTACGAGAAATTCTTGGCAAAGGATACAAAGAAAAACAACAAAAAGTTCTTTACTTATGTAAACTCTAGAAGGAAAGGGATAAATCAGATTGGACCACTTAACATAGATGGGTTGAATATTGATGATCGTGCTCAGGTAGCTGATAAACTGAATGAGTATTTTGCGTCTACATTCACACATGAGGAGTTATTCAATGAGGGGAGTGCCAGAGATTTATCAAACTCTAACAGGGAGCTAGGTGATTTGGTAATAACTGAGAGCAAAGTGGAGGAGAAATTGAAGTTAAATAAAAGAGGCACCTGTAGTAGATGGGATCTATCCAGTTATATTAAAGGAGACAACAAAGAAAGTAAGCAAACCCTTAGCCATAATTATAAGAGCTTCCTTGGACTCAGGGGAGATCCCCATGGACTAGAAGTGTGAAAGTGTATCACCAATTCACAAAGGGGGTTCAAAATGTGACACAAGTAACTATAGACATGTTAGTTTAACTTGTGTTCCGGGGAAAGTAATGGAATCACTGGTTGAAGCATTGCAGGATCATCTAGACAAGACTGCAGTAATAGTTAAGACACAGCATGATTTTGTTAAAGAGAGGTCTTGTCTAACCAATTTGATGGGATACTATGATGTGGTCACAAAGGAACTGATTGCCGAAAATAATTTTGATATCATATACAGTACACCCCCGCTATTCGCGGTATCTGTATTTGCGATCGCCGATTTAATATAAAATGAAAACTAAAAAAATGTGAATTTTAAAGCGCCATGAAAAAACATGGGCGTGGCTAGAATTATCTTTCCAGGTCAAAACTGCACTCAGTGGGTGGGGGGGGAGAGTGGTGACAAAATCGTGAGCGTGGATGTTTCTCGCTAATCCTTGTTCAGTATGTGTTATGCGCTTGTCATGGAAGGTTTTGTCGTTTGCTTTTAATTTTTATGCTTATAAATTGAATAAATTTATCAATTTATAAATTGATATGCTTACAAAAATGATAAATCTACCGTTTTGCAGTGTAAAACAGACATTTTCGAGTGTGTTAACGGAAGAAAGTGACTTTATTGTGGACAAGTTCTTTCTAACCCTACAAAAATATGGCTACGAATAACAAGGGAAATGTGAAAAGATCAAAGAAGGTGGTGATGACATTAGCGAATAAAATTGAGTTATTAGACAAAATTTCTAATGGTGAAAGTATCTCCTCAGTGGCAAAACATTATAAAATCAATGAGTCAACGGTACGATCGATCAAAAAATCGGAAGAAAAAATCCGCCGTAGTGTCCATGAAAACGCGCTAATTGCTTCAAAAATTTGTCTGTAACTCGTGATGTTAAATTAGAAAAAATGGAAAAGGCTTTAAATCTGTGGATAGAAGACTGAACTCAAAATAACATTCCGTTAAGTTCACTCATCATTCGTGAAAAAGCAAAACTCCTTTATCAACACTTTAGTGAAACTGGTGATAGCACTGGCTGGATAAGTTTTTTTTAGCTAGCAAAGGTGCTGGTTTGAAAGATTTGTTTGAAATTTCTAATAAATATTACATTTAATATTAAATTGTTTCTTATTTTCATTTCAATGCCATATGCTTGCATTTCACTATGTACATAGTCATAATATGAAGGTACATATAATATATACATAGACAAAATTTTAGACTAGTTTTTCTTATATATTTCATACTTTGGAACAGAACCCCTTTATTACTATGGGAGGCATAACTCAGTATTCGCATTTTCGGTATTCGCGACATTTCTCAGGAACGTAACCCCCGCTATTTGCGGGGGTTTACTGTACTTGGATTTCAGAAAAAATTTTGATACTGTTGCACATGGAAGACTGCTGTATAAATTGGAGAGGTATGGTATTAAGGGTAAGTTGCTACAATGGATAAAGGGATGGGTGAGTAGGAAAGGACTGCGAGTGGTAATCAATGGACACTGCTCTTCGTGGACAAATGTCATTAGTGGAGTTCTCCAAGATTCAGTGTTGGGCCCATTGTTGTTTTGTATATCTATCTGTTACACAATGATGAAGGAATATCAGGTTTAATGTCCAAGTTTGCAGATGATAAAAAGGTTGGCAGGGTTGTTAACAACATAAAGGCAGTGTGTTACTCTAACTGGATGTATATAAGTTGGGAAAATGGGCTGAGAAGTGGAAACTGAAGTTTAACATTGACAAATCCAAATTACTGTATATGGATAGCAATAACCGAAGAGAAAAACACTGCAAGAAAAACACTGACAGGGAGAAAATTGAGTATACTGAGTTATGCAAAGCCATTAGAAAGAGACTCAGAGAGGACATAAAAAGATTTAACACAGGAAAAGTAGAAAAAGCATTAAGGGAAAACAAAGGATTTAAATCAGCAACCATGAGCAGTAATACAGAAAGACAAATGATACTGAAACTGAAAGAATAGCGATGGTGTACTTATAAACAGCAGAGAAGGCATAATTCAAATAGCAGAAGACTACTATAGAGAATTATACAAGGAGCGAGGGAATAATACCAGCAGTGGGGAAGATGGATTGCAAAGTAGCAACACATACGACATACCCGATATTCTTCCTGATGAGGTAGAACATGCATTGAAGAAAATGAAGAATCGGAAAGCCTCGGGGGAAGATGAAGTTACTGTAGAGTTGTTAAAATTGGGAGGAAGAGACATAACACAAAAACTTGCAAGGCTCTTCACAAAGTGCATTAGAAAAGGTGTGACGCCTAAGCAATGGAATAATGCAATCATAGTTTTGCTGCATAAGAACGGAGATAAATCAGAAATTTGAAATTATAGACCAATTAGCTTGTTATCCCACATCTACAAGTTGTTCACAAGGGTCATTACTAACAGATTAGAAAGAATACTTGAAATCAACCGAAAGAGCAAGCTGGCTTTAGGACAGGATTCTCAACTATGGATCACCTTCACGTAATATCACAGCTAATGGAGAAAGCAAATGAATATAAAACACCATTATGCCTGGCATTTGTGGATTATGAAAAGGCATTTGACTCCATACAGCATAAGGCAATGTTTCGGGCACTAGAAAGACAAGGCATTGATACCCCATATATTATGATTTTGAAGAAAATATATGAGAGTGCTACCTCCATTATTAGACTAGACAAAGACAGTAGGAAATTTAAAATCGAGAAAGGAGTTCGACAAGGAGACACAATATCTCCGAAGCTGTTTACTGCTGCCCTTGAGGAAGCTTTCAGAAGATTAGACTGGTCGCAGAAAGGAGGCAATGTGAACGGAGAGTATAAGGAGGGTCATAAGCCATGATCCCAAAGAATTAGAGGAAAATCTTAATCAGTTATGCACAGTTAGTAAGGCTTTTGGACTAAAGATGAATATGGCTAAAACAAAAGTAATGATGAACAAGTATGCCATGGAAAGGGAAATAATGATTAAAGGAGCAGTAATTGAAAAGAGTGGGGAGTCATATACTTATCTGGGACAAGTTATTAGCTGTAATAATGATAAATGGCTGGAAGTGAAGAGAAGAATAAATTTTGGATGGATAGCATTCAGGAAATATAGTCCCATACTGAAGAGCAATATCCCAGTTTGTCTGAAACGTAAAATAATGAAGCAATGTATACTCCCCACCATGACTTATGGAAGTGAAACTTGGGCACTCACCAAAAGAATGGAAGAGAAGCTGAGAATTACACAGCGAAGAATGGAACGAATCATATTGGGAATCAGACTGTTAGATAAGAAGAGAAACACATGGATTAGGCAGCAAACTCAAGTAAAGGACATTCTTATCAAAACTAAAGAACTAAAATGGTCTTGGGCAGGACACATAGCTCGAAGACATGATGACAGATGGACTAAGAAAATAACAGAATGGTACCCAAGAGGAGCTAGAAGAAAACCTGGAAGACAAAGGCGGAGATGGATAGATGAAATTCATGAGTTTTTGGGTAGTAAATGGATGGCCAGTGCTCAAAACAGAAGGAACTGGAAAGTTGCTGGAGAGGCCTTCATCCTGCAGTGGATTGAAAATGGCTGATGATGATGATGAACCGAAGAGAAACATACCGTGTGGTACTCAGGGAAGTGGAAAGTGAAAAAGCCCCGGGGGTAATTGTGCAGTCAAATATGAAATTTGGTGAGCAGTGTAGATGGGCTGCCAGGGCAGGTCATGGAGTCTTGTCAATGACATATAGGAATTTTGCTAGCATGGACAGGGAGGTGATTATCCCATTATACAAGGCAATGGTCAGGCCACACCTAGACCTCATTTTAGGAAGGATGTACAGTTGCTAGAACGACTACAAAGAAGGGCAACAAGATTGTTGAGGGGAAGAAATGGGTGCTCTTACCAAGAAAGGCTTAAGTTCTGCAATTTGCAGAACTTAAGCCTTTCTGCACCTGCAAAGTGATCTGGTTGATGTGTATAAGGCCTTGAATAGGTTGAGCAAGCTGAATGCTGATGGGATTCTTCCTCTTGCTCGGATTAAGAATCTGAGTGGGCACAAATTCAAATTGAGGAAAGACAGTTATAGAATAGATGTGTGGAAATTTGCCTTTAGCCAGTGGGTAGTTGATTGTTAAACAAATTTCCATCTTTTGTTGTGTTAGGCTATTTTGTTAGCCTAAATAAATTTAAGGCTGAGCTGGACATGCATTTGGAATGAATGGAGGGGTGAAATGGGAGGGTTTTTTTTTTTGTTTTTTTTTTGGGTGATGCTGCATAAGTTTGCTTTCTTGCATCATATGCCTCTAATAATGCTAATGCTAAACCCAATCCCGATAACTAGAGTTGTGTGGGTTTTTACATTATTATGGTGAAACGTGTTCCCCTTTACTGAAATCTTCAATCATATAAAAAACATAAATAAATTTTCAGAATCTTCTCTTCATTCCTATTTACTTATTACAATGGTGAAGGGAAAGAGACTAACAGAAAGTGCAAGTGCGTGCAGTGCTAGGAAACTAAACAAAATGGATATAGAAATGAAGATGTTTAATTAAGAAGTATGAAGCAGGACAAAGTTTGTCATCAATTGCATAGGAATTAGGTCTCGCTGCTTCAACAGTGAATGCTATTTCAAAGGACAGTGCGTGTATAAAAGAACATGTTAAAGGATCAACGCATTTAAGATCACCAGTGATAACAAAACAGTGTTCAGGTTCTATATTGAAGATGGAAAATCAGTTTCAGAAGCAAGTGCCCCTTGAGTCCAATGGCCATTCAAGCAAAAGCAAGAAGTATTTATGAAGATATTAAGGATGAGTAAGGCAAACCCCAAGCTAAGTTTGTGGCAAGCAACGAATGGTTTAATAGGTTCAAGCATCGTGCTGGTTTCCAATACATTAAAGTATGCGGTGAAGTTGCCGGTGCCGATTCTGCAGCTGCAGAGGAATTTTGTGATGTGTTGAAAAAATCCCCTTCTAAATCTCCACAGCAATCAACTTCTGCAGCGGCATGCTTATCAGCTGGAGAGTTCATCCTGGCAACGATGCTCAAAAGGTAAAACATGCTGACGTTATGCCTCTCTCTTCTCTCTTTTTGTAATTTTACAATTTTGAAATTTTTGTAATTTTTCCTGTGCATGTGATAAAAAAAATTGAATAAATAATTCTATTTACATGTTCGTCGAATGTTTCTTTTTTTTTGCTTCAATCAAATTCAAACAAATTTGCGAGTGCTGCATAAACAATTTGGGAAATTCCAACTTACATAAAATTCGAGGTCCACAGAATGCAACCCTTATGTAAGTTGGGGATTGGCTGTATTGTGTTCAAGTATGAAGACTGCACCTATAGAAAGATATTGATCTTCTTGAAAGGGTTCAAAGATGGGTAAGTTGCCTGGGAAATCAGCAAAAGGGTGTCCATATGAGGGAAGACTTAGAATATGTGGGTTGCACAGCTTGGAAACTAGACACCTTAGAAGAGTTTAATTGAGGTGTTTAAGGCTCTGAGAGGCATAAGTAAAATGAATGGGGATGAATTTTAACAGTTATAAGTGATTTTAGAACTAGGAGCAATTATAAATTACTGGATATGTTGCCTATTTGGGGTGTAGAGGCTGACAGTTTGGGGAAATTCAGAGGTCAGCTGGAGCATTATCTATGGGAGGAGGGAAACACAGTTGTCTATTTCCTTTTCTTTTATTAATTTTTGTTTAATTTTCTTATTATAATTGTTCTTATTCTTATTATAATTATTTATTTTTTTTTATTATTATTATTATTTATTTTATTTATTTTTTTATTTATTATTTTTTTTTTTTTTTTGACTTATGCAGCATAAGCCATAGGCTTCCTTGCACCATGTGGCCAATTCTAATACTAATATTTCCTGAAAATTATAATGTCCAGAAATTAAAGTCTAATGTCAACAAGTATATTCTTTCATCTTCTCAACCTTCAGTCCATGCATGGTAGTAAGTGCTATAGGTTCTAATAAACTCTCTTGCTTGGAGTTTTTCATTTAAACAAAAAAAAAAAAAATAATATCTAGCTGTGCTTTTAATTTCCTCAAGTTGCGAACCTGAACATCACAGAGGTAACTTATTCCAGTAATTTATAATTGTTGGCTAAAGGAAAACATTAATAATTTTGTTTTTCCTTTGTTCATATTATTGCTCCCTCTCAGAGCTTATATACCTCATTCAGGTGCCTGGTTACCATGAACTCTGTAGCACACAAATTCCAAATCTTTTCTTCATACAGCCCCTTTTCACATACATACATGAATAGGTTGCTTGTCTTTAAACTCTTTCAAAAAGCTGGATGATTTTTCTCCATACCCAGAGATTATTCAAGTGCAGTCTTACAGTTGTTTTATCCAGTAGGTTTGTGACTGCACTTCTCTCTCTCTCTCTCTCTGATTTCTACTAGCAAACTTTTAATAATTCATCAATAGGAAACCAAGATGCCCACTTTTTGCCTGTCTGCACTGCTCACTTCATGTCTATATGTATCATAGCTGTCAAACCCCTTCCTTCATCTTTTTTTTTTTTTTTAAATTCATCCTCACAGTGTAAGTTATTTGAGGGTTATCATTCTCCAACTATAAGACCTTGCATTTTGCAACATTAAAACATAGATGCGACTTTTCTGACCATCTTTGAAGCCTATCCAAGTCATCCTGAAGGAATGGTGCTTCATTGATCATTAACCACACTCCCAAATTTTGGCATTGCAACTGTTCCTAAATTTCATTTAAGGAAATTAGAAACAACAATGGTTCCAGAACTAATTTAGATGGAATTAGTCAAATGCTTTGCTAATGTTGAAGTACACTGTCAACATTATTTCCTACATCCAGCTCAAGTGACTGTGAAAATAGCTAACCAGGTTATTAAACAGGATTTTCGTCTTAAGAGAACCATGCTATGTTTCCTTCAGAATTCCATTCTAGGTGACCTTGATAGAAATTGGCTCCATGATTTTCCTATGTCAAACTAACTGCTCTGTAGTTACCAAATTTGCACTAATCCAATCCAAAGGAATCTCTACTGAGTCAAATGATTCCCTTATAATTAACCTTAAAGGTTCAGTGCACACACACTCTCTCTCTCTCTCTCTCTCTCTCTCCCTCCCTCCCTCCCTCCCTTCCTCCACCCTCCTCAGTATTACTGGATATGTGTCATCACCTCCGCAAACCTTACGTGCTTTTAGACTCAAAAGTTTTCTGATAAGCACTCTTTTGTAACTTCAGTATTACTAATTTGTACTGCTTAGCCTCACTTGCAGAAAAAGCCCAGTGTAATTGTAGTATGTGTGATTTTTTTCTAGTAAATGGTTGGTTTTTTTTTTTTTTTGTTTTTTTTTTTTAGTGAGAGAAATATTCCTATGACATCTTTAAGTGATCAGAAAGATTATTGATGTTGAATTTGGTTACTATTTCTTTAACCCTTAATTCTGCCAGTGTAAAAAAAAACTGGAACTTGCACGCTGTCCTGTTCTTTACTTTTCTTTGTGTTCACATACATTAAAAACTCCTTATCCCTATTCTTTACTTTCTTAGCTTGCGATTTCTCATAATACCAGCCTCATTTTAAGAAAAGTTCTGTGTTGTTTTACTATTAACAGTAGCCACGGGCAGAGGTGAAAGAGATTCTTGCACTGCTTCTATTGGAATGAGCAGAAGCCTGAAAAACAAGATGCAGGATATTTCAGAGACTGCTGGAAGTCATTGCGGTACAAGTAAACACATGGGTTGTGTTAGGGTAGCTAAGAATAGAAACAGGTGCATGTATACTTGCGTGTACACTAATGCTAGGAGTTTAGTAAATAAATTTGATGAATTTGAGGTATTACTCAAAACATCAAAGGCAGATATTGTTGGGATATCAGAGACGTGGTGTCACACAGATATAAGGAATGCAGAACTGGAATTTGGGGAGTACAACGTCTACAGAAAGGATAGACAGGATAGGAAGGGAGGAGGGGTTATGCTATTAGTTAAAAAACACATAAAATCCAAGGAAGTGAAGCCAGTTGACATCGCTGGACAGTGCAGTGTTGAGTCAGTTTGGTGTGACATAAGCATAGGTAAATCAAAATTGAGAGTAGGAGTGTGCTATAGGCCTAATGACTCTGATGAGTATAATAAGATACTGTACAGGGAAATAGAGTGGGCCAGTAAATCAGAGAGTCTTATAATGGGGGATTTTAATTTCCCAGATATTGAATGGAATTTGTGGATTGGTCACTCACACACTAGCAAGGCTTTTGTGGATTTATTGGATGATTGTTTTCTACACCAGCATGTTCGGGAGGCAACTAGAGGGAGTAATACTCTTGATCTGATTATCAGTAGTGATTCTTCATGCATTAGGAATCTGCAGATAAATGAACCACTGGGTGGCAGTGATCACAGTGTGTTGAAGTGGGATTTACTCAAGGAGGTAACTACCATCAGAGGTAAAGGGAAGGGTTTTTGCTTTCGTAAAGGAGACTATGCTGGTCTGAGACAGTATTTAAATTCTATACAGTGGGACCAACTGATGATGTTACCAACAGCAAATTCAAAATGGGAAGCATTCAAGGAACTAATCTTGGAAGCTACCAGGCTTTACATACCAACCAAGAAATATTGTTCAAGGTTCAGGCCTAAATGGTTGTCAGATGAACTAATGAGACATATGGCAGAGAAGAAAAATGCATGGGATACATACAAATTAATGGGTGACGTGGAAGCCTATGATAGATATAAGTTGGTCTGTAACCAAGTCACAAAGGAGATTAGGCAGGCAAAGGCAGATTATGAGAAATCCTTGGCAAAGGATGCAAAGAAAAACAGAAAAGAGTTCTTTACCTATTTAAACTCAAGAAGGAAAGGGATGAATCAGATTGGTCCACTGGATGTTGGTGGTTCAACAGTTGAGGATCCAGCTCAGGTGGCTAACAATCTAAACGAGTATTTTGCATCTACATTCACACATGAGGAGTTATTCAGGAAGGGGAATGTCGTAGGTGAAGTAAACATTGGCAGTGAGCTAGATGATTTTCTAATAACTGAGAGGAAAGTGGAAGAGAAATTGTTGAGGATAAACATAAAAAAGGCACCCGGGGTGGATGGGATCTATCCAGTTATATTAAAGGAGGCAGCAAAGGAAGTAAGCAAACCCCTAGCCATAATTATGAGAGCTTCTTTGGACTCAGGGGAGGTACCCATGGACTGGAGATGTGCAAATGTAACCCCAATTCACAAAGGAGGATCAAAGGCTGACACAAGTAATTATAGACCTGTTAGTTTAACTTCGGTTCCAGGAAAATTAATGGAGGCACTGGTTAAAGAAGCACTGCAGGATCATCTGGACAAGAATTCAGTTATAGCTCAGACACAGCATGGGTTTGTTAAGGGCAGGTCTTGTCTGACCAATTTGATTGGATACTATGATGTAGTCACAAAAGAACTGGATGCAGGGAATAACTTTGATATTATATATTTGGATCTTAGAAAGGCTTTTGATACTGTTGCGCATGGAAGACTGCTGCACAAATTGGAGAAGTGTGGCATTCGAGGCAAATTGCTGCTATGGATAAAGGGATGGTTGAGTGGCAGAAGACAGAGAGTGGTAATCAATGGACACTGCTCAACGTGGACTAATGTTATTAGTGGAGTTCCTCAGGGTTCAGTGTTGGGTCCATTGTTGTTTTCTGTATTTATAAATGATATTGATGATGGTGTATCAGGCTTAATGTCCAAGTTTGCAGACGATACAAAGGTTGGCAGGGTTGTTAAGGACACTACTGATACTATGCTGCTGCAACAGGATCTGGAAAGGTTGAGCAGATGGGCTGAGAGGTGGCAAATGAAGTTTAACATTGACAAATGTAAAGTACTACATATGGGAAACAGTAACCCCAGATCAACATATCAACTCTGTGGTACTACGCTAACAGTGGTAGAGAATGAAAAGGACCTGGGGGTAATTGTGCAGGCAGATATGAAGTTCTCTGAGCAGTGCAGACGAGCTGCAAGAGTAGCTCATGGTGTCTTGTCAATGATATACAGGAATTTTTCTAGCAGGGACAGGGATGTGATTATTCCCTTGTATAAGGCATTGGTCAGGCCACACCTTGAGTACTGTATACAGGTCTGGAGGCCTCATTTCAAGAAGGATGTAGAGCTGCTGGAACGAGTACAGAGAAGGGCAACAAGATTAGTGAATGGAACAAAGGGTTGCTCTTACGAAGAAAGGCTTAAGTTTTGCAAATTACAGAGCCTGGAGACTAGGCATCGCCGAGGTGATCTGATAGAGGTGTACAAGGCTTTGAATGGCTTGAGCATGCTCAATGCCGATGGAATTCTTCCTCTTGCTCAGAATAATCACCTGAGAGGGCATAAATTCAAATTGAGGAAGGACGGATGTCGGATAGATGTGCGGAAATTCGCCTTTAGCCAGCGGGCAGTTGGTTTGTGGAATAGACTTCCATCGCTTGTTGTTGAAGTTGATAGCCTAAACAAATTTAAGGCTCAGCTGGACAGGTATTTCGAACGAATTGAGGGGTGAAATGGGAGTAGTGGTTGTTTTTTTTTTTTTTTTCTTTTTTTTTGGCTGATGCTGAATAAGCTTGTTTTCTTGCATCACATGCCTCTACTAATGCTAATGCTAATACTACTGATGAGTAATCTGAACTGAAATTTCAAAATTTACTTGAACTCTCATGTCAGAATTTTTTTAAAATAAAAAAAAAGGAAAATATTGGTTTGGAGGTGCTTCTGTTTTTTTTTTTTTAATATATATGATTGCTGACTACTGCTGGAGCAGTAGTTGACTATTATTGTATTGACACTCCACCCCACTTGGTACCCTTTCTTCCATTTCTTTTATATCCTGATGGACTCTTTCCACCTGCTCTCCACTTCAACTATCTAAATTGTGTGGGAAAAGATTGAGAAGAGAGTTCAATGAGTGTACCTTGATACTTATATTGCAGTGTCATTTTCTGAACAGTGTTACTTTCAGCATGTCACTCATGATTGGGTGTTTATTGTTTCCTTAAAATTGATACATTTTAAAAATGTATCCTGATACATTTTTAAAAATATGTAATTTTTTTTGCTTATTTAAAAATGTAATACACTAGTCCAAACATCTTTCAGTTTTGTTTGCTATCCAGAGTTCAGGAGCAGCTGGATTTGGATTTGAGGTCCAACAGAAATTTCTACTTCGATTTTTACGCATGTAAGCAATAGGAATTTAGTGCAAACATATTTATTAACAATTTCCTTCTTTATTCAGGGGTTAGATGAACCATTTCAGTAAACATAGTTTTATATGCAGATGAGATAAAAGTACTTTGTTTCAATCTGCTAGTGGCTTGTCTTTAATGTTCTTTGAACCTAGTGTCAGAAACTGTCTGGGTGGCCACAGCATCCTTCCTTCCTCGTGTTCACTTCTTTCTTGCTCAACTATTACATTCACATAGAAAGAAAGGCATTTTTTTGGGTAATCAAGTTGTCCAAGTAGCTGACTAATAACTTTAAAATCTCCACACATTAGCCAATCATAATCCTTGTGCTGAATTTTTTTTCCAAAAGAAGAGTAACCTTTTCTTAGTTTTCTTTTAAGAATACTGAATGGGTTTAGGAATTCAGGCATACTTGTTTCCATTATGGAGGGGGGGGGACTCCTTTGAGGCTTTGCTTTGATGAGGCAATAAACAGTGTCCTTCTGTTGGTTGGTAAAATATATCATTGAGCCTCGATGAGAAAAATAGAGAATCATTTCTTTTTTCGCATTGTCTAAACCAGGGATTCTCAGTGGGAGTGATATTGCCCCCAAGGGGATGAATATTGGTTTTTGGGGAAGAAAAAATCATGGATAATAGAATGGTTTGTGATCTTCCAAAGTTCAACCCTACCCAATGAAATGTTATTCCTTAATATTTAAGATTTCTTTTATTGGGTTTTCTTTTCCCCTGAGACAACTGATTTTTAACATACAAGTATATTATATTAGGAATGAGTGAGAAATTTTGATAAAAGGAAGATAGTGGGTGTGATTTAATTCAGCCACCTTTGTTTTTCAAAGGCATTAAATGCCCAAGCGCTTTCAAAGGTAACATCTCTGCAATCCTTGTCATTTGTGCCTTTTTTGACAGCTGTTGACCTTGGCAGCAGTGTTGTGAGCGTGGTTTTTTTATTTATTCTTTCATTTCATTGGTCAATATATGAGGCATGCATGGAATGAGGAAATGTTTCAGTCTATTGTTTTTACTTTCTAAGTGACAATTAGTATTGATTTATTGTTTCCTTGTGGAAGTTTATTTTTGATTCACACTGCTTTTGTGAGTGACATGGGCTATGAGAGTTAAATAAAAATAGTTTATATTTTATTATTTAATTCTTTGTAGTTATTCAACCCATCATCAATCATGTCAAGTGTTGAAAAGAAAAAGTGTCAACAGTATCTGGATGAATATCTAGCTTATAATTTTATTGAAAGCCCATTTGACTCAAGGCAGCCCATGTATCTTATGTGTAATAGTTCTTTTTCAAATGAGGCTATGAAACCATCAAGACTTTTACATCACTTAAAAAGGAAGCATTGTGATATAGTTGGTAAACATAACGAATATTTAAAAAATTTTAAAGAGAATTTTGAGCAACATAACACTGTTACTTCCTTATTTAAAAAGAACACACAAAAAAATGACGATGGAATGATTGCATCTTATAAAATTGCAGAAATCATTGCAAAAACTGGTAGTGCGCATACAGTTGCTGAGACTGTTATGCGACCCGCATTAGAGACTGTAATTTCAACAGTGTTGCATCAAAATCCTTACGTATTTTAAAAGCAATGATTCAATTCAAAGACAAACCAGTGAGATGTCA
This sequence comes from Mastigoproctus giganteus, assembly GCF_048544385.1. Lineage (NCBI taxonomy): Eukaryota > Metazoa > Arthropoda > Arachnida > Uropygi > Thelyphonidae > Mastigoproctus > Mastigoproctus giganteus. Next base: position 166,185,832 of record NC_143579.1, read on the forward strand.
GTTAACATTGAAAAGCAGCTAATTGACAAACAAAAAAAGAGAAAATTTTCTATTCAGATTAATGAATCCACAGGTATTGATAATAAGGCCCTTCTAATGGCGTACGTTCGTTATTTCAATGATGGTTGTAAATTGCAAGAAGAGATGTTGTTTGTACGATCCATAGAAACTGACTATACTGGAGCATCCATATTTGCTGCTGTAAAAACATGATTTGATTTTAAAAAAAAAAAAAGTACTATTGAAAAATTTGGTATCCTGTGATGATTTGATAATTGGTATCCACTGATGATTCTACCTCTGGGGTTTGAAGACAGAAGTTTTATAGCCCACCTAAAGGAAGTATGTCCCGAAGTTCTTGCAATACACTGCATTATGCACCAACATCATCTGGTTGCAAAAAATAATAGTCCAGTTCTTTATGAATCTCTCAGTGTAATTATTAAAACCATCAATAAAATGAAGTCACATAGCAAATATGATTACCTTTTCAGAAAATTTTATGCTGTAAATGAAGTGCTGTATGTGAGGCTTCTTTTACATACAGGTCAGATGGCTTTCTAAAGGAAACTGTGTGGCAATTTTCATACGACAATTAGTTTTTTTAGAAAGCGAAGGAAACAAAGATTTAGCAAAGGAGATCAGCAAACACAAAAACAACATATACTATGTGGCTTGGATTTTTTTTGAAAATTTAATGAAGTATCACCTCAACGTCAAGGGAAATTAATTACGGTGATAGAATGCAAATGCGTAATAAAAGACCACTGAAAAACTGGAAATATTTGAAAGCAATTTAACGAGAAAACAATTTCATGGTATGCAATGCAAGAGTTAGTTGAAATCAATGAATCTCTCACCAAGAATGATCTTAAGAATTGTTCAGATCATTTGTTTTTTAAAAGGTGAAATGAAAAACAGATTTTCAGATTTATTTTCTTTTGGAATGAAGCCATGGATGTTGGATACGATGCTGGGTCTGCTAGTGAAGAAATTCAAGAACTCATTAAATTAAAATGTAACAAAGAATGCAAATATAAATTCGAAAAAGGTGGAATGGCTGACTTGTGGGGATCAAAAACAACTAAACTTCTTTATCCAACAATGTGGTCTGAAATGGCGAAAGTACTTCTTTGTTTTCCAACATCTTATATGGTTGAAAGTGGTTGTAGTTCGGTAAATAAAATATTAACAAAGGAAAGAAACAGAATTGATATGTTCAAGAGGAGACATTAGAATTAAACTTACTAACATCATACTAACATTGAACTTTTAGCTAAGAAGCATCAGGCTTACGGATCCCGTTGAATAAAGAGTAAGTATAAAGTATTTTCTTGTTTAAAATTTCATGCGGGGCGATTAGGAAAAAAAAAAAATTGTCTCAAAAAGCCCTTTAGGGGGAAATAATTAAAAAAAGGTTAAGAAACACTGGTCTGAAACATGAAAAGACTGTTCCTGAGGCTAGCACATTTATGGATTTCAGTCTCGATCCTAAATGCTATGCAGACCCTTTGAGTAGATTGAAATCTCTCACAAGATCGTTAAGTTTACTTTGTATAAAGAGCTGTGGTCCAGAGTTTTGAATTTCTTCATCACAATAGTTCATATCATCCTCTAGATAACAAATTTCAGATACAGTTATTTTTTTGGTTAGTTATTTGGTTTTTTTTTAGGAGCATTAGCAACTAAGGCCATATTGCTCCGGGATATGCGGTGGTCATTCCCTGACCTTTCCGCATCCTCCGTATTTGGTGGTGACAGGCTCGAACCCCAGTCTAATCAAGAAGCATGTGCTACGCACTGCTGCTCCTTCCCACCTGGGTCAGATACAGATCTTATGGTGTATGCTTAAGGACAATTAGGTGGCACCGGTAGTTCAGGTCCGTGCGATACTGGTCTCACAGCTGAGGTAATGTTGTTGGGTTACACAATGCTCTATATATGTTCTTCTTTTTTTTTTTCACATTATTATTATTAATAGTAATACTGGCAAGTTATGCAAGGAAGCAAGCTTATATAGCATCAGCCAAAAAAAAAAAAAAAAAAAAAAAATCACCAATGCTACCCATCTCATCTGGCTATCCCATCCAGTTAATGTCTAATTTTTTCTTAAATGTATTCAAATGACCAACTTCCATGATACCAAATGGTAGTTTGTTCCAACAATTAGTTACTTTTTAGCTAAAAGAAAATTTTGACACATCCTCTAACCATCGTTTTACAATTTCAGCTTATGTCCCCTTGTGTGCATTGTCTGAGAAAGAGTTAGAATACCATTACCATTACTCAATCTGTTTAAAGCTTTTTACACTTCAATCAGGTCTCCTCACAAGTGCCTGGTTCCCAAGCACTGCAATTTGCAAAACTTTAAAAAAAAAAAAAGTCTTTTGTTGTAAATTGCCTCTTTGGTTCTTATTGTAGGGATGGTACACAAACTTTTTAAAGTGTTTTTTAATAAAACTTTAAAGAAATACACTGCAGTAGTCTTAAAAAAAAATGCCCTACTAGCTCTTGCTGTTACTCCAAGACATTCATGAAGTCGCATTCCATGATGACACCTTTAGCATTATTTATAGTTGTGTGGATTAACTGAATGTTTATGATTGGAAATTTCAAGCTTTCTTACCATCTTTAGAGAACCAGCAGCATTTTCCAGGTATCACTAGGTGACTAAATGAAAATTTATTTACTGACTGGCTGAGTAGGAAGTGAAATAGCACACCTGATTAACTACTCCACATTTTGTCACTTTTAACTGGTAGTGAATGTTCATTCGAATCATTTTGAAGCAAATTATGAAAGCTAGTTCACCTTCTTAAACAGAAAGTTTGCAAAATCCACAATGCTTCCTTAGCATGGGAATTGGAGTTTTTCTTTCCAGGTTTTCAGCTCAACATACAGCATAAGAAGATAGTTGAGCAGCTGCAGCTTTAATTAGGCCTAAAAAAAAAATCTTATCTGTAGATGAAAAATCAGATATCCTATGAATATGGCATTACTGAAATGCAATTTGTGAACACAAATAGAAATTGCACTAGAGCAAAATTCAAATGAACAGGGTGCAATGCATCCCATAGCACACTCTCCCATACTAGGTATACCTTGCTTAACACTGAGTGGGGTACAGATTTCTTCTAACCAACAGACATACCTTGGGAGCAGGTAAGCCATTTTATAACCTTAAAAATGGCATGAAAATTTAAAATTGAATGTGAATAAACCTTTCTACATTAAAAGCACATTTTGTCGTGCTTTATACTCCCCGCCCCCCCTTCACATGTTAAAAAAACCTGCATTTGGGCATTATCTTTTTTTTATCGGCAAATGACAACTGAAAGAAACTAAATTTGATAATCTCACAAGCTGTAGTTAGTGGTCTGTCACTGAGAAACATAAACCATATCTGAAGCAAGTGAGCACTTCTGCTGGGAGATGAATGGATCAGATGTGATGATGGTGCACATTGGCAATTTGATGGGAAAGATGCAGCTAATTTTAAGTTCTTGTTTTACAGCATAAGATAATTAATATGCACAAGTGGGCATTAAGAAAATGCTTGGTTTTTTTTTTTTTTTTTGGTTTTTTTTTTATGGCTAAAGTTCTTGAATAACAAAGCAGCTAATTAATATCAGTCAGAAACATAATACTTGAGGAATTCATAACTTGGCATTGATTTTATTTAAGGTTGGAAAAAAGCTCTGGCATACTTCACATGGGGGTCATCCTATCCAAGGGTTAATGACATTCACTTAACACCATTTCATTATACTGTAAAATCTCGTTATTACAAACTCGGTTTATACAAGGTACTCGTTTATATGATGCACATACTATTCCCCTGCAAAAGGATAGAATTTTCTATGTAAATATATTTCTTTATTATAAATATCGGTTGATATATATTACAAAGTTCGTTTTCACCCTATGAGAAATAAATACTGTTATTTTATATGTTTAATACAAATCTTGGCACAGTTGCCCGATTATTGTCCCTATTATTTCTTCTTGCCACCAGGTTCCCTGCTTTCCGAAGGAAAAATCATACACACGCATCTACACACACACACACACACACACACACACACACACACTGCTGAAAGGCCAAATTATGAAACTGAACCCTGCTACCTTGTAGGGTTACACAGAGAATTAGCCAGGACATGGATTTAACCAGTGGTTAAAATTTACTTTTGTAAAAATAAAGGTAATGAGTACATTCTAAATTCTAACAGCATATTCTAAATGTCACAAAAAATAATTAATTTTTTTGTGCCATTTTATCTGAGCTATTGTCTTTTTTGGAATGTGCATCTTTAACGACAAAGTGTAAACAGAATTAAGCCTGGAAATTAAACTGAAAATTATACAAGAGGCTGACAGGATGGAATGAAGCAAAATGGACATTGAAAAGGAACACAACATCCTTTTACCTACTTTATCTACAATAGTGAAAAACTAAAATAAACTTGAAGTGTGTGACACTGGAGCATCGATAAAAAAACAGGAAACGAATTCGTGGTACAGAACATGCAGAGCTTGAAACAAAACTTTTCAAGTAGTACCAACAAATTCATGCATCTAATTTGCCAATATCAACTCCGATTTTGCAAGAAAAGGCAAATTATCTAGTTCAGCAACATAGGATTAGTGACTTCAAATGCAGCAGTGGATGGCTCCAAAGATTTAAAGACAGGAATAACTTAGATTTGCATGTCCGGATTAGTCGACAAAGAAAGAGCTACAGACTGGTTGTGTTCTGTATGATCCATTCCTGAAAAATATGATGCAAAGAATATTTTAATCTTGACGAGACAGATTTATTTTATAATTTGCTATTCAAGGAGAATCTTGTAATGGTGGAAAATTAAGTAAACAAATATTCACTGTACAGTTATGCTGCAAGTTGGATGGAATTACAAAACTACACCCACTTGTGATTGGTAACTTTTCCAAGCCAAGATGTTTTAAAGACCAACTTCCCAAGGATTTTGAGACCAGTAGACAGCAAAAATTTTTCAGTCTTGGTTATCATAATTGGACAGAAAAATGGCTTCAGAAAAAAGGAACATTTTGATGATTCTAGATCATTGAACAGCACATTCTGCAGAGACACTTAAGTTTAGAAATATACAGCTGTTGTTTTTATCTCCCCATAAGTTTTATGTAGCCACTAGAACAAGGCATTATTTTTAACCTCAAGAGAACATAAAGAGCGCTCCTGATAAGCTACTTGATCCGCAACATAGGAGGGAACAATTTGCAGCCAAATTGGAACGTCTTGGATGCTATCTGTAATCTTGTTATTGCTTGGGACAGTATTGCATCACATGTAATAATCAACAGCTTCAGAAAAAGTGGCTTTGAAGAGAATATCATTGAAAAACATGGTCCAGCAGATGAATGTGATAGAACATTGAGGAATGGGCGAATTTGAAGGAGTATGTGAATTTCTTGGTGAATTTCAAGAGTTTGCAAAGGTGGATGATGAAGTTGCTACCACATCAACACCAGAAGAGCTTCTGAACACCAAGTAAAACAATGATGTTTTTGTTACCAGTGTAAGTGTGTGAAGAAGCACACCCACTGCCATCTAAAAAAGATGCCAAAAATAAATGCATTGAGCATATTAGAGAATGTGTTGGCCTGCATTAACATTGCATTGATAAAGAAACAATTATTACATTTCATAATGTCTATGCTGTAGTTAAAAATGCATATAGGAAAAAAACCATGCAAACAACATTGGATTCTTTCTTTAATTTAGATTAATTTATTAAAATGTTAATTGTTTGTATGGTCCTTAATTAAGAATGCAATTCTTTTCACTGTGATACTAAAATATTGTATATATCAAAATATATACTTGACAATATTTTTATTCTTTCATTTCCGTTAATTTCATTTTTCTTGATTTATCCTAGAAATGAAATAAAATCTTAAAAAAATGTATTGTTCCTATCACTGTATTGTTGGACAAGGCATTTGTTTTTATTATTCTTTATTTTTATTATTTTATTTTATTTAAATTAATTTATGAATTAATTTATAAAGAATGAAGACATGCAAAGGAGTAGCAGCATTAACAGGGACTTAAAAAGTATAAGAATCTTATCAGCTATTTTACAAACAGAAGAATACTTAGATGTATGTTAATAGACTTATTTTAAACAACCTGAACTACTTACACCTGACAACAGAAGCTTCGTGTCTGTGGCAGACTAAAATTTAAAAATAAAAATGTTTTGTTTTTTTTTAATTCAATAATTTTCCTTTTTTCCATGGACCCTTAAAGTTTCACATTAAATAAACCAGTAATCCAAAAAGTTTCAGTCTTCTCTTTATTTTTATGCTTTTATATAGCTAAGCAGTTAAGTAATTTATGCAAAACAGATAAACCTCGTTCTTTCCCTATTTGAGAGTTAGCATTAATAGAGGCATGTGATGCAATAAATCAAGCTTATTTATTTAAGTTATCAACTTCCACAATGACAGATGGAAGTTTGTTCCAGCATTCAATCACCCACTGTTTAAAGGCAAATTTCCACACATCTGTTCGACAACTGTCTTTCCTCAATTTCAGTTTTTTACACCCTCAGATTTGTAATCTTTAGGGCTATTAAGTCTTCTTAATAGCCCTCACTAACAATAGTCATCTCTACTTTGGAAGTGTTACTTATTTGGGTATAATGGGATAGGCAAACTTCACAACTTGTTGTGAAGGAATTCACAATATGAGATGTTATGTAATGATGCTAATGCACTAACTTATATGACAGTAAAATTTACTACTTAAATTTTTTTTTTTTTCAAGGAACGCATCTACCATTATAACATGGGAATAAAAGCAAAATTGCCATTCATTTAACGACTCATTTTCAACAAACCAAATTCTGTCATTAAGCAAGATGTACTTGTATTTGTCTAATGTATTCTATTCTGTGGCTTAAAATGTTTTCAAGTAAATAATTATAAATATCACATTCCAGATGCCCTTCATATTACAATTTGAAATTTGATTCTTGAGACTGGAGGCATGGAAGATTATAGAGCCTGCTGGTATTCCTTGTAGAACAAACAACTGTTGATGATCCTGCTCAGGTAGCTAACATACTAACAAACTAAATATAGCTAACAAACTAAATGAATATTTTGCATTGACATTCACACATGAGGAGTTATTCAGCGAGGGGAATGCCAGAGGTGTATTCAACTCTGGCAGTAAGCTAGAGAATCTTGTAATAATTGAGAGGAAAGTGGAGGAGAAATTGTTGAGGATTAACATAAAAAAGGCACCCGGGGTGGATGGGATCTATCCAGTTATATTAAAGGAGGCATCAAAGGAAGTAAGCAAACCCTTAGCCATAATTATGAGAGATTCCTTGGACTCAGGTGACTGGACTCAGGTACCCATGGACTGGAGATGTGCAGATGTGACTCCAATTCACAAAGGAAGATCAAAGGCTGACACAAGTAATTATAGACCTGTGAGTTTAACTTCTGTTCCCAGAAAATTAATGGAGGCACTGGTTAAAGAAGCACTGCAGGATCATCTAGACAAGACTTCAGTTATAGCTCGGACACAGCATGGTTTTGTTAAGGGGAAGTCTTGCCTGACCAATTTGATTGGATACTATGATACAGTCACAAAAGAACTGGATGCAGGGAATAAGTTTGATATTATATACTTGGATCTTAGAAAGGCTTTTGATACTGTTGCACATGGAAGACTGCTGCACAAATTGGAGCAGTGTGGCATTGGAGGCAAATTGCTGCTATAGATAAAGGAGTGGTTGAGGGGGAGAAGACAGAGAGTGGTAATCAATGGAAACTGCTCATCGTGGACTAATGTTATTAGTAGAGTCCCTCAGGGTTCAGTATTGGGTCCATTATTGTTTTCTGTATTTATAAATGATATTGATGATGGTATATCAAGCTTAATGTCCAAGTTTGCAGATGATACGAAGGTTGGCATGGTTATTAAGAACACTACTGACACTATGCTGCTGCAACAGGATCTGGAAAGGTTGAGCAGATGGGCTGAGAGGTGGCAAATGAAGTTTAACATTGACAAATGTAAAGTACTACATATCAGAAACAGCAACCCCAGAGCAACGTATCAACTCTGTGGTACTACACTGACAGTGGTAGAGAATGAAAAGGACCTGGGGGTGGTTGTGCAGGCAGATATGAAGTTCTCTGAGCAGTGCAGACGGGCTGCAAGAGTAGCTCATGGTGTATTGTCAATGATATATAGGAATTTTTCTAGCAGGGATAAGGAGGTGATTATTCCCTTGTATAAGGCAATGGTCAGGCCACACCTAGAGTACTGTATACAGACCTGGAGGCCTCATTTCAAGAAGGATGTAGAGCTGCTGGAACAAGTACAGAGAAGGGCAACAAGATTAGTGAATGGAACAAAATGGTGCTCTTACGAAGAAAGGCTTAAGTTTTGCAAATTACAGTGTCTGGAGACTAGGCACCAGCGAGGTGATCTGATAGAGGTGTATAAAGCCTTGAATGGTTTGAGCATGCTCAGTGCTGATGGGATTCTTCCTCTTGCTCAGAATAATCACCTGAGAGGGCATAAATACAAATTGAGGAAAGATAGATGTAGAATAGACGTTCAGAAATTTGCCTTTAGCCAGCAGGTGGTTGGTTGGTGGAACAGACTTCCATCCCTTGTCGTGGAAATTGATAGCCTGAATAAGTTTAAGGCTCAGCTGGACAGGTATTTTGAACGAACAGAGGGCTGAAGTGGAAGAGGTTATTTTTTTTTTTGGCTGATGCTGCATAAGCTTGCTTTCTTGCATTAAATGCTTCTACTAATGCTAATGCGGGCTATGTTGGGATTACTAACAGCAAAAACAGGTGCATATACGCATGCTTATACACTAATGCTTGAACGGTAATTTGAAAGACACAATATGGCCCTGGCAGCCTATGTGTCGTAAAATTCCATCACAACAACAGCTTGAACTGTAGTAAATAAATTTAAGAAGTTTGAAGTATTGATTAAGTCATCAAATGTGGACATTGCAGGGATCTTGGAAACATGTCATTTGGAGTGTTGAGCATCTCTGCTAAGTCAGTCATGTTTTTTTTGGTTTGATGCTATGTTGTATGACTGGCTTCTTAGCAACCAGCCAACAAGTCACCTCTAAATTGCTGGCTGGCTGGTACCTGTTCTTTCCACCAGGAGACAGGCTATCTTCTGTACAAAATTAATTATGAATTTTTGTGCCTCTTGCCACAACCCTGGGATTTTAGTGAGAAAACTCAGTAAAAGAAATGGGGAGAGGAGGGGAGGCAGGTATTATAAAAATAAAATATTAACCTGCTACATCTCGTACAGAACAAAAGTACCAATCATATTGTGAATGGCAGATATCAAGGGTTTCTTTTTACCATAATCACAAGTCCTCTCAATTCACACTTTGTGGGGATTCCAGATTTTATCTCGGTCACCGAATTTAATTCTAAAATATGTGGCATATACATTTTTCACAAATATTGTTATATCATGTTATGTTTCACCACAATGAAATTATCTCAAATTGTTTTTGTTTTTTGTTTTTTTTTAAGAAAACCCCAAACTCAAAACCTTAGTACCCCACGTGGATTGAAGGAGATGGGGGAATGCCAGAAGATATGGATGGGGGGATATTGATTAAAATTATCACTAATAGTACCAATACTACTAGTATTGCATGGGGTGATGAAGCAGATGGGGGAAAGTGATGGAATTGCACTGGTTGAGAGTCATCTACCACCTAGTGTTAGTATTGTATTATTAGTGTTATTTTATATTAGTATTAGTACTATAACTGTAGTATTATTTGGTCCTTGAGGCTGTTGCAGAAATTCTCTCAAATATGCCAGACAAGCTGTGCTTGCTACCTGGGAGTTTAAAATACTGATGGAACTGATATTCGGGTGACACTCAAGTCAAGTGGACCCAATTTCAGCGACTTCCAGATCCTCTGCTTGCACCTTCACGATGCTGGGACTGATGGTAATCCAGGTATAACCCCCATGCGCAAACACACTATGGGTGACCACTAGAGCTTGCATAAAACCGAGAAATTTCAAAACCAAGTTTAACCGAAGTTTACTCTTAAAACCGATTTTCTCAGACTTAGGGAAAATAATTAAAAGCTTATAACACACAGGTATTTATTTTATCTTGGGTAGACTGTACAAATCATAATCAAATCTTTTAAACAAAATCTATCACCTCGTAAAAAAAATTAAAAAATTAAAATGCTCCAAAAAAGTAACCAGCTTGAGATTATACAAAATTACAAATTGTATTCAAATCCTTTGAATAAAAACTATCTTCTCGTATAGTAAACAAAAAAAAATAATAAGCCCTATAATAATAATAATAAATAATTAAAAATAATGTGAAAACAAACAGCTTGGAGAAATTACTTTACTATTTATTGCTCATCTTTTTTCTGAAAATGTTCCTTTAAAAAACACAGTATATTAAGCATTTTTCCTGATAGACTTGACCTTATTTTTGTGTTAAAGAGACCAGTGATCGAAAACACTCTCAGGTTGGATACTTGTTGGTTTAATGGTCAGCAGTGCTCTATAGACTTTCTCCAGCTTTTCACTTCCACTACTAGTTGCCCCCAAAATTTTAAATTCTTTGCTGATTTCCAATTCACTCGGATATTTTGAAGGCTCTTCAGTTAATCTCTTTATTACACTATCATACTCTCGCATGAGTGTATCTCCAACATTGGAACTAGATGAGTCTTTGTTTTCTTCTAAAAGAACAGTTCGTTTATTTTCAGTTTCTTCATTCAACGCTAAGACTCCTTCGGAATGTTTTGCAAATAATCTCTAATAAATCTCTTCAGCATGCTTTTTCAAAACCTGCTTATTTGGAAAATCAAAAGTTCTTGAATCTGAATCTTCTTTTCTAAACTTTTTGGGGTTGTGTAGATAGCTAAGTAAAGCCACAGTTTGGCAATTTCGTCTTGCATTGTAACGTTGCAAAAGGCTTTGGTGAAACTTTAAAGCAAATGGGTTTTCTGCTGTATCAAGCTTAGCAAGCAGAAATTCTATTGAAGACTCTGCTTTAAGTAAGTTGTATCTTCTGAAGGCTATAACCTCAGAAGGTTATAGCCTTCAGAATCATTTCAACTGGTCGCAAAGTTTCACGTAGCAATTCAAGTGTTTTCCAGTCATCGTCAGACACAGCTTCAATTGACAGTACTGCACATAGAGCATTTGGAATGCAATTTTTCAATTTCAAAAATCTCTCAATCATATAGAATGTGCTATCCCATCTAGTCTTGCAATCTAATATAAGTTTATATTCTTTCCCATTAAATTTTGCTTTAACAAAATTTTGTAATATGTCATTTTTGGTAGGCGATTTTCGAAAAAGCTTGCAGATTTTTCTGACTTTGTTAATAGTTTGTGCAATATTGGCCATTGGATTGAAGAAATAAATGAGCTCATCGGTAAAGTCGGTTTGATAAAGCATGCCTTGCTGTCTTTCTTCAACTTCTTCATCATCGCTACTTTCTTCATTATTTTCATATTCTTCATTGTCTTTGGGAGACTCAGAGACTGTGGCACCATAATTGATTGCTCTTTCATAAAGTACATCTATAATTGACAGATGTATACAATGGGCTATACATTGTTGATGATTAGGCGTGATTTGCTTGTCAAACTTAATCATCATTGCTGCTCCACCGGTGGTGCAGGCAACAATATCCTCATCCAAGTTCAAACCAAATTCCTTCAAGTGTCCATTCACAATTTGCTCAGTTCTTCTGCTATCAAGTGAACCATTAATCTCAATAAGACCTAACGACCAATGATTGTCTTTTTAATGCACATTTATATTCATATACCTTTTATTTTGTATAGACGTATATTCGACTAGAATCAATGAATACTGTGCACCCAAAACCAATGAATTTTTGAAATGCTGAATGAGTTCTTTCTTAGTTTTATAATAATTCAGAACCATATTTTTAATTCCATTCACTGAGGCTGGTGGTAATTTATCGTATTTATTTCTCTGAAGATGAAGGCTTGATTGTATAAACTCACTCTTGGCAATTGAATTAAAATAAAATCCATCTAAAGCAGCTAATTTTGAAATCTCTTCTTCCATAGATTTTTTAACGATAAAGTTTTCTAATGTTCTTACCATTTTTACGGGAGGTTCACTGTTATCTTGTTTAATGTCAATCTGATGCATTTTCTTTAAATGCAACATCAAAGATGATATAGATCCTCCAGACGACTTCATTATCTTCTGAAATTTCGAACATTGTGCTTCATCTTTGCTTTTTCAAGCAAAATAATTCCATACATTTTGATTTAATCTTAGGCATATTAAGAGTAATAAATATTAATCAGTAGGAATTTATATCATTGACAATTTTAAATAAAAATATTGAAGATCACAAAGGCACAATACTATGTATCCCTCCCGCAAGCATTGAATGAAGAGTCTAAATGAGGCAAGTTTCAAAACTTTCACGAAAGAAATTTTTTATTTATTTACTCGCAATTTTTTTCCCCTAATTAAATCTATTGTATTTTCAAAATTGCATAAAAGCTAAATTTGGTGAAGCTGCTTTTTGGAGAACATTTGATCGCAAATTTAATAGGAATAAAGAAGCAAAAAACTTTCTACGATTGAAATTTGATGCAATATTCAGCGAATCTGTTTCTAGTGGGTAACCATCAATGAGGCGCGTTCCAATAACTTGCCTGGCGAACAAGATAGATGGAACGGAGAAATGTTGAGCATTTTCTTTTATGCTATCGCTCCGACTCACTCAGTCGTAAATGAGTACACCTGCATTGTGCCATGATACAGGTGGGAAGATAAAAGGTACCCCTCCTAGATTTGGGCCACTTGCTCATGAGATTCGTATCTAAACATAAAATAAAATAAAAAACATGTTGAAAACATAAAGCAGTTGAACGATCCAGACAAACGAACAAACAAAAACTATATTCAAGGGTTAACTAAGAAAATATTCGAATCCGGTTTTAGAAGCTCAGTTTCGGTTTTAACAACTCAATATGAAAACCGATTTAACCGGTTTTATAAAACCAGTTTGCAAGCCCTAGTGACCACCCAGGTGTGAACCAATGTAAGCAGGGGTCAAGGTGTGGTGCCCACACCACATGGTAAAATGCCACCCCTCTGTGTTACCAGACCATGCTAGGTGGTAGATGACTCCCATCAACCAGTGCAATACCACCACTTTGCTTATTGGAGGCTTGAAGTGGTGGAACCCATGTTTAGTCTCCAGGGCTAGGTTCCAATCAACCCTCCCCCATCTCTTTCACCATGCAGTATGATTGATGTCTTTTGAGGTTATGATGCACACCATGGCGAGATCCAAACTTTCTTACATTTCAAGGGTACAGCTCTAAAATGGTGTTCACAGGCCAGCCACTAGTTAGTACACCAGACCGAACCTATTGGTAACTCTCTACGAGGCTTCTGGATCAGTTAGTGTAAAATCTTGCTGCCTATACTCTGCCAGATAGTGACTGGAGGGAGTTGTTGTCGAGGCCACGTTATGTCAAGGAACTGATATAACGTGGCCTCGTTATATCAGTTCTTTGGGTTTGTGGTGCAGATCTGTGAAAAGATCTGTTCTTCCCAAACACTTCCTAGTTCATTTCACAAATATATACATGGTTTACGGTCTAATCTCAATTATGCCATTTCCACTTACAGTCTGCCAAACCCCATGCACTTTTTCTGACAGAATCTCAGTTATTGGTTAATTCAACCACTGCTCATATCAGTTGCCCAAATTATTCGCTGTACGATTCCTATCACGTCAAGGGTGGTACTTGTGAATAAGTCTGTTCCGATATTCCCTGTCATAGACTTGGTAATTTGGATTCTTCTCTGACTTAAAATCACCCTACCTCATTGTGTCAAATTCATCTGTTGTCTCTACCATTCTCCCAATTCCATTAATCACTTGGAGCTCTTTGACTTCCTCCCTTTGCAACTTGACTCTGTCCAGTCCAACTTTCCTAACACGCAGATAATTTTTCTTCGTGATTTTAATGTTCACAACTCAGCTAGATTCACACAAACCCAGCTGGTTGAGATGCTGAAGCTTTTGCAATTACTACAGATGGTTCATTTACTACCAGAATACCGGACAATCCTAACCATACAAGCATGCTCTGGAGGCAACTAGAGGGAGTAATACTCTTGATCCGATTGTCAGTAGTGATTCTTCCTGCATTAAGAATCTGCAGATAAAGGAACCACTAGGTGGCAGTGATTACAGTGTGCTGAAGTGGGATTTACTCAAAGTGGTAACAACCATCAGGGGTAAAGGGAAGGGTTTTTCTTTTGTAAAAGTGACTATGGTGGTCTGAGACAGTATTTAAGTTCTATATGGTGGGACAAACTGATGATGTTACCAACAGCAAATTCAAAATGGGAAGCATTCAAAGAAATAATCTTGGAAGCTACTAAGCTTTTCTTACCAACTAAGAAATATTGTTCAAGATTTAGGCCTAAATGGATGTCAGTTGAACTAATTAGACATGTGGCAGAGAAGAAAAATGCATGGGATACATATAAATTAAAAGGTGACACAGAAGCCTATGGTAGATATAAGCTGATCTGTAAACAAGTCACAAAGGAGGTTAGGCAGGCAAAGGCAGTTTACAAGAAATCTTTTTCGAAGGAGGCAAAGAAAAACAGCAAAGAGTTCTTTACTTATGTAAACTCTAGACGGAAGCGGATGAGTCAGATTGGTCCACTTGATATCAATGGTTCAATGGTTGATGATCCTGCCCAGGTCGCTAACACACTAAATGAATATTTTGCATCTACGTTCACACATGAGGAGTTATTCAGGGAGGGGAATGCCAGAGGTGTATTAAACTCTGGCAGTAAGCTAGAAAATCTTGTAATAAAGTGGAGGAGAAATTGTTGAAGATAAACATAAGAAAGGCACCTGGGGGTGGATGGAATCTATCCATCCTATTAAACCTATTAAAGGAGGCAGTAAAGGAAGTAAGCAAACCCTTAGCCATAATTATGAGAGCTTCCTTGGACTTGGGGGAGGTACCCATGGACTGGAAATGTGCAAATGTGACCCCATTCCACAAAGGAGGATCAAAGGGCGAAGACAGGTAATTACAGACCTGTTAGTAATTAACTTCTGTTCCCGGGAAATTAATGGAGGCACTGGTTAAAGAAGCACTGCAGGATCATCTAGACAAGACTTCAGTTATAGCTCGGACACAGCATGGGTTTGTCAAGGGGAAGTCTTTTCTGACCAATTTGATCGGATACTATAATGTAGTCACAAAGGAACTGGATGCAAAGAATAATTTTGATATCACATATTTGTATCTTAGAAAGGCTTTTGATACTGCTGCACAAATTGGAGCAATGTAGCACTGGAGGCAAATTGCTGCTATGGACAAAAGGATGTTTGAGTGGGAGAAGACAGAGTGGTAATTCGTGGACTAATGTTATTAGTGGAGTCCCTCAGGGTTCAGTGTTGGGTTCACTGTTGTTTTCTGTATTCATTAATGATGTTGATGATGATATATCAGAACAGTTATATTGGTATATTGGACAGTTATGTCCAAATTTGTAGACGATACGAAGGTCAACAGCATTGTTAATGATACTGGCAGTACACTGCTGCAAGAGGATCTAGAAAAGTTGAGCAGATGGGCTGAGAGGTGGCAACTGAAGTTTAACATTGATAAATGTAAAGTATTGCATATGAGTAGCAGTAACCCTCAGAGTAACGTATCAACTGTATGGTACTACACTCGGGGTGGTAGAGAAGGAAAAGGACATGGGGGTAATGGTGCAGTCAAACATGAAGTTTTCTGAGCAGTGCAGATGGTCTGCAAGAGTAGCTCATGGTGTCTTGTCAATGATATTCAGGAATTTTTCCAGCACGGATAAGATGATTATCCCCTTGTATAAAGCGATGGTCAGGCCACACCTTGAGTACTGTATACAGGTCTGGAGACCTCATTTTAAGAAGGGTGTAGAGCTGTTGGAATGTGTACTGAGAAGGGCAACAACATTAGTGAATGGAACAAAGGGTTTGCTCTTACGAAGAAAGGCTTAAGTTTTGCAAATTACAGTGTCTGGAGACTAGGCACCTGCGAGGTGACCTGATTGAGGAGTATAAAGCTTTGAATGGTTTGAGCATGCTCAATGCAGATGGGAATTTTCCTCTTGCTCAGAATAATTGCCTGAGAGGGCATAAATTCAAATTGAGGAAAGACAGTTCTAGGATAGATGTGCAGAAGTTGTCCTTTAGCTAGCGGATGGTTGATTTGAACACACTTCCATCTGTTGTTGTAGAAGTTGATAGCTTCAACAGATTCAAGGCAGAAGTAGACAAATGCTTGGAGCGAGTGGATAGGGGAAATGAGAAGGGTGTTTTTTTTTTGTTTTTTTTTGGCTGATGCTATATAAGCTTGCATCATGTGCCCTTGCTAATGCTAATACAGCCAACACGTTTGATCTTTTTCTCATAAACAACCCTTCTAAGTACATGGTTGAAGTGAGTGGTCTTTTAGGCACCTCAGATCACAACTTGGTGAATACCACTTCTCCAAAGGAGCCTTCATCTCGTGGCTATTCCCGACCTCGTGTTGCTTGGAATTACAAGAATGCAAAATAGAATGACCTGCGATATTTCTTTTCTTTATTTCATTGGTTGGATTGCTTTTCCAAAACTTCTGATGTCAGCATTTGCTCAGACCATATCAGTGAAATTATTCTTGTAGAAATTGAATCCTTTATTCCACACTCCACCTTAAAATCTCATCCTTTATCTAAACTTTGGTTTTCCAATAAATGTGCTAAGGCTGTTCAAAAAGAAGAATGTTGCATATCGTAATTGGCTTGTTTCCAATTCTTGTTTCATTTTCTGACTACACCAGAGCTCGCAACAATTGTAAAGCAGTTATTAATCTGTCCCAACAAGGCATTGAACAGTCTAAGAGTAGAAAACTTGCTTCTTGCACTAATGACAGCCAAGCATTCTGCTCTCTTGCCAAAGCTATTGGCTACAACTTTTGCCACCCTCTGTCAAAACCAGATGGTTCTGTTGTCACTTCAGCCAACGGTAAAGCTGACCTGCTAGCATCCCATTTTTCTTCCAACTCATGTATTAATGATCTTGGTAAAACACCTCCCACCATTCCCAACACGCTCCATTCAATGCCTCCTGTGGTCTTCCATCAGAAGTATGTCAGAAGGATTTTGACAAATCTTGATGCTAAGAAAGCTCCTTGTCCTGATGGTATTTCTCCACTTGTTCTCAAAACCTGAACTCCCAAACTTACTCCTGTTTTTGCTGCCTTTTTTCACTTTCTTATTCCAAAGATGTTTTTCCTTCTGCTTGGAAATTTGCTCATATCAAGCCAGTTCCTAAAAAGAGTGACAAATCACTCCCAACCAATTATCATCCCATTGCAATTACTTCTACTCTATCTAAAGTAATGGAGAAATCAATTTACCCCCAACTCTTAAACTATCTATCCGTCTGATCAATGATTGCCAGTATGGATTCCATCAGTGTCGATCCACTTGTGATAATTTGGCTTATGTTACCCATTTATGGACAAATTCAATGGAAAAGTTCGGAGAAACACAAGCAGTTGCTCTTGACATCTCAAAGCTTTCAGTTGTGTTTGGCACAAAGGTCTTCTAAACAAGCTTCCTTCTTATATGGTTTGCGAACTGTTTTTTGTAATTGATTATTCAGTTTTCTCTCTGACCGCTTACTAAGGGTGATGGTATACGGCTCTCTGTCCTCTAATTTCTCCACTAATGCTAGTGTTCCCCCAGGGTCCAGTTCTTTCCCTCCACTCTTTTCCTCTTTTATATTAGTGACCTTCTTCTGTTGAGCGGAAATCC
This sequence comes from Mastigoproctus giganteus, assembly GCF_048544385.1. Taxonomy (NCBI): domain Eukaryota; kingdom Metazoa; phylum Arthropoda; class Arachnida; order Uropygi; family Thelyphonidae; genus Mastigoproctus; species Mastigoproctus giganteus. The sequence continues at coordinate 166,203,755 of NC_143579.1, forward strand.
AATCCATTGTTTTGCTGATGATAGCACATTGCATTCCACTTTCCAGTTTGAGAAACCTCTGTCTGCTCGAGCAGCTTCAACTTCTTGAATATCTGCTACCAATTCCTTAAATGCCGATCTCCAGTGGGACAAAGATAGCATAGATGATTTCAATCCTTCCAAAACTCAGTCCTGTCTTATATCTTGCAAAAAGGATTCTTCTTCTACTATCCTTGTCTTTGGTGACACTCTGGTTTCTAGGCAAGATGATATATCTCTTTTGGGGATTACCCTGACTTCTAAACTGTCTTGGCACAAGCACATTACAAATATTGCTTCCTCTGCATCAAAAAACCTTGGGATTCTCTTTCGCTCTTGGTGTTACATTTCTTCTGAACTGCTCACTCTGTACAAATTGCAAATACGCCCTACCATGGAATATTGTTTCTACAACTGGGGTGGTGTCCCCAAAACCTCTGTCAGGCTTCTAGATTCTATTCAGAAGTGGGCAGTTAGGTTAATTAATGACTCCTCTCCACTTACTGTCTCATAGACGTACTGTTTCTGCTGCATGCCTTTTCTACAGATACTTCCATGGGCACTGTTCTTCTGAATTGGCTTTTATAATTCTCGCTCTCTCTCTCTCTCTTTCAAAAAAGTCCGAACATGTGCTGCCAGCAGCCAATATCCATTTACGGGTCAACTTCAAACTCACGGAACCAACTTGTCATCTTCCTCGTTTATTCATTCGACTGCTGTTTTCCGGAACAACCTTCGTGCGTTTTTCCTGAAAATTACAGTCTGTAGAAGTTCAAATCTAATGTCAGCAGATACCTTCTTTCGTCTTCTCAACCTCAAGCCCATGCACGGTACTATTTCTATAGGTTCAACTACCTCTCGTGTTTGGGGTTTTCATTAAAAAAATATTATTATCGAAACCAAAGCCTCACTTAACAAGATTTTGTTCTTTGCATGTTACATACTTCACATCTTGTCGAAAACTTAAAACTCTTTCACGTATGTAAAATTATAAAGTGAGAATAATTGGAGAGTAATTAAACTTTGAAAAAAAAAAAAAATATATATATATATATATATATATATACAGTTTAACTCAGTTATAACGAGCATCAAGGGACTGAAAAAATTTCCGCTTTATAACCCTTACTCACTATATCAGTGATGAGTTAAATCTTCCTCCTATTTTTTTTTTTTAATTCTCAACTTGATAAAAAGATAGATTCAAAAAACAAAAGGAATATTAGAGAGAAAAAATAATATTAATACAGTTGAATCTCGTTAATACAAAGTTCAGGGGACATAAAATTTCAGATTTTATAATAGCAAGATTTGTAGTAACGAGGTCCCCCAAAAAGTGTCAAAATTTTACCTTTTTTTTGTATATACTCTATCTAATTATAATAAAAAATAATAATATCAAAAATAAATTTAAATTAATAAAATTAATTGAAAACAAAAGCCTTGTCTAACAATAAGTAATAAGAATAACATTTTTTAAAGATTTCATTTTATTTGTAAGATAAACTAAGAAAAAAAGCAATTAACAGAATTAAAAATATCGTGCAGTATATATTTTGATATATATGTTACCGGCAGAGTGTGAAAAGCAGGAATTCTATACAACGTGTTACATTTTTAGGCAAAGTATGAAATGTCTGTTTTATTTTAATATTTTACATACTTTCCCTAGGCACCGTATAGAATACCTAGGCATTATATAGAATGACAAATACTATTTTGGCAAAGTATGAAAAGGCTTTTATTGAAAAGATGCATGTGAAAATGTAAGATCCGGGATTTTTCTACAGAAAGAGAAAAAGACCAGTGCTTAACTACTTGTTGTTACAAGGTAGATTGCAATGGCATTTTGAATTGCACTTAACTTCCTTTTTCATACAGAAGTACTTCAAATTTTGGCACTTGGTCTTGCAAGTACACTTCACGAACTGTTGGCCGCTACCCGTGGACTGAACGGAAGCAGCTGACCTGAGAGCTATTTCGTGGTCAGGAACATCTGCAACTCTCAGTAAGTCCTTGGGACATAAAGTGAATTGTGATCTGGCATAGAGTTGGTTTAAAATTCCTTCAGCAGTTCCAAGTCGCTAAAAACTATCGTCTGTCACACTCATAACAACCGCCAGCAGATTGTGCAAGTCACCCCATCCCTTGTCGACGTGTGGGATAGGAACTCGCACAGTGGCCCCCAAAGGTGCAGGAGGAAATTTTTTGTTGGAATCCATTTTCATTTTTTTGGCCTGTATTTCTAGATTCCATTTAGATCGAATTTTACCTTTGACAGCATTCTCAAAATTGAAGCAAAGAGTACACAAAATATTAACATCATAACCTTCTATTTTCTCACTTCCATCATCTTTTCTCTATGTCCACAGACAGCATGAACGTTTCGGTGACAGTTTCTGGACATATGGGCACCACTGGTTTCCTTCAAACAGACGCAGCAGGTAGCAGAACCGGAAGCCTCTTCGGTAGATATGTATTCATCACCACTTTCGTTTCTTCCATCGTTGACTACAGTCTCGTCCTTGTTTTATGCGATAGACTCTTTCTCTTGGATGGGGTGGTCTGTTTCTTCTTGTATTGTTTGAATGTTTTCCATCATTTTTTCCAGTTGCTTCTCAGCCTGCTTGTAAAACATCTTGGGGTAAGGAAGACATTGTGAGACCCACTTTATCTTTGCAGCCAAAGACAGCTTCATATGGTGTTCTCTTAAACCAGAATGAAATGTTCTGTTCTTCGTAAGTTGCACCAAACGAAACGTAGTCCCTCACTCCATCGGTCAGTTTTTTCATCTTGCATCCACATACACAGCCTATTTTCAATGTCATGATTAGCTCTTTCGACACTTCCTGGGCTTTGTGAGTGGCAAGGCTTGCCATGGACGATCTTCAAAGTCGGCCAGTACTCCTTTAGGCTTCTCACCACATTATTAGCAAATTCTCTGCCATTGTCAGATTGTAGAATCAATGGTGCTCCAAGCTACGTAAATATGTCCACGTGGTTATATGCTACTTCTTCTGCTGTCTTTGATGTCAGAGCCTTGAGAACCACAAACTTAATGAGATGATCTTGGTATACCATTATAAACTCTGTCAAGATGTGACTGAAAATCAATGAGATCTACCTGACAACAGGAATTGAACTCGGAAAAAATCATAGGCTTCACTACAACACCCTTTTTAACACCTTTTTGTTTTTTCTGGCACGGCTCACAAAGGTGAATGTACAGTTCAATGTCATGACGAGTAATGTTCTTGTAGTTGTGTGAGGTTTCTTTCAACATTCTGTCACATCCTCCATGGCCAATGGCCAAATGAGCTTCATGAAGTACGTTAATATAATTCAGAATCTGTGACGTAAAACTGGATTTCACTGATGCCTTCTTTAACAAGATAAATCAACTTTCTTTTGTTTTCTATGACCATCACATCATAGCGATTCAGCAGCCAAAAGTCACAAGGTTTCTTCTTAGTAGCTATATATTAGTATTTTTCACATCGTTCACTAACTTTTGGTAGGTAGTTTCGGTTAAACAAAATGCAGTTTTTAGCAGCATTGGCTTGAACTTTAGATAGTTCTTCTTAGAATCATCATTGCATGTCAATAAGCCATGATTCCTGCCTGGACAATGTAGCTTGCTCAGCCATTTTTTGTGCAGCAGGACCAAATTGAAATCGCGTTTTTCTTACCGCCGAACAAAGCCATCAGTGCAAATGGCGGAAGTGCTCTGGCTCTCTGTTTGAGGCGAGCATCGAAAGTCACGTGACTCGCCTTGCGACATTAAACATCACTGCCGGGAGTATTTTATCCTTTACATTTACCTTTGCTAATAATGTGGTGAGAAGCCTAAAGGAGTACTGTCCGACTTCGAAGATCATCCATGGCAAGCCTCGCCACTCACAAAGCCAAGGAAGTGCCAAAAGAGTTAATCAGGACATTGAAAATATGCTGTGTACATGGATGCAAGATGAAAAAAACTGACCAGTGGAGTGAGGGACTACGTTTCGTGCAACTTATGAAGAACAGGGCATTTCATTCTGAGATTAAGAGAACACCATATGGAGCTCTCTTTGGCTGCAAACATAAAGTGGGTCTCACAATGTCTTCCTTACCCCAAGATGTTTTACAAGACATACAGACTGAGGAGCAACTGGAAAAAATGATGGAAAACATTCAAACAATACAAGAAGAAACAGATCACCCTATCCAAGAGAAAGTCTATTGCATAAAACACGGATGAGACTATAGTCAACGATGGAAGAAACGAAAGTAGTGATGAATACATGTCTACTGAAGAGGCTTCCGGTTCTGCTACTTGCTGCATCTGTTTGAAGGAAACCAGTGGTACCCATACGTGCAGAAACTGTCCCCGAAATGTTCATGCCACCTGTGGACATGAAAGTAAAGATGATGGAAGTGAGAAAATAGAAGGTTATGATGTTAATATTTTGTGTACTCTTTGTTTCAATATTGAGAATGCTGTCGAAGGTAAAATTCGATCTAAATGGAATCTAGAAATACAGGCCAAAAAAATGAAAATTGATTCCGACAAAAAATTTCCTCCTGCACCTTTGGGGGGCCACTGTGGGAGTTCCTATCCCAGATGTCGACAAGGGACGGGGTGACTCGTGCAATCTGCTGGCGGTTGCTATGAGTGTGACAAATGATGGTTTTTACCGACTTGGAACTGCTGAAGGAATTTTAAACCAACTCTATGCCAGATCACAATTCACTTTATGTCCCAAAGACTTACTGAGAGTTGGAGATGTTCCTGACCACGAAATAGCTCTCCGGTCAGCTGCTTCCGTTCAGTCCACGGGTAGCGGCAAACGGTTCATAAGGTGTGCTTCTATATGAAAAAGGCATTTAAGTGCAATTCAAAATGCCATTGCAATTTACCTTGTAGCAACAAGTAGTTCAGCACTGGTCTTTTTTTTTCTCTTTCTGTAGAAAAATCCCATATCTTACATTTTCACATGCATCTTTTCAATAAAAGCGTTTTTCATACTTTGCCGAAATAGTATTTGTCATTCTATATAATGCCTAGGTATTCTAGGGAAAGTATGTAAAATATTAAAAAAAAAACAGACATTTCATACTTTCTCTAAAAACGTAACGCATTTTATAGAATGCCTGCTTTTCACACTTTGCTGGTAACATATACAATATTTTAGTATCACAGTAAAAAGAATTACAATCTTAACATAAAGGGAGAAATAACTATTAACTTTTTAATAAATTAATATAATTTAAAGAAATAATCCAATGTTGTTTGCACAGTTTTTATCCTATATGCATTTTTAACTACAGCACAGACATTATCAAAAGCAATAGTTTTTTTTTTTTTTTTTTTTTTTTTTTTTCAGAACATTACTGCAGGAAAACATATTCACTATTATGTTCAATGCATTTTGGCCATCTTTTTTTAGATGGCAGTGTATGCACTTTTTTGCTGTCGCTAGTAACAAAAACATTGTTTTGTTTGGTGCTTAGCAGCTCTTCTTGTGTTGCAGTCGTAGCAACTTAATCATCCACCTTCACAAACTCTTCAAATTCACCAACAAAAATTTGAAGGAACATCCATATGCTCCTTCAAATTTCTCCATTCCTCAATGCTACTATCACATTCATCTGCTGGACCATATTTTTTGATGATATTCTCTCCAAAGCCACTCTTTCTGATTCTGTGGATTATATTCCAAGACATTTCAAATTGGCTGCAAATTATTCCCTCCTCCTCCTCCTACATTGTGGATCAAGTACCTTATCAGGTGGAATCTGTATGATCACTTGAGTTTATAAATAATGCCTTGATGGAGTGGTTGCATTAAATTGGTAGTATTGGGGGATAAAAACAACAGCTGTATATTTGTCAACTTAAGTGTCTCGGCAGAATGTGCTGTACAATGAGCTAGAATCATCAAAATGTTCCTTTTTTCGGAAGCCATTGTTCTGTCCACTTTTGATAACCGACTGAAAAATATTGATTATAAGCCAAGCACTTCTGTTGGCATCATAATCACAGAGAAGTTGATTAACTGCTTTAAAACATTTTGGCTTGGAAAATTTACCAATCACAAGTGGGCGTGGTTTTGTACTGTCATCTGAATTGCAGCATAACAGAACAGTGAGTCTTTGTTTTCTAAGTTTTCACCATGACAAGACTCTCCTCGAACAGCATACGTTTTGTTTGGCAGCTAATTATAAAATAAACCTGTCTTGTGAAGATTAAAAATATCCTTTGACTCATTTTTCAAGAACAGACCGTACAGAACACAGCTACTGTAGCCTTTTCTTTGTCGATTAATCCAGTCACCACAAACTTTTTGCGAAACATTATTCCTATCTTTGGAGCCAGCCAGCTATTGCTACATTTGAAGTCAACAATTCCATGTTGCTGAGCTAGATAATTTGCCTTTTCTTGTAAAATTGGATCTGATATTAGCATTAGCAAAGGAACATAATGCAATAAAGCAAACTTATATAGCATCAACCAAAAAAAACCTCATTTCACCTATCCACTAGCTCCAAATGTGTGTCTAGTTCTGCCTTGAATCTATTCAACTTCAACAAAGACAGATAGAGGTTTGTTCCAACATTCAATCACTCTCTGGCTAAAGGAAAACTGCACAACTGTCTTTCCTCAATTTGAATTTATGCTCTCTCAGGCAGTTATTCTGGGCAAGAGGAAGAATCCCGTCAGCATTGGGCATGATCAAACCATTCAAGGCTTTATATACCTCAGTCAGGTCACCTTGTAGGTGCCTAGTCTCCAGACACTGTAATTTTCAAAATTTAAACCTTTCTTCGTAAGAGCAATCCTTTGTTCCATTCACTAATCTTGTTGCCCTTCTCTGTACTTGTTCCAGCAGCTTTACATCCTTTCTAAAACACGCTGGCCACATGTTGGGTAAACAGTACCCAACATGTAGACTCACCATTGCCTTCTACAAGGGGATAATCACCTACCTATCCCTGCTAGAAAAATTCCTCTATATCATTGACAAGACATCATGAGCTACTCTTGCAGACCGTCTACACTGATCAGAAAACTTTATATTTGACTGCACAATTACCCCCACCTTTTCCTTCTCTACCATCCCGAGTGTAGTACCACACAGGTGATACGTTACTCTGAGGGTTCCTGCTACCCATATGCAGTACTTTACATTTGTCAATGTTAAACTTTAGTTGCCACCTCTCGGCTCACCTGCCCAACTTTTCTAGATCCTTTTGCAACAGTGTACTGTCATTAACAACCCTGTCGACCTTCGTATCGTCTGCAAACTTGGACATTAAGCCTGACATACCATCATCAGTAACCTTAATAAATACAGAAAATGGATCCAACACTGAATGCTGGAGGGCTCCACTAATAACATTAGTTCATGAAGAGCACTGTCCACTGATTACCACTCTGTCTTCTCCCACTCATCTATCCCTTCATCCATAGCAGCAATTAGCCTCCAATGCCACACTGCTCCAATTTGTGCAGCAGTCTTCCCTGTGCAACAGTATCAAAAGCCTTTCTAAGATACAAATATATGATATTAAAATTATTCTTTGCATCCAGTTCCTTTGTGACTACATCATAGTATCCAAAGAAATTGGTCAGACAAGACTTCCCCTTAACAAACCCATACTGTGTCCGAGCTATAACTGAGGTCTTGTCTAGATGATCCTGTAGTGCTTCTTTAACAAATGCCTCCATTAATTTCCCTGGAACAGAAGTTAAACTACCAGGTCTATAATTACTCGTGGCCCTTTGATCTGGTTTTGTGAATTTGTCACATCTCCAATACCTCCCCTGAGTCCAAGGAAGCTCTCATAATTATGGCTAAAGGTTTGCTTACTTCCTTTGCTGCCTACTTTAATATAACTGTATAGATCCCATCCACCCCAGGTGCCTTCTTATGTTTATCGTCAACAATTTCTCCTCCACTATGCTCTCAGTTATTAAAAAATCATCTTGCTCACTGCCTGAGTTTAATTCACCTCTGGCATTCCCCTCCATGAATAACTCTTCATGTGTGAATGTAGATGCAAAATACTCATTTAGTTTTAGCTACCTGAGCAGGATCATCAACAGTTAAACCATTGATATCAAGTGGACCAATATCATTCATCCCTTTTCTTCTAGAGTTTACATAAGTAAAGAACTCTTTATTGTTTTTCTTTGAATCGTTTGCCAAAGATTTCTCGTAATCTGCCTTTGCTTACCTAACTTCTTTTGTGACTTGGTTACAGACCAGATTATACAAAGGGTACTAGGAAAGTTTTGCAATATGACGCAACAATGAATCACAGGAAGTTACTTGTTGCTGCATGTTGAGACATGTTCATACGTGCATAGTAGCCGCCGCGCCAAGTCGATGGGCTCAGTTATTCATTAGTAGTGAGAGTGTAAAGTGCTTGCGATGGCATCGTGGTCACGAAATGAGATAAGGACAGTTTTGCGGTATAATTTCGTGCGTGGTTTAACCATAGACCAGTGCTTAGAAGAAATGACTCTTGCACTAGATGATGATTGCCCACATCGTACAACAATATTCAGGTGGTATAGAGAATTCCAAAGGGGAAATTTCACTCTGGAGGATTCTGAGAGGCCGGGAAGGACACGAACGTCAGTTACGGAGGAAAACGTTACTGCTGTGAGGAAAATGCTTGACGAAAACAGGCGAGTGACCTACCAACAGATAAAGGATACTTTGGGCCTAAATGCACCAGCAATTCGTTCGATTCTGCAAGATAATTTGCACGTGAAAAAACTTTGTTCTCTCTGGGTGCCGCATCAACTGACTGAAGAGCAGATGACACGACGTGTGACTTGGTGCCGGGAGATGTTAAAAAAGTTTGATAAGGGACAATCTCGGTATGTGAACAACATCGTGACAGGTGACGAGACTTGGCTGTACTATTACGATCTGCCGACCAAGGCTCAAAACAAAGTTTGGGTCTTTGATGATGACGACACACCTGTAATTGTCAGAAAATCCCGATCTGTAAAGAAGAAAATGATAGCTGTATTTTTCAAATCTAGTGGAATTGTGGAACGTGTCGTTTTGGACACGCAGAAGACAGTCACAGCTAAGTGGTATACTGAACAATGCCTGCCTAAAGTCATTGGATCTATGAAGAACCTGCGGCCAAAGTCAAGAATGGACACCTGGTACCTCCATTACGATAATGCTCCAGCTAACCGCGCCAAAGCCTGCACCGAATATTTGACCACGACAGGACTGAAACTTCTCGAGCACCCTCCCTACAGTCCAGACCTTGCTCCCTGCGACTTTGCACTGTTCCCGCATGTGAAAATGAAGCTAAAAGGGAGGCGGTTTTCCAGTGATGAGGACCTTCTACGGGCTTGGGACAACGAGTGTGCTTTACTCCCTAGTGAAACTTGGCAGAACTGGTTTAAAGATTGGTTTCGTAGGATGGAGAGGTGTATTGAATGTAGAGGAAATTACTTTGAAAAAATTAAATAAACAAAGCTGTATTGCAAAACTTTCCTAGTACCCTTTGTATCTATCATAGGCTTCCATGTCATTCCCTGTTAATTTATATGTATCCTATGCATTTTCTTCTCTGCCACATGTCTCATTAGTTCATCTGACATCCATTTAGGCCTAAACCTTCAACAGTATTTCTTAGTTGGTATGAAAAGCCATTTTGAATTTGCTGTTTGTAAAATCATCAGTTGGTCCCACCTTATGGAATTTAAATACTGTCTCAGACCAACGTAGTTGCCTTTATGAATGCAAAAACCCTTCCCTTTACCCCTGATGGTAGTTACCTCTTTGAGTAAATCCCACTTCAGCACACTGTGATCACTGCCACCTAGTGGTTCCTTTATCTGCATATTCTTAATGTATGAAGAATCACTATTGATAATCAGATGAAGAGTATTACTCCCTTTAGTTGCCTCCCGAACATGCTGCTGTAGAAAACAATCATCAAATTAATCCACAAAAGCCTTTTGCTAGTGTGTGATTGACCAACCCACAAATTCCAGTCAATATCTGGGGAAATTAAAATCCCCCATTCTAAGACACTCTGATTTACCGGCCCACTCTGTTTCTCTGTACAGTTGTTTATTATACTCATCAGAGTCATTAGGCCTATAACACACTTCTACTCTCAATTTTGCTTTCCTAGTGCTTATGTCACACAAACTGACTCGCACTGCACTGTCCAGCCCCGTCGACTGGCTCTACTTCCTTGGATTTTACGTGTTTCTTAACTAATAGCATAAACTCTCCTCCCTTTCTATCTTGTCTGTCCTTCCTGTACGCATTGTACTCCCCAAATTCCATTTCTGCATTCCTTATATCTGTGTGACACCACGCCTCTAATATCCCAACAATATCTGCCTTTGATGTTTTGACCAACACCCGAAATTCATCAAATTTATTTACCAAACTCGTAGCATTGGTGTATACGCAAGTATACATGCACCTGTTCCTATTCTTAGCTACCCTAAAACAGCCCTTGTATTTACTTGTTCTGCAATGACTCCCAGCAGTCTCTGAAATATCCTGCAATTTGTTTTTCAGGCTGCTTCTCATTCCAATAGAAGCAGTGCAAGAATCACTTTCACCTCTGCCAGCAGCTACTGTTAATCTATTAGCCGGTGTATTCCCCCAAGCTAGCAGTTTTCCGACCCACCTAACACTGCCTTGATAGCTTCAGCAAATATTCTTGCACCCTTTCTATTTAAGTGTATCCCATCCCTGTAGAAGCAGTTTCTCCTGTTAACAAAGACAGACCAGGCTGACAAAAATTTTATCCTTAAGCCTTACACAATCTCTCTCTTTCTCTCCAGGGCCAAATTGATTGACAAGGTTCTCATCATATACTCCCTCCTATCATGTCTGGGCAGAATTTCAGACACTTTCAAATTCAACCCTAACTCACAACTTTTTTTCAACATTGACCTGTACTTGTTAAGTAATTTCCCTAGTCTCCTACTCTTTATATCATTAGTGCCAATGTGTACAACAATATCACCTCAGGGGTAGCCGCTGTGTTGCGTGATGCGATATTGGCAAATTATAATCATGCATTGGCATTACTACTTGAAAAGATTTGTTTCAAGTTCCTCGTATTTTGCACGATGAAATCATTTCCTGTTTTTCATTGCAGCTCCAGTGTTATGCAGTTCTTCAAGTCTTTTTTAGTCGATAGTGCGATTATTTCTTTTAAGGAAAGATTCAAAATTTATCACGAACATGAGACATCGTATGGTTTTTATATAATTCGGATAATATTCAAAAACTGACTGAAAACGATCTTCTTAAATGTTGCAAAGACTTAAATACGACCTTGCAAGACGATATTGATTGCATTGATTTATTTAATGAAATCAAAATTTGTCGTCGAGTTTTGCCTTCCAGGATCACAATATTACAAATACAGTCTATTCCGGTTATTTGGGACACATCGGGACTAGTGCATTTTGACCCGATTCAGCAGCTGCCCCAATTATCCGAATTTTCACGTAAATAGTTAAAAATACGATGTACCCCCCCCCCTTTACAATTGGTTCACTGTACAATCAAATCAGGTTACGACGAACTCAACATAGTAAAGTACCGTTTACTATACGATGTGCAGTAAGCGCCGTCGTTGTGATCACGTTTGTGAATTGAATTTTAATTCTATTAAACAGCATTTCTAATTAGCGAAATTAGGAGGAATATTATCCACAAGCTATAAAAGCAAAGTTTATTACCCATATTAGTATTAGTAGTAGCCATATAGTGCAAGAAGGCAACAGGCTTTTGCTCTATTGGCCAAAAACCTGTAACAAGTAAATAAGAAAACAGACAAATTATGCACTTTTCTTCTCACATAGGTAACTATCCAGCTCTCCTTCGAATTTTTTCAAATTATGAGTCTCAACTACCTTGCAGAGGCAACTTGATTGGTAATTTACCCTTTATTTACCTTTAATAAATCTTACCAATTAAAAAATATGTGATAATCGGAATAATTAATACGTACTCTAATATGTACATACGAACTGGTTGACATTTGTGGGTGGGGGTTAAAATTTAAAACAGTAAAATGATAAGCAATCAATAACAAAGAACACGGCACACACAAATTGCAAGTAACACAATATGCACAAGTGAGAACCGAGTAACAAAGCTTTAAAATACGAATGAAGAGAAGATCTGAAAATTAATTTTTTTCTATGATTGAAGATTTCATGGAAGTGTAAACACATTTCACCATAATAACCCACATAATTCCAGCTGTCTGTATTATCACAAATTCAGTAAGATCGAGTTTACTGTCCGTTTCACTAACAGAAAAGCCCAATAAACAGGTGACTGTTAATTGTTTTTATTGTTTTATGGTTGTGACCTCCAGAATTTCGACCAAACCACATGGTACCGTCGGAGAGAATCGTATGGTAATCTCCAGTGCTGCAGTCTCCTGCCCCGATTAAATGGTATGCTGTCCTAATTAAGCAAAGTAAACCCTGGCTGTTTTCTTGATTGGTTTCTGTTTTTTAAGATTTGCCCCAAATAAACAGCTGCCCCGATTAACCTGTGGCCCAAATAACCGGAATTACAATATTTACTGAAAAATAATTTATTTGAATTGTATCCAAATTTTGTTACTGTTCTGAAAATTATATTAACCTTACTAATTACCGTCGCATCTGCAGAAAGATCTTTCTCAAAATTGAAAATAATAAAAAATTACTTGAGAGCATTAGTCAAAAACGATTTACCTCCTTAGCCATTTTATCTAACGAATCCGAAATAACCAAAAAACTAAATTATGATGATATTAGCAACGAATTTTCGGTAAAACATGTAAGAAAATGAAACAAAAATCAGGTGTTGTGACCTTATTCGATTAAGTCGCATACCAAATTGTATTTTATAAGTATATGAAGCAATTATTTTTCTTATTTGATTTATTAAAGTTTTTTTGTTATTGAAATGTTAATTTTATTAAAATAATTTAATTATTTATCATTTTCATGTAATCCTTGCTAAACCAATTTGTGCAATGTAATAAATATCAAAATGCAATAAATTATTTTGTTGTACGAAATTTGTATCAAGGCCCAGCAAGTCAACTTTGTACCTGGCTCCGCTTTTGTTCGGGCCGGCCCTGTTGATACCCTTCAAACATCTTGCAAATATCAGCCTTTGCAGTCACAAACAAGAACACGATGTGTGCAAGCATTATTTTGACCCATATTAGTATTAGTAGTAGTAATAGTGCAAGAAGGCAACAGGCTTTTGCTCTATTGGCCAAAAACCTGTAACAAGTAAATAAGAAAACAGACAAATTATGCACTTTTCTTCTCACATAGGTAACTATCCAGCTCTCCTTCGAATTTTTTCAAATTATGAGTCTCAACTACCTTGCAGAGGCAACTTTATTGGTAATCAGTAACTCACTAGCTAAAAGAAAACTTTCTGCAGTCTTGTCTAAACGTGTTCCTTGTAATTTAAATTTATGGCTCCTAGTTCTGAAATTTTTTATAACAATGAAAATTTAGCTTTCATTCATTTTAGTAATCCCTCTCAGAGGCTTTATAAACCTCGGTCAGGCCCTCTCTAAAATGCCCCTTTGCCAAGGGGCCTCAGTCAGTCAGTCCGTCCCTCTCTAAAATGCCCCTTTGATTATAGCCCACATAATCAAAGTCTTTCCTCATATGGGCATCCTTTTGCCAGTCTCACCATTCAAATTGTTCATCTTTGGATCTTTTCAGGAAGTTCAGTGTCTTTTTTTAGATCAGGTCTCCATACTTTGACACAGCATTCATAGTGTGCAGTCTTAAAATTATTTTGCAATTTCTTTTTATGGTGGGATTATGACCTCCCTATCTCTGAAGGCTATTCAATAAATCATTGATAGGACACCATGGGCTTTCTTGCCTGTTTACAATGCTCAGTGGACTTCATATCTGCCTGTACCATAACTCTCAGATCCCTTTCTTCCTCCTGTTTTTTTTTTTTTTTTAATTCAATCCCACAGTGTATAAGTTATTTTGCGGTTGCTATACCCCAAGTAGAAGACCTTGAATTTTACTACATTAAAACGTAGTTCCACTTTTCTGACCATTCTTGAAGCTTCAAGTCATCCAACTCATAAGTGATAGTGTAAATGTAGCTTACCAGCTTAATTAAGCATAATTTTCCCTTAACAAAACCATGTTCTTTGTCCTTCAGAATGCCATTTAATCTAGATGGCTCTAGATTGCACTCTTAATCATTGCCTCCAAGATTTTTCATACTACCGAACTCAGACTAACCAGTCTGTAGTTATGTAATTTACTCTTAGGATTGCCTTTATGTATTGGCAATACATTGGCACTTCTTCACTCCAGTTTCTCCTGAGTCCAATGATTCCCTCATAATGAACTGCAATGGTTCAATGTACTTTCGGGCAACCCCCCTCAAAATCACTGGCTATATGCTATCAACTCAAGGAGCCTTACTTGCTTTTAGGCTGGAATTTTTTTCTAATAAATAATCTGAAATTTCAGCACCACTAATTTCATGCTTTCCATCTTCACTTGCACAGCCTCTACTCACCACAGGGTCTTTGTCCGTAAAGATTGATGTGAAGTACTTATTCGGTCTGTCAGCTAGGTTATCTAAGACTTTCTCACATATATGAAAAATTTTCCACCTAGGTTTTCTTCTTTGTATTCACATACATGAAAAACTCCTTGTCCCCATTCTTTGCTCTTTTAGACATTGTTTTCTCCTACTCAGACTTGGCTGCCCTAATCTTTTCTGTGATACTGTTACAGCTCAACTTTTAACTGTTGTAGGCTTCAGTAATTTTCATCACTTTGTAACTTTCCCATGCCATCTTTTTCTGCTCTATTAGACTGACCAGCTTCATATTCATCAATCTCAGCATCCTTCTCATTTTATATTTTCTTAATGATATATATGCATTCGTGGCTTCTGTGACTATTGTTTAAATGTATTCCACAATTCTAGTATATTTGCCTCCACCTCTGCAATCTGCCCAATTTTCTGAAATTGAAACCCATGCCTTTACCTTTAACTACTGCAACATCTTTCTTCATATTCCAGCATTAGTTGTCCTAATCAGGAGTTCAAATTCACCAGTTTTATTAACAACAAACCTCACATCACATTTAGTTTAAAACAGTGCCAATTATTCCTGTACTCTAAGCCCTGTAATGTCATCTGATTCATGAGTAATGATAAGGTCTAAAATATTCTTAGCCCTAGTATTTTCTCCAACATGCTGGTACAAATAATAATCATCAAGTTTATTTAAATTTTGTTCCCCATGGCAAGTTTCCCTCCCATTTGTTCCAAACATTTAGGGGCAAATTGAAATCACCCATAATAAGATATTCATACTTCCTTACCTATTTCATCTGCATGTAGAAAAACTGTCATTATACTCTTCACAATCTTCTGGTCTATAGATTAATGCCATTCTCATTAAACATTTGCTTCCATCTAACTAACACTACACAATTCTATCCTAGGAGGTATAACTTGTGACTCAGCAAGTTTTCTTTTTGCACTCTGGCTACTTTTGATAAGAAGCATGATATTTTCATCTCTTCTGTCTCCCCTATCCTTCCTAAATACATTGTACATACCAATGAAACTAATCATCTCCAATTTTTTCGCGACACTGTGTTTCCCTTTGCCCTATCATGTGAGCATTAGTTGTCCTAATCAGGAGTTCAAATTCACCAGTTTAAATCACATACATCACATTTAGTTTAAAATAGTGTAACCTTGTCATCAATACCCATAATAAATTATTGATCTGTTATAGTATATTTTTACCAGAAATTGCAGCTATTTCAGTTTTGCTGAAAAAAATTTGTTATGTTAATTTTTCATTTGCATAATAAAGTTCAATACTTTGCATGTAGTAATAATAGATAATAAATATTAGTTGGACCCTAAAGTCCATGTTTGAAAGGCTTTTATTATTTAACCCCAAGTTTATTAAAAGGAAAAATATTACAAATAAAAAAAGTGTCGGTTTTTTTTTTTTTTTTTAAATTTTACTGTTTACATTATTTTTCCAGCACCACCAGGTAAGTTAATCAATGTGACAGTACATCCTTCAACCGTTGTGGCCACAGTCCGTTGGCATGTAGCCAGTGATGGAGGCTATCCCATTACTCATTTCACACTGATCTATCATCCTGTTTGTTCCAATTCTAGCGAAACTTGGCATCTTCCACTTCCAGTTCATATTAGCCCAGCAATTGTAAGTTAAAGAGAAATCTCTATATACTTGTGTGTATGCATTCATATGTGCACACATGAAATTAATAATTACTCCATTTTAAATAAATATTTATTTATTAATATTTTCAACAGTTTAATTTAGCAAATAGTAAGAACTTTTTTTTTTTCTTTTTTTTTCTTTTTTTTTCACCATACGCTTATGGACAATATGAACACTAAAATTACTTATAGGTATGAACTTTAGTAGCACTCAAGAAATTAGTTATAACTCACATCCAATTCAAGAAAAGGGCACCATTCACTACTGATTGTTGGCTATACATTGGAAAGGTATTAGTAGTGGCATACAATGCAAGAAAGAAAGCTATAAACTTGATATCGATGGTTCAAATGTTGATGATCCTATTCAGGTAGCTAACAAACTAAATGAATATTTTGCATCTACATTCACACATGAGGAGTTATTCCGTGAGGGGAATGCCAGAGGTGTATTAAACTCTGGCAGTAAGCTAGATAATGTTGTAATAACTGAAAGTAAAGTGGAGGAGAAATTGTTGAAGATAAACATAAGAAAGGCACCTGGGGTGGGTGGATGGAATCTGTCCAGTTATATTAAAAGAGGCAGCAAAGGAAGTAAGCAAACCCTTAGCCATAATTATGGGAGCTTCCCTGCACTCAGGGGAGGTACCCATGGATTGGAGATGTGCAAATGCGACCCCAATCCACAAAGGAGGATCAAAGGGAGACACATGTAATTATAGACCTGTTAGTTTAACTTCTGTTCAGGGAAATTAATGGAGGCACTGGCTAAAGAAGCATTGCGGAATCATCTAGACAAGGCTTCAGTTATAGCTTGGACACAGCATAGGTTTGTTAAGGGGAAGCCTTGTCTGACCAATTTGATTGGATACAATGATGTAGTCACAAAGGAACTAGATGCAAAGAATAACTTTGAACTGTTGCACATGGAAGACTGCTGCACAAATTGGAGCAGTGTGGCATTGTAGGCAAATTGCTGCTGTGGATAAAGGGATGGTTGAGTGGGAGACGACAGAGTGGTAATCAATAGACACAGCTCTTCGTGGCCTAATGTTATTAGTGGAGTCCCTCAGGGTTCAGCGTTGGGTCCATTGTTGTTTCTGTATTTATAAATTATATTGATGATGGTATATCAGGCTTAATGTTCAAGTTTGCAGACGATATGATTAGTAGGTTTGTTAATGACACTAATGACAGTACGCTGCTGCAACAGGATCGAGAAAAGTTGGGCAAATGGGCTGAGAGGTGTCAAATGAAGTTTAAAATTAACAAATCTAAAGTACTTCATATGGGAAGCAGTAATGCCAGAGTAACGTATCAAATTCTCTACCACTGACAATGGTAGAGAATGAAAAGGACCTGGGGGTAATTGTGCATGCTGATATGAAGTTTTATGAGGTCTGCAAGAGTAGCTCATGGTGTCTTGTCAATGATATACAGGAATTTTTCTAGCAGGGATAACGAGGTGATTATCCCCTTGTATAATGCAATGGTCAGGCCACACCTTGAGTACTGTATATGGGTCTGGAGGCCTCATTTTAAGAAGGATGTAGAGCTGTTGGGACAAGTACAGAGAAGGGCAACAAGATTAGTGAATGGAACAAAGGTTTCTCTTACGAAGAAAGGCCTAAGTTTTGCAAATTACAGTGTCTAGAGACTAGGTACCTGTGAGGTGATATGATTGAGGTGTATAAAGCCTTGAATGGTTTGAGCATGCTCAGTGCTGATGGGATTCTTCCTCTTGCTCAGAATAATTGCCTGAGAGGGCATGAATTGAAATTGAGGAAAGACAGTTGTAGGATAGATATGTAAAAGTTTGCCTTTAGCCAGCGGGTGGTTGATTGTTGGAACAAACTTCCATCTGTCATTGTAGAAGTTGATAACTTAAATATATTCAAGGCAGAACTTGACAAACATTTGGGATGAGTGGATGGGTGAAATAAGGGTTTTTTTTTTTTTTGACTGATGCTATATAAGCTTGCTTTCTTGCATCATGTGCCTTTGCTAATGTTAATAAAGTATCAACAAAAAAAAAAAAAAAACTTCTCACAGTACATGTGGGAAGTTTTACCCTCCTCCAGTAATTTGTCTAGTTCTTCCTTGGATTTATTCAAACTACTCACTTGTGCAACAACAACAGATTGAAATTTGTTCCAACAACCACCCACTGACTGAAGACAAACCTCTACACATCTATCCTGTAACCATTTTCTCTTTGAATTTATGCCCCCTCGTGTGTAGTCCGAACAAGAGGAAGAACTCCATCAGCATTGAGCTTGCTCAATCCATTGAAAGCCTTAAACAACTCAATCAAATCACTTCGTAAATGTCTCTTCTCCAGATACTCCAATTTGCAGAACTGAAGCCTTTCTTGCTGAAACCACCCTTTTGTTCCCTTCACCAATCCTTTGGCCATTCCTAAAAGGAGGCCTCCAGACCTGTATTCATATACAATGGAATAATTATCTTTTATCCCTGCTTGCAAAGTTCTTGTATATCGTGGACCTAGTAGTCCACGATATACAAGAACCCCACAAACTGTCCTAGTAGACTGTCTGTTGCTCGGAGCACTTCATATCTGACCACACAATTACCCCAGATCTTATTTCATTTTGCTCTACCACACAGAGCAAACTCTGTGTGGTAGAGCAAAATCTTTGAGTACCACACAGTTGTTACATTAATATGGGATTATTTTCCACGTGCGGTGCTTTGCATTTGTTAATTTTAAACTTCAACTGCCATTTTTCGGCCCATCTGCCTAATTTTTCCTAGTACTTGTAGTCGACATACGTTAATTACTGTAATTAACCAACCTGCCAACCGTTGTATCCTGTGGAAACTTAGACATTAAGCCTGATATGCCTTCCTCGATATCATTAATAAATATAGAAAAAAGAATGAGCCCAACACTGAATCCTGGGTTTCTCCACTAATAGCATTAGTCCATAATGATCAGTAGGGCCCACGATTTTCCTTGCCAAGAAATAGAAAATTCATGGCACGGCCTGAAATACAGCCGCTGTGGGAAATTGTGGCCCTTTCAGTTATAATTTATAAACAGTGAGAAACCTTAATAAGAACTTTTAAAATACCAGTAAATAATCAAGAATTATAAATTAGGTAATGAATAATGAAGCAAAAAACTGTCATTTTATTTATTAACAAATAATTTTAATAACACTACTAATTAAATGCTTTTACGGTTAAAAAACACCGCACCGTATGCTCAAAGATTCTTTTCACACAAACTGCAACATAAAGGAGAAAACACAGATCCATACTTCGAAAATTAGCATTCTGCGCCAACTGATGATACTGGAAATGCAAGATGTGTGTTTTGCTAACATGGTTAACTTTGGTAATAGTTTTTCCAGAGAGGACAGTAAAAATTAGCTAAATTTTAGTCTTTCTTCTCATTTAATGATATCTTAATATATCTGCCATTCTTCGGATGCTACTGCTGGCAGTAAAGATAATTGGCGAGAATCAAATATGCACACAGTTTTGAAAACTTACTTGGCTGGTTGCTTTGCACCTTCCACGTATTCAGCTAATTTGGCAGCTGGTGAGTTCATAACTCTTTCACAGTTTTCTGTTGCAAAAGGAAAACCTGGAGCTCTGAGCCATAACAAATGATCTGCAATTTTTTGTTGTAAGCATCAGATGCTAAGAAGTTATGTGCTTCAAAAGCAGTAAGTATACTCGATAAATATTCACCATGAACAACAAAAAAATTTAACTCCACAGCCAATATAGCCATGGTGTTAGAAGATAACAGCTGAGAGAGTTTTCAAAGTTGCATAGTTTAAGTTGCTAGCATTGTCTCATATTTTATTTTATAGCAGAGTGGCTAGGTCAGCAGGTTCAGAACAACATCACGACACTGGCCCCACCAGGAGGTACATCCAGGGACAAGGTCTCTACCGACTTGTTTACAGATCGGTTGAATGCCGGCGGTGGTCATGGTCCTTCTATTTCCATTTTGGGTGGTCATTGTTGATATGTGGTCACTTTTACTGTTTGTTCTGTTATCTGGGCGCCGATGCAGTGTTGTCACTCCTGCATATGGTTATTGTCACATTCTAGGGTAGTTCGTTGGGTAAATTACATGTGCTGTCGGTCCAGTTGACAGGGTGTCCGTTTGATTGTGATGTTCGTGGGAGCAAAGTCCCGTCCAATATCGTGGTACTTTGATCTTTCTGGTTCAGTTGACAAAGTAATGGCACTAACAAAGTAAGAGCGGAGTCCCGTCCGATGAGTTGTAGTTGTAGTCAGGTCCTGCATCAGGCCTGGGGAGGTTGGGTCATTACCCTTAGCCGGGTAAACAGCTCATGTGCAAAGCACGAGAGGGCCTTGTAGTGCTCCTCCTCATGTAATATAAGGTGCTCCCGTTCCTTCGGATTAAAGCGTATTTTTGTGATGAAATGACATCTGATGTCCTCAAAGAGGGGACAATCGTGCATTAGGTGTGACCATGTTTGGTTTTCTCCACAGTGGCATAATGGAGAATCCCTGATGCCGAAAGTTGATAGCTTGGCATTAAAAGAGCCGAGCCCCGGTGAGAACCGATTTGGCTGTTCGGGATACACTTGGGTAACGTCCGGGATGAACTTCTGGGTTATCTCACCTTTAGTTGAGCCCGCCCATCAGGACTGCCAGGTTTGTTGAAGATATTTGGTTATTTGTTTCTTTTCTGCATTGCTGTTGTTGGTCGGGTCTGTGGTGAAGCCAATGCAAGTTAAATTGTTTCCTCTTGATAGTTGATATAGCATGCCACAGCAGACAATCTCCAGGTCCAAGGGTAGGGGCCCCACAAGGGCCTGCAGTGCGTGTGCTGACCTTGCAGCATGCTCTGGAGACAGTGAGTAAGATGCTGCGCTGTATCGTTTCTAGCTTTCTTTTATTGACTGCGGTGGTTGCTTTTTTAAACCAGATCCCTGCTGCATAGCTGATGGCTGGAATGAAGAAAGTCTTGTAAAAGAGGGTCAGTGTTCTTTTCCTTAAGTCCCAATCCTTTCACGAGACTCTTGCTATGAGGGCTGAGTAGTTTTTGATCTTTTTTTGTAGATATACGAGGTGTGAGGTGAATGAAAGATTTTTGTCAAGGATGATTCCTAGGTATTTTAATTCCGTGGTCAGTTTTATGGTTTTTCTTTCTATTTTTATCTGAGGTGGCCTCCTGATATCAAGGGAGCCTTTTAAAAGTATTGAGGATGTCTTATAAGGTGATATTCTTAAGTGATGATTTTTTTACCATTCTTGGAAGGTGTCTATGGCCCAGTTTGCAATAGCCTTAAGTTGTGCACGATTGTCCGCCTCCAGCATCAGGACCAGGTCATCTGCTAAGGCTTGAGCATCTGCTCTGTTTAGATCCTGGTTGAGGAAGCCGTCCAACACCAGGTTCCAGAGGAGAGGCCCAGGACTGATCCCTGTGGGCATCCCCGGAACACCGGCCGGGTGAGTTGGCTATAGGGTGTAGATACTGAGATCCTTCTGTCCGAAAGATAGATTTTAATGCATTGGTATAAGTTGCTGGGAATGTTTGCCTCCCGGAGTCTGCCGAGGACACTTGGCCACCAAAATGAGTCAAATGCCCCGGCAAAGTTGATGGAGATAGTAAGGAAGTATTTACTATTTCTGTGTGTAGCTACATTTATTATATGTTCCAGGGCATCCACGGTGGAACATCCTCGTCGAAAGCCAAATTGCTTGGGAGAGGGGAGGCCTGCTTCTTGGTAGTGAGCTTATATCCTGCTGTGTAGTAGGTGTTCATACAGTTTACTTAGTACTGGCAGTAGGGCTATGGGTCTGTATGACTCCGGGAGTTCCTGTGGTTTCTTCGGGTTCTTCAGTATTAGTCTAATTCATGCTGCTCTCCAATCATGGGGAAAATATCCTGCAGATAGGCAGTGGTTATATAAGTTTAATATAGTTGTTGGGATATATTCTGCGGCCTTTTTTACGATTTCTGGCTCCAGGTAGTCTTTGCCGGACGTTCGCTTATTTCTTATTTTTGCTGTCACCAGATGGAGGTCTTCAAGTGTGAACGGGTCCTCCTGATGTGCTGGGCAGTAATTAGTATTTTCCTCACAGAGCAGAAGTTGCTCAGGAATGTGGTCTGAGGGGAGTTTCTGGAAGGTGGTATTCAGGATATTGTCTATAGATGCCAGGATGTGGTATAGTGGCCATCGGGTGTCTTTGTCGAAGATATTACTTCTCCTTTTGGTAATTTATTAGTTGCCACTTTGTATACAACCCCCCAGGAGTCCTTATTTCCAGTTGTTGAGACTAGTGTCTCCCATGAACATTTTTTCCTGGTTCTCATCAGGGCTGTGTATTTGTTTCTGACCTCACGGTATTGTTGTCTGAGGACTTCTATCTCTGCCGCCGGCCAGGATCTTCTCGCTCGCTGGAAGCTTTTACGGCGTGTATTTACTTAATTCCGCAGTCTCTGAAGCTCAGGGCACCACCATGGGACTGAACCTGCGGATGGTTTCTTTCATTTTATAGCTTTGTTTGAAGCCTCTGTGATTAGACTTACTATAGCACGCTGGTGCTGGTCCGGGGTTGAGGTTTGTGCTGTCGAATGCTTCAACAGAGTATGTCAGTGCCTCCCGAAATTTTTCCCAGTTTGCCTTAGCTATAGCAAATCTGTTGAGGATTGTTCTGGGTGTGGGTGGTCTCTTGAGGGCACGGTGCATCTGGAGTTATTACTCTATGGTCAAAGGTTGTCCAGTCCTCTCTGACCTTCCATGAGGATATGTATCCTGCTGTGGAGCGAGTGGCTAGGCTTATGTCTATTGTCACCTCCCAAAGAGTACTTGAGAATGTCGGTAGATTATTTGGCTGATTCAATACTGTGAAGCTGCTGTTGGTCAGGAATTCTTCCAGGCGCTGTCCATTGGCATTTCCTCGTCAATTGGGAGTTGTACTGTGCCAGGCTGGTGACCTGCAGTTTGCATCTGCACAGACGATTATTTTAGTATTAGGGAGCTCGTGGAGGACATTTTGCAGATATTGGGTTGCGGGGAGAATATCTTCGCCAGGTCGACAGTATAGCGATACGGCATAAAATTCTCCCAATGGAGAGATGATCTGGACACAGGCAGCCCATTCGTTGCAAAAATGGGTTATTTTAGCAACCGTGAGGTCAGGGTTGCAGATGACCAGGGCAGCCCAGGGGGTGTTGCCGTTATGTTGTACAATTTTGTACGTGAGTGGTATCCTCTCACTTCTTTCTTGTGTATGTAGGGTTCCTGGAGGAAGAGGATGTCAAGGTTATCCTCTTCTACCTTTTTCTTTAGTTGTGCAGTGACTGCAATTGCCCATTGTGCTGTGCAAATTTCACTGTGTTAGAATATTTATATTTACAAAGAGTACCCATAATCTGTTCTTTGTTGTTGAGTGCTTTTGGCTTTTAAGTACACGGGACAGTTACTGTCTCTGACAGAGTGGTCTGCTGGTAACTTTAGGGCTTTGCAGTTTGCGCACACTGGTGGAGTGGTTTTGTTTGGGCAGGGATTGTAATTGTTGCCTACTTCTGCGCAGTGCCCACAGGTTGGAGAAGTTTGCAGTTGAGTACATGTGTGTGTGTGTGTGGTGTGGCCAAATCGGCAGCATCTAAAACACTTTGGAACAGCCACGTGCTCTCTGAAGTGATGACTGCCCCAATCAATGCAGATTTTTGCCTGCTGCGTTAGTACTTTCCACGCTCTGGGAGCTAGTTCTATCACCCAGTTAGTTGAGTTATTATTTCTGGGTTTTGTCTGATATCTAGGTGTTATCAGATTCGATGGGTCCGTATCCGGGAATGCTTGCTGCAGGTTTTTGTGATAAATCTCACCTTGCAATTGTGTTGGGGATAGGTCATTTCCTGTGTTAAAGATTACAATGCTTGGTCCTTTTTTCTTGGGAGTTTCTGCTTGTAAGCCCAGGGACGGCACTTTTGGATTTGCTATAATTTTATTCGCCTCCTCCTGTGTTTCTGTCTCGATGATGACGCCGACGTTGCTGGTCTCCCTTATCGATTTTATTCTGGTGTGTTTGAATTCATCGCTAAGGGTAGTAATTACAGTCTTCTTTACTTCTTCACTTGTGTGAAGAGTCTCAGTGTTTGTTGGCTTCGGTATGACCAGGTTGGGTCTTGGTAGTAGTGGTACTTTCTTTTTGCTGGGAGCAGTGAGCGTTGGTGGTCACTCCGTTGTCATTGTGGTCCTCAGCGCTTGGGCATATGTGGGTGCGCGCTGTTGCATTTGGTTTGCCCCACATTCCTTGTATGCCTGGAGCTTGGCATTGACTCTCTCACTCTCGAGGTAAGTTTCCGTCAAGAGTGTCCAGCTTGTTCCAGGTTCACGATTTGTGCCCTTAGCCCTGTGGTTACCCTGTTAGATTGCTCCTTAAATAATGTTTCCAAGGCAGCCTTGAGGAACAGAGACTTCTCGTGAACTGTACCCTCTGGCAAAAGGAGGGATCCAGGGGAGCCTCCGGTAGCTTCTCCTCGCTGGTGTCCTTTTGGTTTTCTGTTATGTCTTTTGATTCAGTTTGGGAGCACATCTCCCGCTCCTGATTAGGTGTTGACTTTCTATACTTGAGTTTTCCTGTTAGCGGGGCCCCCGAATGGGGTTCTGACATCTCCTGTTGTTGGTCTATGATGACGGGGTCGTCATTTTGGCTGTGATATTTTCATCAGTAGTGGGAGCTGGGAGAGGGCGAGCTGGAGTAGCAGGGGAAGCCTGAACATATCTGTCCAAGGGTCCATTTGCAGCAGCGGGCACACCTCTAACTTAAGCACTGCCACTCTGGTGGCAGTGCTTAAGCTAGAGGAAATAACTGGAGTGGTCAAGGGAGTTGGTGTTAGCATTAGCATTAGTAGAGGCATTTGATGCAAGAAAGCAAGCTTATGCAGCATCAGCCAAAAAAAAAAAAAAAACCCACTTCCACTTCACCCCTCTGTTCGTTCAAAATACCTATCCAGCTGAGCCTTAAACTTATTTAGGCTATCAACCTCCACGACAAGGGATGGAAGTCTGTTCCACCAACCAACCACCCACTGGCTAAAGGCAAATTTCCGCACATCTATCCTACATCTTTGAATTTATGCCCTCTCAGGTGATTTTTCTGGGCTAGAGGAAGAATCCCATCAGCATTGAGCATGCTTAAACCATTCAAGGCTTTATACACCTCTATCAGATCACCTCGCTGGTGCCTAGTCTCCAGACACTGTAATTTGCAAAACTTAAGCCTTTCTTCGTAAGAGCACCCCTTTGTTCCATTCACTAATCTTGTTGCCCTTCTCTATACTCGTTCCAGCAGCTCTACATCCTTCTTGAAATGAGGCCTCCAGACCTGTATACAGTACTCTAGGTGTGGCCTGACCATTGCCTTATACAATGGAATAATCACCTCCTTATCCCTGCTGGAAAAATTCCTGTATATCATTGACAATACTCCATGAGCTACTCTTGCAGCCCGTCTGCACTGCTCAGAGAACTTCAGAGAAATTAATTAAAAAAAGAAGGGAAAGTAAATGGATTGACGGGAGGAGAGGGGAGTTATAGTTAGGATTAAAGTTAAAACAGAAAGAAACAATTTGGCCAGCAGCCCCGTTACCTGTTATCTTCTAACCTTCGCATATTGTACAACTGCTTTTAATAGTCAAAGTAGAACAATGGATGAGGAGAGATTGCATGCTAGACTATTGCAGTTACTCTGCAATAGTCTAGCATGAAAGTGTCCGGAATTTTTCAGAGGCATGATAAGAGGAAGTACACAGGGAGAGCATCCACAAAAGCAGTTCAAAACAATGGCAACAATACTGGCAAGATCGATCTAACAACGAACTTCATGGAATTAAACACTTCTACCATGGACTACTAGCTGCTGATCCAACAGACACGAAGAAGTGATCGTTGCTCGACTCTGAATCAGGCATACATATTTGACTCATTCTTACCCACTCATAGGTGAAGACCCTCGTCAATGCCAAAATTGTCAAGTTCCACTCACCGTACATCACTTCATAGCGAACTGTCCAAGATTTAATAGAGAACGTCTAAGAGCTTTTCAAACAGTAATGAATGCACAAAACAACCTAATGCTTAAAACAATTTTAGATGACCGGCCAAATATTAATGATGTTTTCTGTTTCCTTAAGTTAATTGGATACTCACAAACCATATAAAAATTAATAGCATACCATTTATGAAAAAGCTACATAATTATAAAGCAAAATCTTGGCTTCCTTCTAAACTACATCAAGAAAAGTTAAAAATGTTGAAATACAAAACTCTCCTAACCTAGACTAGGCACATTATAGCCGAAGCTGCTCTTGCACCAATAGCTCTCAAACAACACAGATAGAGCCTTTTTAATCAGTTTAGTTCTTGAGAGATTGTGCACCGCTCATGGGGTAAAATTTTTCTCAGCATTTCTATGTGCTTGTTGACAGGAGAGACTGTTCGATAGAAGGGGGCGGTGCAAAAATATTTGCTGAAACAATCGAGGGGGCTTGCAGACTAGTAGTTTAATGATAGCTGTAAGCAGAGATGAAACTAATTCTTGTATTGCCTGTATTGGGACATGCAGCATCCTGCAAAGCAAATTGTGGAGATTACAAGTTCTGCTGTGGCCCTCATGGGACAAGCAATTACATGGGCTGTGTTAAGGTTACAAAGATCAAAAACAGGGTGCACATATACTCTTTTTTTTTTTTTTTTTTTTTTTTTCTTAACTCCAAACATGAGAGGTATTAGAACCTAAAATACTTAGTACCATGCTTGGGTTGGAGGTTGAGAAGATGAAAGAAGATATTTGTTGACATTGGACTTGAACTTCTGTAGGCAGTAATTTTCAGGAAATACGTATGAAGGAAGTTATTCCATGGTAGGATGGATTTGCGATTTATACAGAGTGAACAGCTGTTTGGAAGAAAAGTAACGACAAGAGCGAAAGAGAAAACCAAGTTTTTTAGATGCAGAGGAAGCAATATTTATAATACGCTTGTGCCAAGAGAGATTACAAGTCAGGGTAATCCCCAAAATAGATATATCATTTTGCTTAAAAATCGGAATGTCACTGATTAAGCATAAGAGCAGAAGAATCCTTTTTGTGAGATGGAAGACAAGACTGAGTTTTAGAAGGGTTGAAATCAACTAAGTTTTCTTTGCCCCACTGGAGATTTTCAAGAAGTTGAAGCTGATTGAGCAGGACAAGGTTTCTCAAAATGGAAAGCAGAATGCAATGTGCTATCATCGGCAAAGCTATGGATAGGATTTCCAGTCAATGGAAGGTCATTAATATACAAGAGGAAAATAGTGGGGGAAAGAACTAAACCTTGGAGGAAACCGGCACTAGAGGAGAAGTTAGAAGACAGAGACCATCTACCATCACCCTCAGTGAGCGATCAGAGAGAAAACTGGATAACCAATTACAAAAAACAGTTGGAAAACCGTAAGATGGAATCTTGTTTAGAAGACCTTTATGCCAAACACAATTGAAAGCCTTTGAGATGTCAAGAGCAACTGCTTGTGTTTCACCAAACTTTTCCATTGAATTAGTCCATAAATGGGTAACATAAGCCAGAATATCACCAGTGAATCGACACTGACGGAATTCATACTGGCAATCATTGATCAGATGGAAGGTTTCTAGGTAGTTTAAGAGTTGGTAGTTAATCGATTCCTCCATTACTTTAGAAATAGTAGAAGTAATTGCAATGGGACAGTAATTGGATGGGAGGGATTTGTCACCCTTTTTAGGAACCGGCTGGATATGAGCAAATTTCCAAGCAGAAGGAAAAACACCTTTGGAATAAGAAAGTGAAAAAAGGTGGCAAAGAATAGGAGTAAGTTCAGGAGCACAGTTTTTGAGAACAAGTGGAGAAATACATCAGGACCTGGAGCTTTCTTCGCATCAAGATTCGTCAAAATCCTTCCGACATCCTTTTGACGGAAGACCACAGGAGGAATTGAATGGAGCGTGTTGGCAATGGTGGGAGGTGTTTTACCAAGATCATTAATACATGAATTGGAAGTAAAATGGGATGCTAGCAGGTCAGCATTATCCTTGGCTGAAGTGACAGCAGAACCATCTGGTTTGGACAGAGGTGGGAGCAGAGATGGGCAAAAGTTGCGGCCAATAGCTTTGGCAAGAGACCAGAATGCTCGGCTAACATTAGGGCAAGAAGCAAGTTTTCTACTCTTAGCCTGTTCAAACTCTAGTTTAGACGGATTAATAACTGCTTTACAATTGTTGCGAGCTTTGGTGTAGGCAGAAAATGAAACTGAAGAATTAGAAACAAGCCAATTACAATATGCAACGTTCTTCTCTTTAACAGCCTTAGCACATTTATTGGAAAACCAAGGTTTAGATAAAGGACGAGATTTTAAAGTGGAGTGTGGGATAAAGGATTCCATTCCTGCAGGAATAATTTCACTGACACGATCTGAGCAAATGTTGACATCAGACGTTTTGAAACAGTAATCCGACCAAGGAAAAGAAGAAAAGAAATCTCGCAGGTCATCCCATTTTGCATTCTTGTAGTGCCAAACAACACTAGGTTGGGAATAGCCATGAGATAAAGGCTCCATTGGAGAAGAGACAATTACCAAGTTGTGATCTGACGTGCCTAAAGGACCACTCACTTCGACCTTATACTTAGAAGGATTGTTTGTGAGAAACAGATCAAGCGTGTTGGCTGTATGATTAGGATTGTCCAGTATTCTTGTAGGTAAATGAAAAATCTGTGCAAGGTCATTAGTAATTGTAAAAGCCTCAGCATCTCGACCAGTTGGGTTGGTGTGACTAGAAAACAGAAGCCAACTGGAGTTGTGAACATTAAAATCACCAAGGAAAATTACCTCACTGTTAGGAAAGTTGGACTGGGGAAAGTCAAGTTGCAAAGAGAGGAAGTCAAAGAGCTCCAAGTGATTAATGCAGTTGAGAGAACGGTAGAGACAACAGATGAATTTGACACAATGTGGTAGAGAGATTTTAAGCCAGAGAAGATCGAAGAGAGGAGATTCCAAATTTCCAAATCTCTGACAGGGAATATCAGAATGGACATATGCACAAGCATCACCTTTGAGGCGAAAGGAATCATACGACGAATAATTTGAGCATCTGAGATGAGCAGTAGTTGAATCAACCGATAACTGAGATTCTGTTAGAAAAGGTGCATGGGGTTTGGTAGACTGCAAGTGGAAATGAACATCGTTGAGATTAGAATTGAGACCACGTATATTTGTGAAATGAATTAGGAGGTGTTTGGGAGGTTTTGATCTTTTCACAGATAAGCTTGCTCTATTAGTTTGACAATTCATGGTGTATTCAATAGTAAGAAAAAGTGGGTGGGACATGCTGTATGAAGTAATGAAATTTTTGGATATGGCATACACATGGTAAGAATATACCCAGCTCCTTTACATAACGTGGCCTCGACAATGCCCCCCCCCACCCCGCATACACACTACTCGGACTCCCTCCAGTCACTATCTGGCAGAGTAGAGGTAGCAAGATTATACACTAGCTGAGCTGGAAGCCTCCTAGAGAGTTACCAATAGGTTTGGTCCGGTGTACTAACTAGCGGCCGGCCTGCGAACACTATTTTAGAGCTGTACTCTCCAAATGTAAGGAATATTGGATCTCGCCACAATGTTCATCATAACCTCAAAAGTCATTAATCATACTGCATGATGGAAGAGATGGGGAAGGGTTGACCGGAACTTGGCTCTAGAGACTAAACATGGGTTCCACCACTTCAAGCCTCTAACAAGCAAAGTGGTGGTATTGCACAGGTTGATGAGAGTCATCTACCACCTAGTACTGCCTGGTAACATAGAGGGGCGGCATTCCTCCATGTGGTGTGAGCGCCACACCTCAACCCCTACTTATGTTGATTCACACCTGGGTGGTCACCCACCATCGTGAAGGTGCAAGCAGAGGATTTGGCTGTCACAGACCGTCCGGACTTCGCCAAAATTGGGTCCACTTGACTTGAGTGTCACCCGAATATCAGTTCCATCAGCATTTTAAACTCCCAGGTAGCAAGTACAGCTTGTCTGGCATATCTGAGAGAATGTCTGTGACAACCTCAAGGACCATACTTGCTTTTATACTAATGCTAGGAATATAGTAAATAAAGTTGAAGCTTTTGAAAATATTGGTTGTCATCAAATGTGAACATTGTAGGGATATTGGAAACAGATTGGCATGCCATGGTAGTTCCCCCTGGACCACCCTACAATCTGCCAATGTCATCTTTGTTGACACTGGCAGATTGTAGGGTGTATCTCTGCTTATCCAGTCAATGCATGTTGTATAGGTTTGTATATATAGCAGTATATTGTGTTGTATGACTGGACATTTAGAACCAACCAGCAGAAAATTTTCTATCTAGTTCCTGTCAGTGATGGTGCAGATAGCCTTGTCTAGATAGGCTATCTGCACCATCATTGATACTCTGTGTTAAATTGCCATCTCCGAGAGGTTTCAGAGCAGAAGCCCCATTTAAAAATATATATAATAATAATAAAATCAATTAATTAAAAAAAGAATGGAAAGGAAATGGATTGTCGGGAGTTATAGTTAGGATTAAAGTTAAAACAAAGAAACCATTTGCCAGCAGCCCCATTACCTGTTATCTTCTAACCTTTGCATATTGTACAACTGCTTAGTAGGCAAAGTAGAACAGTGGATGAGGAGAGATTGCATGCTAGACTATTGCAGTTACTCTGTGGTGTCAGCTGTTTAACAGTGCACACATGCTGTGTAACAGCCTCTGCTGGGCAGGTATTAACCCTGTACATGTTTAGTGTGCCCCTCCCCCCAAAACGTCAAGATCAAACTCTTCTTTCCCATTGCATCCAGATCTATGGCCCCGTTCATCTTACCTCTGTTGAATTTGTATGGTCCCTCTCTATGCTTAAATTAAATTTTGTGTTCCACGTCTGTAGTTGTCTATATTCTAAATATTGCTTGTGAAAAGGCTAGCTATCTTTTTGGTGAGGGTTTCTGATTTTTCATTACAGTTATTTTATTTTAGCAGTACTTAGTAACTGTTGGGAATATCACGTTGTATGTACCAGGAGGAGGGAAAGGGGACCGCTGAGAGATCGACTAACAGGAACATGGCAGGGTTAGTTGGGGGCACATCTGTTCACTCACAGATAAAAGGCTTTCACTCACATTGTTCTTTTTCTTGCATCTGCTCTCACACTCACTCATTTACAGTTCACTCCTTCATGCATAGCATTCATGCTTTCTCCCATTACTGTCTTTAATTATTTATTTTATTTTTTTAATTCTTTATTATTTAAAAAAATTTTGCTTTCAGAAAAGTGACTGTGGTTGGCCATTGGTGGTGTTGCTACCAGAAGCAAATGCCTGATGTGAAGTATCCAGTTGAAATGGGCTGTCATTGTAATGTTGTATCAGTGCAGTGTAACATGAGCACTGGGAAAACAAATGAGAATAGGATTATGCCATAGACCAAGTGAGTGTAATGAGTATATTGAACAACTATACACACAAATAGGGTGCGCCGGTAAATAAGTAATATCTTATCATGGGGAGATTTCTACTTTCGTCGTACTGATTGGAACATGTGAGTTGGCCACTCACTCAATAGCTTCAGTAGAAGAAAATTTCTGGATTTATTGGATGACTTTTCTACATTACAGCATGTTAGGAAGGTAACAAGAGAAAGCTATATTCTCAATTTAATTATCATCAGTGACTCTTCATGTGTTAAGAACATTCAGATAAAGGGAATAATATGATCAGAGTGCATTCATATGGGATTTATTTAAGTATGTAACTACTGTGAAAGGTAAAGAAGAGAGCGTTTCCTTTCACAAACGTAACTACAATGGTCTTACACAGTTTTTAAATTCCTTTCAGGGACCACTTGTATTTCTAGTAGCAGAAGCAAATGCTAGATGGGAAGGGAAGTAATTATAGAAGCTGCTAAGCTTTTGTTACCAACTAAAATATATTGTTCTAATTTTGGACTAAAATGGACGTCAGATGAAGTGATAAGACTTGTAAGAAAAATGCATAATATGATTATAAATTACAAGGGGTCACAAAAGCTTACAATAAATATTTACTAGTCTGCAATCAATTTATCAGGCATGCTAAGCATAAGCAGATTACAAGGTATTTTCCTAAGAATGCAGTGAAGAGTGGCAAAGAATTCTTTGCTTGTGTTAACATTAGATGGAAGGAATGAACCACTTTGGTCCACTGGATATGAATGGTAAAGGTACTAGTGATCCTTTTGCATTTACATTCACTCATTAAAAAACTTTAGCATTAGCATTAGTAGAGGCATTTGATGCAAGAAAGCAAGCTTATGCAGCATCAGCAAAAAAAAAAAAAAAAACCCACTTCCACTTCACCCCTCTGTTCGTTCAAAATACCTGTCCAGCTGAGCCTTAAACTTATTTAGGCTATCAACCTCCACTACAAGGGATGGAAGTCTGTTCCACCAACCAACCACCCGCTGGCTAAAGGCAAATTTCAGCACGTCTATTCTACATCTGTCTTTCCTCAATTTGAATTTATGCCCTCTCAGGTGATTATTCTGAGCTAGAGGAAGAATCCCATCAGCATTGAGCATGCTCAAACCATTCAAGGCTTTATACAGCTCTATCAGATCACCTCGCTGGTGCCTAGTCTCCAGACACTGTAATTTGCAAAACTTAAGCCTTTCTTCGTAAGAGCACCCCTTTGTTCCATTCACTAATCTTGTTGCCCTTCTCTGTACTCGTTCCAGCAGCTCTACATCCTTCTTGAAATGAGGCCTCCAGACCTGTATACAGTACTCTAGGTGTGGCCTGACCATTGCCTTATACAAGGGAATAATCACCTCCTTATCCCTGCTGGAAAAATTCCTGTATATCATTGACAATACTCCATGAGCTACTCTTGCAGCCCGTCTGCACTGCTCAGAGAACTTCATATCTGCCTGCACAACCACCCCCAAGTCCCTTTCATTCTCTACCACTGTCAGTGTAGTACCACAGAGTTGATACGTTGCTCTGGGGTTGCTGTTTCCCATGTGTAGTACTTTACATTTGTCAATGTTAAACTTCATTTGCCACCTCTTAGCCCATCTGCTCAACCTTTCCAGATCCTGTTGCAGCAGCATAGTGTCAGTAGTGTCCTTGACAACCCTGCCAACCTTTGTATCGTCTGCAAACTTGGACATTAAGCTTGATATACCATCATCCATATCATTTATAAATACAGAAAACAATAATGGACCCAACATTGAGCCCTGAGGGACTCCACTAATAACATTAGTCCACGATGAGCAGTGTCCATTGATTACCACTCTCTGTCTTCTCCCCCTCAACCACCCCTTTATCCATAGCAGCAATTTGCCTCCAATGTCACACTGCTCCAATTTGTGTAGCAGTCTTCCATGTGCAACAGTATCAAAAGCCTTTCTAAGATCCAAGTATATAATATCAAAGCTATTCCCTGCATCCAGTTCTTTTGTGACTGCATTATAGTATCCAATCAAATTGGTCAGGCAAGACTTCCCCTTAACAAAACCATGCTGTGTCCGAGCTATAACTGAAGTCTTGTCTAAATGATCCTGCAGTGCTTCTTTAACCAGTGCCTCCATTAATTTTCCTGGGACAAAAGTTAAGCTCACAGGTCTATAATTACTTGTGTCAGCCTTTGATCCTCCTTTGTGAATTGGGGTCACATTTGCACATTTCCAGTCTATGAATACCTCCCCTGAGTCCAAGGAAGCTCTCATAATTATGGCTAAGGGTTTGCTTACTTCCTTTGCTGCCTCCTTTAATATAACTGGATAGATCCCATCCACCCCGGGTGCCTTTCTTGTGTTTATCTTCAACAATTTCTCCTCCACTTTACTCCCAGTTATTTCAAGATTCTGTAGCTTACTGCTAGAGTTGAATACACGTCTGGCATTCCCCTCGCTGAATAACTCCTCATGTGTGAATGTCGATGCAAAATATTCATTTAGTTTGTTAGCTACCTGAGCAGGATCATCAACAGTTGACCCATCAATATCAAGTGGACCAATCTGATTCATCCCCTTCCTTCTAGAGTTTACATAAGTAAAGAACTCTTTGCTGTTTTTCTTCGCATCCCTTGCCAAGGATTTATCGTAATCTGCCTTCGCCTGCCTAACCTCCTTTGTAACTTGGTTGCATATCAACTTTTAAGGATTGGGTTACACGCAGTATAACCGACTTATAACTGGGAGCAAAGTGATTTTATAATAACAGAGGAAAGCTAAAGCCTTATTTAATTAAATGCAGAAGCTTAATTAAATAAGACATTTGGGGGTGCTGACAATATCCAATTATATTGAGAGGAGCAAGGGAAGTACCTTTATCTATAATTATGAATGCATCCTTGAGTTCAGCGTAGTTCGTACAGATTGAAAATGTGCAAATATCTCCCCTATAATAAAGGGGGAATCAAAGGGCAAAGTGAGTAATTAGCTCCATATAAGCGTGACTTCTGCAGCAGGAAAAACAGTGGAATCAGTAGGTGAAAAAGTAATTTATGATCATTTTGATAAGAATGATCATTATATGGTGATAGGTGTCCAACTGTGTGATACTGCACTCTAAAGGAGTAATGGAAGATGAAAAGGATTTGGGGGTAATTGTAAAGTCGGATATGAAGTTCTCTGAGCAAAATACAGGCTGCCAGGACAACTCATGGAGTCTTGTCTGTGATACACAGAAAATTTTCTAGCAGTGATAACAAAATTATTATACCATTGTATGAGGCTGGGATCCCCAACCTTTTTCATTGGAGGGCCACATAGAAAATTCATAACAAATGGCGGGCCGGAATCAGTGCAATTTTGACGACTAAAAACACTGTAAACCAAAACTGCAATTTTAGCAATTTTGAATTTATGCCCTCTCAGGTGATTATTCTGAGCTAGAGGAAGAATCCCATCAGCATTGAGCATGCTCAGACCATTCAAGGCTTTATACACCTCTATCAGATCACTTCATCAGGTCAAACAGGGTGTACAAGATAGAAAAACTATGAAAAATTTATAAACAACGGATATTTATTGTAAATAAAGCCATAGTCATAAAAAATCACAATTTTTATTGTTATAATCACTTATAATTTTTTATAGTTTTTTGTTATTACAAAAACTATAAAAAATTATAAGTATTGGGTTTTTTTGTAAAAAAAAAAAAAAAAAAAAAAAAAGCTATAGTCATATCAAAAATCACAATTTTTATTTTTATAATCACATTTGATATTACAGAAATAGCAAATCAATGAGATGTTTGAGTTATTTTGATTTAGCAATAACTGAAATGTTAGGTTTAATAGTAAAAGTTCCCAATCTTCCAAATGTTCATCTGTCATTCTTGATCAATGTTTGGATTTTATATATTTCATTTTTGACTGTTTGTTCACATAGGTAAGTGCTACCAAAAATAGAAATTATTCTCTTGCTAATTTTTTTAATTCTGGAAATTCATTTTCTGTCAAAGTTATATAAAAGTTAATTAATGTTTCATTTTTCAATAATGTTTTCAGGTTATCATTACTTTGAAGATCTATGATTTCTAATTGTAGATCTTTATCTATTTGTGAAACATTTACATGAACTGGATTCTGAAATCATGTAAATAATTTTCTATTGTTTTCGAAATCAACAAATGCTTCCATCAGTAATTCACGATTTCAGACAAAATTTTCAGTAAAAAAATCACAATTGGGCATATTATTATATAAACTTTCACAACACAAAAAATGGGAAAAATTATTTTGTTCAATTTGATTTTTAAATAATTCTAATTTTGTCTGAAATGCTTTAATATTGAGGGGCCCATCAGGCTCTCAGCTGCCCACATCAACGCCAGAGCTTGCATTTGGTCATCACGCAACACAGCGGCAACCCCCAAGGCAGAATGCGCTGGTCCCTCAGGAACTAGTAGTTGTTGGTAACTCTATTGTCAGGGAAACGGGGAACATATTGGGCAAAAAGGATAGGTGGAACAGGACCAGGGTATGTCTGCCAGGGGCAAAGGTTGATGACGTTGTAGAGCAGATATCATCTTTTAAGTTTAAGGCAAAAAAGGTGATATAGTTGTACACGTTGGCACTAATGATATCAAGAGTAGGAGACCGGCATTTAAGAATTACTTAACAAGTACAGGTCACTGATGAAAAAAAGCCGTGAATTAGGGTTGAATTTGAAAGTGTCTGCAATTCTGCCCAGACACGATAGGAGGGAGTATATGATGAGAGCCTTGTCGATCAATTCAGTCCTGGAAAGATTGTGCAAGGCTCAAGGGATAGAATTTTTTTCAGCCTGGACTGTACTTGTTAACAGGAGAGACTGCTTCTACAGGGAGGGGATACACTTAAATAGAAAGGGTGCAAGAATATTTGCTGATGCTATCGAGGCAGTGTTGGGTGGGTGGGTCGGAAAACTGATAACTTGGGGGGATACAAGGACTAATAGTTTAACAGTAGCCATAGGCAGAGGTGAAGGTGATTCTTGCACAACTTCTATTAGAATAAGTAGCGACCTGGAGCGTGAGGTGTTGGGGGGTTTTAGGGACGGGTGGCGGTCATCGTGGAACGGGTGGGTATATGGGATGTGTTAGGGTAACAAAGAATAGGAGTAGGAGCATGTATACCAATGCTAGAAGTATAGTAAATAAATTTGATGAATTTGAAGTGTTGGTCAAGACATCAAAGGCGGATATTGTTGGGATATCAGAGACATGGTGTCACACTGATATAAGGAATGCCGAACTGGAATTTGGGGAGTACAATGTGTACAGAAAGGATAGACAGGATAGGAAGGGAGGAGGTGTTATACTGTTCATTAAGAAAAACATAAAATCATAACAAGTGCATCCAGTTGATATAGATGAACAGTGCACTGTTGAGTCAGTTTGGTGTGACATAAGCACTGCGAAAGCAAAAATAAGAGTAGGAGTGTGTTATAGGCCTAATGACTCGAATGAGTACAATGAACAATTGTACAGAGAAATAGAGTGGGCTAGTAAATCGGAATGTCTTATAATGGGGGATTTCAACTTCCCAGATATTGACTGGAACTTGTGGGTTGGGCACTCACACACTAGTCAGACATTTGTGCATTTATTGGATGATTGTTTTCTACATTGTTTTCTTCATTGGATGATTGTTTTCAGCAGCATGTTCGAGAGGCAACCAGAGAAAGTAATACTCTTGATCTGGTTATCAGCAGTGATCATTCATGTATTAGGAATTTGCAGATAAAAGAACCACTAGGGGGGGAGTGATCACAGTGTACTGACGTGGGATTTACTTAAAGATTTAATTACCATCAGGGGTAAAGGAAAGTGTTTTTGCTTCCGTAAAGGCGAGTATAGTGGTCTCCGACAGTTTTTAAATTCTGTACAGTGGAATCAACTGACGACGTTACCAACAGTAAATTCTAAGTGGGAAGCATTCAAGGAATTAATCGTGGATGCTACTAAAAGTTTCATACCTATTAAGAAATATTGTTCAAGGTTTAGGCCTAAATGGTTGTCAAATGAACTAATGAGACTCTTAACAGAGAAGAAAAATGCATGGGATGCATACAAATTGACACAGAAGCATATGATAGCTATAAGTTGATCTGTAACCAAGTTACAAAGGAGGTTAGGCAGGCGAAGGCAGATTACGAGAAATCCTTGGCAAAAGATGCTAAGAAAAACAGCAAGGATTTCTTTACTTATATGAACTCTAAAAGGAAGGGGATGAATCTGATTGGTCCACTTGACATCAATGGTTCGACTGTTGATGATCCTGCTCAGATAGCAAACAAACTGAATGAGTATTTTGCATCTACATTCACACGTGAGGAATTATTAAGGTTTGAAAATGGCAGAAGGTTATCAAATTGTAGCAGAATACTTAATGATTTTGTAATAACTGAGAGCAAAGTGGAAGAGAAACTGTTGAAGTTAAACGTAAGAAAAGCATGGGATCTATCCAGTTATATTAAAGGAGGCGGCAAAGCAACTAAGCAAACCCTTAGCCATAATTATGAGAGCATCCTTGGACTCAGGGGAGATTCCCACGGATTGGAGATGTGCATATGTATCCCCAATTCACAAAGGCGGATCAAAGGGTGCCACGAGTAATTACAGACCAGTTAGTTTAACTTCTGTTCCAGGTAAAATAATGGAGTCGCATTAAAGATGCATTGCAGGATCATCTAGACAAGACTGCAGCAATAATTCAGACACAGCATGGGTTTGTTAATGGAAAGTCTTGTCTGACAAATTTGATAGGATATTATGATGTGGTTACAAAGGAACTGGATGCAAAAAATAATTTTGATATCATATATTTGGATTTCAGGAAAGCTTTTGACACTGTTGCGCATGGAAGACTATTGTACCAATTGGAGCAGAATGGTATTAAGGGTAAGTTGCTACAATGGATAAAAGGATGGTTAAATGGGAGAAGACAGAGGGTGGTAATCAATGGGTGCTGCTCTTCTTGGACTAATGTTATTAGTGGAGTCCCACAATGTGCGGTGTTGGCTCCACTGTTGTTTTGTATATTTATCAATGATATTGATGAAGGTATATGAGGCTTAGTGTCGAAGTTTGCAGATGATACGAAGGTTGGCAGGGTTGTTAATGACAGTAATGGCAGTGTGCTACTGCAACAGGATCTAGATAATTTGGGCAGATGGGCTAAGAAGTGGCAACTGAAGTTTAACCTTGACAAATGCAAAGTACTGCATATGGGTAGAAGTAACCCCAGAGAAACGTACCAACTGTGTGGTACTACACTTAAGGTGGTAGAAAATGAAAAAGACCTGGGAGTAATTGTGCAGGCAGATATGAAGTTTTCTGAGCAATGCAGACAGGCTGCCAAGGCAGGTCATAGGGTTTTGTCAATGATATATAGGAATTTTGCTAGCAGGGAAAAGGAGGTGATTATCCCTCTGTATAAGGCAATGGTCAGGCCACGCCTTGAGTACTGCGTACAGGTCTGGAGGCCTCATTTTAGGAAGGATGTAGATTTACTTGAGCGTGTACAGAGAAGGGCAACAAGATTGGTGAGGGGAATGAGGGGAATTAAGCTTCTCAAGAGAGGCTTAAGTTCTGCAAATTGCAGTGGCTGGAGACTAGGCACCTTCGCGGTGATCTGATTGAGGTGTATAAGGCCTTGAATGGGTTCAGCACGCTGAATTCTGATGGGATCCTTCCACTTGTTCAGATTACGAACCTAAGGGGGCATAAATTCAAATTAAGAAAAGACAGATGTTGATTACATGTGCGGAAATTTGCCTTTAGCCAGCGGGTGGTTAATTGCTGGAACAAACTTCCGTCTGTCGTTGTGGAAATTGATAGGTTGAATAAATTTAAGGAGGAACTGGACAGGCATTTGGAGGGAATGGTGTGATTTTTTTTTTTTTTTTTTTGGCTGATGCTGCATAAGCTCTTACATTTGTTTTCTTGCATCACATGCCACTACTACAAGTAGATCGCGGCTTTTGAGTTTTTTATTCAATGTATTCAAATGTTTGCAAATATCTGTTAAAAATGCAAGTTCCTATAACCATTTAGAGTCTGTTAATTCTGGGACTGGTTTTAATTTTTCCTTCATGAATATGTCTGTTTCGGTTCTGAGTTGAAAAAATCTTTTTAACACATTACCGTGACTCAACCATCGTACCTCCGTATGATACAACAAATCGCCATATTCGCTTTCAATTTCCTCCAAGAAAATTTTTTAAACTGACGATGGTTCAGGCCATTTTTGCATATAAAATTCACAATACTAATTATAGTTGACACAATTGAGTTCAAAGACAAAAATTTATCACACAACGATTGCTGGTGAATAACACAATGAAATTGCATAGGTCTTTCGATGTTTTTGCAATCAAAATATTTATTAACATAGCCCATGAAACCAATATTTTTTCCAACCAACCATATTCTTTGCACCATCGGTCGTAATTGATGTCAACAATTCCCAATCAAACTGCAGGTCTTCAAACACTTTTGATACGCTATAAAATATGGTTTCACCAGAGGTTCTATTCTTCAAGCTTTCAAGTGCAGCCAGTTCTTCTGTGACTTCAAAATTTTGATTTATACTGCATATGTAAATGAGCAACTGTGCTGTGTTGGTAATATCTTCACTTTCATCAGTTGCAATCGAAAAATTTATAAAATCTGTAACTTTTTTTTTCCAGCTGATCTTTAACATTAGCAGACAAGTCTTCAATTCTTCTTGCTAAAGTTGATGCTGATAAACTTATATCAGCGAAGTGCTTAACTTGATCAGGACGTATTTCTTCTGCAATTGATAGGCACAGTTGTTTCACAAACTCGCCATCAGTAAAAGCCCTCCCTTCTTCAGCAGTGATTTGAGATTCTCGCAAACTAGCTCTAATTAAATTTAAATTCTGATTAGTGAAATGTGTCATCTGCTGTTGTTGCCTCTTAATCAAAGTTCAGCTCTTGTAATTTCTTGTTTCGCAACTCTCCTTGAAGTTTAGCATTAGCATTAGCATTAGTAGAGGCATATGATGCAAGAAAGCAAGCTTATTCAGCATCAGCCAAAAAAAAAAAAAAAAAAAAAAACCACTCCCATTTCACTCCTCCGTTCGTTCGAAATACCTGTCCAGTTGAGCTTTAAATTTGTTTAGGCTATCAACTTCAACAACAAGTGATGGAAGTCGGTTCCACCAACCAACCACCCGCTGGCCAAAGGCAAATTTCCGCACATCTATCCGACATCCGTCCTTCCTCAATTTGAATTTATGCCCTCTGAGGTGATTATTCTGAGCAAGATGAAGAATCCCATTGGCATTGAGCATGCTCAAACCATTCAAAGCCTTATACACCTCTATCAGATCACCTCGCCGGTGCCTAGTCTCCAGACTCTGTAATTTGCAAAACTTAAGCCTTTCTTCGTAAGAGCAACCATTTGTTCCATTCACTAATCTTGTTGCCCTTCTCTGTACCCGTTCCAGCAGCTCTACATCCTTCTTGAAATGAGGCCTCCAGACCTGTATACAGTACTCAAGATGTGGCCTAACCATTGCCTTATACAAGGGAATAATCACCTCCTTATCCCTTCTAGAAAAATTCCTGTATATCATTGACAAGACACCATCAGCTACTCTTGCAGCTCGTCTGCACTGCTCAGAGAACTTCATATCTGCCTGCACAATTACCCCCAGGTCTTTTTCATTCTCCACCACTGTCAGTGTAGTACCGCAGAGTTGATACGTTGCTCTGGGGTTACTGTTTCCCATATGTAGTACTTTACATTTGTCAATGTTAAACTTCATTTGCCACCTCTCAGCCCATTTGTTCAACCTTTCCAGATCCTGTTGCAGC
Source organism: Mastigoproctus giganteus (assembly GCF_048544385.1). NCBI lineage: Eukaryota > Metazoa > Arthropoda > Arachnida > Uropygi > Thelyphonidae > Mastigoproctus > Mastigoproctus giganteus. The sequence continues at coordinate 166,245,420 of NC_143579.1, forward strand.
AGTATAGCGTCAGTAGTGTCCTTAACAACCCTGCCAACCTTTGTATCATCTGCAAACTTGGACATTAAACTTGATATCCCATCATCAATATCATTCATAAACACCGAAAACAACGGACCCAACACTGAACCCTGAGGAACTCCACTAATAACATTAGTCCACGTTGAGCAGTGTCCATTGATTACCACTCTCTGTCTTCTGCCACTCAACCATCCCCTTATCCATAGCAGCAATTTGCCTCCAATGCCACACTGTTCCAATTTGTCCAGCAGTCTTCCATGTGCAACAGTATCAAAAGCCTTTCTAAGATCCAAATATATAATATCAAAGTTATTCCCTGCATCCAGTTCTTTTGTGACTACATCATAGTATCCAATCAAATTGGTCAGGCAAGACCTGCCCTTAACAAAACCGTGCTGCGTCTGAGCTATAACTGAATTCTTGTCTAGATGATCTGCAGTGCTTCTTTAACCAGTGCCTCCATTAATTTACCTGGAACAGAAGTTAAACTAACAGGTCTATAATTACTTGTGTCAGCCTTTGATCCTCTTTTGTGAATTGGGGTTACATTTGCACATCTCCAGTCTATGGGTACCTCCCCTGAGTCCAAAGAAGCTCTCATAATTATGGTTAGGGGTTTGCTTACTTCCTTTGCTGCCTCCTTTAATATAACTGGATAGATCCCATCCACCCCAGGTGCCTTTTTTATGTTTATCCTCAACAATCTCTCCTCCACTTTCCTCTCAGTTATTACAAAATCGTCCAGCTCACTGCCAATGTTTACTTTACCTACATCATTCTCCTTCCTGAATAACTCCTCATGCGTGAATGTAGATGCAAAGTACTCATTTAGATTGTTAGCCACCTGAGCAGAATCCTCAACTGTTGAACCATCAATATCCAGTGGACCAATCTGATTCATCCCTTTACTTCTCGAGTTTAAATATGTAAAGAACTCTTTTCTGTTTTTCTTTGCATCCTTTGCCAAGGATTTTTCGTAGTCTGCCTTTGCCTGCCTAATCTCCTTTGTGACTTGGTTACAGACCAACTTATATCTACCATAGGCTTCCATGTCACCCATTAATTTGTATGTATCCCATGCATTTTTCTTCTCTACCACATGTCTCATTAGTTCATCTGACAACCATTTAGGCCTAAACCTTGAACAATATTTCTTAGTTGGTATGTAAAGCCTGGTAGCCTCCAAGATTAGTTCCTTGAATGCTTCCCATTTTGAGTTTGCTGTTGGTAACATCATCAGTTGGTCCCACTGTATAGAATTTAAATACTGTCTCAGACCATCATAGTCGCCTTTACGAAAACAAAAACCCTTCCCTTTACCTCTGATGGTAGTTACATCCTTGAGTAAATCCCACTTCAACACACTGTGATCACTGCCACCTAGTGGTTCATTTATCTGCAGATTCTTAATGCATGAAGAATCACTACTGATAATCAGATCAAGAGTATTGCTCCCTCTTGTTGCCTCACGAACATGCTGATGTAGGAAACAATCATCCAATAAATTCACAAAAGCCTTGCTAGTGTGCGAGTGACCAACCCACAAATTCCAGTCAATATCTGGGAAATTAAAATCCCCCATTATAAGACTCTCAGATTTACTGGCCCACTCTATTTCCCTGTACAATATCTTATTATACTCATCAGAGTCATTAGGCCTATAGCACACTCCTACTCTCAATTTTGATTTCCCTATGCTTATGTCACACCAAACTGACTTGACACTGCCCTGTCCATCGATGTTGACTGGCTTCACTTCCTTGGACTTTGTGTTTCTTAATTAATAGCATAACCCCTCCTCCCCTCCTGTCCTGTCTATCCTTTCTATACACATTGTATTCCCCAAATTCCAGTTCCGCATTACTTATATCTGTGTGACACCACGTCTCGGATATCCCAACAATATCTGCCTTTGATGTTTTGAGCAATACCTCAAATTCATCAAATTTATTTACCAAACTCCTAGCATTGGTGTACACGCAGGTATACATGCACCTGTTTCTGTTCTTAGCTACCCTTAATCGTAAGGGTAGCTAAGAATAGTTTATCGTAAGTTCAGGCATGTTTTGTCATATAATGCCGTTTCAAATTATATTCTTTCAACACAGAAACTGCTTCCTTACATATAAGGCAGGTACATCGGTTATTGCCCCTTATAAATAAATAATTAATCGACCAGAGTTCATTGAAGACACGAAATTCGGAATCAATTTTTCTTTTCCTTGACATCTTGATTTGCTAAAATTAAAATTAAAAATAATATGCATTTATACAAATAGCACTAATAAATTGTTGCACATGATAATCAGTGCAGCGGGCCGACAACTACGGTCTCAATGAGAACAGCTGACCAGGAGAAAGATTAATACGGTACTCGTCTTTACATTGCAAACTGCAAAGAACGCATTGCATACAATTCTTTCACTAATACTTGATTAATATTTAGATTAGTGTTTAGCAATTGTTTTAACAGGCGCTTATTTTAACTTTACTATTTCACTTTTTGACAACACTCGTGTTCGCCGGAAATACTCAAGGTTATAAACTTGTAGCCTTGGGCACCCGCACTGTTGGGATTTCTGACATCGCAAGAAACACTGCTGCCAAGTGGAAGCGCACAAAGTTGCAAAATTATATTTAGACGCATTTACATTATATTTTGATTAAAAATATCCTTATATATGATATGTCGCAAACGAAAAAGATTTCTATAGAATAAATTTCGACAAGGCGGATGAAATAAGTCTTTCGGGCCGGATCTGGCCCGTAGGTTGGGGACCCCTTATATAACCATTGCCTGGTATAAGGCAATGGTTATGCCACTAATCTTGAGTATTGCATACAAGTTTGGAGGCCCCATTTTAGGAAAGATGTAGATCTGCTGGAACAGGTGTAGAGGAGGACAATGAGATTGGTGAAGGGAACAAAAGGGTGGCTTCAGTTTAGAAAATTGCAGATGTGGAGAAGACTATGCACCTACAAGGGTTTTTTTTTTTTTTTTTTTTAGGAGCATTAGCAACTAAGGCCATATTGCTCCAGGGATATGCAGTGGTCATTCCCTGACCTTTCTGCATCCTCCATATTTGGTGATCACAGGCTCGAACCCCCGAACCCCGGTCTAATCAAGAAGCATGTACTACACTCTGCTGCTCCTGCCCACCTGGCTACGGAGGCACCAAAGCACCTGCGAGGTGATTTGATTGAGGTGTTTAAGGCTTTGAATGGATTGACCAAGGTCAGTGCAGATGGCATTGTTTCTTTTGCTTAAACTACACATATGAGGAAGCATAAATTCAAATTGAGGTAGGATAGGTTGTAAGTATTAGGTATTATATTAGCAGCGAAATGATGTGAAAATAAGTCTAAACAAAAAAAAAAAACTTTATATCCCCATCCCTTCTAATAATTTGCAAAAATTCTTTAAGATTTATTCATTAATTGTTGTAGTAGTAGACTACCCACTACTGTCCTAATGATCAGTTACTCCGAGGTAGAAAGCAAATTTCACATATCAATCCTGTGACTATGTTTTTTTGAATTTAAATTTTTGTTCCCTTCTGTGTTGTCCAAGAAAAAGATATTGACTATTGCAGTGTATAATGATACTGTTATGCATTGAACATCCAGATAATGCAGTTTACAGAATTCAGGTCTTTCGTAAGAGTACCCTTTTGTGCTCCTGATTAATCTTGCTCTTCTCTGTACATGTTATTAAAATGACACTTCCAAACCTGTATTCAGTATTCAAGATGTAACTTAACAACTGCTTTATTCAATGGAATAATCACCTCCTGATCCCACCTGGCAAACTTCCTGTATGTCGTTGACAGAGCCTCATGGGCTGTCATACCAGCTGATTTGCACTGCTCAGAGAACTCTATGTAGGAATGTACAATTATGCCTAGGTCTTTTTCATTCTCAAAGGGTACCACCCAACTGATATATTATTCTGGGATTTTTTTTTTTTTTTTTTTATGTAAACCCCAAACACGAGAGGTATTATAACCTATATTACTTAGTACCGTGCTTGGGTTGGAGGTTGAGAAGACGAAAGAAGATATTTGTTGACATTGGACTTGAACTTCTATAGATTATAATTTTCAGGAAATACGTATGAAGGAAGGTTGTTCCAGAAAATGGCAGTTGAATGAATAAACGAGGAAGATGAAAAGTTGGTTCTATGAGTTTGAAGTTGGACAGTAAACGGATGTTGGCTGCACATGTTCGGACTGTTTTGAAAGAGAGAACGGGAATTATAGAAGCCAATTCAGAAGAACAGTTCCCGTGGAAGTATCTGTAGAAGAGGCATGCAGCAGAAACAGTACGTCTATGAGACAGCGAGAGACTCTGTTAGAGATGAGTCATTAATTAACCTAACTGCTGCCCTCTTCTGAATGGAATCAAGAAGCCTGAGAGAGGTTTTGGGGGCACCACCCCAGATGTGGGAACAATATTCCATGGCAGGGCGGATTTACGATTTATACAGAGTGAGCAACTGTTTGGAAGAAAAGTAAGCTTTATATTTGTTGCGAGCTTTGGTGTAGGCAGAAAATGAAACTGAAGAATTAGAAATAAGCCAATTACGATATGCAACATTCTTCTCTTGAACAGCCCTAGCACATTTATTGGAAAACCAAGGATTAGATAAAGGACAATATTTTAAAGTGGAGTGTGGGATAAAGGATTCCATTCCTGCAAGAATAATTTCACTGACACAATCTGAGCAAACGTTGGCATCAGAAGTTTTGAAACAGTAATCCGACCAAGGAAAAGAAATCTCGCAGGTCATTCCATTTTGCATTCTTGTAATGCCAAACAACACGAGGTTGAGAATAGCCATGAGATAAAGGTTCCATTGGAGAAGAGACAATCACCAAGTTGTGATCTGAAGTGCCTAAAGGACCTCTCACTTCGACCGTGTACTTAGAAGAGTTGTTTGTGAGAAAAAGATCAAGCGTATTGGCTGTATGATTAGGATTGTCTGGAATTCTTGTAGGTAAATGAACAATCTGTGCAAGGTCGTTAGTAATTGCAAAAGCCTCAGCATCTCGAACCAGCTGGGTCGGTGTGACTAGAAAACGGAAGCCAACTAGAGTTGTCAACATTAAAATCACGAAGGAAAATTATCTCACTGTTAGGAAAGTTGGATTGGAGAAAGTCAGGTTGCAAAGAGAGGAAGTCAAAAGTGATTAGTGGAGTTGGGAGAATGGTAGAGACAACAGATGAATTTGACACAATGAGGTGTAGAGAGATTTTAAGCCAGAGAAGATCAAAGAGAGGAGATTCCAAATTGCCAAGTCTCTGACAGGGAATATCAGAACGGACATATGCACAAGATTACTGCTGACAAATGCAGTATCTTGCATTTATCGGTTTAAAACCTTAACGCCATCTAATCATGTAAATAATTAATATTAGAAATGCAAGATATAGATCAGCCAAAAAAAAAAAAAACGCTCCCACATCATTGGCTGAAAGCACATTTTTACCCCTTTATCCTGCAACCACCAACCTTTCTTAATTTAAATTTATGCTACCTTATGTGTATTGTCTGTGCAAGAGTAAGGATGCCATTGGCACTGAGTTACTTAATCTATTTCAAAGCTTAAACACCTCAATTGTTGCTCTTCTCTGCAGAACTCAAGGTGCTGCCTAATGACCACCTTACAATGGGATAACGACTTAATGACTGCAGTAGGATAATCATTTCCATGTTCCTGCTGACAAAATTCCTATACATCAACAACAACAAAGTATGAGCTGTCCTAGCAGTCCATCTGCACTGCTCAGAGAACTTTGACTGCACAAATTACAGCGCCTCCGTAGCCAGGTGGGAAGGAGCAGCAGTGCATAGCACACGCTTCTTGATTAGACGGGGGTTCGAGCCCATCACCACCAAGTACGGAGGATGCGGAAAGGTCAGCAAATGACCACTGCATATCCCCGGAGCAATATGGCCTTAGTTTCTAATGCTCCTAAAAACCAAATAATAACAACAACAACAACAGCACAAATTACACCCAGGGCATTTTCTTTCTTCACTACCTTAAATGTGGTATTATGCAATTGGTATGTTATTCTGGGATTACTACTTACCCACATGCAGTACCATGCATTTGTCAATGTTAAACTTATCGGCCATCTGCCTCATTTTTCTAGATCTTTTTGCAGTAGCATATCCTGATTCATGTCATTAAAAAAAAAAAAAAAAAAGAGTGCAGAGTAGTCTCTGCACTCTTTTTTTTTTTTTTTTTTTTTTTTTTTTTAACATCAGCAAAGTTAGATATTAAGTTTTTGTTCCCTTTGTTTTCAGTATTTATGGTATTGATAAGCTTTCATCAATACTGTAAATACTGAAAAGCATCTAACATAATAATATCTCTCCTTAATAAATCCATGCTGTTATTAATAGTAGTAGGGGCATATGATGTAATACAACAAGCTTATAAAGCATCAGCTTTAAAAATAAAAAACTTTTACATCACCTGTCCACCTCCTCCAGTAATCTGTAGTTCTTCCTTGAATTTATTCAAACTACTCACTTCCACAGCAACAGATGGAAGTTTCTTTCAGCAGTCAACCACTTTATCTTCTAAAACAGGGAACACATTTTCCTTTGATGACTACTGTGATATCATCCTTTGTGGTCTTTCTGCTAATTTGATAAAAGCTCCAATTAAATATCTGTTCAATTTTTCTCTCTTTAAATTATATTAAAAAAATTTTTAATCCCAGGTCATTAAAAATACATGTCTGTTTGTTGAAGAAAATGCAGTAGCCATATTTTGTAACTGAAAAGTTCCTTTGTGTCAAAAAATAAATAGCAATCTCTCTCTCTCTGATTAAATTATATTGAACTGTATAGATTCATTTTCTATAAATTATTACTTCCAAGTATTGCCACTTAATTAGGTGGCAGTACTTGATTATATATATATATGCTGCTATTTACAAAGAAGAAATATTTGTTTTAGCCAAAGTATCTAATTTTGTTCTGTTGTAATCAGTGGCTATTTACTAATACAGTAAACCCCCGCTATTCGCGGTATCTGTATTCGCGATCGCCGATTTAATATAAAATGAAACCTAAAAAAATGTGAATTTTAACGCGCCGTGAATATTTTCCGCCATAAAAAACATGGGCGTGGCTAAAATTATCTTTCCCGGTCGAAACAGCGCTCAGTGGGTGGGGGGAGAGGGTTGACAAAATCGCGAGCGTGAATGTTTCTCGCTAATCCTTGTTCAGCATGTGTTATGCGTTTGTCATGGAAGGTTTCGTCGTTTGCTTTATATGTTTATAAATTGAATAAATTTATCAATTTATAAATTGATATGCTTACAAAAGTGATAAATCTACCGTTTTGCAGTGTAAAACAGACTTTTTTTCGAGTGTGTTAACGGAAGAAAGTGTGACTTTATTGTGGACAAGTTCTTTCTAACCCCTACAAAAATATGGCTACGAATAAAAAGAGAAATGTGAAAATATCAAAGAAGGTGATGACATTAGCGAATAAAATTGAGTTATTAGATAAAATTTTTAATGGTGAAAGTGTCTCCTCAGTGGCAAAACATTATGAGTCAACGGTACGATCAGTCAAGAAATCGGAAGAAAAAATCCGCCGTAGTGTCCGTGAAAATGCGCTAATTGCTTCAAAAATTTGCCCTGTAACTCGTGATGTTAAATTAGAAAAAATGGAAAAGGCTTTAAATCTGTGGATAGAAGACCGAACTCAAAATAAAATTCGTTTAAGTTCACTCATCATTCGCGAAAAGGCAAAACTCCTTTATCAACACTTTAGCGAAACTGGTGATAGCACTGGCGGGATGTTTTTTTTGCTAGCAAGCAAAGGCGCTGGTTTGAAAGATTTGTTTGACATTTCTAATAAATATTACATTTAATATTAAATTGTTTCTTATTTTCATTTCGATGCCATATGCTTGCATTTCACTATGTACTGTCTATGTACATAGTCATATTATGAAGGTACATATAATACATACACAGACAAAATTTTAGACTAGTTTTTCTTATATATTTCATACTTTGGAACGGAACCCCTTTATTACTATGGGAGCGATAACTCGGTATTCGCGACATTTCTCAGGAACGTAACCTGTACAGTACAGTATACTGTACTGTATAACCTATGAAAGATAATAAAAAATTAATATTTTTAACCTTTTTTTATTCTTTGATAAGTAATTGTACTCTCCCATGGTAAACTTCTTTACCATGCCAGAGTACACTTGAATTTTCTTAAATTGCATCTTGTTGGTATCATATTAATAAATTTTTAAAAACTATGCTGCAGCTGATTCTGTAATTTAGTGGTGTATTGACTGCTCATAATGAAATTGTTTCCTTGTTCATAAGAAAAACAGAGTGCCATATTTATAGGTTTAGTGCTGTCACATTGAATGTCTGCTTTAAGTGGATTTCTATAACTGGTTTTAAAGTTCAGCAATTGGATTATAGCTGAAGCCAAAAAAAAAAAAAAATGGATATCAGTATTAGAAATACATTTGTAAGTTTTCTTTGTAATGTAACCATAACCAACAGAAAAACAACTCTGCTCTTCTTAAAAATGATTTGATGTATTTGACACTTGTGTGGTTGTTTAAAAATTTTAGGATATTTATAAAAAAAAAAAAATGAACATGAACATAATACAGCAGACTCTGGATTAACCGGGCTGCTTCAAGATTCACCAAATACGGAGATTGCAGAAAGGTCAGGGAATGACCACCACAAATCCCCGGAGCAATATGGCCTTGGTTGCTAATGCTCCTAAAAAAAAAAACCAGAAATCATAAAATTCAGGTAATAAATAGAAAGGTATAAACAGATGTTTTGCAAGTCGTAAATAAGCAAACAAGCAGCATTATAAGTCGTCATTGGCCGACCGGGCTAGCCGGGTGGGTAAAGTGCCTGCCTGGCAACCCAAAGGTCGCGGGTTCGATTCCCGCCTTGGGCTTGGATCAAAGTACTGCAAAAACTTTGGGAGGTGCATTATGGCCACAGAAGCCTATGCGCCAACAACTACAAAAAAATAAAAATAAGTCGTCATTGGGAGAGTAGTGTACCTATTATCTTACAACCCCTGCTGGCTTCACACCCGCCAATCAAAGGTCGCGGGTTCGATTCCCGCCTTGGGCTTGGATCAAAGTACTGCAAAAACTTTGGGAGGTGCATTATGGCCACAGAAGCCTATGCGCCAACAACTACAAAAAAATAAAAATAAGTCGTCATTGGGAGAGTAGTGTACCTATTATCTTACAACCCCTGCTGGCTTCACACCCGCCAATCAGAAAAAAAAAAAAAAAAAAAAAGAATCAAATGTTTAGTTTATTTTAGTGCGTTGCGTCGATTGTTGTGTTCCGTTGCACCGCAAAAGGACAAATTTTGTTTCGTTATTTATGCCAGGGATATCGATTTTTTTTTTTTTTTTTTTTTTCGCTTTCAGTTTAACAAAAACTTGAAATTATTCAAAAGTTTGAAAACGGTGCATCCGTTAAATCTCTAATGAACCATTATAATGTTGGGGACCAAACCATACGCAACACAGTAAAAAATATACGAAAGCTATTAGACATCGCAAAAAAAAAAGGGAGTATCGTATTTGGACACGCGAGTAGTGTGTGGTAAGTTTTTTTTTTATCTATCGCCATAATTTTTTTACGTTGGTTGCTGAACATTTTTCAATACAGTAAGTCCCCGACTTATGCAACTACGGATTTACGTAATTTTTTTTTTTTATATTATTGTAAAATTTAAAACAAACAAAAATAATAAATAAATAAAATAAGCAATCAATAACGACTATCACTGCACGCACAAATTGCACAAGTGAGACACGGAGTAACAAACAAAAAAATAGGGAAGAGAAGATTCTTACAATTTATTTGTTTTTTTTTTTTTTATATATATATATATATATATATATATATGACTGAAGATTTCAGTGAAAGGGACACACATTTCACCATAATAACGTAAAAACCCACAGAATTACAGCTATCGGTATTTTTGCAAATGCAATAAGGTCGAGTTTATTACCCGTTTATAATTAGATGCACGAAAAGTGCAAATTATTTTTATTGCTTTATGGTAGTGACCTCCAGAAATGTGCTTTAGCAAAATATAAGCTCGCGCTGGGTGATAATAGTGGGTTTTCGCCTTAACCCTGTGAGGTTCTTTACAGAAAATTTCATTTTGACCGTTATCATTGTACCGACTAAGAGAATAAGTGACATCGCTTACTAGTAAATCCACTAAGAAAAGGAAAGCGATCGATTTGGATCAGAAAATTAAACTAATAAGGATGTATGAAAATGGTCAAATATCGCGCTGAATTCAGATTTGTCAATAATAATATAGTAGCAATATGTTATTAGTCATTCCCGAGTTACGTAAAATTCGACGAAGGAAGAATTCCTGGACTTCTGTATTTTTGGATTAACCGGGAAATCGATTATCCGGGATTTGTTTTTTACCATCCAACCCGGAAAATCGAGAGTCTACTGTATTAATAAAACAGCCTTAATCTATTCTTAATTAAACAGATTAAGAAATATAGAATTTTGGACTTATGAAATGAAAGTCTTTATTTCTAAATGAAGCTGTGATATAACCAAGTAATGTAGTTTGTTTTAAGCAATCCATTATATATCTTTTCGAAGTTATTGCTTATATATGTTTATTTGGTGGTCTCTCTCTCTCTCTCTCTCTCTGTACATTAAATGACAAGCATTTGGAAATCAGTGTCCATTATTTTCTTTATTTTTGTTAGTGAGATATGAAATGGTATGTGTAATGTAAACTATTTATATTATTTATGTAAAAAAAGTAAATAAATCATATTTTTCAAAAGAAATAAAAAAAGTGTATGGCAGAGGTGTCAAACAGGCCTGCAGCCCACAACACTGCCAAGTGCAGCCCTAACCAGATTTCGAAATATCAACAAAATAATAAAAATACAATAAAACACGGATAATGTTTCATTTTAAACTAAAATCATAAAATTTTCTTTTGACCTTGGTTTACACATGCCCTTTAAGTAGGCAAGGCAGCACTATTACTATTTAGCATTCCATTTTCTTTTGATGTTGAAAAAGTGAAAAATAAACATTCAAATGGAACTTGTTGAAATTCAGTGTAACACAGTGCTAAAAGAAAAGTGTAGTGAGCTGTTGTTCCTGCCTTTTATTCTTACTTACCAAGACATTTGGTCGAAATTCGCATGTTTGTTGTGAGAATCTTAGCTATGTTTGGTAGTACATACCATTGCAAGCAGTTATTTTCAATCCTGAAGACAATTAAAACTTCACATAGGGCAAGATTAACAGGTGAGCACTTATCATCCATACTGAACACTGTATTATCACAGTGTTCAGTATGGATGAACACTGTATTATCACAAAAGCTTATACCTGATATTGATAAAATAGTTTCGTACAGAAGATGCCAAGTTTCTAGCAAACAATATTAAATTAATTTTCTATCTTTTGTAGTGATTTTGAATCTATTCAAACATAAAATTATGTTTCTTTTTATCTATAGTCCCTGTCTGATTTGAATGCATGTATGTGTTATTAAATAAATATAAATATTGAAAACCAGTGTGTTTTCAAGCCTAGACATATGCGACCCACACTGATCCTCATATATGGTTTAGTGGTCCCTGTTCTTATTTGAGTTTGACACCTATGGTACATGGTATGTTAGGATGTACTACTGCTTTTCAATTTGGAGACCTTTAATATGTTAATTGCACTGTTCATCATCATGTGCACTCCCTCTCTCTCCAATTTGCAATATAGCAATAAGCATACCCTTGTGGTTAGAACAAAACCATCCCTCTGTTGAGCTGCAACTACCACAGAAGGAATGAATTGCTCCTTTTTGATTATCCATGCACATTCTGAAATAAGCTTCATATGCACTGCAAAACTTGGTACCACCACTGATGTTATGCTTCCTCTGCTTCAGATCTATGTAGTATCTGCAAACATAGCAGAATGCGAAAACCTGAAGATATCTGCACAAGGAAGTTTGAAATATAACAAATAACAAGTTGTGGTTTGCATTTTTAAAAATTCCTCATAGCAGTGCTGAGTGTGAGAGAATATTCAACTAAATTCGAGTTTTCTCAATGAAGCTTTGAAATGTTCTTGATATCTAAATTTAGTATAGGCATTGTTATAAACCAAACTTTGACATATTTCTGTAAAGGACAAAGTCTGTGGTGTTATTTTTCTTGAATCAATTGTTATCAACTGATGTCTGACAGATAATCTAAACAGAAATCTACAGAAGACATAAAAATCCTAAGTAAGCTAAGCTAGTGTTCACCATATGCTCTACTGGTAAATAATCATGCGGTTGTATTTTTATATAAAATGCATATATTGGCAATGGAATTTAATTTCAAGTCCACAGTTTGGACTTCAATAAACCTCCTGTTTTGGCCTAAAAGTTTCCTGCCCACCCAATCTCTAGCAGTCCAAAAGTGAGAAGTTGTCAGCTATGTTATTATATTAATTACTGCATTTCAATTTCTGAGAATAAGAAAAAAACTGATTTATTATTTATTTTTCTTTTTGCTTTTAGTAATGCATAATCTTATATAAATAAACCCATTGAAGTGCTATACTAAGGATGTACCTAATCCAGTGTACTTAATCAGTTTATAATCTGTTACAATATATGATATGAAATTTATACTGCTGACATGTAAACTGTGTAAATTACCAAAGCTTTTTTTTTTTGTTATAGCTTTGTTTCTTCAAATGACCATTTGAACATTAATACTCAGTAACTACAAGGTACTGATTGCTGTCAGATTTTATCCATTATAGAAGATACTTAGCTTTCAGCTTTTCTTCCTCTATATGAGGTATCGTTTTTAGACCATTGTCAAAAATTCCCAAACAGTACATGATTTTTTATTAGATTTGAATGGAGCTGTTTTACATGTTGAAATCCGGGCGCTAAATTTTAACCAACAAGTAAGAATATAACCTCTCTTTTAACTTTTGTTCCTTATATGATATGTCACATGGACCATTATGAAAAAAATTCTTTCATAAAAGCTCTTTTAAAAATGTGTGAAAGTCACATGTTGCTTTTGCTGGTGGGGAATATTGCATGGGTCAGTGCCAAAAGATTGCAGCTGTATTTCAACTCAGTATTTGAAATCATCAAAATTTGTGTGCTACCTGCATTCAGTTGCAGTCACAAATTGACCTGAATAAAAGCAAACTGTCTCACCATGACTGAAATCCGATGAAGGTAACAGGTGGGAATTGTGATTTGGTAACCAGGTTGTCACCATGGTGATTTCTCAATAAGAGGATATTGATTATTGCAGATTTTATGCATTGAACCTGTAAATGTATAAATTACCAAAAAGAACATTTATTTACCATTAAGGGTTTCCTTGTTTTGCATAAGTCTTAAAACAAGCATACAAATATATCCACTGTGAAACTGTTTATTTTGGCACTGGCCACCACTTCTCAGTATAAAATTCAAAGATGTCCTATTTACTTTGAGGGGATGCCAGAAGTTTATCAAACTCCAATGGGGAGCTAAATGACTGTGATAGCTGAAAGAAAAGTGGAAGAGAAATTGTTGAAGATGAACATAAAAAAGATACACGGGGAGGATGGGATCTATCCAATCATGTTACGTGAGGCAGCAAAAGAGGTAAGCAAGCCTTTGGCCATAATTATGAGAGCATCCTTGGATTCATGGGGGGTCCCTATGAACTGCATATGTGAGAGTGTATCCCCAATTCATTAAGAGGGATAAAAAAGTGACGTGAGTAATTCAGACCTGTTAGCTTAACATCTGTTCTGGGAAAAATACTGGAGTCACAGCATGGATTTGTTAAGGGGCATTCTTCAACCAATCTGATAGTGTTAGGATGATGCCGTGACCAAGGAACTGGAAGCAAAAAATAATTTTGATATCATATACTTGGATTTCAGGAAGGCTTATGATGCTGTGACCAAGGCATCATACTGTGGCATTAAGAGCAAGTTACTGTTATGGATAAAGGGATAGTTAAGTGGAAGAAGACAGAGAGTGGTTACCAATGGGTAACTGCTCTTTATGGACTAATATTATCATTGTTTTTTCAGGAAGAGCTTTAAAAAAACAACTCTGTTTCGTCACAGTTGTAAATATCCTTAGCTTCAAAATCACGACATAAATCTTCCAATTTGACGGTCCACCCTGTTACAACCCCAGTATCAACAGATCCACCTTCACCACTTATGGTTTTCCAAGAAATTTTATGCCGAGTTTTGAACTTGTCTAGCCATCCCACAGAAGCTTTGAACTCATTTACTCCCATAGATTTTGCAACCTCCAAAGCTTTTTCCCTAATAATAGGCCCATTAATGGGAATTTTCTTAGCACATGCGTGACAAATTTGAAGTCCAACAGTTTTCGGGAATGATTTTTGAACCTGATCATTTCCGTGTTGCCAAAATTGTTTGAGCAGTTCATTTTTTTTCTTTAGGATGTTGCTTACCTGCGTCTTCCTGATTTTGAATTTTGCAACGAGATTGTGAACACTATTTTTTTGCCAATCATACGCATTAATGAGTTCGACTTTATCTTTTAAAGTTAAATGTTTACGAGAAGACATTGTGCACTTCACACGACACTGAACAAAACTGAAAACTGAAACTGAAAAGACGAAAGGCCGACCATATCCTCCCCCCTGCACACACCTAATTCATCAGAAGTTTTACACGTGCCTTAAAATTCTTGAAAAAGGGTTTAGAACCGCGACGTAAACCTTGATAAAATTCAGAGAATCGGAAATAGAAAATAAACACACGATTGAGGCAATACGTGGAAGAAACGTTCCTAGAAAAACGGCCGTGAGCTCGCCCACTGGCCGTTATGGGGAGATCAAATTAAGTGCTAATCTAAACGAAACAGTGCAGATTGCCTGTCCGCGTCCGTTAGAGAGAATGTCCGCTAGACAGAAGCTGCAAACACGTTAAAACCAATGGAGGTGAGTTGGGGAATTTGGAAATGTCTGTTGTAGAGAGATGTCCGTTAGGAGAAGTTTCACTGTATATATTTAAACGTACACAGGGTGTTTCGTGAGGAAACTTCTCCCTAAAATAAGTAAAAAAAAATGACATATAAATATGGGCCTGGAAATGTCTTCTTTCCCTGCAGGGATGAACCAAAGGAGACATTTCCTTTCGGTACCCAAGGCAGAAAGATTTTTTGGCGATCCTTTTTCTATGGATATATATTTTTTTTTTTTTCTCATGATTTGTAAAATTTGGTGCCCAGAGCAAGGGCTCTGCTAGCCAATACCTTAACCCGGCACTGTTTCGCCACTAAGGGTGCTGAAAGTTTTGTAAACAGAAACGATTGTGGTAGCATGATAGATATGGGTTGTGTTTCAGCATTATCATTCTTTTGTTTATTAGTCAACATTACTTGTTTCAGTGTTTTTTTTTTTTTTTTTTTTTTACTATTTTTCATTCATTATTTTTGGCCTAATTTTGAAAATGGTCCCTGCTTGACCATCTTCAATTTTGTTGGAACTTGGTACAAATGTTTAAACAGGTTTTCAAAGATGCTGTGCAAAAATTCATTTCAAATATACTATGCTTGAGGCACCAGCACCTTTTTTTGTAGAGGTCACTGTGTGTTATGTGGAGCAAATCACAAAAAATTTTCGAAGTTTTAAGTATTACTGTTGCACAACATTGAGAGGTATTGCTCTGAAACTTGGTATACCTAGTTAACTTTTAGTAGAGAATACAAAACTTTTGGTGTCCAGGCTCAAAAACCTTCACATTTTTAACAATGCGATCTAAAACTGACACTAAAATTTGTTGCGACAAATTTAAGCAAGACTTTTAAAAGTCATAACTTTGAAATAAAAACCTTTGGTACCTTCTTCTTTGGACATTCTACTTATCAACTGCATGAATTCAGCCTAACTAAATATCAGCTTTTATACTTGTTTTCTGGGTGAGATCTTTTCCTTCAAAGATAGACTCAAATTTTGAAAGTCAAAATTTGACCTATCTTTAGGGGCAAAATCTTAATGTGGACCACCTTCAATTCTCGAATTTTTTCCACCATTGGAAAGAGCATGTTTTAAGCAACAAGAATCATGGTTTTTCAGTTTTATGTTTTGCTACTTAAGACCTAAAAAAGGCCTTAAACATTTTATATTTCCCACATAATATTTGCATACTTAGCATTAGTAGAGGCATTTGATGCAAGAAAGCAAACTTATGCAGCGTCAGCCAAAAAAAAAAAAAAAATAAAAACCACTTCCAGTTCACCCCTCTGTTCGTTCGAAATACCTATCCAGCTGAGCCTTAAACTTATTTAGGCTATAAACTTCCACGACAAGGGATGAAAGTCTGTTCCACCAACCAACCACCCACTGGCTAAAGGCAAATTTCCGCACATCTATCGTACATCTGTCTTTCCTCAATTTGAATTTATGCCCTCTCAGGTGATTATTCTGAGAGCAAGAGGAAGAATCCCATCAGCATTGAGCATGCTCAAAACATTCAAGGTTTTATACACCTCTATCAGATCACCTCGCTGGTGCCTAGTCTCCAGACACTAATTTGCAAAATTAGCCTTTCTTCGTAAGAGCACTGCTTTGTTCCATTCACTAATCTTGCCCTTCTCTGTACTAGTCCCAGCAGCTCTTCATCCTTCTTGAAATGAGGCCAACAGACCTGTATATAGTACTCTAGGTGTGGCCTGACCATTGCCTTATACAAGGGAATAATCACCTCCTTATGCCTAAAAAAATTCCTATATATCATTGACAATACACCATGAGCTTCTCTTGCAGCCTGTCTGTACTGCACAGAGAACTTCATAGCTGCCTGCACAACCTCCCCCAGGTCCCTTTCATTCTCTACCACTGTCAGTGTAGTACCACAGAGTATACGTTGCTCTGGGGTTGTTGTTTCCCATATGTAGTACTTTACATTTGTCAATGTTAAACTTGATTTGCCACCTCTCAGCCCATCTGCTCAACCTTTCCAGATCCTGTTGCAGCAGCATAGTGTCAGTAGTGTCCTTGACAACCCTGCCAACCTTCGTATCGTCTGCAAACTTCGACATTAAGCTTGATATACCATCATCAATATCATTTATAAATACAGAAAACAACAATGGACCCAACACTGAACCCTGAGGGACTCTACTAATAACATTAGTCCACGATGAGCAGTGTCAATTGATTACCACTCTCTGTCTTCTCTTCCTCAACCATCTCTTTATCCATAGCAGCAATTTGCCTCCAATGCCACACTGCTCCAATTTGTGCAGCAGTCTTCCATGTGCAACAGTATCAAAAGCCTTTCTAAGATCCAAATATATAATATCAAAGTTATTCCCTGCATCCAGTTCTTTTGTGACTGCATCATAGTATCCAATCAAATTGGTCAGACCAAACTTTCCCGTAACAAAACCATGCTGTGTCCGAGCTATAACTGAAGTCTTGTCTAGATGATCCTGCAGTGCTTCTTTAACCAGTGCCTCCACTAATTTTTCTGGAACAGAAGTTAAACTCACAGGTCTATAATTACTGTTGAAAAAAAGCCGTGAAATAGGGTTGAATTTGCAAGTGTCTGCAATTCTGCCCAGACACGATAGGAGGGAGTACATGATGAGAGCCTTGTCGATCAATTCGGCCCTGGAAAGATTGTGCAAGGCTCAAGGGGTAGAATTTTTTTCAGCCTGGACTGTACTTGTTAACAGGAGAGATTGCTTCTACAGGGATGGGATACACTTAAATAGAAAGGGTGCAAGAATATTTGCTGATGCTATCGAGGCAGTGTTAGGTGGGTCGGAAAACTGCTAGTTTGGGGGGATACAAAGACTAATAGTTTAACAGTAACCGCAGGCAGAGGTGAAGGTGATTCTTGAACAACTTCTATTAGAATAAGAAGCGACCTGGAGCGAGGGGTGTTGGGGGGTTTCAGGGACGGATGGCAGTCATCATGGAATAGTTGGGTATATGGGATGTGTTAGGGTAACAAGGAATAGGCATAGGAGCATGTATGCTTGCGTGTATACCAATGCTAGAAGTATAGTAAATAAATTTGATGAATTTGAAGTGTTGGTCAAGACATCAAAGGCGGATATTGTTGGGACCAGTTAGTTTAACTTCTGTTCCAGGTAAAATAATGGAGTCGCTGGTTAAAGATGCATTGCAGGATCATCTAGACAAGACTGCAGCAATAATTCAAACACAGCATGGGTTTGTTAAGGGAAAGTCTTGTCTGACAAATTTGATTGGTTATTATGATGTGGTCACAAAGGAACTGGATGCAAAAAATAATTTTGATATCATATACTTGGATTTCAGGAAAGCTTTTGACACTGTTGCGCATGGAAGACTACTGTACAAATTGGAGCAGAATGGTATTAAGGGTAAGTTGCTACAATGGATAAAAGGATGGTTAAGTGGGAGAAGACAGAGGGTGGTAATCAGTGGGTGCTGCTCTTCGTGGACTAATGTTATTAGTGGAGTCCCACAGGGTTCGGTGTTGGGTCCACTGTTGTTTTGTGTATTTATCAATGATATTGATGAAGGTATATCAGGCTTAATGTCGAAATTTGCAGATGACACAAAGGTTGGCAGGGTTGTTAATGACAGTAATGGCAGTGTGCTACTGCAACAGGATCTAGATAATTTGGGCAGATGGGCTAAGAAGTGGCAACTGAAGTTCAACCTTGACAAATGCAAAGTACTGCATATGGGTAGAAGTAACCCCAGAGAAACGTACCAACTGTGTGGTACTACACTTAAGGTGGTAGAAAATGAAAAAGACCTGGGAGTAATTGTGCAGTCAGATATAAAGTTTTCTGAGCAGTGCAGACAGGCTGCTAGGGCGGGTCATGGGGTTTTGTCAATGATATATAGGAATTTTGCTAGCAGGGAAAAGGAGGTGATTGTCCCTCTGTATAAGGCAATGGTCAGGCCAAGCCTTGAGTACTGCGTACAGGTCTGGAGGCCTCATTTTAGGAAGGATGTAGATTTGCTTGAGCGTGTACAGAGAAGAGCAACACGATTGGTGAGGGGAATGAAGGGATTCTCTTACCAAGAGAGGCTTAAGTTCTGCAAATTGCAGCGGCTGGAGACTAGGCACCTGCGCGGTGATCTGATTGAGGTCTATAAGGCCTTGAATGGGTTGAGCACGCTGAATTCTGATGGGATCCTTCCACTTGTTCAGATTACCAACCTACGGGGACATAAGTTCAAATTAAGAAAGGACAGATGTAGAATAGGTGTGCGGAAATTTGCCTTTAGCCAGCGGGTGGTTAATTGCTGGAACAAACTTCCATCTGTCGTTGTAGAAGTTGATAGGTTAAATAAATTTAAGGAGGAACTGGACAGGCATTTGGAGGGAATGGTGTGATTTTTTTTTTTTTTGGCTGATGCTGCATAAGCTCCTACACTTGCTTTCTTGCATCATGTGCCACTACTACTACTACTTGTAGTAGTAGTGGCATGTGATGCAAGAAAGCAAGTGTGTGAGCTTATGCAGCATCAGCCAAAAAAAAAAAAAAAAAAAAATCACACAATTCCCTCCAAATGCTTGTCCAGTTCCTCCTTATTTTTTATTTAACCTATCAACTTCCATGACAGTTGGAAGTTTGTTCCAGCAATTAACCACCCGCTGGCTAAAGGCAAATTTTCGCACATCTATTCTACATCTATCTTTTCTTAATTTGAATTTATGCCCCCTTAGATTTGTAATCAGAACAAGTGGAAGGATCCCATCAGAATTCAGCGTGCTCAATCCATTCAAGGCCTTATACACCTCAATCAGATCACCGTGCAGGTGCCTAGTCTCCAGCCACTGCAATTTGCAGAACTTAGCCTCTCTTGGTAAGAGGATTCCTTCATTCCCCTCACCAATCTTGTTGCTCTTCTCTATACACACTCAAGCAAATCTACATCCTTCCTAAAATGAGACCTCCAAACCTGTACGCAGTACTCAAGGCGTGGCCTGACCATTGCCTTATACAGGGGGACAATCACCTCCTTTTTCCTGCTAGCAAAATTCTTATATATCATTGACAAAACCCCATGACCTGCCCTGGCAGCCTGTCTGCATTGCTCAGAAAACTTCATATCTGACTGCACAATTACTCCCAGGTCTTTTTCATTTTCTGCCACCTTAAGTGTAGTACCACACAGTTGGTACGTTTCTCTGGGGTTACTTCTACCCGTTTGCAGTACTTTGCATTTGTCAAGGTTAAACTTCAGTTGCCACTTCTTAGCCCATCTGCCCAAATTATCTATATCCTGTTGCAGTAGCACACTGCCATTACTGTCATTAATAACCCTTCCAACCTTTGATCCTCCTTTGTGAATTTGGGGTCACATTTGCACATCTCCAGTCTATGGGTACCTCCCCTGAGTCCAAAGAAGCTCTCATAATTATGGTTAAGGATTTTCTTACTTCCTTTGCTGCCTCCTTTAATATAACTGGATAGATCCCATCCACCCCGGGTGCCTTTTTTATGTTAATCCTCAACAATTTCTCCTCCACTTTCCTCTCAATTATTACAAAATCATCTAGCTCACTGCCAGAGTTTAGTTCTCCTCTGGCATTCCCCTTCCTGAATAATTTCTCATGTGTGAATGTAAATGCAAAATATTCGTTTAGTTTGTTAGCCACCTGAGCAGGATCATCAACAGTTGAACCATTAATATCCAGTGGACCAATCTGATTCATCCCTTTCCTTCTAGAGTTTACATAGGTAAAGAACTCTTTTCTGTTTTTCTTTGCTTCCTTTGCCAAGGATTTTTCGTAGTCTGCCTTTGCCTGCCTAATCTCCTTTGTGACTTGGTTACACACCAGCTTATATCTATCATAGACTTCCATGTCACCCATTAATTTATATGTAACCCATGCATTTTTCTTCTCAGCCATATGTCTCATTAGTTCATCTGATATCCATTTAGGCTTAAACCTTGAACAATATTTCTTAGTTGGTAATGTAAAGCCTAGTAGCTTCCAAGATAAATTCTTTGAATGCTTCCCATTTTGAATCTGCTGTTGGTAACATCATCAGTTGGACCCACTGTATAGAATTTAAATACTATCTCAGACCATCATAGTCCCCTTTATGAAAGCAAAACCCATCACTTAACCGCTGATGGTAGTTATCTCTTTGAGTAAATCCCACTTCGGCACAATGTGATCACTGCCATCTAGTGGTTCCTTTATCTGCAGATTCTTAATCCATGAAGAATCACTATTGATAATCAGATCAAGAGTATTACTCCCTCTAGTTGCCTCCCAAACATGCTGATGTAGGAAACAATCATCCAATAAATTCACAAAAGCCTTGCTAGTGTGCGAGTGACCAACCCACAAATTCCAGTCAATATCTGGGAAATTAAAATCCCCCATTATAAGACTCTCAGATTTACTGGCCCACTCTATTTCCCTGTACAATATCTTATTATACTCATCAGAGTCATTAGGCCTATAGCAGCTGACCGGGCTAGCCGGTTGGGTAAAGTGCCTGCTTGGCAACCTAAAGGTCACGGGTTCGAATTCCGCCTCGGGCTTGGATCAAAGTACTGCAAAAACCTAGGGAGGCGCATTATGGCCACAGAAGCCAATGCGCCAACAACTACCAAAAAAAAAAAAAAAAAAAAAGGCCTAATGCACACTCCTACTCTCAATTTTGATCTCCCAATGCTTATGTCACACCAAACTGACTCGACACTGCATTGTCCAGCGATGTCGACTGGCTTCACTTCCTTGAATTTTATGTGTTTCTTAACTAATAGCATAACCCCTCCTCCCTTCCTATTCTGTCTATCCTTTCTGTACAAATTGTACTCCCCAAATTCCAGTTCTGCATTCCTTATATCTGTGTGACACCACATCTCTGATATCCCAACAATATCTGCCTTTGATGTTTTGAGCAATACCTCAAATTCATCAAATTTATTTACCAAACTCCTAGCATTGGTGTACACCCAAGTATACATGCATCTGTTCCTATTTTTAGCCACCCATTAACACAACCCATGTGTTTACTTGTACCACAATGACTCCTAGCAGTCTCTGAAATACCCTGCATCTTGTTTTCCAGGCCGCTGCTCATTCCAATAGAAGCAGTGCAAGAATCACTTTCACCTCTGCCAGTGGCTACTGTTAATCTATTGGGCCTTGTATCCACCCAAGCTAGCAGTTTTCCAACTCAACTACACTGCCTCGATAGCATCAGCAAATATTCTTGCACCCTTTCTATTTAAATGTATTCCATCCCTGTAGAAGCAGTCTCTCCTGTTAAATGGGCCTGTGGTACTTATTCCATGACTTAAAGAAGAAAATAATACAGTATATATATCCAGTAATTAGAATTTTAATGAAAAAGAATGATGCTTTCAGGGCAAATGGGCCCCTTCCTCAGTAAACTTGTTCATTGTTGGTACACGGACTTGTGTGGGTTTGCTGCCAGCATTTATCAAGCTTCCAGACTTTTGATTCCAAGATAGGATGTAACCTCGTGCCCTTGCAGCGATTCAAGGTTTTTGAATTGCATATGTTCAATGATTCCAGCCAAAGGCAGTGTAGGGAATTGTCGATCAGTTTGTATTCGCATTTAGGGATGTCTTGCCGGCAGTTTACCAACTACAGATCTGGCCACACCCCTTGTCATCTCAACAGCACCGCACGCACACACCCTATTCTCCCGAGCTTGGAGCCATTCCAGCTCCTAGGAATCTAGGCCCACTGAGATTTACAGAGTAAAAACTGACCTGGTCAATTGTTGTTACCCAATCCATACATTAGACAAGTGCTTGCTACTAGCACAAGAGCTTATGACCTGCCCAAGGGCATCTTCCCTACATGACAATATGCCTACCACCTATATTCCCTACCATCGGGGCATGTGGGACCACATCTCGTAAATCCTCCGAGAATACCGCATAAGATGCATACAATTACCTGGTAGGTTCTCTGGTATCCAATTTGAAAACTCCAATCGCCCCTCTTTTGCATACCGGAGTGGTATACCGTGTAACTTGCAAAGATTGTGGCAGTTGCTGTGCTGTATAGGTGAAGAGCTTAAGACGCCTTCAAGCGCCTTGCAGAGCATGACAGATCAATTTGCCTTGGTTGACACTAACCACTCCGCAATCACAGAACATTTCTGGTTAACCCACCATGACCTTAACCCTAAACACGATTACAAAGTGATCGACCAATTCCGACAATCCCTATCTTGGAATCTACAGTCTTGAAGCTTGATAAACGCTGGCAGCAAACCCACACAAGTCTGTGTACCAACAATGAACACCAGTCTAGTAGATGAATGTCAATCTCACGGACATGTACACATCAAAGGATGCACAGCTCTTATATCTATTGAAATTTTATCTATAACATCCCTATTCTGTTATCTGTATATGTTTGCTGAGGAAGGACTCCATTTTCCCTGAAAGCTTCATTCTTTGTCATTAAAATTCTAATCACTGGATATATATTGTATTATTTTCTTCTTCTTTAAGTCATGGAATCCAGTACCACAGGCCCATTTGCATTTAACAGTGTTATTATAAAAAGCTAGTTAAAGATTGAACAGTTAAAGACAGAAACACTTGGACTGACCAGGAGCATAACTGCCTGTTACATGTGATATGGTCCTAGTATCATAGTAAGTTGCCTTAGATAATAACAAAACTAAAAAAGGTTATAAATTCTGTTGTTATGCTTCCAGTAATGTATGAGTGTACCTGTTCCTTTGTTAGCTAGGTTTTTACTGTGATTCTTATTTTTATGCATTCCAATCGAAAAGTGCAATTTGACGGAATGCAAAGTACTATTGTTTTTTTGCCTATTTTAGCATCTACTGTCTTTCTTTCCATTTTGCAGGATTTCAGATATGCCCATTCTCCATAAGTCTATTAATTGCTAATGAATCTTAGCAGACTGGATATTGCTAGGAATTAAAAGTATGATAATAGAATGAATCCCACATTTGGTACGATTTCAGATATGCTCATTGTTAACTTAGTGCATTCATACTAATAGTAACATAGTTAAGTATTACTACGAAATTCAGAGTAACAAAGGGTCATAATTTTAAGTTACGCGGGGAGATGTTTAGACTGAATTGCAGGAAGTTTTAGCCAGCAAGTTGTAAATTACTGGAATAAGTTACCTATATGGGTGGTAGAGGCTGACAGTTTGTAGAAATTCAAAGGTCAGCTGGATAATTACCTATGGGAGTAGGAATCGTATAGGTTGTCTAATACCTTTTCTGTTATTAATTTTTTTTCTTCTTATTATTTTATTTATTTTATTTTATTTATTTATTTTTTTTTTGGCTGGGCAGCATAAGCCATAGGCTTCCTTGCACCATTTGGCCATTACTAATTAAACACAGTATATGCTGTGTTAGCTAATGCTTTACAATATAACTCATTTATCATGGCAACCCCCCCCCCCCCCATTTGTTTGTAAAGCTTCTGTGTATATTAATCTCTATTTTCTGTACGTTCAAACACACCCATATACACATTCACCAGGATGACATAGAAAATGTTGACACATTTGTAACATAATTTAATATGTTGATGGTAGCCTATATATTAATTCCTGAATATTTCTTTAGGAATGACAATAAATCACAGAAATTTACATGTGTACATCACAGTCAGGCAGTGGCAGAAGTAGGCGCCTCTGTAGCCAGGTGGGAAGGAGCAGCAGTGCATAGCACACGCTTCTTGATTAGACCGGGGTTCGAGCCCGTCACCACCAAATGCGGAGGATGCGGAAAGATCAGGCAATGACCGCATATCCCGGAGCAATATGGTCTTAGTTGCTAATGCTCCTAAAAACCAAATAACAAACAACAGTGGCTGAAGTTAAACTTTTTTCACTGAAACAAATAGTATATAAATGTTGCATAAAGATTTCATGCCTTTGTTTTTGAAATTCAGTGTACCTGTAAGAAATTCAATACTTCATTTATCCCAGCAGCTTGAAGAGGGAGGCCATGTACAGAAACAAAATCAATTTTGTGTGGCCATTATTCATTCTCCAGAAAAGCCCTCCTAAGTTGAAATGTAGCAATCCAGGAATATCAGTGAGGAAAGCAACTTTGAACTTTGAATATTCTGTGTTCTGTTCAGTGAATGTTTCAGTTATATTTGATATTGTTCTCCTTGCGACATTACAGTGCTGCATAAATTTTCCAAAAATTGATAATCAGAGTAAACTTTGATTTGCTGCGTGGGGAGAGGTGAAACGTATATTTTGGATGAAACTTATTTTCATTGTGAAGAAACAGAATGTACAGGTATGGGCAACAGGACCTCCTCACTAGCTGCATGAGAAAAGTAGACGTGTTACTATCCCTGTCAAATCATGGTGTAATTAGATCCCACCCCTTCAACAAAATTGTTAACTTACAATGATATTTGCATTTGCTTCAGAATGACTTTTCTACTGCAGCTCATGACAAGACAGCTTCCTGTGGTCACCCAACAGCTTATGCATGATGGAACTACACCACATACAGATAATGTTACATTGGAGTTTTCACACACTTATTTTTTGGCCTTTGAATACTGTTCTACTGTTATAACAATAGAACGTGATAAGAATTCAAGTCCAGACTTGAATTCGTATCACATATTCATT